>NC_142034.1:42640414-43283107 GCF_982192425.1 Myodes glareolus
TTAAATTCTCAGGACTTTGTCTCGTGCCTGGAGAGAGTGGGAGCAAAGGCTTTGCGTAAGTAAATCCGGTTGCAAACCCAAAGTAGCATTCCACTTAGGAGTGGTGAGTGTGATCTGTGTGAAGCTCCATTTCCTGAAGCACTGTCGACTCTGACTCATCTTACTTGACTTCAGCTTTCCCAAAATATTTATCTATCTACAGATACTTGCATTTTGGTTTTCTTCATTTCGTGACAATAAAGTTAAAACTGCCTTAAATACCACACACACTTCTCTGTAGAATTATGAGCTGCTAGGTCCTGGTTGGGGAGAGGTGGGTAGAGTGACCATGATTCCCAGCGCCATCTATTGGCGGTAGGTGGGATCAGCAGACTTTGTCTTTGTTTCATTCACCAAGCAGGTTGCCAGGCCAGCTGGCTAAGCGGAGGAACCATCTGTAATGACAAAGTCACCTACTACTCTACTCAGTCAGCCAGCAACACTTTCGGTTTTCTTTCTCTGTCTTGAAGGTGTGGCGTGGCACCCTGGCCCGAATGCGGTACAAGAGGACCAAGGCAGCTCTGACAATAATCAGGTACTACCGGCGCTATAAAGTGAAGTCGTACATCGATGAGGTATCCAGACGCTTCCACGGGGTCAAGAACATGAGAGACTACGGGAAGCATGTGAAGTGGCCAACCCCACCAAAAGTCCTGCGCCGTTTCGAGGAGGCCCTGCAGTCGATTTTCAATAGGTAAAACCTTGGCAGGTGCCACATTCCTGTACAGTGCACACTCCTGAATCCTCGGCCGTGGCACTGGCTCAGCTCTTTGCTCTTGTGACATTTACCTCTCCCTCTATCTTGTGTTTGATCGATTTTGTTTTCAAAGGGCATCTGCTTACCTCTCTAAGTAATGGAACTGTACACGTGTTTTTCCTGTAGCACTTGACAGCGGCCATGCCACAACTCCTGGATCTAAGCCACATTCAAGATAAACTACCAGCATGCTGTCTCCCACTTCCTGTCATTAGCAAAAAACATAAATAACTTTCTTAGAATCAACACACATACTTCAAACTAGCAAGTCGCATTGATCCTATCAGAGCTGCAGCTCAGTCCAACTGTGCCTTAGACTCAGGAGCTCTTGAAGCCCTGATGCAGTAGGGTCCATTCTGTTTGATGGAGCTGAACATGGGGCCCAGGCCTTTAACGGTTTCCCAGTGGCTTTAAAGTGCAGCCAAGGGAGAAAACAACTATTTTAAGCCATGCTTCTTTTTTTTTTCTTAAATAAATACCCATGGAAAAATTTGGACCTTCTCAACTGATTTTTTTTATGACCTGCCCTGAATCTAAGATTGTCTTTGACTAAGCCCTTCCTCCTCATTTTGAGCTTATTTGTTAACAGTATGCATACAGCAGAGACAGTTGCCCCTGCAGTGTCTTCAGAGAATTCTCCAGGCCCCCTATAGACATTAGATTCTCAAACTTCTAACATAGTCCTTTCTTTGTTTTTCTTTCTTTCTTTCTTTCTTTCTTTCTTTCTTTCTTTCTTTTTTTCAGACAGGCTGTCTCAGTTATGTAATTCTGACTGTCCTGTATTTTCCTATATAAACCAGGCTGACTTCAAGCTCACAGAGATTCACCTGCTCCTGCCTCCCAAATGCTGGGATTAAAGGCATGTGACACCATGCCTACCCATGTTGTAGCACTTTAGTAGAACCAGTATTCTTTAAACCGTGTCTGCACTTCTATACATAATACAACCTAATTATTCTGTATATGGTTGTTATTGCTGTATTGTTTAGGGACTAATAAGACAGAAAATCTCTTCCGGTGTTCATCAGAGTTGCAGCCATTGTTGACACAACTCTACTAGCCATCTGCGGCCAGTTGAGCTCAAGGATCCGGATATGCAGTGCTGCTTATATCTAGTGCTGTCTTAACTATGATCATCTGGGGACATTAGCCAAACTAACAGATTCCAAGTGTAGTCATGTGATATGATTTCTTTTAAAATACACTACTTGATATTCTGAATGTAAAAGAACTACTTTTAATTGTATGCTGAATCAGACTTTCATCTTCATTAATAGGCTGTATCAAAAGATAGAGAAGTCACATGACAGGAAACTCATGAATATGCATCTTACTTATACTTTATAAAAACCATAAAATACAGAACTGTTGGTGCAGGCCCACAGCCGTAACTACTTAGGAGGTTGGAGTAGGAGGATCTCAAGTTCTTGGGTAAGTTAGACCCTGCCTGGAAAGGTAAAAAGAGAATTAGGGACATGGTTAGATGGTAGAGTGCTTGCCTAGCATGCACAAGGCCTAGATTCAGTAATAGAGTCCTCAGTGCTACAAAGTGAGGAGAGGCAGCAATGAAGAGGACAAACAATATAAAATTAGTGAAAGCAAAGGAAACAACTCTCAGTTGTCAGATACAACACTAAAAGTAACTTTGGGGGAAAAATTAGTTAACTCTGTGTGTGTGTGTGTGTGTGTGTGTGTGTGTGTGTGTAAGAGAGAGAGGAGAGAGAGAGAGAGAGAGAGAGAGAGAGAGAGAGAGAGAGAGAATACCTCCTATTCTCAGGCTAGCCTTTAATTTGCTATATAGTCAAGGTTGACCTTTACCATCTGATCTTCCTACCGCCCATTTCCAAGTGATGGGTTTGCAGGGGTGCATCATGATTTATGTGTTGCAGCCATCAACTGCCAATAACTCCTTACCTAAGGGTAGGGCCTCATGACCCCTCCCTCGTCCACGATGGAATATTGACTGGCTTGATCCTGTGCAAGTTCAAGTTCATAAATACAATGGCTCTCTCTTGTCCAGAATACAACATGTCACCGCATTCCTCATTCTTCAGCTCCTACGTTCTTTCCACCCCTTCTTCCATAGTGTTCCCTGAGCCTTGTGGGGAGGGAGGAACATAGATGTCATATTTAGGGCTGAGCATTCAATGTCACTTATTTTTATACCTTGGCCAGTTATAAATATCTGCATTAGCCACTGCCCGCTGCAAAAAGAAACTTTTCTGACCGAAGTTGAAAGCAAGACAAGTCTATAAGTATAAACGTATATTTAGAAAGCAATTTGACAGCATGACCATTTAGAAAAAGAACAATAGTCAGTTCCCCTCTGGGGCCTATTACCTCCCCAGCCACAGGCTTTTGACCAACTTTACAGTGGTACTCATAAATTCTCTCCTGTGGAGATTGCCTCAAATTTAGTCAGAAAGGGATTTGTTGTCTCCATAATAATCAATGCTAGTGGATTAGTGGGCACATCTTGCCTGGCAGGATAGTATTGTAGCATGGAGGTTCCCACACGGGGTAAGACCATTGATGTCTTTTTCTCCTCCAGTGGCCCGCATAGTACCTTCTAGCACTATAAAAGCCATCAGGGAGGAAGTTGCCCAGTCAGTTCCAAGCTCATTTCTCTATGTTCTGCAACCAGTGTATGCAGGGTCTTCAGCAGCAGGGTCACCAACTACTTATGGTGGGCAACCTTGAGAAACAGCAATAGCCTATGTTCTTGGTGGGGAGGGCTGGGACTCCTTGACGGAGAACTCATGGGGAGGTATCCCATACCTGGCACTGAGGTACCACTTCCTAATGCATGCCCTCTGTGAGTAGCGTTTCTACACCTACAGGGTACTTTCATCCAAACTCCCTTTTATTGTATTTTTTTAATCATCTTACAAAGTAGTACATTTCCATTACTCTTTTTTATATATCCTTAGTTTTTGTTGGCCCAGTCTGCTCTCCCATCCCCCATTTAAACCTTTTGCTCCCAGCGTGCCCCTCTTCTTTCATGTCTTATAGATTCCCCTACTCCTCTCTCCCCAGTAAAGTCTCTCCACCATAGTCTTTTCTGGCTTCCTGACCTCTACAGACATGCCTTGTTAAATATATAAAGCTAAGAATTTGAAATTAGGATCTAGATATGAAAAAGAACATGGATGTTTGCGTTTGTGAGTCTGTGTTCTCTCACTTGGTGTAATATTTTCCAGTTCCATCCATTTTCTTACAGATTTCATAATTTCATTTTTCTTTATAGTTGAATAAAATTCTGGTGTGTGTATGTGTGTGTGTGTGTGTGTATGTGTATGTGTGTATACATACCACATCTTCAGTATCCGTGAGTTGTTGGGCATCTAGGTAGATTCCATTTCCTGGCTGTTGTAAACACTGAACATGGATATGCAAGTATCTCTGTAATCAGATGTGGAGTCCTTTGGGTGTGTGCCCAGGAGTGATGCAGCTAGTTCATCTGGTAGTTCTAATTTGGAAAACTTCCACACTGATTTCCATAGTGGCCACACCAATTTATACCCCCTGTTTAATATTTGTGATGACTACAAATGATAGTGATTAATTTCACATTGTATCCTGGCCTAAAAAGGTCTCTTTTTTAGATTTTGATGTTTTACTTTAAGTCTAGAACTGATTAATTTGTATATAATTAAATTTGCTCATCTAGCAAATATTTACTGAACACCTGGTGTTTTGCAGGTACAAACCAGGCTTCAAGGGACACAGTTGGAAAGAATGGGAATGACAGTCCCAGCCTCCTCACAAGGGTCATAGTTGATGAATACATAAAAATACTGTTTGTTCTCTCCCCCCCCCACACTGAATGAATCTTGCCATTTGTATTCTTCTAGTCAGGCAAACCTTTTCTGTAAAGGGCCTGTAGTATTTTAGGCTATGCGGGCTACATATGGTCGCTCACATAGTCTTTGCTTTGTTAAACGTGTAAAAATGTAAAGACTTCTGAGCTCACAAGCAGAATAAAAACAGACCTTGAGCCAGATTTGAAACAAGCTGTAGTTTATGAACCCCTGATCTTGAATGTTTTATTCTGTGGGATTCTGTGAGATGTGTGTTAAGGGATTCCAGTGTTATTGTTGGGCTTGTTTTTGAGTTTCTAGAATCTCCATGTGTGTTAATTGTATTATTTTGTTTTCTGTGCTTTGTTTGTTTCATTTTGTTTGTTTTGAGAGAGGATCTCATATAACCTGAACTAGCCTTAAACTCGATTATGTAGCAAAGGATGACCTTGATCTTCTGATCCTCCTGCCTCTGCCTCCTAAGTACTGAAATGTGGACATGTGCCGTCAAGCCTCGTTCTTTCTAGTTGTGTTAGGATCATTCCTTTCCTCACAGTAACCTTTTGTGGCTGAGCCTGCTTTGTGCCCAGTTTTAGCCCTTTCCTGTCATTAGGCAAGTGATCTTTATGGCTGCCTACCTGAAGTTATGTATTGTGGCTTGTATGACTACTATTACTCTTCTAGCCTCTTGGCAAAGACCTCAGAGCAGTCTGTCTCATATGAGCACTGGTAGGCCATAAATGCTCAAGTGGGGGCAGGGTAGTGGGACACGGGGCATAACTCTCACTGTAGGGCTGAGTCTGTGTGTTTTCTTAGTGTTTTGTAATCTACCATGGTTGGCTGACTCCAACAGCCATGAACTCACTACAACCATCAGCTCCTGCCTTTGCTCCCAGTCCTACCGCTCAGGTCTCAAGGTCTTTTGGGTCTTGCCATAAAACCTATCCCTGCAAGTTCATCTCCCTGTATTAAGCACAGTGGTCCACACGGAACTGAACTTGCTTTGTGTCTGCCCGTCTTCACGGCCAGTGTGTTGACGTTTCCTGTTCCCATAGCTGTATAGGTTTTCTCTTATTCTTTCATTAGTCGCTTATTTAAGTGTACATTTTTATTTTAGTTGTAGCTTACTCTAGTATTCCATGGGAACATAGTTTAAGAATCATTGACCTTGACTATTCATTCAATTAAAGACAGTTCATTGTGCTTTTAGCCTCCTTGATTGGCACTACCATGGCAGAGAAAGAGAACAGACGTGTCGTGTGAGACAGAGTTGCTGCCAAGAGTATAAAATTCCTTTATTATTCTTCTCAGCCAGGAATATTCTTGGTTTATATTTGCAGATGCTGATTTCCAAAACAAAAACACTGGAGTCATCCTTAAACTTCCTCTGTCCCAACAATCAAATTCATCCACAAATACCATGGGCCTTCCACCAGAATGCATCTAGATCAACCCTTGTCTTTGCCTCCATCCCCAGCTCCCTGACCTGAGTCACATCCCTCTGCTGTGTGTTTTATCAAAGTAACCTCCTAACAGATCTTCTGGACCCTAGCCTATAGCAATGACAGTGATCCTATATGTGTCCGGTCATCCGGTCTCTGTGCAGAACCCTTCAGGGGTGCCTCACCTCATGAAGAGTAGAGATCAAAGTCCTGTTAATACCCTTGTGACTCTGTGGATTCATTTAGCCCTAGCTCGCCCTCTAACCTTTCTCTTCCTTTCCCTACCCATGCTGCTTCAGCTTCTCAGGATCCCAGACTTCCCCCATAACTCAGTAAGCAGGCCCTTCTCAGAGCCCTTCCACTACTGTGGTCCCTGCTGGCTATGCTCCCGCTCAACTGCCCATATGTCTGGCATCTTCCTGTATGCTTCTATTCATCTATCCTTACCAAAAAACCCTCTGTAGCCACCCATGTAAGCACCACCATACCCATACCTTCCTTCCGAGGCCCTCTCTGCCCTCTTCCCTTGTTCCTTTCCATAGTAGGTCTCCAATCTCCCTCACACACCCACATGTATTTTTTACTGTCTGTTACTCCTTAAAACACCTGGAAGAAAGTTCCTTGAACTGATTTACTTTTCAGTGCATCCCCTACATAGAGCAGGACCTGGACTTTCTCGGTGCCTAGGATACGGTTAGATGAATGATGAATCCACATTTCTGTGACCTTCAATTGACAGAGGTTGAGTGTCCTGTATTGAAACTACTTGGAACCAGAAGTGTGATTTTTAGACTGTTGAGGCCTTCAGTTTTACGCAGATCTTGTTGGTTGAGTGGTACTCGGGAAGTTTGGGACTTGAAGGTATTTAGGATATCTGGTTGTTTTGTACCCAACTAGTATTGTAAAAGCCAGAAGTCACTGAGTTCTGGTCACTTCAGAGCACACAGACAGTAATGTTGTTACAAAATTTCTATCTACAGAATACAGTTTTATCAACTTCTGTATATATTTTGTAATCATTTTTACCTTTTTTAGCATAATGTACAGTTATTTCCTGCTACTTAATGACAGCTTGAACTCTTTTGGGGAGTGAATGAGTGTCTAAGGCCTCTGTATCTTGTTTATTTGCTTATAGATGGAGAGCATCCCAACTCATCAAGACTATACCTGCTTCAGACCTTTCCCAAGTCAGGGCAAAGGTTGCAGCCATGGAAATGTTGAAAGGTCAAAGGGCAGACCTTGGGCTCCAGAGGGCCTGGGAAGGCAACTATCTTGCTTCGGTAAGTCCAGGTGAACAATGTGAATTCATGCAACTCTGCAAAGAATGTTTCCCTAAGAATCTACAGAAAAGAGGCTGGATGCTCGAGGCCTGGGTTCCAGCCCCAGCACTGTAAAACAAAATCAATACTTTACAGAGAGATGTTTTAAGAAACTAGATAGTTTCTCTGAGAGGTGCTAAATTAAAAGATTTTGTTGCTTTTAAATGTACAATACTTGATGTATCATCTGCTTAGAAGAGGGTTATAGCCACATATATTAGCATAGTCTATAACCTGACCCTTGACCTCCTCAACCTTCCCTTGAATTATTCAGCAACCATTTTTTTAAGACATGGTCTCTTTACATAGCTCTGACTGTCCTGTAATTTACTATGTAGACCAGACTTGGCCTCAGACTCACAGAGATCCACCTGCCTCTGCCTCCTGAGTGCTGGGATTAAAAGTGTGCACCACCATCCCCAGCTTCAGCAGCCATTGTTAATTACATCCTTTATATTATTTCCAGTGCTCCATTTCATCTTCTCTCTTGTTGCCTGTTTAAAGTTTTTAATGGGACCTTTGCTATGGTAACACCCTTTACGAGTCTAACCTCTGGGTGAGAGGGTGAAAGGAGTGCTGTGAAACTCTAGGTGTAGGTCTAGCACCATATACTGAGCCGTTGCCTTAGCACCTACAGTGAAGAACTCTCCTGTCCTTTGTTCTTTCAGAAGCCAGATACACCCCAGACCTCAGGCACGTTCGTGCCAGTCGCTAATGAACTGAAACGTAAGGACAAATATATGAACGTCCTCTTTTCCTGTCATGTCCGGAAGGTAAGATGTTCTTGAAAGTCTGTCTTGGAGGGAGAAGGCTGACTGAGAGGAAACACACGTATGGGCTGCAGTGAAAACTTGTATTCCCATGTAGCTGGGTGCAGCCCAGTGAGCTCTGCCCACCTGTGCTGCAGATATGTTTAAAAGACTAACATGACCATCTTAGAGTTAGGCTAATGAAGCTTTCCTGAGGGAAAGGTGTAGTCTCGCATAACTACTTTTTATTTTTTATTTTTGAGAGATCTTATGTAGCCAAGGCTGGCCTCAGAATCACTATGTAGGCAAGGGTAGGCTTGAACTCCTTCCTAATCTCCCTGCCTCTGCCTCTGCCTTTCCGGTGCTGTTTTCAGGTGTGTGCCACCACTCCCAGCTTGATCAGCATTTCTTTTTTAAACCAATTGTGTGCTTCGTTGAGGTTAGGGATTTATACTTTACTATGTGTGTGTCCTTCACAGCAACCACCTGTAAGCAGAGACTGTTCTTTTGCATCCTGGCTGCCTGAACCCAAATAATCACACAGAAACTGTATTAATTATAATAATTAACATTATTTGGCTGATGGCTCAAGCCTATTTCTAGCTAGCTCTTACATCTTAAATTAACCCATTTCTATTAATCTATATATTGCCACAAGGCTATGGCTTACTAATAAGGTTCTGGCATATTTCTCCTTCGGCAGCTACGTGGCATCTCTTTGACTTCGTCTACTCTCTCTACATATATATATGAATGTGTATATATGTGTGTTCAGATTTCCCACCTGGGCTTATTTGGCCCTGCTATAGATCAAAGCAGCTTCTGTATTAGACAATAGTAATAAAACATATTCACAGCATACAGAGGGGAATCCCACATCAACTACCAGTCTGCTTTTTATTTTTTACACAAGTGTCGTTGCTACTTTAAAAACTAGATATGGAGGGGATGGAGAGATGGCTCAGCAGTTTAAACACTTGCTGCTCTTCCAGAGAACCTGAGTTTGGTTCTCAGCATCTATGTAAAGCAGCTCAGCATCACCTGTAATTCCAACTTCAGGGACGTCTGATGCCACACTGGCCTTCATGGGCTCCTGCACTCATGCACACATACCATACGTGGACACGTATGCAGACACATAATTTTTTAATCTGAAAATAGGGAGAAGTTAGAGTAATTATAAAGAAGTTTGTAAAATAATCCCAATACAGTTCCATTATTGAAGTCATGCTATTGTAAATAATGGCAGCATGCAAAGAAGAAATTTTAAAAGTTAGCAAGGATCTCAGAACAAACACTTTGTTTCAAATCTTAAGAAAAATATTTAGTTCCAGTATATGATTTAGATCAGAGAAATGAAATATGGTTTTCCAGCTCCAAGTCTGGCACTTTGAAATATTGATGGTAAGGAGTGTTTGCAGGGATTTAGGGGAACACTATTGCCTGGAGTATAAGGTAGTTTTGAGTGGGCAATTGGACAGAGCTATCAAAATGTTAAATGTTCACACCTGATTACTCCAAAACTCCACAACTCAGATTCACCTTTCAAGTATATTTCTACGGATATGAGTTTTAGTAGAGGCCTGATAAAAGTTGGTTTAGTAAATTCTGACTGTACACAGTAAGATTACAGTGTGGTCGTTTTAAATAAACAGAGTGAGGATACACATGGGAAGAGAAGGGACAAGAAGTATCAAACGACAGTGTTTAAGATAGTGAATATCAGTAAGGAAGAAGCAAAGATCCCTGAAATACAAGAAGAGGTGAGATGAGCTGGGATGTAGCAGTGGCAGAGGACTAAGCTCAGTGTGTGCAAGGCTGCATTCCATTCCCCACACCACAGAAGAAATGGGGGCAAAGAGAGTGGTCCCATTAGACAGCCAGTGTCCCAGGGCAGTCCATGGATAAGCCCAATGGACTCCCTAACTAAAAAAAAACAGCTGAGAATTGGGAAGGACTAAGACAGACCTCCAGAGGAGACGTGGAGTAGAACAGAGTAGAAGAAAGGGAAGGCTTGGGGCTGGAGAGATGGCTCAGAGGTTAAGAGCACTGCCTGCTCTTCCAAAGGTCCTGAGTTCAATTCCCAGCAACCACATGGTGGCTCACAACCATCTGTAAAGGGGTCTGGCGCCCTCTTCTGGCCTGCAGGCATACACGCAGACAGAATATTGTATACATAATAAATAAATAAATATTAAAAAAAAAAAAAGAAAGGGAAGGCTGCAGGAAAAGGATTCCTGGGATCTTTAGAAGGTCTGGTTCAGACATCAGGTATACTGCTCAGACATGTACAGAAGGAAACCACTATAGGTTGGGCAAGGACTACCACCCCCAAAGGGGAGGAGGTCACAGTGCTGGTGCTCAGTTAGGTCCCACAGAGCCTGAACTCTGCATCCAGACTGGAGACCTCAGGAGCACCAGAGAGAGCATTGACAAGGACCTGCAGCAGTACGGAAAACGATTAGCCCTTCCTGTCTCTAGAGCAAACCTGAAAAGCTCTTCTGGAAAGGGTCAAAGGTCTCTAAGTGGCCTAATACCACATGAGAAAAAGTTCAAAAGCTTTTATAGAAATATCCAGCATTCAGAGGTAAAAGTCAGAGTGCACGACATACATCAACAAGCTTACAAACAAGACCTTGAATTCATAAAGAAATGAAAACTCAGTCATCCAAAAACGACACAGACCAGATCATTAACTCAATTATTGACATTTTATTTTATATATTCTGAAAGCTAGAGGAAAGATTGGACATGTTTAATAAATACCTTGAAGACTTTTAAATGACTTACAGTTGAACTTACAAACATAAAAAATATGAAAGAAAAATGCAGTCAATAGAATTAACAGTAGATTAAATCTTGAAGGAAAAAGATTAGTGGGTTTGGACTGAAATGGCTCAGCTAGGAAAGGTGTTTGCTGCCCAGTCCTGGTGTCTTGTGAGTTCGATCCCTGAAACTCAAGTAAAGGTGAAAGGAGATAAAGGACTCCACAGAGATGTCCTCCAACGCCCACATGTGCACCTTTGGCTCAGGCACACACAATAAAAATAGACTGACAATTTCTTTAAATGAAAACTCAGTGAATTTGAAGAGATAGCAATAAAACTACCCAAAACTAAGCATGCATAAAACAACAAGATGCACTCCAAATAAAGTATAAAAAAAAAAGATCATACAGCTATCTGTCTTCATGTGGCACCCATGTAAATAGACTTGAAGACCCTGGTGCTGTCTTTAACAAAAGAGAGAGCGAGAGAGGGAGGGAGGGAGGGAGGAATGGAGGGAGGGAAGGAGGGGGGTAGGGAGGATATTAAAAAGGAAGGGAGGGGGATCTGAAGTATTAAAGTAAGAGCAGTTAACCTAGAATTGAATGCCCAGTAAATATATCATGAAGAACTACAGTGACAAAGACTTTTCCAGGAACATCTGAAGGTGAGTGCTGAGGAAGAGTTAGAAGACATGTTCGAGCAGGAAGGAGAAAAGAAAATGTATAAGGTTTTGTGCACTGCATAGAGTAGAATAGTATCAGTAGAAAATTATGGGGCTGGAGAGATGGCTCAGTAGTTAAGAGCACCGGCTTCTCTTCCAGAGGTCCTGAGTTCAATTCCCAGCACCCACATGGCAGTTCATAACTGTCTATAAATGTAGTTCCTTGCAAGCCAATGGCCTCTTCTGGCGTGTAGACATACATGCAGAAAAATATCATGTGCATAAATATATAAATAAATCTATTTAGAAAGAAAGGAAGGAAAGAAAAGAAAGAGAAAGAAAGAAAGAAGGAAAGAAAGAAAGAAAGAAAGAAAGAAAGAAAGAAAGAAAGAAAAGAAAAGAAAGAAAATCACACGTAACTGTGTTGTATAAATCCTGGCAAAACCAAAAGAGTAACAAAGCTAGTTGTTGCTAAGAAGTCAAGAAAGATACAGGGGCTGGAGAGATGGCTCCCTGGTTAAAGAGCACTGCTACTCTTCCAGGACCAGAGTTCATTCCCATGGTGGTGGCTTACAACTGCCTGTAAGTCCAGTTCCAGGGTAACCAGAGCCCTCTTCTGACAGCCATGGACACCAGACATATATTAGATGCACATACATGCATGCAGGTAAAACACACATATGCATAAAATAAATCTTAGAAAAGAAAAAAATTGACAGTTGAGAATGTGGGGCTTAGTGGTAGGAAAAATGGAGAATTGTGGTTCTGGAAGCAAAGGATAAACAGGACAAATAAATAAGCTGAAAGATGGTAAATTTAGACCTAACCCTATTGACCATCATATTAAATGTCAACAGTCTGGATACCACAATTAAAAGAAAATGTTGTGCCCTCTTGCCCCATGGAAGCTTTCACCGTCTGGGAAGCTCTCCAAACCTCCAAGATTCGTGGAGGTTCCATTACGTAGGCAGAATTATTTAAATCACGGTTGGCTGCTAATTAGTTTAGTCCCTAGCCTTAGCCTTTCTCTTCTCTCCGGTGTGGTTGGGGAGGAGAGATACTGAATGGAAGTTCGGCCTTCTAATTGTGCCTTGGTCTTGGCAACCAGCCTCGATGATTCCTATTCAAGGGCTTCGTGAACTCTGTATTGGGAGCCAGGAACAACAATGCAAGTTGAATATTCCGAACCTGAAATGTTGTGAAGTCTGAACATCTTGAGTTCTGGCATGACATTCAGAATGTTTCAGGTTCTGCAGTGTCATGGTCAGCGTTTGAACATTCTATGAACAACAGGGCAGCAGACTTAGAAAGTTTGCAATGTCATCAACTGGTCTCTACTCCAGACTCTAGTTCTGAACTCTGAAATTCAGGAACTCGGTTTTATTAAATACACCTAGGGCTAATGACACAATCAGAAGAAGACTTGCTATCCAGATGTACACACTCACACAAAAAGTTTCAGTCATATTTCCTGTTTGTGGATACAACACAGGAATGCACCTGTACCCACTACCTAGGAAGTGAGGTTATACCCACTCCCATTTCTGATAGCATGGTATCTGGCAGTCAGAATAGTTGGAGAGTCCGGTGGTTCTGAGAATTTGGCCATCTGTAGAAAAGCCTGGTGCGATGCCCCTCATTCCAGGGAGGACAGTTTAATGCCTGACTTTCCACCCTGGTGCTGATGAGTAAAAACTGAAGAATTCTTGCTGATGGTCCTGTATTTCTAAGTTTAATATAAAATACCCTTCTTCATGCTTGCTCAGATAATGTCCTCTGTAGAATCTTTCAGTCCTGAAGGTACAGCAAGGCAAACTTGATACACTTCCAAAAAGACCTCCTCTTCATGCTCTGATTATTTTGAAGCAGGTGCTTTCCATTAACAACAGTTATAAAGTGTTCTTTAAGTTGAGAGCCTACCGCATAGAGCTCCTCTCTCCACTCTGCTTGCTCTGCTCTGCCTCTGGAGCAGCTTATCTCCGACCCCCTGTGGAAACAACTGAACCTGTGAGCAGCTGCCTTGAAGTGCTTCCAGAAAGCAGAAGGAAAAAACCCAGGGGGTTTTTCCTGGGGTGAGGATTTTAACTTTGGGTCCAAGAAATAAAGTGAAGTCTTATCTAATTCTGAGTCTGCAATCCAGCTTTGCTGTTACTTTGAGAAAATAAATATGAAATAAAAAAGCGTTCCCATTCTGTAATGGTGTTAAGCAAGAATTCTCCTATGTATGTTGAATGTTTTCCTTCCTGTGTCGATAGAGCCACATTAAGCAATCTACAGCTTTTTTTGCTGTTAGACATGATGTCTTTCTCACTTACCTGATCCAAGTTTTAAGATGATTTGAGTTGCTGAAACAGAAGGTAAATATTTGTTAGTCTCTGTAGAAACTGCATTCTGTTCATATAAAATATTTCTGAACAGCTTCAGTACAATTTCTGCTTTGAGGGTTTCTTTCCTTCTTTTTGGATTAACTCATATAATATCAAAAGAACATGTAGCCTTTTTGTATCAACAAGATCAAATGATCTTGTCAGATCGGGTCACAGGGTTTTAAAATTATATTCTTTTGTACCTCATTTGTTTGTTCTTCCATATGATTCCATGAAGATGAGGGTATTATTTCTACCTTTTATTCAGGTTCTATGCTAGATGTTCTCTGTTCTGCATAGTACAAGGTTGATGAAAATGACGATGAATGTTCTACAAACTGGCTTCCATAGAACCAGTGTTTTGTTGAATATTAATAGGTATTTGTTTTAAAAAGGATTACGTAGATTAAATGTACTGTGGCAATGCTGGGCTAAGCATACTGTTTAAATGCAAAAGTCTCGGAACCTCTAATAACTTTCTAGGCTGTGGATATCCTAGTGGGAGCTGTCGTTTGCAGTGTTTAGCCAGCCAGCCAGACCATGAAACCCTTTCTTTCACAAAGTTCTGCATAAAGCCAGTGCTGTGCAGAACAGCTAAGTGGATCTCCACACTTGGTGCTTCAGACCCTCTCGGAAGTGCCAGTTGTCTGTCCTGGCAGAAACAGGTGCTGTGCAAAGTTATCCTCCGAGAACACAAACTATACGCATATCACATAGATTCTATTTTTATCATAGGCACAACTTTCTGTCATGTTGAAGACTGAAAATATGCTTTTATTATATAATAAATGTTTAGAGAATTGACTAATGGCTAAAACCAAGGCAAAGGGGATAAGGTAAATTTCCATGTCAAGGTTGAATTTTACTTTGGTACTTTTTCTATCTGTAGTGCCCTGCCCTGCCCTGCCTGTCTGAGTACAGCTGTCTGAACCCCTCACTTCTTTTTAGGTATCTTAGAAATAAGAATTGGGGGTGTGTGCAAAGAATGTAGAGAATTTGTATGAATGCCAGGATGACATGGTGTATCACAGTATGCCTTCCGTCGGGGTAGAGGCCTCTTGTGCTTGTTTTGTTTTGTCTACTTGCCTTTCTCAATCAGTAAGAAGCTTGACATTGTAGAGGTTTAGAAAAATGTTGGAGCTGGAGAGATAGCTCAGAGGTTAAGAGCGTATACTGATGTTGAAAAGGATCCAGGCTCAGTTCCTAACACCCATATCATTCAGCTCACAGCTGCCTGTACCTCCAATTCCAGATCAACACTCTCTGGCCTTCAAGGGCCCTTGCATCCACATGGTGCACATAAACTCATGCAGACACACATGCATACGTTAAAAAAAATGAATAAATAAATAAATTTGGTTTTAAATGTTAATCCAGGTACCTAGGTTAAAATATTATTTGAACTCTCCTAACAAATAACTAGCCACAATTTGTACAATGTGCCATGGTTAATTTTATCTCATGGGGAAACAAATTATCTGTAAATTAGGGCATTCTCTGACCCTCTATCTAGTAAAGTAGCACTCAGCAGAAACGTGTATATATTTTCATAATGTCATTTTTTCTTCTTCATATTTTTATTTTCATTTATTGCTTATTGTTCTCATCCCCAAATACTATTCTTAGGTTCTTATGATAGCCCAGGGTTTCAGGCATAAATGATACCAATTGGATTATTTGTTAATTACTGAGTTAAACTAGTTCTTTATTTGTTCTAGATAAAAGTCCCTTATCAGACAGTAGATTCCCAGAACCTTTTCTCCCTGTCTGTGGGTAGTTGTATTCACTTCCTTGAAGGGGTCTGCAGTTCATATTTCTAGTCCCCAAATTCTACATTTGCTGTGTTTTCCCTGTTAAGCATTGTATTGTCAAACTCTACACACCTGGAAATTACTATTCCTTTGAAATAGAGCCATCCATGGTGACCTTCTAGTGAGATTTCCCCTCCATGCTCAGCCACCTCTGAACCTAGGTATTTCCAAACACGACTTTTTTATGAACTACTATGGCTTATTGGTTTGTTTTCTTACAGGTGAATCGATTTAGTAAGGTAGAAGACAGAGCAATTTTTGTCACTGACCGTCACCTTTATAAAATGGACCCCACTAAGCAGTACAAAGTGATGAAGACTATCCCTCTGTATAATGTAAGTATACATCAAATAAAGGCTCCTATTTCATAGACAGAGGCTGATGGGCTAAGCACGCAACCTCTGTGGCTTTGGGGATCCCATGTCTTCCTGGAATCTTACACCAATTTTGTATTGTACCAAAGCACAGTTTTCTATAAAAGGATTCAAAGTTTCTGATAAAGTAACTAAAAAAAATTTAAGGCTAAATGCAATGGTTCTGCGCTAAGCATAGTGGCACAAGCCTTTAATCTCAGTACTCTGGAGGCAGAAGCAGATGAATCACTGTGAGTTCGAGGCCAGTCAGGCCTACAAAGTAAGTTCCAGTACAGCCAAAGCTGCTACACAGAGGAACCCTGCCTCAAAAACCACACACACATACACCCAGAGAAGTTGTTCTGGGTTCAGAGTTTCCGATAGAGTAACTAAAGCATTTTTTTAACAGCAGTTCTCTGTGACATCTATTTCTACCGTAACATATTGTTCAAATGTGCTTGTCCTTATACATGATGCCTTTTCTTATTTGCTTTCATAATAATGTGTGTCCGTGTGGGTACACATGTGGGCAGGGGTGCATGTGAAAGTCAGGTGTTGTTCCACAGGAACCATTGAGAGTTTCACTGACCTAGAGCTTACCAAGTAGGCTGGGCTGACTGACTAGTGAGCCCCCGGGATCCTCCTGCCTCCACTTCCCCAGTGCTGGGATTATAAATGCTCACCACTGTGCCCAGCTTCTGTATGTGGGCTCTGGAGCTTGAACTCAGGTCTGTATGCTTGTATGGTAGGCACTGTACTGACTGAGCTGTCCCCAGCTCTACTTTTATAAAAGTTTTATGGATATGGAGTCAAGTAGAAAAACAGTAAGAAATTACGTTGTGGAAACATTACTACTTTTACTTATTCTCTCTCTCTCTCTAACTAACTACTAAGCCCTCTCCCCAGCCCCAACTACTACTATTTTAAATATAAGATTTGTGTAGCTCCTATAAGTCAGTTTTTACCAATATATTTTACAACATTAATTTATTGGTTGTATAATTTCTGATCTGAGTCCACTCTGTAGCTCCCTATTATACATAGGCTTTCAAATCTATAATCACTTTGATCTGAAACATGAAATTTGTTGGTTATCTTCCTGAATCTCAATATGAAATTTCATTTTTTGTTGTTGTTGTTTTTGAGACAGGGTCTTACTTGTCTTAAACTTGTGAGTTGATATGATCCTTCAGGGTAGCCAGTACCACAAGTGTACACCACCACATCTGGCTCAGATTTTTTTTTCCTGTTTAACAGTGTTAGTTTTACATGTGTCTGTTCTGATTCTGTAGAAAACTTTTACTAGACTACTGGGTCTTCTCTTCTGTGGGACAATTTTTCTGTCCACTAGTTCTTAAATAGAGAGTCTGTATTTACACAGTGCTAGGGTCTGTGAGGAGTATTACTAAAGATTATTTTAAGTCCCGTTGGTTCCCGGAAAAAGAAATAGGTAGCATATTGTTTTATGGCTTCATTTTATGCCTTCTGAGCTCCTTTGGTAAGGGACAAAAGAGACCAAGCGTTCCTGGCTGAGCTGAATGACTCCTGCGTTTATGAATAGCCGGTGTCATTGGAGTTGGGATTTGACTTACTGCGGTGCCCTTCCATCTCGCCCCCACCGTACCACACACATACACCTCATTTCTTTTCAATAGAAAGGCCAATGGACTGAAGCTAAGAAAAGACTTTAGATGGTATATAACCTTCTTAGCCAAGACCTGCAATCTTATATATCAGCCACAATTTAAGCCTAACAGCTTGCAGACTTAGAGTAGGAGGAAGAGGAGGGCAGACGAGGGAGAAAATTATACTTGTCAAAGTCTAAGGAAGTATGAAGCCAAACAAAAATAAATCATGGTATGGGATTTATTTCTTTGCCTTTATTCCTGTTAAAGGGAACCCATCAAGGTCATGATATAAATTCAAAAAATAGTTAAACAACTCTTTAAACTGAATTTTTTTATTTTTAGAGTTTTTATGTATGCGTATGCATGTGTATCTTTGTATGAATGTGTGCATATGCATAGATGGTGTCCACAGAGTTCAGGAAGGGAGTTGTGTGCCACCCGATGTGAGTGTTCAGATCTTTAAGAGCGGTATGTGCTCTTAACCACAGAACTGTCTCTCTAGCCCCCATCTTCCTTTTTGCATTGACTGTAAATAAACACTGTAAAACACGTTTACAATTATAGTCATTTCCCATAAACATTGTCAGTGGAGCTAACAACGTGGTGTCATAAAGACTGATGACATTTAACTTCTCTGAGGGATGGATCCCCGGTGTTGCAGATGTCCTCAGGGGTCCACCCATGTCACTTTATATCCCCATGCCATTTTTGCACGCGCCATCCCAATTTCCAGCAGCCTTCATCTTTCTCAAGACTCTGCCTCAGCTGGAGCCCCTGCTCCCTCACATAGATGGAAATGCAGTGAGCAATGGGCGTGGGGGTGTTCTACCCCGGCTCCATTTCTCATTACCAGGATCAGAGCTTTTCCGCAGGCGTAGCTGCCTCTCTTCTGACCCAGGCCCTCTTCCTCGCCGTTGTCTGTGGCCTCCCAGATCAACCTTGCTTGCTCATCAGTCTTTGCTTCTGAGAGGAACTAACTTCAGAATGATGGAATGGCTGCCTCCTCCAAAGCTGGGTACAAAGGGGGACCTCCAAACGTAGCATCCAGTTTTGTTTTATTTTTGGTCTTGAAGTAAATATGGCAAAATGTTAAGCCTGAGTAACTTATTGTCTTTAGGTTGTTCACGTTCTAGCTCTCTTACATGGGGGCCTTTGACTACTTCAGTTTTAAAATATTTTTAAATGCTTTTGGGGCTATATATGTTCGTATTTAAGAATGGTTTGAGCTGAATTTTACTTTTTATGTGATACTAGCCTTGTTTTAATTTCTGTCGTGAAATCCTCTTATAGCCATATGTCGTTTAGTGGTGGTGTTTCACAGATGGTGATTTATGGTGTTTGAGTGTGTGTGTTCCACGAGGAAGAGATTTCATCTCCCCATTGCTCGTTAGTGTCACACCTACCACAAATTCGGTGCTCCACATGTCTTTTTCTGGTTTCTGTACCATGGTCTATCAGTCTACTGGTTTTCCTTGTACCAATTACTATTCTTACTACAGTTGGGCACAGTTTTATGAATTCTAAGATTGCAGTAATTTCCCAGGTCCCTTCCTTTCAAGTTCATACCATATGGCTAGGGTTGTGTCTCAATAGTAAAGTCCTTGACATATGAGAGGCCTAGATTGATCCACGGCACTGCAAATCAATACAGAATTCATCCCATTTCAACCTAACTCTCGTTCACCACACCACAGGAAGAGAGAGGAGTTGAGGCTGGTGACACAGGGAAGCTTGTCAGGAGGGACACAGACACTCACATGCAGTCTCAGGAATAGCCTGTTGATTCTGCTCTACTCCTTGGGAACCACTTCTGTCTCTCCAGTTGGACCTTCTCTAGAATGTCATGTGTCAGCACCATGTAGTATGGAGACTTTTCAGATTGGCTTCTTTCACTTGGCAATAAGCATTTAAGGCTCCCTGTGTCTTTCTGTGGCTGGTGGCTCCTATTTTTTTATTATTGTCTTAGGTAAGGGTTTTCTGTTGCTGTGAAGAGACACCATGACCATGGCAACTCTTATAAAGAAAGCTTTTAATTGGAGTGACTCGCTTACCGTTCCAGAGGTTCCGTCCATTATCGTCGTGATGGGGAGCATGGAGGTGTGCAGGCAGACATAGTGCTGGAGCTGAGAGTGCTGCATCTTGCAGGCAACAGGAATTCAGCTGGTCAGTATCCTAAGTATAGGAAGCCTCAAAGCCCATCCCCACAGGGACACACTTCCCCCAACAAGGCCACACCCACTCCAACAAAGTCACCGCTCCTAATAGTTCTACTCCCTTTGGGGGCCATTTTCTTTCTAACCACCACATGTATATTCTATTATTTGTAGATCTCACAATGTGTTTTTGCATTTACTATCTTGACACAGTTGAATAGAAACCTAGGAGTGCACTTATTCAGTCACAGATAAGACTCGGTTTAGCTTTGTCAGAACTGCCAGTTTTCTCCCAACATGGCTGTACCATTTTGTATTCTAAGCAGAATGAGGGTACCTATTTCTTCACATTCTCACTGTTCGATATTTCACCCATTCTAATAATGTATAGCTATATAATGTATTTTTATTACCCTAAAATATATAGTTCAGTATTCACTGAGTCTCTATCTTTAACCACAAGAACTATTCTCTGTTGGTTTATATTAAAGTGGTAAAGACTTTTTTGTATATAAACTTAAGCAAATTTATTTAAAGATACATTTGGCTTCTTTCCCCTCTCTGAGTAGCAAGCACTGTACACCTATTTGTCATTTAACAGTGGTTCTGGTCAATCATCCCAGGAAAGATAAAAATAGGACATCATGGCAAATCCTCTAGAATATTTTCAGCAAATGCTGTCCCTGCAATGACATAGTAGTAAAAGTGATCGGTGAGAGAAGCATTTAAATTGCAGGCGACTCCTTTAGTAGCTAAGTGGTTTGTATGTACAACACTGCAGGCATGGGTTAGAGTTTCAGCCTGCTGCAATCTGTGCTGCTATCAAGTCGGTGTCTTCCCTCACAGGCACTTTCCTATATCATATTTGCATATTGTGCTTTCAGATTAGAGCGTTAGTTCCAATGCATTTGTCCAAAAAGGTTCAGATTTTTGCAAGGGACAGTACAGTCAGGATTTGAGGATTTTGTGAACCTGAGAGGCTTGTGGTTGCTGCTATTTGATAGGAGAACAAAGGAAAGATATTACATTACCTGCATAATTAGCGATGCTGTGTCCAATGCTTTGATCACCACCTCCGCCACTGAGAATTATCCTGGGAAATCATGGTTAAGTTGATGGAAAAGATTGCTCTCCATGGCTAGGGCATGTTGTTTAAGTAAATAAATAAATGCTTCTGCCATTCAGGTTCATGTAGACACTGGTGCATGCAAACCAGTGCTCGGGAAGGAGGTTGCCTAGATTAGGCGTAATTTACATAAGCATTAAATCTGCCTGCTGCTTTTAAATAAACTGAAACCCTTAGCCCAAGTGCCACTGGAATTCTCTCACCCTCCTTTTGTTGGTGAATGTTAGTTTTGCCTGGTGAATTAGTCTGAAAATGTTTGAATCTGCCCATTAATGTTGTTTTGATATAGACCCTTTTATCAGTATAGGCTTGAGGGTTAAGGAAGTAGCCAATTAATTACGCTCATCCCTCCTTTGGTTCTGTGTGAAATGCAAAACAAACAGGGAAGAGGAAAGAGACAATTATCTGAACTGATGTGCAGGTTCCGTAGAGCTCAATGGGCTGTAATTATGCCGGGCTCCATGCTTTATTACCCTGTTTGACGTGGCTTGCTAGAAAGATTTCCTTCTGTTTGGGAGATTGATTGTCCTTTTAACGTGTACAGGAGGTGAGCCCTGTTGAAATCCATCCACCAGCCTGCTCTGCTCCCCACCACCATTTCTAAAGCACCCTCTTCTCCTGGCAGTGTCCCAAGGGAAGGCGTTTCCATAGTAACCCCAACAGAGGCAATCAGCTGTTGTCTGGCACTGCCTAAGCTGGTGTGTGCTAGCCTTCTCCCTTCTAGATCCCCCTCAAGCCTTTAAAACACTATATTTACTAGTCCTCTTTAATGGAAGTTTATAATCCCTTAATGTCACACTCTGAGTAGCACTCGGGTTTATTTATTTATTTAGGTAATAAATCTACCTTCCTAATTAATTCTCTGCAGGCCCTGAGAGCTCCATTATTTTGAACATCTTGTGCAAATGTTTATATTTCTGCCTCTTGTAACAAAGAAACTGTTTAGCAAAATTAGATATTCAGAAATTTCTGTCTATATTGGAAATAAATTTGGAAAAATATAGGTGCTAAGGTTTCAAATGAATTTTTCAGGACTTTTTTTTTCTTATTATCACGCTAGTGACAAAGCAGTCTTTCTGCTATTGTAGTCTCAGCACTCAGTGGTTCTTTTGCTGAATTCAGTGGCCGCAGGTATTTAAAAATCTTCCTTAAAATGTAGTATCTGAGACATGTTCTCAGTTTTTATTGATGGGGACAGAGAGAGAGAGAGAGAGAGAGAGAGAAAGAGAGAGAGAGAGGCACATATGCAGAGCTTCTCTGCCAATTGTTTTCCTGGCGTGTGCAGAAGTACACGCCTTTTGTTACCTTCATTAGCCGCCACAACTTATGTAAAACAGTAGGAAGCAAATCAAGCAATAGTCTCTTTCAGAAACCAGGAAGAGTCCATCTTCCTGAGTACTAGACCTGGTAAGCCAATTTCAGATTTTGAAGATATCTCAACGCAGTATCTGGAAACAAAAATCATTCAGGCAAGATTCCTATAAAAAGCCATCTTGTTAAGGAAATGTAAAGCCTTTTAAGAGCTAAAGTATAAGAAAGTAAGCACACCACCACTTATTTTTCCAGAGATCAGATTGCTGAAAGCCAGATCCTCTCAAAACAAAGCCCTAAATATGTATATACAGATTCCTGCATTTGTGAAATAGACTCACCGTACTGAGGCAGTTATAGGCTTACTTTCTACAACTGTCTTATCATGGACTGAGAATGTAGCTCGATAGTAAGGCACTTGCCTGGCATATGTGAAGCCCTGGGTTCGATCCCCAGCACTATAAAAAGAAATAAACAACTGACTCATCAGAGCTTTCTTCTATGCATCAAACCTTTTTGAGAAATTTCTCTATGGCAGGCATTTGCCAACACTAACAATGCAAGAGTGCTCCATGCAGTCTGCCTATGACACCTCCCACACCTGTGGGAGAAGCAGAGATACACACCAGTTAGTGCAGCGCGGTGCCTGGGACACATGCCCAGCAGCCCGTAGGTTGCAGTCACTATAATGTCTTGTTCTCAAGAAGAAAGTTCATTCAGAAAAGTAAAGCAGCCGAACCAAGACCTCCAAGCTCCCAAACAATGGAGCTGGACTTCACACCCACATCTGGTCAGCCTTGCATCCAGCCCCTGCTACCTGCTGCCTCCCATTTATGAAGAACACATAAAACTAAAATCTCTTTGGAACGGTACTGGAAATCAAAACCAGAGTCTTTTGCACATCACTAAGCTAAGGCCACACCATAATACTTTATTATCAAAAACAAAAAGTAATGAAACTAGTCTCTGTCACATAGCTAATATTTTTATAGCCTAACTTTGCTGTATCTTCATCTTAGAAGCCTGTGCAAGAAGCATCTTTTGTAAGTGAAGATATCAGTTCACAGAGAAAGTGGTCATTGGTGTGGGCTTTTGGTACAGTGTTTCTGACCTCACAGCCCAGGTTAACTACAAAATTCAGCTTCTTCTGGCTGTGCCCTGTATTGACCTCTATCTCCTTGCATGTCCTTGTTCACTTATATAAGTCTTCCTTATATTATTAATGATTGCTTTCTAAAACATTTCATCTTAACCTGTTGAGGACAAGTTACTAGTAAGACCTCTGAAAACTGGAGAATTAAGACTTAGCTCACACATCAGTCTTGTTCTGCATATCAGCAGGCCCAAGGAATTGTTCATTAGTGTAAAAAGAGAAATAGAAAACCCTTGCTTCATCTCTGTTGGGAGGAAATATAGCAGCACCTTTGAGGAAAGCTGCCTCACCATCCTTGTGCTCACGCAGTCCCATCTTTCCATAGACAAACCCTGTAAGAAAGGGCGCTGCGCAGGAAGACAGTCCTTTCAGTACTAACCTGATCCCTAGAGATTTTAATTTGGCTGTTTCAGTTCTGACTTGGGGTTCTTAGGACCCTTAGTCACACACTAGGATAGTTTGAGGTTTGGAGGTTTTGTTGGGAATTGAACTCTGAACCTCAGGTATGCTGAGATGCTCTATCATGGGCTACATCCAAAACTTCTACTGGAGGTTTTAAAATCCCGATACCCAGGTTCTACTGGATGCTGATGAAGTCAGATGTCTCAGGCAAGCAAAGGGGAGAGAGGTTCTCTGTACCTTGCTTTATTCATATGTGGGCTCTTTGGATGGCCATGGGGACCCAACTAATGCAAACACTGATTAACAAGAGAAATGCATACTCATTCTGCTGTGTTTCCCCATACATGGAAATTTTCACAAGAGTTGAGTGAAGAAATGATCAAAGCATGATGCTTTTATAGCTTTTTAGACCCAAAAACAGCGTGAAGGAAAGATGGAACAGAAGGATCTTCTAGGCATTCATGGGGATGTTACTAAGAGATGAAGGAGAGGAGCAGGAGCTAATGCAAGATATAGACTGCTCCAAAAAGTCACCTAGGCAGCTTCATTCCAGTCCCAAGTGCCAGTCTTGGGGACTTCCACCTTGATGTTTGGGTACCCACATACACACAGAACCAGAAAGCATCCTTATGGCCTGTTACAGCATGCCTGTTCTACTCCCCATATTTATTACTGTTATTGCTATGGTTCTTTACTTTTTAATGAAAAAATTATTTTTTGTTTTGTTTCATTTTTTTATTTTTGAGACAGGATCTTACTACCTACCTAGCCCTGGCTGTCCTCAAGCTCTCGAGGTCCACTTGCTTCTGCTTCTAAAGTGCTAGAATTAAAGACATGCGCCATCACACCTAGCCCTTTTTGTTTCTTTCTTGGGGGGAGGGTTGTTTAATGCTCTATTTCTTGAGGAAACATTTGTTTAAAGTTTGGATTTGTCTCCAAAATGGATTCAGTCCTTTGATGTATGTGTAAATGTCTGTGTGAGAGAAAAAGACAGAACGAGTACAATGGTCTGTTTCTCCAAACTTCCTATGATCACATCCCAAGTCCCAAGGTGATAACATTAGGCAGTGGGGCCCTTGGAGGACTCTACCCTCACAAGAGTAATGACCTTATATCAGGGGCTAGAGTAACCCTCACACTTTTACCACACAAGAACATCTGAAGTCAGCAGTCTGCTGCCCAAAGACTGTCTGGACATCCACTGCCTAACTCCTAACACCTAGAACTGTGAGGGATAAATTCACGCTGTTTATAAAACACCCAATTTGGGTGTTTTCATAGCTGCCCAAATAGATTAAGGAAGAAGGAAGCAGCAATGGATATGGTTGAAACAAGATTTTGCTTTTTAGATCAGGCTGATCTTGAACTCACTGTGTACCACAAACTGCCTTCAAATTTAGAATCCCCTCACCTCAGCCTCCCAAGTACTGGAATTGCTCACCTGAACTACCACATGATCTATGATCTGTGTCAAAAGTTAAATCTCCTTGAAGTTCAAAGTCAGTTTTGTGAAAAGATCTCCTTCAAACAAGAGTAATGTAAGCCAGACATTGTGGTCCACACCTGCAACTCCAGCACTATGGAAGCTCAGCAGGAGCATCAATAGTTGGAGACCAGCCTGGCCCACATAGAAACACTCAATCAGTCCATCAATCAATCAATCAATGGTTACATCTTTTATAATAGCAATGGTGTATCATCTCACTTGGCATCCACTCCACTCTAGTCCAGGGGCAGAGAGCAATGCTTAGATAGACATCTGGTGAATGAATTTCTGGTTTTGGTTGGATCCAAAACAAACTTTATTTGCACAAAACTATTGCAATGAAGTTTCACTGCATTACAGAAAGAACCTGACCTTCTAAATAATAGACATTCAAAAGGTTCTAGTTTATTGGAATTGTACCTACCCAGAGACATCTTTACTGTGTACCAAGGTTGAGGGAATGCCCAGCGGGGGAAGCACAACTGACCAGTGTCTTCCCCACTTTGTTAAATTGCTCATTGGACTTTGGTGGAGAAAGCAGCCATTTTCCTGCTTCAGCCTCTGCCTTTCCATCCCTGCTCTCCAGTATCCTTGACATTTCAGATCCTGGCTTTTCACAAAGTTGGAGGAGTTATGAAAATGCCCTATTTGCATTTGAAGATTATTTTAGTACATGAAGAAAATAAAATTATATCCAGTGGGGTCTGGGAACACAGTTATTAGGATATGTGGAGTATACTGGTCATGGTCAAACAACAGCACCCTAAGTAGTACGTGTAAGCACACCTGAAATAGCATATGTGAAGTCCGTAGCGTGGCTAACGTGCTCAGCCACCATGAACTGCTCTCAAGCCTCTTGCAGACTGACAATACTAAAGAAGTCAGAGGAACAAGAGGAAGACAGCATTCAAGGCCTCAATGTTGGCTCTGCTCTTCTTGTTCATTCTTGCAGAATTGCTTTTCAGACAACTGTGTGGACTCCTCACAAATTTTCTCAAAAGTGTACCCTAAAATGATGCATTCGCCTTCATGCTGTCTCTCTCTGTGCCTTTCCTATTATTTTATTCTTCCCTTCCACCTGACATGTGATATAATTGCCTAAAACTTGTCTCCCCACTAGAACATGGACTTTAACCCCAGAACACTTCCCTCCATACAGTAAGTGTTCTATAAATGGTTGCTGAGGGAACTGGATAAGGTAAAACTGGAGACAGGAAAAGCAGTTAAAACGCTGCTGCTGTGGCATGCTGAGAAATTATAAGAGCCTGAACCCAGACAAAGATGGGAAAGGGAAGCAGGCTATGGTTCAAGAGCTACTCAAAGGGTTATCAAGATGGCTCAGTGATTGAGAGCACTTGCTTCTCTTTCAGAGAACCTGAGTGTGGTTCTCAGCACACATGTTTGGTGACTCACAACCACCTGTAACTCAAACTTCAGGGGATTGTATGCACTCTTCTGTCCTGTGTGGGCAACTGAACACACATGCATACACACAGAGGGCAGGGAGAGGAATGAAAATAATCTTTAAAAGGAAAAAACACTAATTAGGTGCGAAATAACAGGCTGTGGGCATTGAGAAAAGAGTTACAAGTCAGAAGTTTCTTTCTGGGTGCCTGGGTAGATAGCAGTCCTGATTTCTCACCAAGATGGGACACATAGGGAAAGAAGGAGAGGTGCAGGAAACATTTCCTGAAATAGGCTGCATCTGAGGTGTCTCAGGGATGTGAAATGAGAAGCCCAATAGACAGTCGTCTGTCTGGAGAGTCATCTAGGGTGGAGTCTGTCTGTCTGTCTTAGTGGGCGCAGTTGCTATACCAAGATACCGGAGCTGAGTGACTAAGTCACAGGGATCCATCTTTTGCAGCCCGGGAGGCTGGGAAGACCCATCACCACACTATAGCATTAAATGCCAAAACCAGGATGCTCAGGAAGAACAGACTGTCCAAGGGCACAGAGAAGGAGTAGGAATAGCTTTGGGGATGAGGAAGGGTTTCAGGGATCCATAGGTTTATGCCAGCTCTTGTACGTTTTCTGATAGGCATAAATATTGATTTCTACTTTTTATGCTTCTTAAATTTTTATTTGTTTGTGTGTATGGATGTTTTGCCTGCATGTATGTCTCTGCACCACATGTATGTGCCTGGTGTTTGAGGAGGTCAGAAGAGAGCATTAGATCCTCTGGGACTGGACTTACAAAATGGCGGTGAGCCCTGTGTGGACTCTGGAAATTGAGCCTGGACCATCTGGGAGAGAAGCCAGTACTCTTAATCACTGAGTCATCTCTGAAACTCCATTTCCAAATTTTTAAAGGTGTTTTTATCTTATGTTTGTGGATGTTTTGCCTGAATGGATGTCTCTACACTATGTGTGTTTCATGCCTATGGAAACTTGAAAAGGGCACTGAACCCCCTGGAACTGGAGTTAGAATTGCCAGCCACTATGTGGGTGTTTGGAATCAAACCTAGGTTGCCTGAAAGAGCTACCAATGCTCTGAACAGCCTAGTCACCTCTCCAGCCCTCTTTTTCAAGTTCCTTTTTGTCTGTTTTTTGTTATTTTGTGATAGTTTCTCTGTGTATCCATGGGCATCCTGGAAATCTCTCCATAAACCAGGCTGGCCTTGAACTTAGAAATCCACCTGCTTCTGCCTCCTGAGTGCTAGGAGTGCCACTACCACCTGGCCTCTTTCCAAGTTCCTAAACCAGTGTGTAATGTTTTAAAATAAAATGGCTCCCAAAGGGAGTGACACTTTTAGGAGGTGTGGTTTTGTTGGAGTGGGTGTGGCCTTGTTGGAGGAAGTGTGTCACTGTGGGGTTGGACTTTGAGGTTTCCTATGCTAAATATATTGCCCAGTGTCACAGACACTTCCTGTTGCTTATGGTCAAGAAGCAGGCAGTACCATGTCTGCCTGCATGCCATCATAGTCTCCATTATAGTTATCATGGACTGAACCACTGAATTGTAAGCTGCCACCTCAATTAAATGTTTTCTTTTATAAGAGTTGCTGTGTTAGCCAGGTGGTGGAGACACATGCCTTTAATTCCAGCACTGGGGAAAGCAGACAAGAGGGATCTCAGTGAGTTCAAGGCCAGCCTGATCTACCAAGTGAATTCCAGGACAGCCAGAACTGTTACACAGAGAAACCCTGTCTCAAAAAAAAAAATCAACAAATAAACAAAAAAGAACTACTGTGGTCATGGTGTCTCTTCACAGCAATAGAAACCTAAGACCCATTGGTTCTCAACCTTCTTAATGCTGCAATCTTTTAATGCAGTTCCTCATGTGTAGTGACCCATAAAATTATTCTGTTGCTTCTTCATAACTGTAATTTTGCTTCTGTTATGAATTATAAATATCTGATACTCAGGATATCTGATATTTAATCCCCAAAGGGGTCACTAACCACAGATTGAGAATGTCTTAAAGGCTTACATGATGATTTTAAGCGGTGTGTTCTGGACTGAAATGGGAAGAAGTGGGAAGCCTTTCCAGGGACTCTAGGAATTGTCTCTGTGGATGATGTAGCACAGGAAGTGAGAGAAGACATAAGACACAAGAGATTCCTGAGCCATGCTTCATTCAAAATAACAGTTTAAAGAGTATTTTCTGTGTGCACTAGTTCAATATTCTCCATGTAGAAGTTTCAATAATTTTGCTATCCTTTCTATGAGGGAGTATTAAGACCCCATTTTCAGGTAAAGAGGCACAGAGCATTGATAGGACTTCCCCAGCATGTTCACATGTGTGTGTGTGCTTGCATATGTGTTATTTGCTGCCTCCTGTATGTCCTGGATTAGATTCCCTTCCGCTCCTACAGATTGCAAAGTAGTCTTCAGAATTCCCACCAAGGTGTGACTGATGGAGGCCAAGTACAATCCCATGTCGTAGCACTCTGGCCAAAATGATCAGAGCACAATTGAAACTACTCATCGTTCTTGAACTGGAGAGAAACTGATGTATATAAATTCAGCTTGTTGGTGACAGTGTACCTAAAATGATGTGTGCATAATCTTTTTACATGAAGAGGATCATTAATTGGTAAGATAAAGAATTTCAATTAAAAGACCAATAAGGAAAGCAACTTAATTAAGTTGGTATTTTAAGAAAGGAAAAAATAAATTAAAAATAGATTTCTTAAAGAACCAGATTCAATTAGTAAAACAATTATCTTTATAAAATAATAATTTGACCATCTAAGACCCAATTATTTAGTAACTTCACCTAAATCAATGGTTTTATGCAATTAGAATCACTTGGGAAGCTTCCCAAATGAAACAAATCAGAATATCTCCAACGCTCCTAATGTGCAGCCACAACTGGGAACCACTGGCTCAAATGAGTCACAGTCAGAATATAAGTTTGAATAGTCAAAACAAATGGGACAGGGCTTAGCACTTAACTTTGCATGCTGTTCTAAAGGAGCGCCCTCCTGGGCCATTCGTCTTGCTTCATGTACCCTTGTGGTGAATTTGATTATATGGTTCCTAAACCCACAACAATAAATCTGAGGCAGTAATTAAAAGAGAACCCATCTGCCATAGGCAGGCATGTTGATGGCTGCAATATATGAAAGCCAAAAGTGTAGAAACACTCAGAGGAGATACAGTTGACTTCCACTAGATGGCTTGGTCTTTCAAATCTCATTGAAGTGCTTTCTGGAGCTATTTCCCCAGAACAACGTTTTTGAAATTAAAATTTCAGGTTTTTATAGGACTGTTTTGCTAAATTCAGGTTACAAGATAAACTCCAGTACTCAAAGTGCCAGGTGTTCTTAGGGCAGATACCGCCAATGCCCTATGTGAGGATTTCAATAAAACAATTACCCATGAACCACTAGATTCTAACTACCTTCCCAGTAAGGAATTTGACATTCAGGCCAAACATGGAAAGAGCCTAATGTGGTTCCTATAAATAAGGCCCTTCCCACTTCAGGATAAAGGATCCAAGGACTAACAGAGGAGGCAATGGCAGGCCAGTTCACCCTAGGTGAATTTATATTTCATTTTCTAAAGTGTGCTGTTCATTTGCAATGAGAATAGTGTATAGGCTGTAAACATTCTTCTTGATGGTGCTCTTGATCCCTGTCAGGATGTGTGGAATATTTGGAAGAATCAGGACAAGGAGATGTTTTTATTCAGTGCAGTGAGATGGATTGGAATTGGAAACTTACTAAACAGTTTTATGGAGAGGCTTACATCAAAGTATTACAATCAAGAGTTGAAAGACCTTGCCAGTCAATGAAACTATTTTTAATTATCCAAGACCCCTATTTTGTATAGTAGGTTTTGTTTCATCATTAAAACTCCAAGTGGTTCATATATATATGTGTGTGTGTGTGTGTGTGTGTGTGTATATGTATGATATTTGGAGTACATCGCCCAGGAGTGTGGTCCTAGGGACCTCAGCATCCCTGAGGAAGCATCTGTTTTAAAACACACTAATTAATCTTCACCACCACAATGCTGAATCCTTAAGAGAGTTAAATAACTAAGTATTTGGTTCTATTTAATTCAGGTGAAAATATTTCCAAAATAGAGCCTTTTTTCTTTTTTTAAATATATATTCTCTCTTTATGTGGCTTTTTTAAATTGTTTTTTTGAGCTATATATTTTTCTCCTCTCCCCTCCCCTTCTATCCTCTCCCATGATCCCCATGCTCCCAATTTACTCAGAGCTTGTCTTTTTCTACTTTCCATGTAGATTAGATCCATGTATGTCTCTCTTAGGGTCCTCTTTGTTGTCTAGGTTCTCTGAGATTGTGAATTATAGGCCGGTTTTTCTTTGCTTTATGCCTAAAAACCACTTATGAGTGGATACATATTATATTTGTCTTTCTGGGTCTTGGTTACCTCACTCAATATAATGTTTTCTAGATCCATCCATTTGCCCGCAAATTTCAAGATGTCATTTTTTTCTGCTGTATAATACTCCATTCTGTAAATGTACCACATTTTCCTTATCCATTCTTCAGTCAAGGGGCATTTAGATTGTTTTCAGATTCTGGCTATGACAAATAATGCTGCTATGAACATAGTTGAGCGCATATCCTTGTAGTACAATTGAGCATCCTTTGGATATATACCCAAAACTGAGTCTTGAGGTAGGTTGTTTCCTAATTTTCTGAGAAATCACCATACTTATATCCAAAGGGGCTGTACCAGCTTGCACTCCCACCAGCAATGCAGGAGTGTTCCCTTTATCCCACAACTTCTCCAGCAAAAGTTTTCATCAGTGTTTTTGATCCTGGCCATTCTTACAGGTGTAAGATGGAATCTCAGAGTTGTTTTGATTTGCATTTCTCTGATGGCTAAGGATGTTGAACATTTTCTTAAGTGTCTCCCAGCCATTTTGGATACATCTGTTGAGAGTTCTCTGTTTAGGTCTGTACCCCATTTTTTATTGGATTATTTGTTCCTTTGATGACCAGTTTCTTGAGTTCTTTGTATATTTTGGAGATCAGACCTCTGTCTGATGTGGGGTTAGTGAAGATCTTTTTCCATTCTGTAGGCTGTTGTTTTGTCTTGTTGACCATGTCCTTTGCTTTACAGAAGCTTCTCTGTTTCAGGAGATCCCATTTATTAATTGTTTCTCTCAGTGTCTGTGCTGCAGGGGTTATATTTAGGAAATGATGTCCTGTGCCAATGCATTCAAGTGTACTTCCCACTTTCTCTTCTATGAGGTTCAGTGTGGTTGGTTTTATCTTGAGGTCTTTGATCCGTTTGGACTTGAGTTTTGTGCATGGTGATAGATATGGGTCTATTTTCATTCTTCTACATGTTGATATCCAGTTATGCCAGCACCATTTGTTGAATATGCTTTCTTTCTTCCATTTTATATGTTTTGCTTCTTTGTCAAAAATCAGGTGTTCATAGGTGTGTGGATTAATATCGGGTCTTTGATTAAGTTCTATAGGTCCTCCTGTCTGTTTTTATGCTGATACCAGGCTGTTTTCAGTACAATAGCTCTGTAGTAGAATTTGAAGTCAGGGATTGTGATGCCTCCAGAAGTTTATTTATTGTGCAGGATAGTTTTGACTATTCTGAGTTTTTTGTTTGGTTGGTTTTGGTGGGGTTTTTTTGGGTTTTTTGTGGTTTTTTTTTAATTTTTATTTATTTATTTATTTATTGCTTTTCCATATAAAGCTGAGTATTGTTCTTTTGAGATTTGTGAAGAATTTTGCTGGAATTTTGATGGGGCATTGCATTGAATCTGTAGATTACTTATGGGAGGTCTTTCCATTTTCTGGTGTCTTTAATTTCTTTCTTCAGAGATTTAAAGTTCTTGTCATACAGGTCTTCCACTTATTTGGTTAGAGTTACTCCAAAATATTTTTTGTTTGTTTTTGGTTTTTTGAGACAGGGTTTCTGTGTAGCTTTGGAGCCTGTCCTGGAACTAGCTCTTGTAGACCAAGCTGACCTCAAACTCACAGAGATTCACCTACCTCTGCCTCCTGAGTGCTGGGATTAAAGGTGTGCGCCACCACCGCCCGGCTACTCCAAGATATTTTATATAGAACATGTACTTAACAAGTTCCTGGATTCATTTCTAAGCACATTCCTCCCACCCTCCAAAAAAAAAAGTTTCCATATTTTGATCACAATTCATGAATAATAAACTATCCCAGGCTGGTGAGATGGCTCAGCAGGTAAAACTTCCAGCTACCGAAATAGCCTAGTTCAATTCTCAGAACCCACGTGGTAGAAGGTTGCACACACACACACACACACACACACACACACACTAAGTTAAATAAAATGCAATGGATTTTAAAACTGTTTAATTTCAGCACTCAGGAGGCAAAGGCAAGTTGAATTATTTGAGTTAAAGACCTGCCTTATTTACATAGTGAGTTCCAAATCAACTGAGGCTACAACGTATTGAAATAGTTTTTAAAGTTTTTTTAGCTACCTCAAACTTACAAACAAGACATTTTATGGTCCTCAATTCTTTTTTTTTAATTTTTAAACTTATAGCATACATTTTAATGTTTGCTTCTTTTTTTTCCAAAGTTTATTAAATTATAAGAGTTTCCATTTCCACCCCACTTCCCAACACCCTCCCACTCCCCCCACTCCCTTTCCTCCTCCCTCTCCATCCCTAAGAGCAGTCAGGGTTTCCTGCCCTGTGGGAAATTCAAGTTCCTCCCCCCTCCCTCCAGGATATGGTCCTCAATTCTTCTGTCAGGAATCTAAAAGGCAAAGCAGATGAGGCATCTCTGTTCCTCACTGTCTGAGGCCTCAGCCAGATATGAGACCTGGAGTGTCTCAGAGGTTAGGGAGTCAAGTCATTGGGAGGCTCACTTATTCTAGTGGTCAACACTTGCGGGGAAGGTGTGAAGGTGGCAACTGGAACCCATCCAAAGCCTCGAGAGAGACTGAGCTTCTTCAAGCATAAAAGTTTGTGGGTTTCCTTTTTCTTTTTCCTTTATTTCTCACAACCTTAGCCTCCTGACTTCTTGGATTACAGACCTGTGCTACCACTCCCGGCAGTGGACTTCAGACAACCATTATGGACTACTATTAAAAGCCACTCAACTTCACTTTGATGCATTTTACTGAGTAAAGGCAATTCATACCATAGACCTGATACAAAGGGAAGAGTAATTCAGTGGGAAGAGTGGTAAAGAGTTTGTGATCATGTTTGAAATCCTCCACAAGCTACCTTCTGCTTAAAAAAAAAATCAAATTCCTGTTTAGAGTTTTGCTGGCAATGGTGGCGCACACCTCTAATCTCAGCACTCGGAAGGCAGAGGCAGATGGATCTCTGAGTTTGAGGCCAGCCTTATCTACAGAGCTAGGGCTGTTACACAGAGAAACCCTGTCTCAAAAAAACCAAAAACTAACAAGCACACACACACACACACACACACACACACAAACCACAGAAAATCATTTCCCTGGATTGAATGCCCAGCACTCAGTTTTTAAAGTATAAGGTTGGTGCTGTAGTTACAGTAACACAGCATTTGCTTGGTATACATATGACTCAATACCCAGAACCAAATATGTGTAAGAATGTGAGAAAGAGGGTATGTGTGTGTAAATAAATTAAAAATGTTTTCTTTTCCTCCCAAGATTGTCCCCAGGTTTTATACCCTGATAAAATATACTGTTTTGAGGTCAAAACTAAGATCTTAATCATTTAATTCAGTCCAGTTTCCACTCCTCAGTAACATGCCTTTCTATATTAAGATTGGTAAGCTAAATAGAAATTGTCCCACGAACTGGGAGGTTGCCCTCCATGGTTGCCCACTCATAGAGGAAGTGTTGGAAGGCTCATCAAGACTGGCCATCCATGTTTGCAGCTTGCCTTTGTAACTTACTACTTCCCCACAGAAACTAGGGGTTCAGAAGCGTCTGCATTGTGATTTCTGTCCCTGTAGTGTAGTCTGTAGTCTATGTTCACTCCTGTGAATCGTGATGAAGCCACCATACATCTCCATACATGATCTACTCTGTGGGAGAGAAAGGAATCTGCAAAACTGTGTGCTCTGTGTTTGAGCTTCTTGTGCTGCTGTGAAGAAGGTCCTTGAGACTCTTGGAGCACTGGTGTCAATGGAGAAAATTCACAGGACTTGCCCTGAAGATCTTTGCAGCGCCTTTCATCTGGAAGATTCTTTGAAGCAATGCTTTAGATGTTTCTGAGGTTGCGACAGCAGATCTTACAATCCTGATCTGGATTTGATCCATTGCCCTGAAACCATTTCTTAATTTGAGAACCATTTGCCATCTGGAGAAGCTGAGAGTAAGGAACAGTCGCATTTTGAAGCCCAGCAGTTGCAGGCTTCTTTACATTTCCTCTGAATTCCACATGAAAGATGAACAGTTCTTTATTAGAATCTTCTCTTTCCTCTCACATTTTTTTTCATAGCAGGAAGCCAGACAGGATTTCCTTTACTCTGTCTAGAAGCCTCCTTATCTAGATCACCACACTTTCCAGGTGCATTTTCTGTACTACCTCCTCAGCTCCAGTATTGTCCCTGTGCCTGCCTCTTTCACGGCCAGAATGCCTTTCATTCTGAGCTGAGGTCTTGTTTCCCTTCCCTTTCTTGCAGCCTTCACTTCACACCTCCTGGAAACCCATCAGCGTCCCCCAGGAGGCTCCTCTTCCACCTCCTACCCACTTACCAAAGCCTGTGTTAGGGCTGTTAACAGTGGCATCCCCTCTTCTGTGTTTTTATTCCAGTGACTGTTGCTAGGTAACAAAGTATCCCAGACCCAGGAGAAATAAATAATTAAATCACCATCTTATCATGCTCAGAGATTCTGTGGGCTGAGTTTAGAAAAGGTCAGTGAGGCCAGGTCAGTTCACCTCCGCTCCACAGTACCTTGGGCTTCAACTGGGAGGATACTAACACTGCTTCTCAGCAACTTCAGTGCCCTGAGACCCATTTACCTCCTGTGAGCTCCACATGGGAACTGAATCCCAGTTATAGCTAGCTAAGTGGATGGAAATTTAATCAGAGCATGTGACTGGAGGTGGGGCCTTTGGGAAGTGATTATGACTAGATAAGGTCCTGAGTATAGCCCTTGCTGAAGACTGGTGACTATATTTAAAGAAAGAGGGACCTCAGAGACTCACACATAGAGCAAGAGATATCCTGTACCATGTCTGGATTTTGCTAGCAAGAAGGATGTCTCCAAATGTGTCTCCTTGACGACAGACCAGAGCTATGTGCCAGAGTAAACCTCGTTTCCTCATTACTTGCCTTGTTTGTGATACTGTGATATCATGCTAAATATAAATATCAGCAGCAGCAGATTAGGATAAACAACGAGCTGTGAAAACACTGGAGCCCTCATGCTTGCCTGGGGAGTGTTGGAACTGCTGACCTAGAATTTCTGTGCTCTGTAAGGCTTGACTTCTCAGCATGGTCTCCTGAGGGCAGTCACCTTGCTCATAGAGTGGCTCAGGGCACAAGTATTTAGTTGTTTAAGCAATGTTTGTTTACAGGGAGATAAACTCTCAGTTATCCCAAACAGTGTAATAATTCCATGATGAAACACTACCATTAAGATTTGGGATTTAGATCATATTGAAACAAGAAGGCAGGAACAAGAGAAGCAAGGAGAGTGTGGCGAAAAGGAGGGAAGAGTGGTGGGGGGATTATTACAAGGTATCCTGTCAAGGCCAGCCCAACTGTCTTCCAAGTTTTGGGAGGGAAAACAGAATGAACAGGGTGCTCTCCATTGAGAAGTGGCCAAGTCAATTTGTTAATTGAGATCAAAAAAGCATAATTGTTATAGCTCTGCACCCAAACTGAAGAAATGAAGTAGAGAATAGTATATTCAAAGAGCCAGTGTATATATCAGAATACAAGCAGAACATGGAGAAATTTCATGACCACTTTGATTTCATCAACACCCACATCTCTCTGGGAGGCAGAAATTACAGTTACTATGACCCTCTGAGATGTGTGTTCAGAGGGCTGTAGCCAGCTGAGAGAAGAGGTCCTCCTGCAGAGAGAACCACAGAGTAAATCTAGAACAATTGCCCCCTCACCCTGCCAAGGGAATCAAGACACTGTGGTCTCCTCCCAGGAAGTTCTCAGTGGTCCTTGAGGAGTAAGTTCTTTAATGCGGCACAGTCTATTTTGTTACTGGTCTTTTGTCATGGAGCACCCGAGCCTTTGCCTGCAATTCATAGGCTTCAGAAATGAGCTCATTTTTACGATTCTGGGATTTCCAGCTGTTATTTTTAGGACACACAGTTTTCTCTGACATGCACACTCAGGTTGAGATATAAAGACATGGGAGGAAAAGGGGAATGCGAAGCAAAACAAACAAAGTAACAAGTTGTTGTGACCCCTACCTGCTACAGCAACCAACACTGCTTACATCTCTAACTACCTTTCAAGCACTTTTAGTTATTGTGAGTGTTTGAACCCGAGGCCTCAAGCATCCAAAGCAAATGCTCTATCGCTGTGTGGCACTCCCAACCCAAAAGTAATTGGTGGGGAGGGATGTCCTACATTCTGTTATTATAAGAACTTAGTGAGTTTGAGGCCAGCCTGATCTTGCAGAGTGAGTTCCAGAACAGCCAGGACAACACAGAGAAATCATGTCTTGGAAAAAATATTAAAATTGCCCCTTTAAGACCACCAGCATAGTGCTTAGCTGGTATGTCACCTTTGAGAGTTAGAATTTGTCACAGATTAGTACAGTTCTCAGACCTCACCTGGTACGTTTCCTTGTGCCGTGCAGTGGACAGTAGTAACAAGAAACTCCCAGCTAATCAGAATGCAGAGAGTAAGTGTCAGTGGAGTGCTCTGCCACAAATGGGACATGACATCCTCCCCCACCAAGGCTCCAGGACTGTTGGAGAAGAGGAGGCAGAAAGATTGTAAGAGCCCAAGAGAGGTCAGGGAGACCAGAGCAGGACGGTGTCTTCTGGATATGACAGGACTGACAGCAGCTGTGTTGCCAGTGAGAGACCTTTGTCACACCAGCGTTCTCAGCGTTGCAGTGGAGTGAGGAGGGGCTCATGGACCCCACCCTAACTGGGGGGATTTACAGATTCTCATGGCTTCCAGGTGAAGGAGAAACATTTTGCAAGGGTGTGCTGCCTGGTGGGTTGACCACAGCCAGTGAATGGCCCCACACCTACAGGTATTTCCATATGTAAATAATAGATAGGGAGACAAGTTCAATAATTTGGGAGTTTACTCCTACTACAATGGACCCTTGGATTTCCCAGCCTTAAGTAATCGTCTCTGTAACCTGTGAGAGGGTTTAAAGCTGGGCACAGTGGCTAAAGCCCCTGTGATCCCAGGGCTGGGACACCGAAGCAGGAGGAGAGCTGCAAGTGTGAGGCTGGCTGCACCACAGAGTGAGACCGTTTCGCAGCCCGCCTATCCACCCCCCAGAAACATTGAAGTCAGCCTTACGCAGATCTAGCGCTAAGCCTGAAAAAACGAAAAAGAGCAGCCTGGGGGGTACAGTGGTACCAACGTCTATTTCATATCTTGACTTGGGCGTCAGACTCAACCACCTGTATACTTAACATCTATGAATTTTACGAAATATTACAAATAAGCCACATGTAAATTATATTGTAAGTTGTATTTCAGCATATACCGATCATACAAAACAGTTTCATCCTGGCATTTTCATACATATGTGTCATTCGCTTTGACCATGTTCACTTCCCATTCTCCTCTCCTGCGTTCCCGTCTCCCTCCCACTAATCCCCCTCCTTTTCCTAACTACTCTCCCTGCCATTTTCATCATATGTATCTAGACTCCACATATGGGAGAAATCTAGACATCTATACATGAGAGAAAATGTTCAACCTTCTTCTTTTCTTTTTTTTATTTTTTTATTAATTTATAAAAATTTCCACTTCCGCCCCTCCTCCCACTACCCTCCTACTCCCCCCCCCACTCCCTCTCCTCCTCCCTCTCCAGTCCTAAGAGTAGTCAGGGTTTCCTGCCCTGTGGGAAATTCAAGTTCCTCCCCCCTCCCTCCAGGTCTAGGAAGCTGAGCATCCCACTGATATAAGGGGACTGATCTAATGAGAGCTCATCAAGGCCAGCTGTACTGGAACTGAATGAGCATGCAATCAAACCGGATTCTCTGAATGTGGCTGACACGGGGACTGTCTGAGAAGTCATTGATAATGGCACTGGGGCTTGTTTCCTCTGCATGTACTGGCTTTTTGGGATCCTAGTCTGTTTGGATGCTCAACCTTCTTCTTTTCGAGTCTGCCTTGTTTAACATAATCTTCTCCAGTCCTGGTCACTTTTCTGCAAGAATCAATTTTTTTTTCCTTTCTACTGAGCAAAACTCCTCTGAGTATATGTGCCACTTTTTAATCCATCTGTCTGGTGGGGGGATCTAGGCTGGTTCTATAGCTTGGCTGCTGTAAACAGTGCCACAGCAAACACGAGTGTGCAAGGTATGTTGTGTTTCAGTTCCTTCAGGCATATGCTTAGAGTGCTATGGCTGAATTATGTAGCGGCTCTCTTGGTTTTTGAGAAATCTCCATACTGATTTCCATAATGGCAACACATTTACATTTCTACCAGCAGTTAAAGCCTCATTTTTTTCTAAATTTTTTTTGATTTTTTAATTTATGAATATGGGTGTTTTACCTACATGTAAGTGTATGTACCATACGCATGCAGTACCCTCAGAGGCATAAGAAGGCACTGGAGCCTCTAGGACTGAAGTGACAAAGAGTTATGAACCCCCATGTCAGCACTAGTTTTCTGGAAGTGCTCTCAACTGATGAGCCACCTCTCCAGGCCCTGTACCTCGATTTTTAAATATCCTTTGAACTGATAGTTCAAGTTGTATAGGAGTGGAGGTTATATGTTTTAATTTCCAGTTAATTATTTCCTTTATTCTTTTATAAATATGATGTTGGTAACATATGTCTATCAATTAAAAATCACATTGCAAACTAGAGAGATGGCTCAAAGGTTAGGAGTGCGCTCTGCTCTTTCAGAGGAGCCAAGCTGTGTTCTCAGCCCCCATACTAGGCAGCTCATGACTGCTCATGCTCCAGGAGAGTCTCTTCTCACCTCCTCAGCACCTTTGTGTACGTGTGCATGCCTGCGTGTGTGTACACCCACATGCACACACATAGAAAAGCTTTTTATTTCAGCTATATTAAAAGATCCAAGCAGAGTTCTCTGCGATCAGCCAGTTCCAAGGAGAAATTTGTTTCCTCCTCTGTCTACAGCACTTTACTGCCACAGATTAACAAGTAGTTATAAAAAGCTCTAACCAATAAGAATGATGAAATAGTAATAAATACACGTGAGCCCTTGCCACTTGCTGTAGAAAGGGGTATTGTTTGTATACTTGAGGTATTGTAAAGTAAAAATAATGTATATCCAGAAGTGTATGCTTGCCTTAAAGAATTGAAAGCCATCAAGTCTGACCTCAAGTACTGAACTCTAGTTAGATAAGTATTGACCACACAGATAGCAGGAAGATGTTGCCCTCTAACCAACTGAGGTTTACTAATGTTTTTTTCTGATGCAAGCCATCCATTCACCTGCAAATTCTGCTTATTGATTATTTTGGGTTTTCCCATCTGTACTCAGGATACTCACGTCTGGGTGTTGGGAGGTATAGTGGCACTCATATAAGACCATGAGAGTGAGAGAACAGGAACCGTTTATGCTTCCTCAAATCTTGCCACCAGAATTAAATAAAATAATCAGGATGGCTTCCACATTTTCCTGTGTGATTGAACATTCTGAATAATGTGAGAATTGCCATCTAGACCTAGTCGTGGAAGGCTCTGAGGCAGAAGGATCAGGAAAGGTTCCATGCCATGGGCCAGAGAGATGGCAGAAGAGGAGGGTGAGCCCCTAGGAAATTGAATGGGGATCTGAGATCATGTGACTGAAGTGGATTGGACAGGCGGGACTCCCTCAGCCCCACAATCCTCTCACTCACCGTGCAACCTCCCAGAACCGGAAGGAGACTTTCTAGTTGCCCTTTGTCTACCTCCAGACGGGAAGAGTTAATCTTTCCTTGTGTGGTGGAGCAAGCTAAGTGCTGCTTGCTCTCTTTCTTCCAGGACTTGACACATCCAAAAACCTAAGTACACAAAGAACTAATTCCTACCTACAGCAGATAAAGCTGTCCTTCCACCGGGAAAGGTAGGGAGGGAAGGTGGGAAGAAGCTCAGATGGACTAGGCCAAGGAAGGGCATTCTGGGAAGTGGTCCTCTGTGTGCTCAGAAGGGGGGGGTCACAGCAGTGTGGTGCCTCCTGCTGCTCTCCCCAGCTCCGGAGGCTAAGCTCCTGGGAAGCACCGCAGTTAACTGCTACTCTAATTCTCATTTTATTAGGCTTTAATCAAGCTTTCCTGTGAAGTGCTGCATAAATTCAATTTTGAATTTCACAAATAAAGTAATCAAATGACAGTGAAGCATCATAGGCACAAAATGTTTTCAGATGAAAATGATATTTTTAATTTTATCATACAAAAATCATCTGGATGCAATATGTCTGGGTGGCAGAGAAATTGCTGTATTGTCTTACCACTGGCTTCAGACAGTCGTTTGTAGAGAGGTTAGTGAGCGATTTCTGATTATTTAACTGTTTTCCATGCTCTCCATTGAACACTGACCTGACATTCGTTAAGATGCACCACAGCCAGGGGACAATGGAATGACTCCCTGGGTAAAGGCTGGTGACCTGAGTTCCACCCTGGGATGCACATGGCAGAAGGAACCAACTCACACCAGTTGTCTTCTGACCTACATACATGTGTTGTGTGGCCTGTGAGTGCCCACACACACAATAGAAGCAAATCCACCTGAGAACTCCACTTCTGAAAATATTTTCATAGAAATACTGACTTAAAAAATCTTCTGTTCATTTATGTGTGGTATTTGGAAAAGCTTCATTATAGGTCCGGGGGTGTAGATCAGGGTTAAAGTACTTGTGCTTGCTCAAGGCTCTGAGCTAGATCCCCAGCACTAGAAAAAAAAAACAAAAGAAATTAACTAAATGTGATTTTTTAAAAAGTGAATGAGAGTCAATCCATAGCCTGATTTCTAGTTTCTGGGTCAACACATGAGCTGAGCATCTTGAACCCTGCTTTTCTCGTCTGTAAAATGTATGGCTCTCCCTGGTCTTCCAGGTCTGCAACTGAAGAGTTTGCTCCTGTGCTTAGATAGTCTCCAGAATCCAACAGTATTGACTCACAGGAGAATGAGGTTTTTATCCTTGCTAGATCCAGGCCAGGTACCAGCATGTACCCTGATCTACAGCTGCCTGGTCCCCTCTCACGTTTGCTCACTCACAGCACCAGTGGCAGTCAGGAGGTAGCACATCGGTATTGCCTGCTATGGGAAAGCAAACGCCCAAGATGAGAGATCGCTCCAGTGTGTAACATGAGGGCCGGCTTGTTGGGGGATCTGTTCCCGCCTGGTACCCCACAACCGGCAAGTCCCAGAGAAAATCAATCACACAGAGATCTCTATAAGTTATAAAGCTGATTGGCCCATTAGGTCAGGCTATTTATTAGCTCTTATAACTTATGTTACCCCATTATCCTTATCTACGTTAGCCATATGGCTTGGTACCTTTTTCAACTGTCAGCTCACATGTTGCTTCTTCGGTGGTTTGGGAAGGAATGGTGGAGGGAGCTTCCTCCTCCCTAGCCTTCTCCTATTCTCATTGCCCCGCCTCTACTTCCTGTGTGATTGACCCGCCTATACTTCCTGCCTGGCCAATCAGCGTTTTATTAAAATACGTGATTGACAGAATACAGACAATTCTCCTGCACCACCAGTGTCTGCTTTGTTGTCCAAAGTAGGATGCCTTGGAATCCAAACAACCAGGGATAAAGTTGGCTTCCGTGTGTGAGACTGGAATACAGGCCTATGAGTCTTACGATGCTGTAGTAAACACTGCTCTGGTCAGGACACAAAGTGGCCCCATCGTATTAGAGAACTCATAATTACAGTCATACATGTGTAACCTTTGGAGACTGGGTGCATTCACTCAGCACCTTTGATGTTTATGCTTGTTGTGGAATAGTCTGCATCATCAGTTTGCTCCTTCTCATTGTTGAGTATTGTTTATAGATGCCACTCAGTTTGTTTATCCATTCATCTATTGATAGGCATTCGATTGCATTCATTTGGGGTCATTATAGAGCTGTTAGAAGCAACTATATATAATTCTTTAAGTAACAAAGATTTGAGGTTTTCATTATTTGGGGTGTGTGTATGTGTGTGTACACACTCTCAAATGTGTTCTGGTTCATTTATTTTGTTCTTAGTCATTCAGGCAGGTTTGTGGTAGTATCTCATTATAATTTTTATTTGCCATCTCCTAAATTGCTAAGATGTTAAACATCTTTTCATGTCCATTTGCTATTTGTATGCCTTCTTTGGTGAAGTAATTTCCAATCATTAGTTTTCTTCTAGAAGTTTTATAGTTAACATTTTATGTTTAGACTTATGGTTCTATTTGAATTGAATTGTGAGGGATGTGATTGGAATAAACATTTATTTCTGTTGGAATGTAGATTTCCAAATATCCCAAGTTGTCTATTCTCTGCTGAGTCACCTTTGCACATTGTGGGCAATGCATATGTCATAGTTCTGTGACTGTATTCCTTATCTTAGATTTCTTTTCTTTGCAAATTACATTGTCTTGATGACTTCAGCTTTATAGCTATTGTTAAAATCAGCAATGTGAGTCTTCCAACCTTGCTTTTCTTTTTCAAAATTTCTGTGGCTGTTCAAGTTCCCTTGACTTTCCACGAACTCTTCAGAATCAGCTATTTGATATTTAACCAAAACATTTTGTCTGGGATTGTATTACGTACGGAGATCAATTTGTAGAAAATTAGCATCTAAATAGTATCAAATTTTCCAGTCTCTAAATGTAATTTTATCCTTTGTTTAGGGTCTTTTTCTTTCATCTGTATTGTAATTTGATTTTATCAGCATTTAGTAGTTTTCAATATTATGTAGGTCCTACACACACACTTTGTTAGATTTCTAAGTATTTCTAAGTAAAATCTAAAGATTTTAATTTTTTAAATGTCTTTGTAAGATCAGGCATTTTGCTTGTTAGATTTTTTGTTTTGTTTTGTTTTGTTTTTGTTTCATTGTGTATCTTTCAAATATGTTATTGGGTTCAGTTTGCTAATGGTTTTATATCCAAGTTCATAGAGGTTATCAGTTTATTATTTTCTTATACTACCTTTATGATGATTGTTAAAATGAGTTGAATGTGTTCCCTTCTGATTTCTAGAAGAAATATGGAGAATTGATGGTATTTCTTTAGATGTGTGGTACAATTCACTGATGAAATAATCTGGGCCTGTAATTTCTCTTGACATAATTCTATTAAATTAAAGATATAATTTTTTCAATAGATACAGATCAGGCAGGCTATTTGGAAGAGGGGGAGGTTTAGTAGTTTGTACTTTCAAACAATTGTTTGGTTTAAGTTGTTGAGTATGCTGTTAAACCTAAAGTTGTTCAAATAATCCCTTTTTATATGTGATGTCTTTGTGCTCTGTGGTGATAGCCCCTGAATTCCTACTCCTGGTAATAATGCCTTCTTTTTATGTAAGTTTATTCATTCTTTCATTTATTTATTTTATATCCCATTTGCAGTTTTCCCTCCCTCTTCTTCTCCCAGTTCCTCTACCCTCCACTCCCCCCTCTGTTCCCAACTGTCCCCCCAAGACACTCCTCCTCCTCTTCTGTTTAGGAAAGAGTAGGTCTCCCATGAGTATCAACAAAGCATGGCATATCAAGTTGCAGTCAGACTAATCACCCCCCCCCATATATTAAAGCTGGGCAGTATGAGGAATAGGGTCCCAAAAGCCAGTAAAAGTCAGAGGCAGCCCTTATTCCCCCTGTTAGGAGTCCCACAGAGGACCAAGCTACACAACTGTCACATATATTCAGAGGGTTTAGGTCAGTCCTATGCAGGCTCTCTGGTTTTCAGTTCAGTCTCTGTGAGCCTTGAGAGTAACCCTTGAGCCCAGGTTAGTTGATTCTGTGAGTTTTCTTGTGTCCTTGACCCCTCTGGCTCCTGCAATCCTTTCTCCCCATCTTCTGCGGGATTCCCTGAACTCTTCCTAGTGTTTGGTTGTAGGTCTGCATCTGTTTCCATCAGTTGCTGGATGAAGCTTTTCTGATGACAATTGGGCTAGGCACCAATCTGGTCACAGAAGATGGCTTGTTAGGGCTATACAGCCATTGTTGCTAGGAGTCTTATCTGGGGTCATCCTTGTAGATTTCTGTGGGAGATTCCCTTGCTCCAGGTTTTTACCTGACCCCAAGATTCCCCTTCTTTCCAGTAGTCTCAGTATTCTCCCTCTCTGTTACCCTCTTCAACCTGATCCCTTAAATTCTCATCCTCACCCACCCCCAATTCACCCAGGAGATCTCCTCTGTTTCCCCTTTCCATGTAGATTCATACATCTCCCCCTTGGGCTCTCCTTGTTACCTAGCCTCTCTGAGTCTGGATTGTAGCATGGTTATCCTTTACTTTACAGTTAATATCCACTTATGAATAAGTACATGCCTTGTTTATCTTTCTTGGTCTGGGTTACCTCACTCAGGATGATTTTTTTCTAGTTCCATCATTTGCCTTCAAATTTCTCAGTGTCCTTATTTTTAACAAATGAGTAATATTCCATTGTGTAAATGCACCACATTTTCTTTATCCATTCCTCAACTGAGGCTGTTTTTAGGTTCTGGCTATTACAAATAAAACTGTTGTGAACATAGTTGAGCAAATGTTCTTGTGGTAAGCTTGAGCATCCTTTGAGTATATGCCCAAGAATGGTAATGCTGGGTCTTGAGGAAGATTGATTCCCAATATTCTGAGAAACCACTACACTGACTTCCAAAGTACCTATACAAGTTTGCACTCCCACCAGCAGTGGAGGAGTGTTCCCTTTGTTCTACATTCTCTCCAGCAGAATTATCATTTGTGTTTTTGATCTTAGCCTTTCTGACAGGTGTAAGATGAAATCCCAGAGTTGTTTTGATTTGCATTCCCCAATGGTTAAGGATATTGAACATCTCCTTAAGTGTTTCTCGGCCATTTGAGATTCTTCTTTTGAAAATTCTGTTTAGATCTGCACCCATTTTTTAATTGGATTATTTGGTTTGTTGATATCTAGTTTCTTGAGTTTTTTAATATATTTTGGAAATCAGCCATTTTCCCATTCTGAAGTCTGCCATGTTGTCCTATTGACAGTGTCCTTTGCCTTATGGAAGCTTCTCAGATTATTTTTATAAATAGGTAACTGTCAAGAGAAACAGAATATAGTTCTGTTGCATATGTGTGCTAAAAGCTTGTTGATCTTAGTCATTTTCTGAAAAAAATCATCTTTTTGGTTTTTTGATTTCCACTCATGTTCATTTCTTACCTTTATCATTTTTTTAAATCCACTTACTTATTCCATGGAACTTGGTAAAGGCAGAAGCCATCACCATCATTGTTATCACCTGATCTAATTCGGTCCTCTGAGAAATATCTTAATAGTTTTCTGCATGTTATCTCCTTGCAGTTGACTGGGCTGAGTGTCTCCAATGGAAAAGACCAGCTTGTAGTGTTCCATACAAAAGACAACAAAGACCTCATTGTCTGCCTCTTCAGCAAACAGCCAACCCACGAGAGTCGAATTGGAGAACTTGTTGGAGTCCTGGCGAATCATTTCAAGAGGTAAAATTTTATTTTTGTAACTAAAAGGCGAGTTTTGAATACATAAAATATTTAATCACACTTCTCACGGAGCTTGTTTTGTTCCAGTGTGAATATATTATTATTTTCCTTCACAAGGACAAATTAAAACATCCATTTCATAGATGGTGAAATTAGTACCAACCTTAGCTTCAAGTTTGGAAATGATCCTATACTTTTCCAGGATCTGGTTTTGCAACAATGGGAGATTCCCCCTTGGTTATTTCATTGCTGCCAATCTAAATCTAATGTAATTCAGTCCAAACAATGGAAGAAGTTACTTTATATTCCTACTGCCACTGCTTTGCATTTATTCCAAACCTAATCAGTTAGTGTGTCTGTCATAACTGTAAATAAATTAGAAAACAGATTTAAGATAGCATGTAGGTCCATAAAGGTTGAAGAAATTCCCAGGACAGGCAGAAATTGTTACAGAAACAATTATGGCAGAAAACAGCATATTCTGAGAAAATCGCTATAAAACAGGATGGTATCTTGGCAAAGGGGATGGGGGGAGTGTTGGAACAATAATATGAGAAATATAAGTTGAAAACATGAGTCAGCTGTTAAGAGTACTTGCTACTTTCCCAGAGGACTCAGGTTCAGTTCCTAGCACCCACAGAGGCTCACATCCATCTGTAACTCCAGTTCTAGGGATTTAATGCCTTCTTCTGGCCTCTGTGGGCACTGCACACATATGGTGTACAGACATATATGCAGGCAAAATACCCATACACATACACATAAAAATAATAAATTTTTTATAAGAAATATGGACCACAAATTCCCCTGGGGTGATGGGGGACTAGTCAGTAAATAATCCTAGGCAGGGAAGTAGGTTTGTCAGGTTATTTGTTGAGATGTCGGAGGAGTGGCCATGGAGTCCTTGGACGGTGCTGTCTCCTAACTCATGTGCTTACTGTGATGTGCTGTCTGCCCCTCACCCCATCTTGGTGTGAGAACAAGATCACACAACAAAAATGAGTGGCAAATGGTACAGGTGTCAGTTTCTTTTCTTCCTGAAAGACATTCCCACGTTCTCAGACATGCTCAGAGCTCCTTGCTAGTGTCCCACCTGTGCCCACAAGTTCTACTATCTTTATTTTTGCTGGTAAATGTATACAGTGTAATGTAAGCAGTCTTTATTTGTTTGGACAAGATCTCTGTGTAGACCAGGCTGACTTCAAACTCACAGAGATCTACCTGCTACGCCTCCTAAGTATACTAGTCCTTGTTATTAAACCTTGTATTCTAAGAGAAAATGGATTTTTAAATATTTTGCATTTAAATATTTATATATCTTATTAGTTATGCTTAGTGGTCATCTCATAGAAAAAAACGGAATTTAGAGATTTGATAAAAATTATCATTAAATATGTGGGGTTTTGTGATGGTTCATCCATATTGTCTGCTTGACTGGACTGAGAGATGCCTAATACCTCAATAAAGCACACTGCTGGATGTCTGTGAGAACATTCCCAGAGACAGTTAACATGTGGGGCAGTAGTTGAGAAGGAAGAACCTGGCTCTGAGTGTGGCTAGCACCATCCAGCAGGCTGGGGGCCCAAATGAACTCCCTGCATCTGCCAAAGAACTGTAAAGCTAGGAAACATACCAAAGAGGTTAGAATGGAAGGTTATGATGGAAGCATAAATGTCCCTAACTCACACAAGCAGGCTTGTTTTCCTGTCAATATTTAGTCATGGCAAAGCATGAACAATAGAAGAAGTCAGAACTCATTGTTTTTACTTGAAGACTTGTACTAATGAGTACAGTTGGTTTTGCCTGAGGAACTGAAGTGTTCTTGTCTCTGTCTGTGTTCTTGTTTAGTAAATTCTAACTCGAATTAAATGTCTTCTCCCCATAACCGGGCTGTCTGTGAGTCTCTTCTAGCAGGCAGATGCATTCCTGTGTGTGTGCCTCCTAATGAAACCTAAGAGAGAATTTGTGATTTCTTCAAAATTCCTAGATGTAAGGAGAAGAAAGCTGACAAACTTGTAGGGCTTTTTTCCAGTTTATTCTTTGTTTTTCTGTCTTATGAGCTTGAAGATCGATTAATAATAAAGTATTACTCTATCTTTCCTAAAATCAGAAGAAATTTCAACTTAGAGTTATGATCAACACCCTTATTTGATGAAGAAATATTATTTTTTCTGGCCATTGTCCTGTCTTTTGAATGGTTGAGATCATCACAGTTCACAGTGTGTTGCACACGCATAGTGGTGTGGCATGTAATCTTATTTGTACCTGCATTAATGATGGAAATCAGAGGGCAGAGGGATTGGGTTCTTGACAACTCTTTATTTTCTAGATTTTCCCTAAAGCATAGTCTGAGAAACTCTATTCAGAGGAAAAGCAGCTCAAAACTGCACAACATATAAGTCCATAGACCAGTGAGGCTGTAGCCTTAGAATGTAAGAAGGCAACTCCATTTGAAAGCTTGCTCTACCTATATTCACCAGATTGATGGAGGAAAGAGTTGTACCTTCCCAACAGACAACAAAAGTACTATTTCATAAAAGGCAGTACTCACCACAAATGAATAATATCCAAAGTGAGTAAGTGCAGGAATGTGCAAAGGGGAAAAACAAAAAGCAAATTGAACCAAGCAGTGGTTACGCACACCTTTAATCCCAGCACTCAGGAGGCAGAAGCAGGCAGATCTCTGTGAGTTCGAGGCCAACCTGGTCTAAAAGAAAAAAGAAAAGAAAAGAAAAGAAAAGAAAAGAAAAGAAAAATCAGATTGATAGCTGCAGATCAAAGCCAGGTGAACAGAAGTGATCACATGGCCATCACACAGCAGGGCTATGGCCTAAGGCAGTTCCTTGTCACACTGACCCCAATGACAAAGAACATTGACAAGTTTAGGGAAGAATGACCTGAGCAGAAGACACAGCAAAGGCTGATGTGAGGCCCTAACCCAAACTGAAACTACAACACAACCTATCTGAATAATTCTTTCCTCAAGAGCTACACTTCAGCAATTAGCTTCCCCATGAAAAACAAGTAATTGAAGGAAACAGCAAGAGAACTGTGCAAAGAAAATAAGCAAAGGCAAGTGGGAAATACAGGCACAGCTTTATACGTATGGAAAAAGTCGAAACACTGGGTGTGACAGTACATTGCTGTCATCTTAGCATTCAAAACACAGACAGGAGGATCAAGGGTGAGAGCCAGGCATAGTGTCACAAACCTTTAATCCCAGAACTCAGGAGGCAGAGGCAGGCAGACTGCTGTGATTTCAGTGCTAACCTGATGAACATAGCAAGTTCTTGACCAGCCAGAGTGTCAGGGACTAGGACTAGACCTCTACATCCCTACGTGAAACCACAACCAAAAATAAATATAATACATGGGAAAAAAATTTCAAGACCTGGGACATCAGGCAAGGACAGGCAGTGCTGCTGAGAGCTGTAAACAAGGTGAGTCCTGCTACTGAGCAGAGCCACTAGGCCATAGCGCACAGAGAACTGACCTAGAACACGGTGTGCTCCCTGAGGCTGTGTGTAACCTGAGAAGTCTAGGCCACCAAATCTGAAGATCAAAGTGCCAGAGAGAAGAGGCATACTGAGACCCCTAGAGATCTCATAAGACCCCCAAGCACTCCCAAATAGCTAAGTGGATGTGAGGAGGGAAACTCCACAGCTAGGGAATGGGAAGCAGGTGTGTGCCAGGGACAACAAAGGTCTCTCAAGGCAAACTGGGCACCCCATCATGCACAGGCATTTGTATGAGGATTCAGGAAGATTTTGCCTCAGGAGGAGAAATAATAATTGGCCCTAGGATTAGTGCCTTTATAACAAATATTGTCCAGTAGATCTAAGTCCATCTGCTTCCAAAGAACATATCATGGGGCAAATCTCATGAGGTTTATTTTGTTTTTTTGTTTTGTTTTGTTTTCTGTCTTTGTTTTTGTTTTGTTTGGGGGGGGGTTTAAACAGGGTTTTTCTGTCCTTAGCTGTCCCGAAACTCTCTCTGTAGACCAGGCTGGCTCGAACTCATAGAGATTAGCCTGCCCCTGCCTCCCCAGTGCTGAGATTAAAGACTTGTGACACTATGCCCTGCATAAGTATATATAAGAACACAAAAAATTTTCACAACCAGTAAGGTAGAATTCACGATGTCTGACATCCAATCAAAGATTGTCAGGCATTCAAACAGCAAGAATACACAACCCATTATTTCAGACATTTATGAGTTAACTTGAGGCAGAAGACATAAAGACAAGAGCTAAGGCAATTCAGTAAATTGGTCTTCATCACCATCTTCTTGGGTAAGCTGAAGCCAGACAGTTCCTGGCACTTTCTTCCATGAGAGTCTTTAAACTAACCCCACCTCAGTATAGATAAACCTTTCTTCTCACCTTTCGCATTGCTCATTCTACCTGTACCTGTAATTCCTTCCTCACCAAGCATCTGAAGACTGTGAGTGAAGGGGGGCTGGGTCATGGACTCACACCTGCTAAGTATGTGCTCTCCCTTGCCCGGAAGACAGTCTTTAATAAAGTGTTTTCTAAAAGGTAACGCTCAGGGCTGGAGCGATGGCTCAGAGGTTAGGAGCGCTGCCTGCTCTTCCAGAGGTCCTGAGTTCAATTCCCAGCAACCACATGGTGGCTCACAACCATCTGTAATGAGGTCTGGTGCCCTCTTCTGGTCTGGTGGCATACATGCAGACAGAACACTGTATACATAATAAATAAATAAATAAATCTTTAAAAAAATAAATAAATAAAAGGTAACGCTCAGATTATTCAGGGCTAAGGGTATAGTTCAGGACCTCAGATTCGATTCCCAGAATACACATGTGCACAAAAAGATTAACAGATAACCAGTATGGCTCAAAGATAAACCATTAGGACAGACACCACCCAGAAACACCTGGCAGAACCATGTCAGCTAGTCCCGGCTATCATGATCTCTAGGTGAGAGAGCTCACCTAGATCGTCAAAGACCTAAAGGCATGTGTGTTTGGGATATGCCAGTGAAGTTACCAGGTTTGCCTCCTGCAGTACTTCTCAGTGCTTTTGTTTTCACATGGAACCAGGGGACTACAAGAGCTCCCTCTATGGGCACGAAGCCATTGCTAATGTAGGGAGCAAGGCAATGTGCCAAATGATGTATGTGGCCAGCCACCATTTATGTAAACACAGATACCTCCTTATAGAGACAAACTCCACATCTTGTTATAATCCGCACTGGAAGCTGGACGTGGTGCCTCAGGCCTGTTATCCCAGAATGTGGGGCACCCCTTCTCCTCCTAAATATGTGTGCAACACCTCTTGTTGCAGTGTTTGTACTTAAGTGCTGAGTGCATGCTGATGCACCTTGCCTTTTTTCCTCCTAAACCAACATATACAGCTACAGGTATAGGTAGACACATGCACACATAACCATATCCAGAAAACTAAGCAGGAAATAGGCAACTCCGCCTGGAGAAGGAGCACCTCAGCCCTAGGTGTTTTTAGGACTTACAGACACTCTGAATTCCTTCATATGGCCTTTTCCTGATTAGAAAAGTGGAACAAAAGAACTCTCCAAGCTAATGATTTGCCTTGTGGCATTTCTGTATCCTGATCCTCCTGGGGCACCTGAAGGCTGTGCTTTTCGAGGCTGTGGAGGCAAGGTTAGCCGCACCAGTCTGTTCACAGGCCTTAGGAAGGGTGGACTCGCCTCTTGGTTGGCATTTCACTCAGCAGTGACTACCTGCTGGTAGTGAGGGTTCTGCTCATCAGTAAACAGATGGCGTCATGTTGGCCTTTCTAACACAGGAGTCACCAAAAGCTGCAATATTAAGCTGTCAAAGGACCCATCTGCCCTAAGCAGCTGTCCAGGCATTTGCCTGTCTGGGTGCTGGAAACCTCAGTTTAGCCCCAGTCTCAGGCATGGAAAATTCCTTTTTCCTGTCCTGTGTCTACAGTGAAAGCAGAAGTCGGGGCCATCTGCTACCTTTTTCTCATAAGCAGTGTGAAGCAGTGTAATATCTGCTTTAATAAAGGGGCACTGTTGCTAAATTTATCTGGACATTTGACCTGCTTCTCAGATGGAGTTCTCTTTTTTCTTTCCCCTTGAACTCTCTATCAAAACTGTAAGCATAGCCAGCAGTAGTGGCACACGCCTTTAATCCCAGCACTCAGGAGGCAAAGGCAGGTGGGTCTCTGTGAGTTTGAGGCCAACCTGGTCTACAGAGCGAGTTCCAGTACAGTCAGGGCTACACACAGAAACCCGTCTTGAGAAAACAAACAAAGCAAAACAAAACAAAAAACCATAAGCAGACTGTCACTTTTCAGTGACAGACAGATAAGTGGCCAGGCGAAAATTCGCCTTATAACCATGGTAAGGAAACAAAGAAGGAAGTCACATCCCCGAGGTCTCAGCTACTGACCCTCACTCCCTCTACCACCCCATCCTTGCGCAGCCCCTCCTGCTGTGCCCTATGCTTCTCCTCTCCATTGGAAATATTTTCATGACCCTTGATAGACATTTTTTAAAGTGCTTCCCCCAAATACCTGGTTGCTTAGCAATATAATTTATATTCCAACTAAAATCCTACAAGTAAAATAAACACAGTTGAAAATAACCAGATTGCCAACCATAGAGGATCTATTTTTTGCTTGTTTGTTGTTTTTCAAGACAGGATCTCACTATGTAGTTCTAACTGTCCTGGAACTCACTCTGTAGAGCAGGCTGGCCTCGAACTCACAGAGATCCGCCTGCTTCTGCCTCAAAGTGCTGGGATTCAAGGCATGCCCACTATGCCCATCTTTTTGTTCATTAACTTTGATCTGTCTCAGTGGAGTATGTGATTACTTCCTTCCACCTCCAGGCTCTTGCCATGTAGCCGAGATTGACCTCCAATTCAGTCTTCCTCCTCAAATGTTAGAATTACAACAATGTGTCATCATGCTCACCTTGGGCTATTAAAAAATTATAATTGTTGAAGTAATCCAGGTTAAAAGTGAGTGATCATGATTCACCTTCCTTTGCTTCCAGTGGAGATGTATATCCATGGAAACAGGGAAGGAGTGAAACTTTCCACAGTGTAGAAATTGAAAATACTGCTTAAATATTGGCCCAGTGACAGAGACGGCCTTCCCTTCTCCTCCTGTGTTATCCCATATGCCTTCCCTGGTTGCCCTATAGGGAGCAGCCCTTTCCTAGTCCTACAATCTTCTCCCCTGCCTTGCTTAAGTTCTCCTCCCAGATACACACTTGCATCTGCCTCTGACCTGACACACCTTGCCTGTGTGTTGAATGCACTCTGACTGACATATGAATCCATGGACGCTCAGAGACTCTGTTTCTACTCTTAACAGTGGTCCCCATGTTCTAAGCAGAGCCTGGCATGTGGAAGGTTCTCTGCTAATACTAGTTGAGTACTGGTAAGTAGGTAACTGCCACAGATGAGGGCCAGCTGGCAGTAGGATGCCTCTGGCCCTTCCTCACAGACCTGTGTACCTTGCCTACCAGAAGATGGTAACCCAGTCTTCTTCTTATGTGAAAGACAGGAAGAATCCTTTCACAATGCCCTTCCCTTTATGAATACCGCTTCCCTTGTACTGTTCATAATATAGCTCTAAGCAATGCACTGTATCCGGGGACTGAGTGATTAGGTATTTTAGATATACAGTCAGCAACTAAAAAGTTTATGAGCTGGAAGAGCCATGGGTGTGCGATATGCTGAGGGTTACAGCTTCTTGTTCACTTTTCTTTAACAACTAAACAACTAGAAATTCCAGACTCTCCTTGTCAGTGAGTTGACGAGGAAGCAGGATGTAGAGATTCCTGCTCAGATCAGCAGTTTCTTAATAAGTAAAAGACTTTGAAACCACAACTGGCGGCTGTGCACATAAACCAGCTCCCCAGCTTAAAAGCTAAGCCGGGGATTCTAACTACAAACAGGTGGACTGGAAGAAAGAACCCGGGAGGCTCCATGTGACCCCTTTCATGTGAGGACCCCAGGGCTGAACCATGTCTTCTTAGTTGGGAGCCTTTAAGGACAGATACTAACAGCAGGAGAGATGCAAACAAGAGCTAAAAGAAAAGCCTACTTCTGAAAAGAATTATAACACGAAATTTATATTATAGAAACTGTCTGCTTCAAGAAAATATAGGACATATGGAGGTGAATGAAAGAAAACACTGGATGGTAAACAGCTAAAGGTGTTCAGGTGTTCAAGTCAAGCCAAAGATTTTAAAGACATTAAGTCGTCGTTAAAGTATGTGAAAATAGCAGTTGACGTCGCAGAAAATAGATCTGGAAAATAATGATAACGCAGTTTACAGGAAGAGAACAATGATTTAAGGCTTTGTTTTGTTTAATGAGGGATGCACACGTGGGTTGCAGGTGCCAGAGGAGGCCAGAGGCATCAGATGCTCTGGATCTGGCATTACAGGCAACTCTGAGCCACCTGATGGGAGTGTTGGGAACAGAGCTTGAGTCCCCTTCAAAAGCAGAAAGCGCTTTTAACCACTGTGGCGTCTCTCCAGCCCCAAGAACAATGATTTAGAAAATGTCAGAGTCGAGAACAAAAGCCCACATTCAAATGACAGGTGTGCTTGAAAAGGACACAGCTGAGCAAAAGTGATTCTGGGTTTTCCCATATTTAACTGTATGTTTTTAATTTTGACATCTCTGAAATTTTGATGGTTCTTAAAATTGACATATTGCCATAGCTACAACGGGCAATATTTTAGCAACAAAAGGAAAAAGATGCATCTTATAGGGAGGATCTTAAATTCTGTAAAACATGGTCATTTAAAACTTCAAAATTTCTGTACTGCAAGTATTTTACATGGACTAAAATAGTGACTGGCTTTGCTTTGAATTTAAGTTTAACACTCTGTGTGTGTGTGTGTGTGTGTGTGTGTGTGTGTGTGTGTTTGTGTGTGTGTGTGTACAACCTAGGATGAGGAGAGATTCTCTTACAAAGAATAAAAATATAGGATTGCCATACCACAAGGACATGCGCTCAACTATGTTCATAGCAGCTTTGTTTGTCATAGCCAGAACCTGGAAACAACCTAAATGCCCCTCGACCGAAGAATGGATAAGGAAAATGTGGTACATTTACACAATGGAGAAAAAAATAATAACATCTTGAATTTTGAAAAAAATGGATGGAGCTAGAAAACATTATTTTGAGTGAAGTAACCCAGACACAGAAAGACAATTATCACATGTACTCACTCATAGGTGGTTTTTAAACATAAAGCAAGAAAACTAACCTACAAACCACAATCCCAGAGAACTTAGACAACAATGCGGACACTAAGAGAGACTTACATAGATCTAATCTACATGGGAAGTAGAAAAAGACAAGATCTCCTGAGTAAATTGGTAGCATGGGAATCTTGGGGGAGAGTTGAAGGGGAGAGGGGAGAGGCAGGGAGGTGAGCAGAGAAAAATGTAGAGCTCAATAAAAATCAATAAAAAAAATATAGGATTGCTTTCACAGCAGTAAGTATCCCAATTCCCTGAAACAATATCTTCAGTCTTTTGAGAGAGAAAAATTAGGGCTCAAAATTATATGTCCAACTGAGTTGTCATTTGTGTTTAACAGTCAAATACCTCATGAAGTATGTCCCCTTCTGGCACTCCTTGGCAGAGGGATAGCCATGATGAGGAATTTAAGGCCTGTCATAATCTCCATCTTTTAGCTTCTGTTTCTCATTTCACTCTCCCAAGTAGCTCCTTCCATATGACTAGAAATGTCTGCAAATAATTCTCAGGGGAAAATAGGTCATAATCTCAGAGATATTGTCCAAGAATCGCAGGGAGATGTTCCCACTAGCCCAGTGACTGTAGCCAGAGAAATGAGATTGTCATAGCGTGGGTGGGACACCTACCCAATGGCAGTCACTTTGACCAGTGAAGTGGGTGTTCTCAGAATATCATAGTCTCCAATGCAGGAGTGGGGGGACGATCAGTTTTAGGGGGAGGATGAGGTTGCATCTAGATAGGATTCTTGGATGTGATGTATGTGAAGCTGGTCCTTCCTACAGAAAGCAGAAATAATGGCCTGGGAAGAAGACCCACTGGATAAAGTGTCTGCTGTGCAAACAGGAGACCCTGACTTCTCACCCCCTCAGAGCCAGGCACTGACGTGTGCTGGAGGGTAGAGACGGGCAGATCCCCATGACTTGCTGGCCAGCGAGTCTAGCCCAAATAGGCAACTCTAGGTTCATTGAGAAGTCCTGTCTCAGAAAACGAAACAGAAGAAAAACCTCTATCCTCCAAATGTGCACATACATGCATACACACACATTACCACACAGACACATACAGAATAAAATTGATCCTAGCCAGGAAAGACAAAATGGGATAGCATTTTTTAAATTTATGAATACATTGAAGCTATAAGAAAGTCCATCAAGATAAACATGGTTAAGTAGATGGTGGTATTTCCGTGTAGTTAAATAAGCATGAACCCATTATGAGAAAGTAATGACAAGCTTCCTCTGTGTGTCAAGGGACTCCCTAACTTCCTCTGCATTGGCCCTGCCTGAGGGTACTTGCTCAAAAGGCAAGTTGTGGCCCCATCCCAGACTGCTAAAGCATCTCCTCCAGGAATCCGAGTTTACACACAACAAAATGTGTGCAATGCGGTCTTCTTAGCTGACAGGAAGGTATCTAGCTGAACAATCAAATTTTAATATGGCCAATTTGCTGAAGCCATTGTGACAAAATAGATTTGGTGGGGGTGGGAGGTTTGTTTTTTTGTTATTATTGTTGTCTTATTTTGTTAGTTAGGTTTTGGGTTTTTTTGGGGGGGGTTGGTTAGAGGGGTTTTTGTTTTGTTTGAAGACAGGGTCTCTCTGTGTCATCCTGACTGTCCTGGAACTTGTTATGTAGACCTAGCTGAGATCACAGAGATCCTCCTGCCTCTGCCTTTCGAGTGCTGGGATTAAAGGAGTAGTGCCACCATGCCCAGCTAGAAGTTTTTTTTTTTTAATGAAACCGCTAAATCCTCAAGTTTTAAGTTATTTCCAAGTAATATGCAAAATAAATGTCCCCTTATCTCCTGTAAAGAGAGGCCAGGATAGCGGAAGGTTTGGAGGGAGCAGGGTAATGGAAATTAGAAAGGCTACTAGGCAGAGGGATCACACAAACCAGGCTTTGTCCGTGACATCTGCTTGTCCCATAAGGAGGTATCAGTCATCCTAAATAATGGCTTTTAGTTGCTCTAAGAAGTTCGCAGTGGGGCCCCACCTGCCTCTTCCCAGATAGGAAACCCCATGTGCCAATAGCAGGCTTCCACATAATAAACTCCAGCTATTTATACATATGTTCAGAGCCATCTGTGGTAACAAGAGCACAGAGAATTTTAAAGGTTTTCTGTGTGACTAAGCCAGGGCCCAAATCAAACAGTTGTGATTGCCGTCTCCTGTGAGCACTGAGCCAGATCTACTTTTCCCATGTGCACTGTGCCTGTGGAGCCTGAGCCACCACCTTCTGGAACAGAGCTCCCTCTAGGGTGCAGGGTACACGGGCTTCCTCCTTTGTACCTGCCTTTATGTTGGAGGCTTTCTAAGGGCATTTTCGTGCAGATCAAAGCTATTTATTTGCTTTGTGACGTGTCCCTCATTGCCTTTCATGTTAAAAGAATAAATCCCAAAGTACATCTTTTCAGCTTCTCCACAGGTAGATAATGTACATTTAGAATAGTCATATTAGTTTTTAAAAGGACACAGCACTGAACTTTACAATGTAGGTCAAAATGGAGATACTGAGGTATTCCCAAATTCACTGGATAATTAGTGGATGATACCCTGGTTTGTGCTATCTGTTTGATTTTTTTTCTGACGTGAATGTCAGCTATAACTCTAATAGGATTTTTTAAAGCTTTCTTAACATGTTTATTTCGGGTCCTGTAAGCTCTGTTGGGATGAGGATTTTATGTAACCAGGTGTGTTACCTGCAATAAAGACTGTTCCATTTCCATGCCATCACTCAACGAGCACTCACAGAACACCCACCCCTGAACCTCAGGTTGTGCAAGGGAGTGGGTGTACATAAAGACGGACTACTCAGGTCCATTTTCTTTAAACAGCTCTTAGTCTTATAACAGAGGCTTCAGCAAAGTGGCCAGTTGCAGTGTGGGTCAAGATTGTCCCCCCAGAGAAGGGAGCAGAATACACAGTCTTGGTGAAGGTTCAAGTCCGACTACATTTGGAGAACTGAGTGATTACAAAGAGTCCAAGAAATAAGATTAGAAGAGATGAGTCAGAGCTTAGTAAATCCTGTATCTATGCATTTGAACTTTCTCATATAAATAATGGGGAGATGGTAAGTACAGCAACATAAAACTGGAGGCTGGAGAGATGGATCAGCAGTTAAGAGCATTTGTTGCTCTTGCAAAGAAGAGAACTTGGGTTTAATTCTCAGCACCCACCTGGTGACTAGCAACCATCTGTAGCTCTAGTTTCAGGGGATCAGACCCCATCCTCTGGCCTCTGCAGTCACTATACACATGTGATACACAGACATACATGCAAGGAAAATATCCATACATATATAATAAAAATAAGCACATCTTTAATTCATGTACATACACTATATGCATATAATGAGACAAAGCCTAATGACACAGATATTATCCCAATGCACTGCTTAAGAATCAAAGTACCGGCTTCCTAAGCCCAGGTCTGCATACATGGCAGTGGATGCAGGAGGGGAAGTCACGTTGCAGTCTTCAAAGTGGGTGCTGTGCTTGATTTAAGATCTGTACAATCTGATGTGGGGCTATTTGTCAGAAAGAATTCACTAATGTTCTTTGTGCACGGTTGACATTGTACTGTATTCTTGAAAATTGACAGAGGTTAAATTCATACATATTTCCCCCAAAACAGATTTTTTTTAATAGATCTTGCCTCAAGTTTATTTGTAAAAACAGCATAAGGTCCTGATCATCTGCAAATACTGTGTAGATATTCACACCAGTCCATCTGTCTTCACATTGGCAGACTGAGACCTTTTTTATGGGGCCTTCACAGGGGCCTGGGCACCTTTGGGAGCCTGAGCTGCAGCTGAGGCCTCTGCCTTGGCTTGAACCTTGGGTTTTGTTTTTTGGAGCCTACGACCCCTGGTCATATAGCTTCTAATCCGCTTCCCAAGCTTGGGGTGAGCAATCAACGCGAGCCGGGTGAGTTTGCGGGTGGGGCCCTTTGGCACCTTGGGCTTCACCACCTTGGGCTTCACCAGGGCCTTGATGGCCTCTGCTCGGGCACTCATGGCCTTTGCATTATTCGCCTGCATCTTCTTCAGGCCTTTCTTGTTGTGCTTCTTGGCAAAGCGCATGTTCCTCAGGAACTTGGGGTCAACCCCCTTGAGAGATTTGTATCTTTGTGACCGTGGTTTCTTGATGTCATTTCTATGCCATTTCCGGGACTGGCTGTGTGTGGTGTGGTTCTTGGACTTGGCCATGGCTGGACGGTAACCGGCGGCTCCCGAAACGCCTGCGACCGGAAGAGCCTAAAACAGATTTTTAAGTAATGTTCAAGTTGGAGAAAACTAAGGCTTTTTAGTTAATTTAGTCTTGTAAGAAATTATAGCAGAAAATATATTATACTCAGACTTGTGTCTCTCTTTTATTTATAATGATCAGGAAAGGGCATCCTTCTGGGAGGTGTCGTGCTCTCGAGGCACAGAAATCCATATAACCATCTCCAAAGAACAGTAGCAGACACGGATATGATTACTGAAAGTATTGACTTACATTCTAGGTCGTGCAGATCCCCAGCCTAGAAACCAGCACTTTATGCTTTCTAAACCAGATCTGAAACAGATATAAAACAGATGGGAAAGTCCGCAGGTTTTCATGTTCTCTGTGGGAATTTTAGTCTTTTAGTCGTTACTTATTTGATATTTGGTATTCTATCAAATCTGCCCAATAAGTACCTCATCTAACTTACCAATGTACCTATTTGCCTCTGATAGATTTGCAACCATTTAATTTGAAAAAGTGGCAGCTGATAACTTTGGGATATTTATTTATTTATTTGGTTTTTGAGGCAGAATCTCTCCTGGGTGTCCTGGAACTCAATATATAAACCAGGCTGGCCTTGAACTCACAGAGATTCACCTGCATCTTCCTTCTCAAATTAGGGTGGTTAAAGGCATTTGCCACCACACCCGGATGGGAGATTTCTACAGAGCTCTACATGACCACTTTTCATTTGTTCTCATAACAATAGTTTAAAGCAGCCTATTCCAGGCCATGATGCTCCAACCAGAAGTAGGAGGAGACAGGGGAGAAAGAACAGAGTCTGTGTACCAGCTGCCAAGTACACTAGGGTGGGAACCGGAGGGACAGCAGGAGCCAGAGACCAAGAAAAACTGGATTGAAGGCGAGCAAAAGTCTGGAGGCACCCAGCTCTGATGGTGCACCCAACAAAAACCACCTTGATAAGTATGCAAAGCTGGTAAATTTGGCAAACTTTGATGAATTTGTCATTTGACAAGTTTCTTTTTACTTATGAATGGGTTTCTGTCACCTAGATCCAAGAAAATCCTAAACTAATGAGTCTTGGGAAAATAAACAAAGCGAGGAAAGCAGTGTTGTTTGTGGAATGGGGACAGGAAGACGTCATTGTTCAGAGCAAATGGTGTCATACCATGGTGTCATCTTATCCACTAAGAGACATTTAAAGCTGGACAGAAGCACTAAGGGGAATGTAAAGCCCAGCTGAGAAAAACAGGAACAGCTGGATGCTTTATTAGTTCAGACCTCCAGGCCAGATGACTCACGTCAGAAAACACAGGGTGGCATGACCAACTGAACCTCCACCTTCAGAAACTGATCAGCTGTGCAGACAGACTAGGCCCAGAAAATGAACACAGCTGAAGATGTGCCTGGTTTTGCTAATGTAAAGAAAAATCCCAAAATGACAAGTATATTAGCTAGGTATGGTAGCACACACTTGTAAGCCTGGTGTTTGGAAAGCTGAGGCAGGAGGATCATAAGTTAGGAGTCAGGCTTTATTACATAACAAGTTTCAGGAAATCCTATGTAGCTATGTAGCAAGACCCTATCTCAAAATATCTAGAGTAGGGTATATAGATCAGTGGCAGAACACCTGGCCGGCACGACCAAAGCCCTGACTCTGCAATCCAAGTTCCATTTTTTTTAATTACAATTGTTGAACCTAATATAAAATTTCCACAGAGTTCTAAAATAGCCATAATCTTCAAGTTTTAGGGGAAGAGAAGATATATAAAAATCAGTCTAAGCATGGCGAGAATCTACTGAAAAAGGCCCACATGACACTCTTCAGAAACTTGAATATAGTACTACTCACTGAATTTGCCAAGGACACAGCCCCGGAAGAATGGCTTACACTGTGGATGGCAGAGTCCAGATCCAGAACATCTTGTCAGGCTAGAACAATTTGAAAAAAAAGAAATAAATGTGAAGTAAATGTGAAGTTCTGCCTAAGGCACAGCATGTCTTGTGCACGTGTGAAATAGGAAAGCCTGTGGGCTCATGTGTGTCCCCAAGACTCTAGTGCTTGTGACTCTGAGTCACACACAGCTCTGGATACAGATAGGAAACCACTAGAGACAAGAGCAAAAGACACACCAACTTTTCTCGCTGAATTTTCATAGTGTAAAGGTGCAGACATGGTTAGAGCCTTGATACGGGCTCCCTTGTCCCCACATGCTGTGCACGCTTGGCCTCGTTCTCTGTAGGTCCCAGCTTTCCTGTATAGTCCTGTGCCTTTCTTTGAAAGATACCAGCGATTCTTCACTTGAGCTTCTCTTTGACACGTTTATCCCATCTTCCCTTTCTGTGGTGTCTGAAACCAAAAAAAAACTGACGGGAAAATGTTTTTTGCATTTGATTTTTTAAAAATTTGTGTATTTTATTTGTCTGAGTGTCTCGCCTACAGGTATGTCTGTGCACTGTGTATGTGCCTGGTACCCTCACAGGTCAGAAGAGAACATCAGATCCCCTGGAACTGGAGTTAGACAGTTGTGACCAGCTGTGTGGGTGCCAGGAATCCACCATAGGTCCTCTTGGACAGCAACCAGTCATCCTAATCACTGAGCCATCTCTCCAGTTTTATATTTAATATTATTTATCTTGAGTCTTGTTTTAAACTTAGATCCTAAGAAAGGAATGTCAATTTTTCTAAAATTGTCATACATTTTTTAGTCATGGGAAAATTATTCAATTGTTGCAAGATTATTTTAGATTTAATTATTTCTTCCAAAAACAAAGCAACTAGTTAACTAATAAATTCACAAAGTTTTCATAATGGAAAAAAACAGCATAATTCATGGTAAGACAGAATCATTGGAAAATGAAGCAAAGTGTTAGATCTGGTCTCAGGGGATAAGATATGATATCTAGAATGTCCTGAAAAATGCAATGATGAAGCTGGGCATGGTGGTGCACGCCTTTAATCCCAGCACTCGGGAGGCAGAGGCAGGTGAATCTCTTGTGAGTTCAAGGCAAGTCTGGTCTACAGAAAGAGTTCCAGGACAGCCAGGGCTGTTACACAGAGGAGATAGACAGAGACAGAGACAGAGAGAGAAGAGGAGAGGAGAGGAGAGGAGAGGAGAGGAGAGGAGAGGAGAGGAGAGGAGAGGAGAGGAGAGGAGAGGAGAGGAGAGGAGAGGAGAGGAGAGGAGAGGAGAGGAGAGGGAATTTGCCTGGGTATAAGGAGAAAGAACTGTATGTATGAATGGAAAGGACTGCAGGTGCACAGCGCTGCATGACTCACAGGTCCTTGTCAGGAGGAATATCAGAAACAACTTGTTAAAAGATATATGACATTACTTGCTAACCAAGACAAATGAAAAACCCAAGCCCAGCTTCACTAAATTACGTCATTCAAATTTAGGAATCATTCACATCCGAGCCTTCTTTGACTCATGGCAATTCTTTGCCTTCTCTGTTTATCAAATGCATTGAATTAACAGAGCCAATAAGACTAGGATTTGATGGGAAATAGGCCTCATAGTCTCTGGTGCTGACGGCCTGGTGACTAGCTGTAAGTCTTGAGCTCCTTGAATATTCTGTCCCAAGGTTTATCCAAATGGTAAAATAGTTGTATCAGCTGTGAATGCCTTTCATCCCAGCACTTAGTCGGAAGTAGGGCAGTCTCTACATAGAGAACCTATCTCAAGAAATTTGTTTGACTTTTTTTTTTTTTTCATTTTTCGAGACAAGGTTTCTATGCAGTTTTGGAGCCTGTCCTGGAACTTGCTCTATAGACTAGGCTGACCTCAAACTCACAGAGATCGGCCTGTCCTTGCCTCCAGAGTGCTGGGATTAAATGTGTGAGCCACCACCACCCAGCGATTTATTTTATTTTATGTGTACATATTTTTTTAGATTTATTTTATGTGTACAAATGCTTTGCCTGCATTATGTATGTGTACCAAGTGCATGTGTGGTGCCTGAGGAGGCCACAGGGAAAGTGTAATCCCCTGGAGCTGGAGTTACAGATGGTTATGAGCCACCATCTGGGTGCTGATAACTGAACCCTGGGCCTCTGGAAAAGGTACCAATACTCTCAACCAATGAGCCATCTCTCCATCCCCTGTTCTTTCACTTTAAAAATGCATGTATTTCTATTTGCAGTATGAAAAATATTGGAAATGGGTTTTATAAAATGTGAATATACTTTTTTTTTAAAAAAAAAATGAATATATGGGTGTTTTTCCTGTGCGTGTGTCTGTACACCATGTGGATGTAATGTCCTCAGAAGTCAGAAGATAGCATCGGGTCCCCTGGGACTGCAGTTACAGACAGTTCTGAGCTACCATATGGGTGCTGGCAATCAAACTTGGCTTCTCTGAGAGAGCAGCCAGTGCTGTTAACCACTGAGCCATTTCTCCAGCCCCCATGAATATACTTGATACTGCTGAAATGTATGTTTTTTAGTGATTTAGATGAAAAAAGGTAACACGCAAGTCAGTGCTAGTTAGCACCATAGAAATAAGAAAAATTTATGTATATTTACATGTATTTATATTTATTTCTTCAGCTCAGTCACATCTCAGACATCGTGTCATATGGGGGAATTAAAAAAAACTGCTTTTTCCATCTAGCATGGTCTACCAAGAGGAAAATGTATAATTCATAACAGGTTTGTAAGAGAATAAAGAAGCTAGCTTAAAGCACAAAGGTCAAGCTGGGTGGTAGCGGCAGCACTCAGGAGGCAGAGGCAGGTGGATCTCTGAGTTCAAGGACAGCCAGGGATACACAGAGAAACCCTGTCTCAAAAAAAACCAAAAAAGAAAACAAAAAATGTCCTATTGAGTTAGAGAGATTGCTCAGTGGTTAGGGACACTGGCTTCTCTTCCAGGTTCAATTCCCAGCGCCCACATGGCAGATCACAAATGTCTGTGACTCCAGATCAAGGGGATCTGACATCTTCACACAGACATACTTGCAGGCAAAACACCAATGCACATCAAATTATATAAATAAATTATTGGGGGAAAAACACAAAGGTCAGAGCACAACTTTAGTCAGGCCTGAGAGAACTGAGGAGAACTCTAGGAAAAGGTCATCAAAGAGAATTTTGTTTGTGCATGTTCCTAAAAATAATCTCTAAAGCATAGGCTTCTATTCAGGGCAGAGTTGCTAGAGAAAGATTTCTGCTTACCCTCCTTCCTAAAACAACTGAAAACAAGTATATGAAGCAATGGCTGTTACAGCTAGAGATCAGGAAGTGAAGGGCAATGGTCCCTGAACACAGAAAATGAGAGGATCTGCAGCTGCCCCAGCTTCCGGCTTTGAGAGGGTAGCCAGGCCATGGCTCAGGGAGGGGATGTTAGCAGAGCCTGTGAGCGAGACTCTGACAGAAAGGAGAAATGCCCAGAGGAAGAACTGCAAGGGTTCCTCGTGGGTTATGGACTGCTCAGCATAGGTAGATAACAGAAGTACCCAAAGATGAAGAAAGAACAGTCCAGAAGATGTGAGGTGCCCATGCCCAGTGTTCTCAGACAGTGAAAGCACTGCCTGCCCCAACACTGAGACTGGGACACCTGTAGCAACCAGTGGGGTATTGAATGTTAGACACAAAGGGGTTTTCCTTTAGCAGTAGAAACTAATGAACTCTAGACCAAATACAGCTGTGATCTTCTCTAACAAATATTAACACAAACACCCAAAAGAACTAAGTTATTTACAGATAACCTAACCCATAAAAAAGCCCCCAAAAAACATATGAAATATAAAATTTCCTAGCACCAAGTTCACAATTTATGCATTATGAATTCAACCAAGAAGTCTTAGGCTTGTAAAAAGAAAAAGAAAGAAAGAAAAAGTACAACTTGTCATGAGAAGAAACAGCAAAGGAATTGACCTAAGCTACCATATACTTTAGACACCGCCATCAAGGACATAGAAGCGATTGCTATGATCATGTTTAACAAAAAAGTAAAATTGGAAAATATCAAAAGTAAAAAAGCAATGGGAGTGGTTAAGAATGCACTCAGAAATGAAATGCAATGAATCTGAAGACCTAACAGTAGAAACTGTCCAAAGTGAAGCACGGTGAGAAAGTGGGGATCTTTCAAACAAATGGGTAGCCAACTGTGAAATGACTTCAGATGGCCTACAGGCATGTAAGTGAAGTCGCCGGTCCAGGAAGAACAGAACGATAAGTGAGTAAATAATGGCTACAGTTTTCCAACTTCAGTGAAAACTTTATAAATCTCAGATTCTAAAAGCTCAGTGAAACTCAGACACAAAAATAATAGTGAAAAGTATGTCACAGCGAGGTTTCTCAAAATCAGCTATTTAAAGCAGTCTTAAAAGGAATCAGACGCAGACACATTGCACACAGAGGAATAAAGATGCTGACAAGCATCAGTGGAACTCTGTAGGCAAGAACAGTAGAGTAACACAGTTACAGCACAAATGCTAGCATGCTTTATAAAACACCCTGCCTGACATCAGAATGCACTTGTTTATTGGCTAACATAGACCATAGTGTTGTGTCGTGGTTATGAAGATTATAAAAGGTCTCTAGGTCCCCATCTTTGTAAAATCAAGTTAGAAATCAGTAATGAAGAGATCTTTGAAAAACCCACTTTTTAAAAATGGAAGTTAGGCAAAGATGACTCAGTGGGAAAACAAAACAAAACTCTGTTATGCAACCATGAGGACCAGAGTTCAAATACCCAGGACCCTCATTCATGGGGGTAGGAGTGTCAGAAAATGACTCGGCCCTGGGGTGCTTTCAGCCAGTCTGCATTCAGTGTCTGAAGCCATGTGGTGGAGAAGATTGACTCTGCAGGTTATCCTCTACCCTCTAGGTGTGTGCCATAGCTTGGGCACATGTACATACACATACACACAATAAATAAGTAAACATCAAAGAAAATTAGGCTGGATACAGTAGTGCTAATCTCTAACCAGTCCACCTACAGCAAGTCTAGAGGCAGAGGCAGGAGAAAACCTGGAAGGTCACCAGCCAGTGAGCCTGGTGTGTGTGATGGTGAACAAGGGACTCTGTCACAAACAAAGTGGGGGACAAGGACCTGTGCTGAGGCTGCCCACACTGACTACACGAATAAGCACACACAAATGTGCACACACTAAATATGCATCATGCACACACATTAAAGAAAAAAGGAACTGGAGCAGGGGTTCTCAGCCTTCCTAGTTCTGCGGACCTTTAATGCAGTTCCTCATGCTGTGGTGACCCCAACCAGAAAACTATTTTCATTGCTACTTCAAAGCTAACTTTGCTACTGTTACTGCAGCTCTAAGGGATACAGTGCCCTATTGTGACCTCCATAGGCACCTATGCACGTGCATATACCCACACACAGACAATTAAAATTAAAATAAATCCTAAAAACAAAATAAATAGCATTTTTAAACAAAAGACAAATAACATTCTCCAAATTAATCCATCGGTCAAGGAGGAAATTAAAGTTAGTATTTTGAACTATATGAAAATGGAAAACATTTCTTTTCTTTTTTTTTTTTTTCAAGATAGTGTTTCTCTGTGTAACAGTCCTAGCTGTCCTGAAACTCACTCTGTTGACCAGGCTGGCCTCAAACTCTCAGAGCTCCGCCTGCCTCTGCCTCCTGAGTGCTGGGATTAAAGGCATGTGCTACCTGGCACCATTTGACTGTCATGTAAGGCTGCTAAAGCAGTACTTAGGTGGAAATATATATCACTGAATTCCTAGATTAGGAAAAAGAAAGGAAAACTCTCAATGACTTCAGTTTCTGCTTTAAAAAATTAGAAAATTCAAATAAAATAAACCAAAAGAAGTAAAAGAAAAGAAACAAAAAAACCAGAGCAGGAATCAGTGACAATAGAAATCAGAAAACGTAGCAAAAGATAGAGCCATGTAGTCAGACTGGTGAGAGGAATCAGAAAACAAACTCCCACAGGGCATGATGGTGCACACTCAGCACTCAGGAGGTAGAGGCTGGTGGATCTTTGTGAGTTCAAGGCCAGCCCGGTCTATGTAGTGAATTCCAGGACAGTCAGGACTATGTAGAGAAATCCTGTTTCAATAAAAAAGAAAAAAAGGAAAAGAAAGTAAACTCCCAGTGTCTGGTATCCCAGTAGCTGATATAAGTGCTATGCATTTCAAGCACTTGGGAGGCAGAGGCAAATAGATATCTATGAATTTGGGACCAACCTGGTCTACAGTCAGGACTACACAGTGAGAATCTGTCTTTAAAAATGAAACGAAAACAAAAGCAAAAAGCCACATACTGTATATTATATCTGTCTATTCATTTATCATTTACAGTTCAAACACTCATACTCCTATCTTCTTAAAATGTGTTGTATATTATCATAGTCTACATTCACCCTAGTGTATGTGTTCATCCTAGTGTATGGTAGCATACCAAAACCTCTTATCCCTATAGAACTCTTTAATGACATAGATTAGGCTGAGCATGGCAAATGTTTTGAGAGAGATGATGGTTTTATGAGTATCTGCACATCTCAAAATGTTTCAAATGGTATAATTTAGAACTTTGGAATTTAGCTTCAATAAAGCCATAAATAAAGGCTCCAGGTGGGACAGGACAGTGCGCTGTGGTAGAAGGCAGCAACATGACAAAACCAGAAAGAGTATGTTTAGAAATAGCCTGGCTGTGTTCTGAAAACAGTGAGTCATTCTTGGTGGCAAGATCAGAGGTTATAGGAAGGAACGTGGCCAGAAACACTAGAAAGACATCTAGGCTTAGCCAGGCAGTCAAGGAACTTGGAGGTAATGTAGATGAGTTTGAATTTGTGCCAGAATCACCAAGGAGAGAAAATACAGAGAAAGGAGAAACTGAGATAGACCCATAGGCAACATTTAGAGACAATCAGAAAGGGAAGTAATATCTCAAAAGAAGAGGAGGACATGCCCAGCCTGGAAGGAAATGGGAGGGACACACACATACACACACGGAATAACAGTGCTACCCTATAGAACTGTGGTATATGTGACTTGTTAAATTAACTAAATGTACTTGAGTGATTGAAATTGATTTAAAAGAACGGAAGAAGCGGGAAAGAAAGGGAGAAGTACAGGTATTAGCCTCTCTGTTCTGAATTCTGTGGTACAGACTCACAAGTTTAATTTTTATATTGTGCAAATTCAGGAAAATCAGCTCTAGGTGTGTGATCTGTAGGCGAGAAGCTGCAAATGAGGTGGGAGCAGTGTTCTAAATACGGCCAGCTGATGCTAGCTAGGTTCCAAATAAGCAAGGCTCTGTGCCACGTTAAGGGGAAAACAGGCATTCCATAGCTGAATAGTGGCAAACCCCGAGAAGAGGCAGCAACATTTTCAGGCCTTATAACACATGTGGGGAGTCTTGACAGCCCATCTATCATGAGGCTCACGTCCTGTGTGACCCTGATTTAGTTGAGTTTAATGGAGGTCTTAAGGGTTTTTAAAAAGAAAAAAGGAAAATTGCCAAACAATGTACGTGTGTGTGTGTGTGTGTGTGTGTGTGTGTGTGTGTATACATATATGAGATTCCAAAACCATAGCCTGATATCTTTATAAGTCTTTGCTCTCTGATGGCTACCTCTAGGGTCTCTTTGAAACCTGTTTCTAAATTTTGAAAGCTTCATCTATTGGATTCTTCCTTAGACTTTTCAACTCTCACTAGTGGAAGGTAAATCCAAGGCATCATTGTGTGTGATTGCCCCCAGAGTCCTTGATAAATAGACATATCACTGTTAAACAATAGTTGTGGATTCAAAAGAGAAGAATACAAACCAGAAGTACAACTTCAGCAAAAAGAAAGAGTTAAAAATCAATTTCTGGGGCCCTGCCAAATCTAGATGAGTTGCTAGATATTAATAACCTATTATCTCACTCTGAGTCACATAGCCTTTCTGAAAGAGAGGTAGCAGAAAATAAAAGCTGATATTAGATTAAGAAACTATAATGGCCATGCAGTGGTGGCACACACCTTTAATCCCAGCACTGGGGAGGCAGAAACAGGTGGATCTCTATGAGTTTGAGGCCAGCCTGGTCTACAGAATGAGTTCCAGGACAGCCAGGGGTACACAGAGAAACCCTGTCTCGAAAAGAAAAAAAAAAAGAAGAAAGAAAGGGAAAAAAAGGAAGGAAGGAAGAATAATGTTGGGCATGGTGGCTCATACCTGTAATCCCAGTAATCAGGAGGTTGAGGCAGAAGGATCATAAATTTGAGGCCACTCTGGGCCACAGAACAAGGCCCAATACCTCAAAGAAAAGAAACTAGAATGTGACCGACCTCAGCAGCATGTCTGAAGCTTGCAGACTACCACTGTATCTGGGCAGCTTTTGATATGCATTAGAGAATTGTCCTTAAAATTATCACCTTTTTCTGGCAGAAATGAGTTAGAAAGTCACAGTTGTCCTCCTCAGACAGGCCTGGCTGGTGTCTGTAACGCAGAGTCCTAATGTGCCCTCTTTTGTTGCAGGAACAAGAATGTCTGGAGGACCAGGTGCATTTAAACATGTAGCCTTGTGGTTTAAACACTTGCCCTCAGTCATCTTGCCTTGTACCTGAGTAGCGAACAGGCCAGGAGAGCTGCTGGCAAGTGCTACAGTATTCTTTGGGAAGACAGCTACTTTGACAGATTCCCCTTCCTTCTCCCTGACTCACCCTGACCTACCTAAAAAGGGCAAATTTTATTGAGTTTTATCCCCAGGTTCTATTAGTGGCTTCTCTATAGTGGGTAGTAAAAAGGAAGCATAGGGAAGGCTGGTAGTGGCTTTCAGCTTTCTGAAGACCTTGGTTTTGCAAAAGTTCACTGTCTTCACATCTCACATCTCTCACATGAGAGCTTTAGTGGACTGCAACCAAAATCACAAGGTCCTGCAAGTGTTATGCATCACCAGGGGGATGCTAACACCATGGACAGATGCCACTAGAGAGTCATCCTGGGAATTCTGGGGACCGCGTGATGAGTTTATTCCTAACCCCCTCAACCTAGCAGTCATTTCTCTGATGAGCAGGATCCAGGCAAACTCCAAAGAAGAAACAGGAATCCTCAAGGAAAACCATCAGGAGAAGCTGACCCCACCAGAAATGATGGAAGAAGGCTTTGAGGTTTACCCACTAAAGTGGAAAGATGGTACCCACTTGCCAGAGAGGCTCCATTGTTCCTGATAGATTATAATAGCAAAGTTAGTTTTCATTGAATCCTCCCGAGAGTATTCCTTTCCTTGTTGTGCGTTATTATTCTACATATATACTCCATTTAACTTACTTGAACAAAATTTAATATAAATCAAAGGACTTATAATAAAACACCCTTTATTTCTATTGGACCCATCCAGAGCTCACCAGTAAGTAAGTGAAAGGATATAAAACAGGTCTGGGGATATAGCTCAGATGTAGAATGATGGCCTATCATACATAAAGCCCTAGGTTTGATCCCCAGTACTACCCAAACCTGGCATGGTGATACACCTATAAACCTAGAATTCAGGAGGTAGAGGCAGGATGATCTGAAGTTTAAGGTCATCCTCAGCTACATAGTGAATTTGAGGCCAGCTGGGATATATGTGTCAAATAAAAGGGCTAAGGACAGCTAGATGGTTCAGCAGGTAAATGTGCTTGCCACTAAGCCTGAAAATCTGAATTCAGTCTCCACAATGAGTTGTAGGCCGAGTCTGCTTGTTCATTTCCTGGCCACCCAGACCGGAAATAATCACACAGAAACTATATTAATTACAACACTGTTTGGCCAGTAGCTTAAGCGTATTTCTAGCTAGCTCTTACATGTTAAATTAACCCATTTCTATTATTTTATATTTGACCACAATGCTCATGGTTTACTGGTACCGGCATGCAAGCATCTTTCTCCTCCAGCAACTACATGACTTCTCCCTGACTCCGCCTTCTTTCCTCCTCTGTCTGCTTGGAATTCTTGCCTTACTCAATTCTGTTCACAGCATACAAAGGGAATCCTGTATCAATGAGTGAGATAGAGAACAATCAAGGAAACTCTTGATGTCAACCTCAGGCACTTACACAGGCACCCATACATATACATGTGTTTATAACACATGTGAATTTGAATACATATATGCACATAAACACACTATACATATATACACGTGGTGCAGAGAGATACAAAATAAGTAAGATGTAAGAATTTGTAACCCTAGGTGCCTGCCTCATGAATTTTTAATTTTAAAAAATTGAACTACATGGGCAAGGTCAGTTAAGAGTACTGGGATTGGAGCTACTAGAATGGCATTTGACCTGTACCAAAAGGAGCCTTGAATTTAGATACGTGCCCAGTACATGTGATAGAAAGTGAGCATTGGGATCAGGAAGTGCTGGAAGTGAGCTCAAGATACAGGTTAGTGGTAATATGCATAAGATCACTTGCCTAGCATGCCCAAGACCCTAGAGTCTATTCCCAGCACTACCACAAAGAAAGGAAAAAAGTCTGGAGGGAAAGAGGGAGTGCTTCTCAGTTAAGCCTCAGTTAAGTTAATGTCCTCAGTTAAGAAAATGGAGAATGAAAAAATCAGTTCCTTACAGTCTCTTGTTGATGGAGCAAAACCTAAGAATGTTATTTGATATAATCAAGATAACAAAACCAGACAGTGGTGGTACACTCCTCTGCAGAGGCAGACAGATCTCTGAGTTCAAGTTCAAGACCAGCCTGGTCTACAAAGAGAGTTTCAGGACAGCCAGAGCTACACAGAGAAATCCTGTCTAAAAAAAAAAAAAAAAAAAAAAAAGGAGGGAGATGGGGTGGATACATTGGTTAAGATGTAGGTGAGGTGGTTATTAATAGTAGAAGCCCATCTGTCGTCAGAGGAACTCACCGGGTGATAGACAACGTTGGCAGATCTATGCAGCATCTATGTGCAGCATACTGAGTGGAGTTGACCATGAGAAGGATTTAAACAGAGACGGCTTAAAGCAAGTAGGAGAAAATGCAGCAGTGGGTCAGGGGACTTGCTTTTCATCTGCTTCCACACCCTGCGTGGGTTCCTTTGCTAAGCTGGTAAGAAAATCACATGTACTGAATGTCAAGAGGAAGTGCTTTCTGATAACCCAAAATTAATTCAATGGGGGGAAAGAGGGTTGAAAGTATTACTTCTTCACAAGATTATAAAGAAATTTCATTGAAAAAAAAATTCTAGAAGGTGCTAGTTGATATGCTAGTCAGAAGAAAGGGCTAATTCCTTTTTTGACCTACGGACATTTCAATGTTTCTAATTCAAACCCTATTCTTTGTCCTGTCATCTTCTAAAGAGAGATTACCCATCCGAGACCCCCAGAGTTTAGAGTTTTCTGGGACATTTGGCAAACCTAATGGAATCAAGAGTTCCTGGGAGGGGGAAAAGGCTTGGAACAGGAAGCAGTTAATACGGAACATTAAGAAAGCCCCAGCAAGGGCTAGGCCATAGGGAAGGTTGCAAGTATTGATTTAGGTAAAGCTTTGTGATCTATTATTTATTGACTGCCTTTTTTTTCCCCAAGTGTTCTTTCTCCACCTATCCTAACCCTTCCCCCTTCCCTCCTGATACCCACTCTCCAGCCCAGCTAGCCCTTAAACATGTCTACCTCTCTCTAATGTACCTTTGCAAGCATGGGTGGTAGAAAGACCCCACAGAGCCAAGCAGAGTGGCACACTCATTTAGTCCCTACACGCAGGAACTAAGGCGGGGGAGGGGAGCGGGGGGCGGAGCAACTTTGCGCTTTAAAAAAAAATCCCTCTTGGGTCTTTTCTGAGCACTGTTTCAAGTCCTATTTCATCAGGAGCTATTCTCAACATGGGTTTTCTTTCCTTCTCAGCCTTACTCCTGCCCTCTCAGCCTTACTGTCTCTGACTGTGGTCTCTGCTTCCCCTTTTGATCAAGCTTCTCCTCCCACTTCAGCCAGCCTGCCTCTTCCAGCCTCGGTTTTCCCCATCTCCTCTCCCCTGCCTTAGTCCCTCACAGCAGGCGTGGGTACTGGATGACTTCATGGAAGAGTATACACAGTAGTAATAGACATGTGTATGTATGTGCATGTAGGTGTGCGTATATGTGTGTGTGTATGAGTGTATGTGTAGGTGTACATGTGTGTGCACTTGTGCATTGTCTGTACGTGTATGCATGTGTTCATGTGTACATGTGTGCGTTCATCTGTTTTTAAGTGTTAGAAACAATATTATGTTAAAAAATACACCCAAGTTCCACTCTAACTCCCCAGTAGTTAACTTGATACCAGATATCCTAAACTTTGGCTTTACAGAATCCATCCAAACACAGAGAATCACGTCACAGTGTGATTTCATACCACTGTAGAGTTCCTTGAATTTGACAGCGGTGGCTTTGAAAGCAGGATGTGTTAGAGGAGCCTTAGAATGTATAGTGGTATGGCTTTACAGTGTTAAGAGGATTAGAAGGAGGAAGTGGCCTTGCTCCGCATTTTATAACCAAGGAAGCTTGATTAGATGATCAAAGACTGATTAAAGGATAGAGTGCTTTCTGATCTGTTGTTCATCCTTAGCAATACCATACAAATAAAATAAAAAAAGAGTTGACAGGAAGAGGTCAGAAAACTCCTTGGGGGCCACCAAGTTCTGGGTGCTGGTAACTGCAGTGGCACTGGGGTGAGGGATTCTGGCTTGTTCAGGATTGGTCAGATGTAAGTGGAACTCATCTCTGGCTGCTTAATGACAGCTGTGTGCTTAAAGACCCCCAGAGGAAGATAGTCTACATTCCCTTGATGATCTGTTTAATGTCTTTCTTATCCCAGGGAGCTGGGGAACTCTGGTCCTATTTAAACCCAAAATTCCCCTCCTCTGCTTCATTCTGGTTCCCGGGGACGGTGGGAATAGCTGTCCAGCCCAGTGACTCACCCCTACTCTGCTTCATTCTGGTCCTCGGGGATGGTGGGAATAGCTGTCCAGCCCAGTGACTCACCCCTACTCTGCTTCATTCTGGTCCTCGGGGACAGTGGGAATAGCTGTCCAGCCCAGTGACTCACCCCTACTCTGCTTCATTCTGGTCCTCGGGGATGGTGGGAATAGCTCTCCAGCCCAGTGACTCACCCCTACTCTGCTTCATTCTGGTCCTCGGGGATGGTGGGAATAGCTCTCCAGCCCAGTGACTCACCCCTACTCTGCTTCATTCTGGTCCTCAGGGACAGTGGGAATAGCTGTCCAGCCCAGTGACTCACGCTATTCTCTACTCTTTTCTCTCCTTCGTTCTTGGACTTTGTTTTCCGGCTCCCTACTAAATTCAGATTATGCATACTACAGATCTACAGCGGTAAGAAGCCATGAGAGGTGACTATAGAACTGCATTTCCTGCTGGGCCTGTAAGGAACTGGAAATGCAGACTTAGGAAGAGCTCTCAGCTCTAGTCCACCCCTGCAGAATTAATGCTTGGGGAGAGGAAAACACTGAGAGAAAGAGTTGAGCTTCCTAGAAAGACATTGCTCACACACTTGGAGCTCAGCCTCCTGGGAGGGCATTTCTCATACAGGGGAAGCTCTCTCCCTGGGAGGGCAGCTTTGCCAGTGGGAGGTAACATTCTCAGGTAAAAGAGGCTGGGAGTGGCCTTTCACTCCCTCGGATGGTCACCACCTTAAGAAGTAGGTTAGATAGGGAAGGGCTACCCAGGACAATCACATGTGTGTCTTTTGTGCCAGGTGCTTAGACAGACTTGATCGTGCTGGTCTGAGAGCACCACATTGGAGTTGGATATGGGCGCCTGTGGCCCAGTACAGTTCAGAACACTTCTGAGATTAGTCACTGCCCAGCAGGTTTTGGCCTAAAGCAAAACTGTCCCTAGCGAACAATGGACGTGGATTATGGCTGTCTGTCCGATGTCTTCACCCCTAAGAGAACAGACTGCTCACAGAATGTTGTGTCTTCTGCACACACACATATGTGGGAATGAGCAGACGTTTCTGTGATACCAGGACGGTGAGAGGCTCTGCCATAAACACTTCCTTACCGCACACACCTGGCTTTGGTTTTTGTGGCATCTAGCCATAGCTGTTTTACTGTCAGCTGACATTTGCCAAGCAGTAGAACCAAAAGTACAAACTGGGGAGAGTCAGGGGTGACTTAAAGCCTCCAACCTTTAAGGGCTCATGTGTAGAAAGGGTACCCTGCATAAAAACATCTAGGGTTCAGGAGCAGAGGACCAGGCCCTCAGCTCTGCCTTGGGGCTGCTCGGAACGTGGGTAAGTCATCCACATCACACAGGGAACTAAGGAAAGTGGGGCCTGGCCCACACTCATCTGGGTGGCAAGAGTCAAAGCAGGAAAGTTCAGTACAATTGCCAGGCACCTTCTATGTGAGTGACTGCAAGGGACAACCCAACACAATTAATAGAACTATCTCCTTTAGCAACAGTGTCCCGGACATGACAAACGCCATGGCAAACTAACTTGTACACTGCACTCGGGGAGCTGGTAGGTTATTTAAGGTGAATGGACTAACCCGATTTGTCCTCTAGAAAGAGAACTCTCTCGGCCTTGAGGAAGACAGTTTGCAAAGGGGTGAGGCTAGAGACAGAATCTCTCTACAGAGTAGTGTAGAGTTAAATAGTACTTGTTTTTAAAACTAAAATATTCTCAACTCAAACTTACCTAAATATTGGTTAGAAGAATGTCTGTGTTTCCAATTATAATTGTTTTGAACTGCACCAAGTTGCCTAGGTTTCCGAACATGCCTTAGCCTTTTATTGTCACTATTAGTGTGTATGTATGTTGTGTGTATGTGCAGTGCACACACACTCATGCACATCATGGTGAGCACATGGTAATCAGAACAGCTCTCAGGAGTTGATTCTCTCCTGCCATCCTGTCTAATTGAATTCAGGCCTGTTCACAAGTGTCTACAATCACTAAAGCATGGCCTGTATCTTAGCTTTTTTTAAGTTTTTTAAGTAATTTTCAAAATTACTGGCTGCCTGCTACCTGTCTATCAATTTGTCTTCGGGGAAGTAGAGACTATTTGGAGTTTGTGGGGCTGTTCATTTAATACCACAAAGAATTTTAACAGGTTCATGGGGGAAACTTCAAGGCTTTCTTGAGGAAAGAACAATGCCAATCACCTCCGATCACCCAGATTTAGGTGGGAATTTGCATGCTCATCACCTAGGAAGCTGTTACTGGCCATCACTGTGGCACACCCATCACTGTGACATGCCTTTTGAATTGTTTGGTTAGCTCTGCAAACAGGTTTTACCAAGCCACCCACACTTCTCTTTGGAGCCTGTGAAACTACTGAGTGCATCTCTGAGATGGAATGACGTGGATCGGGGTGTAGTCTCTGAAGCCCAGAGCTGAGGTTCTCAGATGTGACAATGGTTACACAAGGCGTATTCAGTAGAACACACATTTAAGGTGTCCTGTGATCACCATCCCTGGTGTGCATGCCTCTTTACCGGACTGTGTGTACTTGATAACTAACAGCAAAGTCAGAGAAAGGACCCCACAGTGGCCAAGGCATCTCGAAGGTGCTAGCTATTCTGAGGCCAAACCAGTGGCATGGTCATGCTGAAAAGACAGTATGACATGTCAGAGGCTGAGGTGGCCTTCATCTGTCTGTCCCCATCCTTACTGGACAGGAGCCCTTAGATTTTCTGAATAGCCCTTTTGTGCTGTTCCCTTTTGATAAACTGAGGATAGTTGTGGCTATTCTGTGCTTCCTGGATTTCAGCTAAGTACCAGGGTGGCACGCTACAGGCGCTCTACTGATGCTGGTGTGTTTATCATGGCTACCACAGAGCAAGCTCTGTCTAGGCCCCTGCATCCACTCACTCCCTCTCTGAGCACATTCTCTGAGCACAGGTCCTTTGCTGAACAGTGCTCTCTGCTCTGAGGTAACAACCATGAACAATATGGCTAGATTGCCTGTCGTCTAAGGATGCCAAGACAGAGCATCTAACTCACCTTCTTTCTCCTCTTCTCTTCTCCTGTTAACTTCTGACTACCTCCACTTTGTATTCCTTCCCAGGAGCCCCTTACCCTCAACCAGAAGTTACTATTTCCCTGACAGTTGTACCTGAGAACCCAGAAGCCAACAGCCCAGTCATAGGCTGTTGTTACATCTACCCCAGGCCCTGGAAAGTACAGGCTTGGAAATCCAGTCTGCCCTCTGACACAGCGCTGCTGTTCCCCAATTCAGACTCAGAACCACATAGTCCCTGACCGGAGTTGTAGAAATATCAGATAGATGTGTCTTGAGAGTCTGGTGTAGCACACATCTATGTTGGTTAATAAGTTTTAAAGGAGAAAAACCAAGAATAAGAATAAGACCCCCCCCTCTCTCTCTCTTTCTCTCTTCCTTTTTGAGGCTGGCCCGTGATCCTCCTGCCTCCGTCTTCCGAATACTGAGATTATAGACATGTGCTACCACACCTGGCCCACAGACTGTCATTAAATTCCTTTTTAGAAATTTATATTTGAGGTTCCAAATGAATAATTAGTTTCTTAGAAATGCTGTCTGTCATTAAGATGACAACCACAGTTACGGCTTTATTATTTTGAGCCCACTCAACTTTGTTTCCAAATAAATGGGTCAAAACATATTTGCCTAACTGAGACTGGGCTCAATTAAATTTCCAGCGAAATCACTCCTCTGTGTCAGGCTCTTTTTGAAAGAAAAAATGTTTTGTTACACTTGCTTGTGTGTTCATGTTCTGAAAGTATGATCAGAAGTCTTCCCACAAGCTCCACAGTGCAACCCAGCCTGCTCTCCTTGGCCTGTGGAGCTCCCCCTGTTCCCCAATCTCAGGGTAAAGGCTGAAATAGAACCGCTCCACAGGCCCCAGGTCTCCACGGTTCTTCCTTACAGCTTGTGAACACTGTTACGTCTCCTCTGGTTTATAATCTTCTCTAACTTGTCGTCTTCCCCATAAATGAACCACAAGGTCATGGAGACCAGGGAGCGTCTCACTTTCATTTGACTCATCCATGGAACCTAGCACAGGGCAACTGCCTCCCACCCAAAGCTGGAGGACTTGGAATTCACCTGGCCAAGCCCAGCACACCAGCAGTAAACTACTAAGCACGGGGTGTCAGTTAGAGAGGAAAGAACAAGACGGGGTTCTGACTCACATTTCCCAAGGTGATACTGGGCAGAAAGCTCATAGAGCCCTGTCTCCAAAATGCAATGAGTAATTAGAAACTTCTGCTGACAGCCCCCTGCTCAGCCTATTCTGACTGACTGGAAAACAGAACAAGGTGAGAGGCAAGAGGAATCACACCATGTGTCACCTGGCTCAATTCAAGCCTCATATGAGCTCCAGGGCCTGGGGCAACTCACGTCATGGGAAGCCAGAGTTGCAACATAGTGAGTTCTTCTCCATGTCATCTCCAGATGGCCAGTGGGCAGGTTAGAGGCAACACACTGACCTCCAGATCCTGCAGGAGAAGTTAAAGCAGATTTTATTCAACCGCTGCCACATGTTGGTCTCTCACTACTTTTGTGTTCCCGTGGATCATTTAGCCAGCAAGAATTGTAGGTAACTTGAGCATACTTAACCCAAAAAGAACCAAAAGACTGAGCACACTAAACTGATATTAAACTGACAGATAGTAGTTGGAGGTGGGATTGAATGTCACATGTGCAGTGAACACCCAAATGTTCTGTCCCTCACAGCTCTTCCTTAGTGAAGCAGACCTCTGATCTGTGAGTTATGACTCTGTAATGTGGCTCCTGCTAGTGGTCAGGTGCACATGCTGAGGGAGGATACAAAAGCTCATGCAGCCCATGCTGGCTTCGAACTTGCTCTGTTGCCAAGGACAACTAACTTCTGCTTTCCCTGCCTCCACCTCCCTGAGATTACAGACATGTACCAGCATCCTTGGCTGATCCTACCTTCTTAAACAGTAGAATCTCAAAAACCTTGACAACAGGCACTGGAGAAATGCTTCAGAAGTTAAGAGCACTTGTTGGTCTTGCAGAGGAACCAGGTTCAATTCCCAGAACCCACATGGTGGCTCACAGCTGTCTGTAACTGTGGTTCCAGGGAATCTGAGACTCTCCTAGCTTCTGTGGACACCAGGCACATACATAGCATATATACATGGAAGTAAAATACTCATATATATAAACTTAAATAACTCAAACTAATTTTTTTAAAAGTCCTGGCAGCTGGTTAGTGGTTGTGCACATCTTTAATCCCAGTACTTCGGAGGCAGAGGCAGGTAGATCTCTGAGTTCGAGGCCAGCCTGATCTACAGAGTGAGTTTCAGTGAGTTTCAGCCAAAAGAAACACAGAGAAATCTTGTCTCAACAAACAAACAAACAAACAGAAAGTCTTGGCAACACTAAATGATTTCTGAACACACAGCAACCAAAACCCACTCAAGTTCAAATGTGTAGTGAATCCAAGTTGTTTCTGGCTGTGCTTACCTGAGGAGCATCATGCTGCTGTTGGTTCTGTGCTCTTTGCAACATGTACACTTTGCAGAGTGCTTGCCATCACAATATAGAATGCCAATGAATACTGTATGAAACTCTCTGCCTCAGATACAAGACTTGGGTATAATGGATTGCAGTATTTCTACTATACATGCAAATTTTCTGCTCTTTGAGAAACATAATAGAGCTGGGTGGCAGTGGCACACACCTTTAATCCCAGCACTTGGGAGGCAGAGGCAAGTGGATCTCTGTGAGTTTGAGGAGAGCTATCTTGAAAAACCATAGGGAGGGGATAGGAAGCATAATAGTTTACTTATAAGAGACAGAAACTTTTAATATTTTTCTACCATTATTTCCCAGTATGTGAGTATCAAATTAGTATTTTTTTATTCTATTGCATTAAAATTTTGATTTAAAAAATGCTATTAAAATTTATTACTTGAGGAGCTGAAAAGAGAGATGACTCAGCAGCTAGGCATATCTACTGCTCTTGGAGAGGATATGAGTTATGTTTCCAGCACACACATCAGGTAGCTCACAGTCTCCTGTAACCCTGGTTCCAGAGGATCTGACACCCTCTTCTGGCCTTGGTGAGCACTGCACTCATGTTGACAGACACATAAACAGATACACATACATGCATAGTATATTTGTGTCTGTGGGTAGGTGGGTGCCTGTGACGGCCAGAAGATAGAAAATGAGAAAGGCAGGAGTGCTAGGCTTGGAAACGAACTCTGTATATAAGTGCAGGTGCCTGTGGAGTCCAGAAGTAGGCAGCAGATGACAGATTCCCTAGAGCTAGAGCTACAGGCAGTTTTGGTTGTTAGTTATCCAGTGTAGGTGCTAAGTCAAACTTGGGTCATCTACAAGAACAATGCACACTCTTAACCTCTTAATATTCATCTCTAGCCCCAATGCTCATTTTGTTCGTTCTAGTCTATTCATGGGAATGCAGTAAAAAGGGAATGATGCCTGACCAGCCTGAAGGTCAAATTTAAATGCTTGCGGATGTGCACACTCAACACACAAACACATTCTGTGTGTGAAACACTTGGAAAGCATGTATAGATGATAATAGCTAGTACTGTGTTTGCTTCAGCCGTACGCACACTAAAACTGGAGCAACACAGAGCAAGGTCCCTGCCAAGAGCTAATCAGAACACTGTACCTCTCTTAATTCACATAAACCCGCAGGCCTAGGAGGTGAATCTTATCTGACGCATAGAGAATTCAAATCACTTGTTCAAGGTCAGCTAATCAGGAGAGACAAGAACTCCGTAGATCTGGCTAGCATTCTAACCCTGACATCCTATGCCAAAGACGCACACAGTCTCTGGGATGTGGACTGCTATTATTAAAATCACAAGTAAGATATGTAGAACAGAAGTGCATTTTAAAATAGAAAATGAGGAAGGCGGGAGTGCCAGGCTTGGAATTGGCCTGTTTCCTTTGGTCTCTTTGGGAAATCATTCTGTAGCAAAGCAAGCGAGAATCCTGGAGGAGCCTATCCCTCGTAAAGGAAGTAGGCTTTGGGCTCCTTGCTGTTGGCAGTCCTGTTCCTGACAGTGAGCCCTCACATGGCAGGCAGTTTGTTTGCTGTATCCAAACCGCAGGTGTGGACATGTGATGATAGCTACGCCTTGCTTATTCTCTGTACCCTCAGTGGAAAAGCACGAGTAAAATGTGCTCCCACAGTGGGAAAGAAAACATTAATCAGACTTGTAGGGACCTTCTTTGCTCCTAAGAGCTGCTGCACCATCAGTTGGCTATTGACTACCTAACACTCATGGTTCTCTCCAGGCTGGTCATTTCCAGGGCTTGAGGCACTCAGGGCTGGAGTTTACTCTTGGGGTCAGGAAAAGCCTTGCCTCCCAGACTGCTCCTGTCGGCTGTCCCATCCAGATAAGTTGTGCTAAGCCACATTGACCCACAGACTAAATTTAATTCCCACAGAGGGTAGTTTTTTCATTTTAAAAAATGTATTAAGAGGAGCTGGAGAGATGGCTCAACAATTGAAAGCACTAGTTGCTCTTCCAGAGGACCTAAGTTCGATTCCCAGTACCCACATGTCAGCTCACACCTGCCTGTAACTCCAGTTCCGTGGGATTTGACATCCTCACACAGACACACATGCAGGCAGAACACCAATGAATATAAAATGAAAATAAACACTGAAAAAAATTTATGTGTTGAGATAAAAGTATCAAAATAAAGCAGGGTGGTGGTAGTGCTCACCTTTAATCCCAGCAGTCCAGAGGCAGAAGCAGGAGGATCTCTGTGAATCTGAGAATAACCTGATCTACAGAGGGAGTTCTAGGACAGCCAGGGCTACACAGAGAAACCTTGTATTGGAAAAAAATCAAAATAATCTTTTTTAGATACCTGAAAATTGCATAGCATTCAAGTCCAGTGCCAGAGGTAAATACTTTGGGGAGGCAGTCAGGCCCCACTGTGACTAACCCAGAACTAAACCAACAGAGCCTCTCAGGCCCTGCCCAGGTTCCATCCACCTTCACCAAAGATAAAGATGGTAAGTGAGGGGCTCACTGTGGGCAATGACCACAGTGCTGAAACCCTAGGTTGGACATCTTGTTCTGTAGGTCACTTATCATTCCTACATCAGTCTTCAACTGCCTTAATTGGAGTGACTCCTGCATTATTTCTGTGTAAACTATTTGAGGTCTCTAGGAACACCAAGCCACGTTGGAAAAGAAACATCATCAAGATAGTGACTCCACCAGGAACCTATAAATGCCTTAATGTAAACAATAGGTTCGTTTTCCTTTTGAATTTATGTGTATCTGTGGATTATGTGTATATGTGAATTATGTGGCTATGGTAGATATGTACTTCTGAGTGTAGGTGCCCACAGAGTCCAGAAGAGGACATCAGATCCCCTGAAGCTACAGGAAGTTGAAAGCTGTCCAACTTGATTACTGGGAACTAAACTTGGGTCCTGGGCAAGAGCAGTATACATATTTAAAAAAAAAAAAAAAGATTATGTGTATGAGTGTTTGGCTTACATGCATGGCTGTGCACTCTGTGTGTGCCTGTTGCCTGCAGAGGCCAGAAGAGGGTGTTGGATCCCATGAAACTGGAATTACAGATGGTTTGGAAGAGCATCCAGGACTCCCCGGTGCTCTAAACCTCTGAGCCATTTCTCCAGCCCCACCCACACTGGTTGTGCTATATAGCCCTGTATCTGCATACTCTGTGACAGACTTAAGTAACTAAAACACAACTCTAGGTAGGTTTTCATCATCTCGGTGACCATAGCAAATGCTTGGACCCAGAACACTGTAGTTGCTGTTTCACCGAAGAATACAAAGAAAGTTTGAGAAACTGTTTTCCCATGCCACTGCTGGCTCTTCCTACAGATATCTACAATGCGTTATTTAACCAGCCTCTATCACTGAGCATCCAGAATACTCCCAGCAGTGCTGTGAATTAGTCTCAGATATGTGTACTCCTATTATAATTGTTTACTAAAGAATCCTAGAAAGAGATTTGTGAGGTTAAAAGTATGTGTTTTTCAAGGCCTTTGCTCCACATTCTTGATCTGCCCCATAAAGCTGTGTGTGCTGTGCCTCCACCAGCTAGGAGCAGGCCCCAGAATGCACTCAGATGGGAGGGAACAGTCTCCCCCATTGTTTAGTCCACATTCGTATGGATCCACTAGATCCTTGTGCTTTATGAATTATTCATATTCTTTGTCTCTTACTAGCATATTGTCATTTGATACTAGTGTTTCTGTGTTGGTAGGAATCTAATTTTTCTTTTTTTTTAAGATTTATTTCTGTATTGTATGTGTATGGGTGTTTTGTCTGAGTGTACATCTGCACAGCAGAGGAGGGCCTTGAATCCCGTGGCACTACAGTTACAGACAGTTGTGAGCCAACATGTAGGGCCTGGGAATTGAACCCAGAACCTCTGGAGAACAGTGTTCTTAACTGCTTAACCACCTCTCCAGCCCTTGGTGCTTAAGAACACTTCATGTAACTGTCATACATGTTGAAAGCATTCTTTTTGTCTTCTCAAATTGCGCTATCTTTTCTATGGAAGTTTTATATTTTATGTGGTCAAATCTGTCTTTTCCTCTATCTTTTGCATGAAAACTTTTATTTAAAAAAGTCCAAGCATGGTGGTTTACATCTTTAATCACAGCACTCAGGAGTTCGAGGTCAGCCTGGTCTACAAAGTCAGTTTCATGACAGCCCTGACACACAGAGAAGCCCTATGTCAAAGAAAGAAGGAAGAGATGGATGGCTGGAGGGAAGGAGGGAGGAAGAGGGGAAGAAAAAAAGAAGAAGAAGAAAAAGAAATTTTCCCCACCCAGTGATCTGACAAATATCTGCTTTTTCACTTCTGTAAATCTCATTTTTGTCTGTTTGTGTTTCTGTATGGTGGCTCAAAACCAGTGCTTCACAGAATGCTAGGCAGTCGTTGGCTCTGCCACTGAACTACATTGCCTGCTTTTGTTTTGTAAATTTCAATAACATGTTGGCTTTAGTCAGACCTCCTACTTAATAGACAGTTAAAGAACTGTGGAGCACATTTTGGGGAGCAGGAACGGGCAGCAGGGAAGCCAGCTAACTGGGTATTGCAGTTGGACAAGAAGGCCCTGGGCATGCCTGTGATTCTGACCTGCTTTCTGGTGTCCCACAGCTTATTATACAGCAACCCCCAGCAGTGACTTCTCTGCTGGTTACAGTGATTCCGAGCCTAGGGGAGGGGCAAGAGAAGGAACTCCCTGTCAGTTGAGAACCCCAAGGGGAACTTTCAGGAAGGAGCGTATTTAACAGATTCAGGAGGCTAATGCAGGGCTGGTGTGTGAGTGGCTGGAGTGATGAGCCAGAGCAGCCAGAGCAGACCGGCTAGCCTGTGGAGATGGGGGAGGGGAGCCTTGGGCGGAAGAGAAGCACGGAGGCTAAGAATCCAGTAAGGGAGTTAGGGAGCTGGCACTGAGAATCTAAGCAATGGGCTGCAGGAATCTTGACCTTGGGAACCACATGGATTAGAGAGGTTAATAGAGTAGATGCCAACACTGAACAGGACTCAGAAGGAGTAGGAGTGACTGATAAAAGACAAATGATGAAATTTAAAAGCCCATGCCCAAGAGCGAACTCAGGGATATTCCAGTTCAAAAGGAGGATGGGACCTGGAGAAGGAGGAATCATTCAACAAAACAAAGAGTTTACCAAATGTCTAAGAGTACTCAGAATGCCAGCGAACCCTAAAGAAAGAAGTGTCAAGGCCAGGGGATGCTGTGCAGCACTGGAACGTTGTAGCACCCAACCTACTTCCTGTTTCAGCTACTGCTGGACTGTACTTGTGTATCAGGTCCACTCTCAGCTTTTTGTAGTTAAATATACCACTTCCTGTACTGCTGCCTATGTCCCTCCATATGGTGAGCCACTTCTCTTTCAGTAAGTACCTCAGATGTTGTCCCCTATCTAAAAGCAATCCTGTCCATCACTCCCCAGAACTAGACCATTGGTTCTCAGAGCTTACTCATCCCTGGCATTCCTACCTCCAGTCTAATTTGCCAAATTATGTTAGTCACATAGTTACCAGTGCTTTTGATAACTTTTCTAAGAAAGATTTCCCCAACAACAAAGAACTTAGGTTAACATTTCCTAGGATCATGTTCAAAACAACCTACAGCATGCTTGTTTTTATTTTTTTTATATTTTAATATAAAATTATTTAAATAAAAATACATTTTAAGGTGGGCAGTGGTGGTGCACACCTTTAATCCCAGCACTCAGGAGGCAGAGGCAGGCAGACCTCTGTGAGTTTGAGGCTAGCCTGGTCTACAAGAGCTAGTTCCAGGGGTCTCAATATATATGCGTGTGTATATATATATATATATACACATATATATATATACACATATATATATTGCTTATTTTATCTGTATAGTTGTTTCGCTTGCATTATGTCTGTGTACTTTATGCATGCCTAGTGCCCATGGAGACCAGACAAGGGTGTCAGATACCCCTAGGACTAGAGATACGGATGGTTATGAGCCATCATGGGGTGCTGGGATTCAAACCTGTGTCCTCTGGAAGAACAGTGAGTGATCTTAATTGCTGAGCCATTTCTCCAGCCCAGCATGCTTATTTTTAAAGTCTTGTGTTGTCATTGTTTAATAGTTAATGCTGTTCCAAATATTGTTTTTGGTTTGATTTTAGATGTCTCCTGTTACTTCTTTGGTGTAAAGCTGATTTCCTAGCAAAAGTCTCTTTATTCCATAGCTTTTCTTACTCTAGTACATTGCTTAGCATCAAAGGGAACCTAGGCCCCAGAAGATTAAGTTTACATATATGTATGTGTCTTCCACTAAATGAAGAGCTCCATTGTAGAGACTATTTCTTCAACACCACCTTGTCCCAGCATAGTGCCTTGGACATAGTAGGTGTTTGTGTAATGAAAGAATGAAGGAAGGAAGGAGAAGGAAGGGAAGAACAGGTGAATAGAAATAAGAAAAGAGGAAAGGGCAAGTGTTTATATGAATGCTCTTAAGAAAGTTGGTAGTAAAGCATGGGTGAGACAAAGTAGTGGTTTAATTTGAGGGCATTTGGTGGTAGGAGGTACAGAAGGATATGTGGATTGTTTGTTTATTTGAGCATGCTTACAGGCTCAGGGGAGGGCGGACAGAGACTAAAAAAATACTTGTTTGATTCACTCAGTATTTATTGAGTAATAATGTACCAAACACTCAACCAGGAGGGGTAGGCAAGATGGGCTGAGTTTCAGTGCCGTGGATCGTCTATTCCAGCGGAAAATGATGGCGTGCAATTGGGCATTGAGCTGCTGTCCAGGATGCTAGTGCCACCACAGGAAGAGCAAAGCAGTGTCATCTTAGGCCAGGTCTAACATACTCATGGCAGGCAAATGGTCAAAGAAAAGTCACTTCCAATGCCTGAATATCCTGTCTGTGCGTCTTGTCTGTGTGTGAGGGCATGGAGAATGAGCAGAGGCAGAGTGGGATGGGCTGCTGTGCTTCTCTCTGGTGATTCAGGCAAAGTGGTGCTGTCAGGAGTCACAGGTGAAACAGGCAGAAAAGGATGAGGCTGAGCCTCCGTCTAGCCAGCTAGCCTAAGTCTCTGGTCTTCTGGCCTTCCTAAGTGACTCATTTCCTCTTGAGGTGGTTTTCCTATCATACCACACAAGACTGGCTGTTACATCCAAAAGGAATTAAGAATAAACAATATATAAATGACTTGGAAAGTGCCAAAAAAAAAAAGAATTAAGTATAAGATCTGACTATATATGACCTGCAACTGTACTTAATTTACTTCTGAACGTCATACCATAGCTCCATGCTTCATGATGTTTCGTTACAGTCACACAGATAACCTGTAATTCTAGATTCATTCTGTTCTACAGCTCATATTAATGAATGGTAGCAGATTGGATAAAGAGATTATTTTTAGCTGGGTGGTAGTGGTGCACACCTTTAGTCGCAGTACTCACGAGGCAAAGGCACGTGGATCTCTGAGTTCAAGGCCAGCCTGGTCTATAGAGTAAGTTCCAGGACAACTAGAGCTACACGGAGAAAAATTGTGTAGAAAAAATAATATTAAAAAAAGATTATTTTAAAATTTACTCACTTATCTCTATTCTTCTAATAATAACTTCCTAAAACTTTTTTAAATAGCAATGATGAAAATATATTTTAATACCTAAAAAAACAAATCTGCATTGAATGTTGGTTTATGATTTACACCTTTTAAACTGTGCTATAAAGACCTTCCTAATCCTCTGTGATTCACTATGGAAATTTTGCTTTAATCTTTCTGAAACAGTAAATACAAGCAACAAAACTATAACACTATAATACCAAAAAGTTAATATGCATATTGCTTAAGATAGGATTCTCTGCTTAAAGATGGAAAATCATTTATCTCATTATAGTATTTATCATGATATATATTTATATATACTATCTCATGATAGTATTCATCATGAGATATATTTGCCTGACATACTATTAATACTGAAATTTTTATTACTTATACTTAAGAATTCACTGTCATAGAACTTTGGGTTGGGCACAGGTTTGTCCCTCTTCACAGTCCTGCCTGTATCTAACGTATGAAGTTAGCTAATATAACCTTTACTTGACACCAAAGGGAAAGGGGGTGCTTGGGTTGTAACATCATACAGGTCATTGACACCATGTGTGTCACAAACCTCAACATCAGGGGATGAACTCACTTATGACTCAGAGATTGGTGCTGACCTTTCATGTCTAAAGTATATATTTTTTTAAGTCATGCAATTAGTGTTATATATGTACACACACATACATCTGTGTGTGTGTGTGTGTGTGTGTGTAATGATACCAAATAAAAACTCAGGGGCCTCCTCCCCTGGAGTCTCATATGCAGCAGAGGTCAAGACAATGGTCTGCTGTGGTCTGCTAAGAGCCTCCCAAGGAACTCAAATGGGTTCTAACCTACCTCAGTCTGCTCTCTGCACACCTCTCCACTTCCTTCCCATTCCCTTTTCTTTCTCTGTTGTTTTGTATGATTGTTGTTTTGTTTTGTTTGAGGCAGGGCCTCATATAGCACAGCCTGGCTTTGAATTCCTGATCCTCCACCTCCCTAGTACAAGGATTGCTGGTATATACTAGTGCACTTAGTTGGCCTTTTTCTTTAGGATAAACTTTCACTGCAGCCATTTTTGTGGACCATAAACCCAGAAAGGCAGGTTTAGGGGCTTTGTAGCAACTGTGTCCACATTAGAAGCAATCTAAGGCGCTATAAACCAGCCTGCCCAAACTCAGAATGCTCTGCAGTATAAACTCCATGCCTACAGGTACCTAACCCAAGACCTGCTAGTCCCTTTGGACTATGCTGATTGGTGAGCCAAGATAATGATGAAGGACCTTTTCCAGTCTGCATAACTGTGATTCTAAGAATCACTGGCTCTGACTTCACAGAAGTCACCTTTATGTCTGAGGACAGCCCACAATCAGGCAGGATGGCAAAGCATGGCATTTATTCCAGTCCCCTGACCACTTGGTCACATTCCTTATCTGTAAAATTGGGATGAAAAATACCTGCCTCATGGGGTGTTCACAGAGACTAATCTAAATCGGGAAACAGTGTAAACTGTCTGGTGCCATCCGTCAGGTACTCAGTGACTGACGTTATGTTTGATATGTATTGTATGCTGTAAATACACAAGGGAGACCTGGCTGCTGCATAGAGCAAGACAAATGCTTTTTCTATAGTGTGGTCAGCCTTCAGCAATAGAACCAATCAGCAAAACCTCCAGCCAACCTACGCAGAACACATAGCCAACTGCCCTCAGCTGTCTGGGTTGCATCCCTGAGTAAGCCATTGGACCTTGGTCTGTCTATATGACCCCAGGTGTTTGGGTTGTGAGCTGGCAGGGTTGGAATACCTTCCTCGAGTCTCCCCCTATGGGCATGTGAACTCGTTTTCCATATTTAGAAGCATAAATTTAGGGAAGCATCAGGTTCTCTTTAAATGATTTAAAAGCCAGGTGGTGGTGGCACATGCCTTTAATCCCAGCACTCAGGAGGCAGGCGGATCTCTGTGAGTTTGAAGCCAGCCTGGTCTACAAGAGCTAGTTCCAGGACAGGCTCCAAAGCTACAGAAAAACCCTGTCAAAAATAAAAAAAAAATAAAATAAAATAAAGATTCTCTCTAGCAGCTGTGTGCCCCGCCCCCAGCTCCTTTGTCTGCTTTCTCTAGGAAAGGTGCTGGGAAGGAGCCAGCATGCAGGATTTAAAAGACAAGTGCTACAGAGCAGAAATATGTGCTAAAAATACTAAAACCAACAAGGATTCATCATCTGAGAGCAGAATAGACTGCGTGTGCCCTGCTTCTGGACCTGCTCGCTCTGTGATGGCTCTGCGCTATTCGGGGGTGACAGTAATTATGGAGCTGGAGTGCTCCTTGGCAGAGACAGACAGAGCTTGGAGCAGAGGGATGGTTTCCATGGCAATGGCATCAGCATCTGAATGACTTCCTGTCACAACAAGTTGGTGATTTAATGAGTTCATCACCAAATTCCAAAGGAAAGCCAGAGAGTGGATGAGCTACTGTTGAGACCTTGGAGTGGCTCATCCCACAGTGTGTGTGTTAGGGAGGGCTGGGGCGGGGGGGGTGGGGGTGGGGGGAGCCTTCCATCCTGTGCAGCATGGGAAGGGACCAGGTTCTCTGTGTGGCACTAGGAGCCTGGGAGCCCTGTGGCAGTATACCAAGAGCAGGGAGTCTAGACAGAATCTGCTCTGGGAGGGCCGCTTTGCTGTTATTCTTAGAGCGTGAAAGAATCACAAGTCCTCATGAGAAACTTGTTCTGGTTCAAAACTCAGGAAAGGAATGGTCACAGGAGCTCAGCTCAGGCTTTGAGCCCTGCAGGTCCTTCAGAAAGTACACACCCCAAGAGAACCTTTGGTTCTAGTAATGTGCAAGCAGAAGGAAGAGGGGAAAGCAGGGGACCTAGTCTTACTTTTCATCAAAGCACAGGGAGAAGTGCTTAATATGGGGCAGAAGATCTCTTCCAGAACTAGTCTCATCTGTGGTCAGGGGCTTATAAAATTTGAACTGAGGAACTAGGCATAGCTCGAGAAGTGAAGTATTTGCCTACCAGGCAAGCATGAGGCCCTAAATTTCACCCCCAGCACCTACAAAAGAAGCCATGTGTGGTAGCACACACTTGTGTCCTCAGCACTGGGAAGATAGAAATAGGCAGACCCTTGAATCTTGCTGAGCAGTCAACCTAGCCCAACCCATGGTGAGCTCCAGGTCTCAGTGATGACACCCAAGGTTGACATCTGACTTCCACACAACCTTGCATACATGCGCGCGCACACACACACACACACACACACACACACACACACACACTTGAGCCAAGGGGTAAGAGTGCATTAAAATGAACTGTCCATACTTCACCATTTTTTTTCAAGATGGGGGTCTCACTATGGCTGACCTGGAACTCACTATGTAGATCAGTCTGGCCTTGAACTTACAGAGATCTACCTGCCTCTGCCTATTCATTTCCCTTTTATGGAAAAGTAAACTCAACCTTGGAGAGATTGTCACTGGCTGTAGGCACCAGCAGCTAATAGATAGCAGAGTCAAGATTTCAGTCATGTTCTCCCCATCTCAGCTGGTGGTCTTCACCATGCAGCCTTCCAGACAACTACAGATTGGGGCCATGGGCGTGCAGGAGGGAGAGACTAGGAAGTTCTGCCTGGTAGACTCTTGGAAGGTCTACCTCCCCCACTGCCTTCTTTCTGCCTACACAAGGCAAGGAAGGACTGCAGACCGGTATTGCAAGGCCAGTGGGCCAGGTCTGTGCTTGGTTGCAAAGCACAGAGAAGCACTTAGAGCAAGAAAAACAGCAAAGCACCAAAAACATCCAGGCTGTCATCTATAAAATATGATACCAGATGATCAACCTGTAAGACTGGGGCAGACTTATTTGGTCTCACAATACAGTTTTTATGCTTAAACAGCGTACAGAGAACGTTGAAAATAAGTCTGTGTGTGTGTGTGTGTGTGTGTGTGTGTGTGTGTGTGTGCCCGCGTGCACATTTAACTTGCTAGGCAGAGATGGTCCTTTTCTGTATTAATAAATAAAAAGGTAACGACCCCCTGATGATACTCACCTGTCTGTAGGCAAACATACTGACTTCAAAAATGATGTTTTCCGGGAATTCTTGGCGTTATTGGCCTGTTCTTATTTTTCCATCCCTAACCAATCAAATGCAATAGACTAGAGAAGGCTGGTAGTGTTTTGTAAGTATCTTGCTAAGGACATGACCAGTGTTGATGCCAGAATTTCAGAAACTGTACCAGCCCAATCCTCCCCATGTCCAGCTCATTTAAAACAGTGGTTCTCAACCTGTTGGTCCTGACTCCTTTGGGGGACAAATGACCCTTTCACAGGGGTCACCTAAGACCCTTCAAAACCACAGATATTTACATTACAGTCATAATAGTAGCAAAATTGCAGATATGAAGTAGCAATGAAAATAATATTATAGTTGGCGGTCACCACTGCATGAGGAACTGTGTTAAAGGGTTACAGCATTAGGAAGGTTGAAAACCACTGCTTTAAAGCATATATGCATTTTGTTCTGTTGTTCATACAGTTTTGGCAGTGTTTTTTGTTTTTGTTTGTTTGTTTGTCTGTTTGTTTTAAATAACACCAACATGAAATATGAATAAGCAAGCCCTGTGTGCCTTAATACGCATGGGATTATCTTCAGCAGGCTGCCCCTCCTGCCCATGCAGTCTGCTGCAGCACCTACACTGCCTCTCCCCTACACAGCTCCAGGCTTGAGCAGCCTGCCAGCCCTTGAGAAAATACTCTTACCGAATAGTCGACTAAATTCTTTGTAATCACCCATCCCCAGATCAGAAGAGGAGCTCAGGATCCTAGTCTGTTTTTTTTCTCTTGCTGTGCCCACCAGCTAGCCCTGCCCCTACTTCCACACTCTGGGAGTTTGCCTCCCAGGTGTAAGAGAAGGCAGTTCACACAGCCCCAGTTGGATTTACCACTAAACTGTGAACATATGAGCGGCAGTCTGTATAAAGTAGTCACTGCTTTTGGTCCCCACACTGCTGGCTTCCTTTGAGCATTGCCTCCCACTGAGTTTGCAAAGGCATTTTCCATAAGCTGCAGGTTGTAAACATCACAGTTGTTGCTCATTAGATGTGCCTTCCCATTAGGCCTGTGTCTGGACATGCACATCAATAGAGTGTTAATAACTGACAGGGCCACAGCTGAAATAGGTCTCACCTGGTGTCACCAGACAGGCAGTGTGCCTCACCTCCCTGTCACCCTGTGGGAAGCAGACAGTGGGCAGGTCTGCACATGTGTGTGTCTGAGACTAGGACCAGCAGCGAACGGCAGAGCAGGCAGGCCTTTAGTCAGGTAGTGAAGGGAAATGATCGCTTCTGGGCCCTGGAAGAGACTTCCCAGTGTGGCTGGTGCTTCAGTGTTTCTCTAAAGGCCCATTTCGTCTTTCCTGTCTCCTAGACAGACCAGGGCCACCGGACGTAGCGAGTGCTGTAACAGGTGTGCTTTCTAGCTCTGGCTCCTGGAAGACCCTGAGCTGACCTGCTAGGAGGAGAGGACGGTCCTCAGAGTCCTCAGCAAGTAGGGGTATTCCATTAACACAGGATACCTGAGGCCGAGTTAACCTGCCTGGAGGAGAGTCAGGGGACGAAAGGCCCCACTGCTTGGTGAATACTCACGATGTGCATGTGTTGAGTGCCTGCTCTGCAGGAACTGAGCAGGCTCTACATGCATCCCCAGGAGCAGCCCGGAAGTCCTCTCCTTACCTCTAATGGAAAGCTTTTGATAGTCACTCCCATGGCTCTCAGAGAATCATTTCTTTTCTTTCCCTGTAGATTTACCTAGTCTGGACATTTTATATCAATGGAATCATACAATATATGATTCCTTTCCTTCACTTAGCACAATACTTTCAAAGTTTATCCATATTGTGTTACCGGTATATATATAAAAAAAAAATTAGCTGGGAGGTTGTGGTGCATTCCTTTAATCCCAGCACTTGGGAGGCTGAAGCAGGCGGAGTGAGTCTGAGGCCAGTCTGGTCTACAGAGTGAATTCCAGGACAGCCAGGACTGTTACACAAAGAAACCCTGTCTCAAAAAAAATACTTAAGAAAAAACAACAACAAAACCTACAAAACAATATATAACAAAACTTTATTATTTTTGATATGCTCAGCTGTCAGTCCAAACTAGTCATTTCATAGTTGCATCTTCTGTTTCTTTCTTTGATTGGTTGGCATTTTGAGATGGGATCTTGCTAAGGTAGCCCATATTGGCCTAAATGAAACTGGCGAGCCTCCTGCTGAGGCATCTCTGAGTCACCAGGCCCAGATTAATATTCCTATTTTTAAAGACCATTTATGTAATCCCTCCATTTATCTTCTGGATCTGAGATCAACATTTTTTTTCTGTGAAGAGTCAGGTAATGAATGATTTATGTTCTACAAGCGGTGTTCTCTTTGCTGCAGTATTGTTTGTTCATCATGACACAAAGGAACTACAGACAGTACATAAACACCTGGACATGACCGCATTTCCACAGACCCTATTCACGAGCATGAGGCTCCTGTCAACCCCACGGCTAAAGCATAAATGATGTCTATGGCTGGAGAGGTGGCTCAGGGGTTAGGAACACCGGCTGCTCTTCCAGAGGTCCCAGGTTTAATTCCCAGCATCCACATGGCAGCTCACAACTGTCTGTAACTCTAGTTCCAGGAGATCCAACACCCTTACACAGAATATATACAGGCAAAACACCAGTGCACATTAAATAAATAAATAAATCTTTAACTAAAAAGAATAAATGATATCATTCATTTCTACAAAGACTATTAAAAGTTCTAAAAGAAGGGTTATTCTGAATTGATTATTAATTAATTGACAAACAAAATAAATAGCCGGAGGTATAAAATTGTAGAGATATTGTTAATATGGGTCATCCGCGAGCCCTAGGAGGAAACACGCCTGCTGAAGCTGTACCCTACACACATCTCCATTCCTTGGACAAATCAAGAGAGACAGAGCTGAAGAAATGGCTTTTATCCAACCACACATTTCTGGGTCAAAGGTGCCCTTTCAACTCCAGAAATAGAATTTATCCCCCAAATCTACTTCCTGCTGACAAGAAGTGTGAACCGTTGTGTCTGTAACTGTGAAAGGATGCAGTTCATGGGACTTTTTCCCGGTGCATTAGGATGAAATCCTGAACAGTACAGTTTTAAAAGACTGTTGGAAACAATTGCTGGAGCCCCGCCAGTTCCTGAGGGCATCAAACAGAAAAGTACAGTTTGCTGCCCACTCAGATCCCAGGAGACAAGACAAGCTAATGCAGAATACATACTACATAACATCTCATTCACAATCCCCCCCACACCACCCCACTCCAGTCTAACGCCAAGAAACTAACCACTTGGAGTTATCTGCTGGACAATCTATTATTTAAAGGCAAGACCTGAGAGTCATCATTCTTATAACCCAAACAGTCATAGGTTTGACTCACTGATCACAATTTTAAAAATCAGTTTGGGGTTCAAAATGGCCCCAACACAAGGCTGAAGAGAGACACTTCAGCCATTAAAGGCTGAGGTTCACAACCAAAACGACAAAACCACCTGGCACTATAGGCTCTCTCTCCTTTTCCTGTCTTGGGACTCACCTTTGTGTCCTTCTTTCAGGACCTGTATAACTCTAGTCTTCATGGCAGCCCCACTGCCCAGCTGTGCTGTCAGAGATAGAGTCCAGTGGGAAAAGGCAACTGGCCTTTCTCCCTCAGGATACTCAGTCCTACTCCTTCAAGGAGAACACTCGGAGGGCTCTTAAAATTGGGTACATACTAGGGGCTGGAGAGACATCTCAGTGGCTAGGAGATCACTCTGGTCTTGTAGAGGACCTGAGTTCGGTTCCCAGCACCCACAGGCAGAGCACAGCGACGTGTAACTCCAGCTGGAAAAGATCTAGCACCCACTTCTGAACTCTCAGGGCATCTACACACGTGCACATACCCACACACAGAAACAAATATACATATAATTAAGATAAGCATTATGCACATATCATTAAGTTTTATATATAAGTATTAAACAAGTGCGATTAATTTGGCTTTTTTCCTAGTCAGTGAAGTTGAAGTCTGTTTCGAAGAGTATGCCTTTGGTGTTTATTGTTTTTCTCAAAGAATATACTTTAAAAGTTACTTAGTTGGTACTCTTTGCAACAAGTACTGTGTACAAGGTCATAAAGCAGGAACTTAGTGACCATGCTGCGGTGAGAGGTACTGGGCTCACCTGTGTGCTTTAACAATATTGGCACAGAGAAATCAAAGGTTACTCTGATTTCCCCGACGTATATGACTTACTTGGAAATTCAGATGGATTTAAAATCCTGATGCAATTAGCACCCCAGAGAACAGCCTGTTACAGAAATAGCCCCATTCCTGGTTCCCTAAGAAACTCATTCTCAGGGCTCACTAAGTATCTTGTGTTACATTGCAAAGGTCACCAGGTACAGCTGAATGGACTTAACCGAACGATTTCAATTTTTCTAGAGAACAAAACTTATGTGTGTTCCCTTCCCATTCTGCTCGTACTTGTGCTGTTGGCCGAGGCCACACCTGCTGTCCCCCCTGTCTAAAGCACAGCAGCTGTAAGATCTTGAGGTCGCACCCTTTCCGTTCACTCACTCCCGTTTCTTGTGGCTGTCCAGCTGATACCAAAGCAGAAGCCCATCTCTACAGGAGTTAGAGTGGGTGGGGGGTGAGAAGGGAGGGCATTCAGGAAGGGAAACCCATCCTATCCCCAAAGTGAGGCGTTAATATTAGCCCTAGCATTTGTCAGGAGCATCATAGAACCGACCCCACAGCTGCTTCTGTGCTTCACCCTTGTGGCAGGTGATTACAGTCCTCACTCTGTATATCACACCCATTGTGGATTTACCCTTCATCTGAACATTCCCTCCCTGAGGGATGGACCAGGGCCATCCCTTGAGAATATGCCAGTCTGACCACACAAAGGAGGAGATGCTACTAGGTAATGATGCTATGCAGTAGATGATACTGTAGAGATGAAAAATGAGCATAAATGGGACTGGGGAGACCGTGCAGTTGATAAAGAGCTTGCCATATAAGCATAAATCCATGATTTTTTTTTAAAAAAAAAATGTGATTGTAATCCCAATGCTGGGGAACCAGAGACAGGCAGACCCCTGGGGCTTGGTAGTCAGCAAGAGACCCTATTTTAAAAATCAAGGTGGATGGCTTCAGAGGAATGACACTCGAAGTTGACTGCTGGCCCCATACTCAGGCTCACCCACATGGACATATACAGACACAAGTAAACAAATACATAAAGAGAGTGATTCTGTAATTCTGAGAGTAGTGTTGAGGCATGAGCTGTTCCTGTTCAGTAAACAAGCAAAGCAATACTCTAGAAGCTTGCACATTGTCTCAGTTGCCTTTCCCCGTGGGTCAGCATCCATGCCTGGTGTACTCTGATTGTTTTTCCCCTGTGCTGATGCTTGTCAGGTGTTTGAATGATGTAGCCCACATTCATGAATGCTTTTCTGGCACTCACCAGGATATGTGCACATGGTTATTTGTGCGTACTCTACAATGCTTGGAGCCTGGATAGGAAGGGGATTAACATATTTAAACGCTAGATGGATGTCACTTACTTTAAAAGAAAAATAAAAGCGACCTTTGGAGAACCATTTCCCAACAACATTCTTATTTCTCCTCCATCAAGTTGTGTTGGGTGCTGCAGAGCAAGCTCAGTGTGTAGAACAGATGAAGTGACCTGTTTCAGTTCAAGATGAAGCTGGAGAGCAGCCTGGGAATCCCAGCACTTAGGAGGTGGAGGCAGGAGGGTCAGGATACAGAGTCATCTATCAGTGGTTATATCGTGAGTTCGAGACATGCCAGGTTTGAGACCTTGTCTCAAACACACAGACACATACACACACACACGCATGTCCTGGAAGGAGCTCACAGGTTGTAAAGCCCTATGAACTCTAAAGCCCAAGAACAAGGAATTGGGACCATGGAGATACTTTTGCTTTCTCCCTCCTGCCTGACTCTCCTCTACTTTCTATCTCTGTGTATTGTGTGCTTCTGTACAGGGAAAGCCTGGGCACACTTACTTTCAGTTCGATTAACAGCCTTTAAAGGGGGGGGGGAAACTTTTCTACTTCAAAATATATGAACCCCTTAGCCAGGCAGTAGTGGCACACACCTTTTAATCCCAGCACTTGGGAGGCAGAGGCAGCCAGATCTCTGTGAGTTTGAGGCCAGCCTGGTCTAAAAGAGCTAGTTAAAAAAAAAAAAAAAAACCACAGAAAGAAAAGAAAATATATGACCCTCAAGCAAAGTCTCAGATTAGCCCAAGGTGGACCACCACATTCTTTCTTCCAGGCTCATGAATGTGAGGGTGCAGACCGGAGTCCTGCCAGTGGGAACACAGTTCCGAGATAGGAGGCTCCCCCAAGGCTGGAAGGGGAGGATCGGCTCTCCACAGAGAATGAATGAAGATAGAAAACTGCCAAGAGCCAGTCAAACCCCCGGGGAGACATGGTAGCAGCAGGCACAGCCTCGAGTGCCCTGAGGTTTCCTCTGCAGCCCCTGTTTGGATGGAGACTTTGTTCACGTGTCCCTTTTTAACGTGGAGACGTACATCTGTGATGGCGGAGGGCTGGAAAGAGACCTCAGCATGAGCAAGCGCTATGTATGAAGCCAGTGTCTCCACTGGCTCCTGTCTGGCAGGGTGGAGGCTGGATAGAGAAGGAGGACTGCCTCTGAGAATATGTGTAACTGTGAATTTCCTCACTGCCCCAGGAGTGTTCTTGTGAAAGGCAGCTGAGAGCAGCTCCAGAAGGTTAATGGGAAAGTTCTCCTGTTGGACAAACTCCTTGTCAGGAATGCCTTGCACGGGGATTCAGGCTTCCCAGCCCACAGAAAAGCTGAGAGGCTAGTGACAAGGGCCCGGCTAGCCAGCCCAGCTCTTCTCTGTTTACCTGTATGTGTATCTTCAGCGCAAATGTGTCTGAGAGTCTACAGTCAGAAAAATCTTCACTGTAGCTCTTTTTCTGATTAGGAATTGGCAAAGGGCTTGGTTTGAATAGACACTGAAAGCAATTAAAATAGGCGCTGAAAGGCAACTGAAGAACAGAGGATTTGGGGCCAGAGATGCAGCTCTGACAGAACGGCTATGAGTTCCAGCCCCAGCTCTGGGGGGAGGGGAAGCACTTGATGTTGTCTAAAATATATCTATGTGGCGGGGGTGGGGGTGGGGGGGGTGGGCGGGGATTCTTGGTGCATCCAAACATCATCAACCAGCTATCTTTGAGCCTACTATGTGCTGGACCACGTGTTTAGACTTATGAAGAAAATAGATGCCTAAAAATGATGTTACAGACAGCCCTAGGGGGATGTGGCAAAGGGTCAAGTGACCCTGCCATGGGAACAGGAAAAGGCCTCCAAATAACAACTAGAAGCAGGTCTACACACCACATGGACTGGAAGCAGTCTTTGCAGAAGCCTAAAGGCAAAAGCATCATGGCAGACAGCTTAGCTGTACGCTGTAGCTGAACATCCTCAAGGAAAGCAGAAGCAAAGGCATGCAAGAGAGCAGAGGGATGCGATCTAATCCAGTTCTCCTGGGTAGAGTAGTTCAGCCTGGTGCCTGCCTATTTAGCTGCTGGTTCTGAAGGGAGCTCCAGACAGTCTAGCGAGCTGCCTCTTTCTCCCTGCTTTCTTTTGTGGCATCAGAGTCTCCAAGAGGACAGAAGCTCCCTGAAGCTCATCTTAGAAAATTGGGGAGATGGCCTCTTCCCCCAGACCTGGTGTTCATGGGTCAGAAACATTTAGATCCTAACATTTGAAATCTTCCTTTCCAGTGGAATTCTGAATATGTCCCCAACTGGAACAGGTGATTGGATGCACAGATCCAATGCCATCCCCTGGGGGGGGGGGGGGGGGGAAGCTTGTGAGATACCTGAAGAAGGGAAATTTAGAACTCACTTGAGGAGGAATGTCAAATAGCATAGACTGGAAATCAACCCGCTCGCGGCAGCTGTTTCCCACAGCTGCGCGCCATACAGCAGCCTCTCTCAGCAGTTAATGGGGCTAAAAATAACCAGAAACTAACACTAGCAAGCTGCAGAAATGCACGTGGGGAAGGAGATTGGAGGTGGATGTCCTAGGGCCTCTGGATGAGTGACAGAGGGACACCAGGTGGCCCAGGTCGCATCAGAGGCCTTCAGAGTCCTTATGTCTGGATGATTTCACAAATGGTGGCCGAGAGTGTTGACTCCGGACCTCGTCCAGTCTCTAATCTCAGCTGTAATCCCGGTTGAGTTGACTGCCTAAGGGAAACAAAAGTTATCAGACAGGAACAGCTTCCTGGTTTCCAGCTTAACCCTGAAGCATAGTGACAGAGTAGCAAGGAAGGGGCCTGGGTTGCTCTACAGAGAAGTGACTCTTTTTAATAGTGAAACTAAGCCGGGACTTTCTCACCAGCAAAGGAAAAAAGTGAGGTGACATCAGAAGGAAATATGGTCCATCAAAGACAGAAAAGGGATGTTTGTTATATTGTGGGAAACTTCAAAGATAAATATGCTCATTTAACACCAGAGGAAATAGATCTGCTTTCCTTGAGCATATGAAAGAAATGATTTTTTTGTGTGTGTAAGAAAAGTGAATTATCTATAGTTGTCCAGCTGTGTGCTGTGTGGTCCTCGTGAGAACACTCAGAGTGTGTGCTTGTGAGGTTCTTGTGGCACTCCAGGCATAACGAGAGCACTCTCTGGGCTGGGTCATTCATTTTGCGTCTCCACAAGATTCCAGTTTATGGCCCAGGACACTGAGGCAGGCAGAGGTTAGGACATTTGCTCTGCTGACCCCTGCCTGTCCAGAGCCAGTCACAATTGACCCCCAGCCGCTCTCCCTCCAGCGGTATGGCCCTGGAGATACTGCTGGTCATGGAGACCGACAGGAGTTTCCTGTGGAGTTTTTTCTGTTGTGAATCTCGTTGTGTGCTTTCGTTATGGGTGCTGTTCTGTATTTCTTCCCTTTCTCATATGAGAGAAGTGAGTGGGTGAATGAGTGAGTGGGTGGGAATCTTGGGTACTCTGTGCAAGTGTTGTTCCGACACTAACCACCTATGTGGTTTGAAGGCATTTTGTTGACTTGATTGGTTGGTTGGTTGGTTTGGCTTTTTGTTTTATTTTGTTTTCCCTTTCCTACTTTATTTTGAGACAGGATTTTGCTCTGTAACCGAGGCTGACATTGAACTCTTGATCCTGCCTGCCTCAGCTTCCCTTGTGCTGAGATCCAGGCATGTATGACGACAACCAGCTCAAGACATGGTTCCCTGGGAAGTAAAGCTGTTGGATTATAACCAAGGTCACTCCTGTGAGAAGTACACTCCTTTTCTTTTTTCCTCCCTGGCCCTTCCTGGTCCTTCACTTTGTACAGTGGGCATGCAGAGGCAGTGCTAAAGTGGCTGAGGACACAAGCTCAGATAACAAGACCAACAATCAGTGGGATGTGTACATGGAACACAGGCCAATCTGGCACATCCCTAACCCTGTTCTTGTCCGCCATGTCCTCCTTACCATCCTGACACTGCTTCAGTGCTTCAGACTCCCCTTGCACCAGCCATGCTGACCTCCTCCTCCCTGCTCCTCTCACTGTCTCTTCCCTCTGCCCTGCATCCCGTTCCTTCCGCCCGCTCTCTGCTGGCTGTTTAGGAGGCAGTGGATCTGGTCTGCCAAATGTGTTGACCAGGTGTCTTTTCTGAGTGCTGCAATCATTTAACTTATTTAAGACAACACCCAACATTTAAGAAGGCCCTCAATGCAGAGGACCCTGGTTTGATTCCTAGCACCCGCAGGATGGTCACAACCGTCCTTAACTCCAGTTCCAGAGTAACCTATGCCCTCTTCTGACCTCCACAGGCACCAGGTATGAATACCACATGCAGGCAAACACTCATACACACAAAATAAAAAATGAAAATGAAGTAAAGGGAACTAATTGATCTTTCTTAGTAACTCATTGCTTTGAATCTCTATACTGTGGATTTTTTCATTACTCATTTTCAAAGAGTCATCAATATAAAATTATTATATAAGTAATTCTTAAACAATATGTCACATTGATTCATTTTTGGAAGGTATGTTGTGTTCATTTTAGTAGTTTTATCTAGAGAAAGAGAAAAAAGATTTTCAAGATATTACAGTTGTTTAGAGTAAAATTGTTTCATTCCAGCCACTGCTAAGGGCCCTGTTTGGGTCAAAAAGCTTTCTAACTTAAGAATGGTGGTTCCTACTCAACCTTAGGAACCAATATCAGGTTGGCACTGGGCAACAGGAGTAAGGACAGTGAATGGGGTGATAATCCATGCAGAGTTTGTTCTTTTATCATTTTTAGTGAATTCTTCTTTAATCATGGAAAATAAAATTGTTTGGTCCTGAGGAATGTATGAATGTTTAGGTTTTGTTGTTGTTGTTGGCTTTTGGTTTTTGGTTTTTCGAGACAGAGGGTGTCTCTTTGTAGCCTTGCTGTCCTGGAACTCACTCTAGACCAGGCTGACCTTGAACTCATATTCACCTACCTCCTGAGTGCTGGGATTAAAGGCTGTGCCACCACTACCTGGTGGGATGTCTGGATTTTACTAGACTGTAATATTTTAGGCATGTGAGGAGAGCTGAGACGTGTCAGATCTAAACTAACAGGGTACGATTGTATCAAACCCAAAAGTGACCATAAGCAAACCAACATTCCCCGTGCCATGGTCAGTTATGAACTTAACTGATATTTGTATTGAAGTGTTCCCTAATCTGCTGCTGTCAAACGTGGGAGGAATTTATATGAAGAACTGAAATTCTCTTCCTTTTTAAAGACAGGGTCTCCCAATGGGCACAGGCTGGCCTTGAAGTGTTCAGCGTCTTGAATAGAATTACAGATGTGAGCCGCCACAGCTGGCTCAGCACACTCTTCACTTCCTCCTCTGGGTTCTCTTCAGTTTTCCACAGTTCTGCAGGACTTTGTGGGCCTTTGTCCCTACAGGAAGAGTATTCCACTGTCCCAGCACGTGGTTAGGCACAGCATCAATGTCATTGCTTGGGCCTTGTCCCTATTTTAGGTGTGTTTCTAAGGAGTAGGCTGGTTGTCATGGTTTACAAAGGCCTTCTTCGCTGTCAGGATGCAAGAATACTGCAGTAGGTAGCAAAGGAGGCACAGGCCATCTGTCCCCAAGGGACGTGTCTAAAGGAAATAAATAGCCTTCTAGCCACGATGCTTCGTGCGTGTCCCTGCTCAAAGCTGAACTCAAGGTTGTGTCCTAGGATGCTGAGCTTCCACACTGAGGTGTAGTCTTTAAGGGAGCCCCCTGAAAAGTGGCTGTGGTGTTTTTCCGTCCTTCCATATCATATTTATTCTCCGCCCGCTGTCATTCCAAACTGTCCTCACATCCCCACCCCCGCTGCCAGGAAGATGAGCTTTGCCTTTCCTTTGGGGATGGGAAGACTGAGCTCTGGGATGCAGGACTCGCCGCAGTCCACGAGTGTCATTTGTAGTTTTCCTCCACGGCTAAGTGAAGGCTTAGGGGAGAAGGATGCTCTACCCTGGGTGACCGTGAAATCCTTAGGGCTGCTGAAGTGGACACAGCTTCTGTCTAAATAGACCAGTAGTGTGGTTTGGAAGGTGGGGCTCCAGTCAGACCCCTGCCTTCTGACTCCCGGGACTCCCACAGTAGTTGAGAGTAGAGCAGTTGGGAGTCGGCTCCCAGCCCACAGCCATGTGTCACACACCTGTTATTCATCAGCATACCTCTTCGTCGTCTGACAAAGCATGATGCTGCAGACCCAGGAGAGGTGTGTCATAAGGGAGAGGGCACCTGTGGGGAAAGGCAGACGCATTACCCACAGCGTGCTGAGCTTTCAAAAATCCCCGATTGTATCCCCTAACACTGGGACTTCATAGCAAGGAACTGGTGTCACCGGGGAGTTTCTGGGCCTCATTGCAGTGGGAAGCCTACCCTGAGAACCCCAGTCTTCTGTGCTCTCCACCTGTGAGTTGCAGGGCCAGTCACCCGCATCTGTGTGTGGCAGGTTCCACACGGGCTGAGCAGTTACAGGAAGGAGTGAGCTCAGCTGTGCCGTCTGAATAGCTTGGCAAGCTTTTCCTGTTGGTGCTGGAACAGTTTGAGAGATAACACCATGAGGCTGGGCTCTGAGTCCGGAAGGAAGACAAAAAGGGATACACATTGATTTTCTTCTGGAGGAGGAGTCTGAGCAGAATTGTCATGTGGAGTCCCTGCTGCAGGCCGCTCCTGGGGCCTTCAGGGTGTCCTCATCTGCACACAGCTGTCTGAGGGGCGGCTCTTTGGCTGCCTTGCCCTTTAACTCTTTCTGCCCAACACCTGTCTCTTTGTTCGTGTGTTTGTTTTTATCCTAAAGCTCCTTTTCCTGTTGCTTTTTACTTTTCTTATCCACTAATCATACGCCCTTATCTTAACAAACCCATAAGCCCCTTCCCTTTGGGCACCCCAGTGCCCAAATCATCATACATCAGTATGCAAGCAGATGATCCACACCCCAAATCATCACCTCAAGAAAGACAAAGCAACCATCGGAAGGGGGGCAGGCTGGGGGGGGGGAACACTATAAATGATGCAGAGAATCTGCAGTAAGCCACACCGGCCTTCTCGGTGGACGTGCGGGTGTGTATTTGAGCACATTTCCCACCCACGGCTTCAGCACCCGCTCCCTCGGCCGGCAGCAGCATTTTAATGTCAGATGGAAGCACAGGGCCTGTGTTACCATAGCAACCACAGAGTGGCAGCGCTAAAAGCGGCAGCCTTGGCCACGCCACCTCCCTGCAGCCCACCCTCCTCCGAGGCGCAGATTCCCTTTGTCTGGCTCAGGCTCCCCTTGCCATCCTCTCCCTGCCCCCTTCCCTTTGTGGCCCCCACATTACTAAGCTCTGCTGCACTGCACCTGCAGCACCCAGGCCGGGGCCAAGCACAAAGCCTGTGGGAGTAAGGGAGGGAGAAAGCCCCGCTACCAGCCCCAGCTTGGGGACTTAATGCCTCATTGAGATCAGCCTTTTCGAGAAGTAAGGGTCAGAGCCTGGCAGGAACACTCTCCTCTGACCAGTCATCCATCTCTGGGCACCATGTCTGGCTCATTGGCCATGGCTCTTCTGGCCTTTAGGATGGGCATGGGCATGCTGCCTGCCTGTCCCCTCCCTGGTCTGCTGCCTGTCTGTCCCCTCTCTGGGCTGCTGCCTGCCTGTCCCCTCCCTGGGCTGCTGCCTGCCTGTGCCCTCCCTGGGCTGCTGCCTGCCTGTCCCCTCCCTGGGCTGCTGCCTGCCTGTGCCCTCCCTGGGCTGCTGCCTGTCTGTCCCCTCCCTGGGCTGTTTCCATGCTCAGGCAGTTGGAAGTGGAGCTAGACGTGGTCATAACTGCTCATAAAAGATCCAGAGAGATTGTCTTCCACTCTCCGTGTCCCTTTTGATTTGGTGAGAGGTAGCTGAGGAAGGTGATAATTGTGAATAGGTGGCCTTCTGCAGATCCAGGGGCCCTAGCAGCAGCCCCCTCCTATCCCTGGCTTGCAGGCGCAAAGTCACTCATCCTGTCTCTGAGAACTCTATAAAGCAGAATTGTAAATAAGCACTTCCATGGCCTCTGGAATTGTGAACTCTTGATTGAAAAGGGAGAATTGTTTAGAGAGAGCGTGCTAGGTCTTTAGCTTTGAATGACCCCAGCCTCCAATCCTTCTTCATTTTGGCCTGGGCAACACTACAGTTCCAATGCTTGCTTTTTTTTTTTTTTTTAAGTGTTTTTTTTTTTTCAAGACAGGCTGTCTCTGTAGTTTTAGAACCTGTCCTAGAATTAGCTCTTGTAGACCAGGCTGGCCTCGAACTCACAGAGATCCGCCTGCCTCTGCCTCCCGAGTGCTGGGATTAAAGGTGTGCGCCACCACCGCAATTGCTTTTATTCAGCTGCTCAGGAGGCTGAGGCAGGAGAGTCGCCTGAGCATGGGAATTCCAGGTTAGCAACATCTCAAAAAGGGAGGGGTGATAGCTCCAGAAAATACACGATGGCCTAATTAAAGTTTTAAAATTTGCAGGATACTAACTATACCCAACACACAAATAAGTGTTTGTTTTGTTGTTATGGTTTATGATACAGTCTCACTCACTCAGGCTGGCCTCCAGTTCACTACTTTTAACTAAAGATGACCTTGAATTTCTAATCTTCCTGCCTCTCCCTAACTGCTGGGATTACAGGTGTGCCCACCATCCCTGGTTGAGGCAGTGCTGGGATCAGAACGAGGACTCAGTATGTGTAAGCAAGCACAGTATTAGCTAACCTGCATTCCCAGCCCTCGGCATTTGGGTAATAGTGTTTTTAGTGTTTTTCTCACAAATTATTCTAGTTACTTTTTTTTTAACATGTGTTTACCTGTGTGTTTATGCACGTGCAAATGCATCCTTCAGTGTAAGTGTAGAAGTCAGAGGACAGTCTATATGGGTCCTAGAGCTGGCAGTCAGGTCATTTTGGTGGCAAGCACCTCTACTGTCTTGCTGGCCCTAGGTTTTTATTTTGGTTTTGGTTTCAGTTTTTCCAGACAAATTTCCTTGTGTATCTACCCACATTAGAAATAAACATAAAGACTGAAGGCTGGAGTTTTCAGAGTCATCACACACACACACACCCCACACACACATACATACACACATACACACACACACACTCACTGGTGCTAGTGAACATTATACTTGTGTATATAATATTCTTGCTTGTGTTCTTCTGCGGGGGGGGGGGTAGGTAGCCCTCTTCTATTCCAGGTTGACCTGGAACTAGCTCTGTAGGAATGATGACCTTGACCTCCTGACCCTCTAGTCCCTACTCCCAAATGCTGGGATTATAGGTGTGCTACCACCCCAGCTGCTTTTTCTTCTTTTTCTTCTTCTCCTTAAAGTAAAATGTTTTGGTTTTGTTTGGTTTGGTTTTTGAGACAGGGTTTCTCAGTAGCTTTGGAGCCTGTCCTGGAACTAGCTCTTGTAAACCAGGCTGGCCTCAAACTCACAGAAATCCACCTGCCTCTGCTTCCCAGGTGCTGGGGTTAAAGGCGTGTGTCACCACTGTTTGGCAAGTAAAATGTTTTTAATATCATTTCTTCACTGGGAAGTAGTGGCACACACCTTTAATCCCAGCTCTCAGAAGGCAGAGGAAGGCAGATCTTTGTGAGTTTGAGGCCAGCCTGGTCTACAGAGCAAATTCCAGGAGAGGCTCCAGAGTTACAGAGAAACCCTGTCTCAAAAAAATAAAAAACAAAAACAAAAAAAAATTCTTCAAGGAAGAGTGTACATGACTGGATTAGATCCCTCTTCCAAGATCCCATCACATTCTGTTTCCCACATAGCTCTTCACAGAATTCCATACGAAAACGGTGCTGTTTTTGGTTTATGGTTATTTCCAAACTAAACCACAAACTCAGGAAGCAGGGTGGGTCTTTTACCAAACCCTATATCTAACTTTTAGCAAGACTTGGTGACTTGAATGAAGAGATGAAAAGTAACAAAAAATAGGGTGATAGCAAAATAGTAGGTAGGCCCAGGATTCAGAAGTGATAGAAACACTCATCCCCACAGGCCCCTGAGCAAGGAGGCTCTCCTTCAGGAAACACTCTAAAGGGACTCTGTATGATATGTGTACTTCTTCTGATTTACCTCTGAAACTTGCCAGAATGAAGTTTGATTAATTAAGCTAAGTATAGAGTAGCCACGGTTATCCTCTGTTACACAAGGTCAGCTGCAGTTTAAGCTGGAGCCTCAGTTGGTAGACTTCATGCTCTAGCATACGCAAAGTCCTGGGTCCCCAGAACCACATAAAACTGAGTGTGTGGCGCGCATCTGAAATCCTAGCACTTGGGAGATGGACCAGAAGGAGTAGACATTGGAGGCTAGCCTGGGTAGCATGAGACCTGCCTCAAAAAAAATTTTGAATTAAATAAAAAAAGTTCAGAAATAAGCATTCTACATGTTTGTTGCTGTTTGACATTGTTAAAGTATATTTATCTATGTATTTGATAGAGGTATGTTCCACAGAGCATAGGTAGGGGACAGAGGACAGCTTATGGGAGTCAGTTGGTTCTCCTCTTCCAGTCTGTGGGTCCCTGAATCACACTTAGATCTTGGCTCGGCAGCATCTAACCCCTGAGTCATCCCTCCTGCCCAGGGCTTCTTGGTTTTGACATTAAATTTCTCCAGCAGTGTGTTTCTTTCTTTGTCTTTGTGTGTGGGGGAGGCAGGATGCATGTATACACACACGTGTTGGATATGGGCGTCCTCTCTACCACTGTCTGCTGTATCCCCTGAACAGCCTCTTACTGAACCCGGGACCATCTGGCTGGCAACACGCCCCAGCAATCCTGTCCCTATCCCCAACCCCAGCTCTGAGGTTACAAGAACACATGACCACATAGGTTTTTATGTAGGATCTGGAGATTTGAACCTAGGACCTTATGTTGTACAACAAAATTCTTACCTTCCGAGCCATCTTCCCACCACTGCATAAATTATAAACAACCTTTATTTCAACATTCTGTTTATTTGTAAGTATTGTATTTTGATACTGTTTATCTCTACTGTGACTAATTTATAAAGCAAATTTGATTACAAGTATATATATGTAGGAAAATGCCTCTCCATGATTTCAGACCTTTGAGGGTCTTGTACTGTGTCCCCGGTAGACAGGAGGAGATGAGTACAGGAGCCTTGTCCTTTGCTAAGCTGTTTCTTGGGATGGTAACTGGGGCGTTTGTCAGAGGCAAAGCCAGACTAGCTCCTCTTCCATCATTGCCAGGGACATGATCACATGGAGGACCCTCCCGGTTCCACTCACCACAGTGAGGGAAGCAGCCTTTGGGGGAAGGGCCCAACCACTCTCAGGGCTACTGGTTTTCAGCTGCTTTTCAGCATCTAAGGTGTAATCAAGGTAGAGTGTTGCTGTCTCCCAGAAACGGGAATGTACTCAGCAGACCCAGAGCTTTGATTTTAGTTGCAAGGTTGCTGCTAGTGATGTAGGCGGGCTACAGCGAGCTACGACACAATGCAGCACTTCACACCATCTCAAGACAGCTCCCAGAGCCCCTTTCCCTCCCAAGCCCCTGGGTCCCCTCCTGTGCCAGCCATTTAACACAGACATGGAGCTGTCTAATCAGGACATGCACCATTTTCCAGACTTGCCCAGGCAGCAGTGACCTAAATATTACTCTGGGTGTCTAACATCTAGCCCCAGAGGAAGAGTGCCTTTGGTTTGATTGTTTTCATGCTAATGAAGCTGGGCCAGTAATTCCAAGTCTCCTTCTAGATGGCTGAGTCACTTGAGGCTATGAGTTGGTTCTTTAGAAAGCACTGGTATGGTGTCTTTATTGAGTTATTCACTTTTCAGTAGAATCACTTGCACACCTACTTAGTCTCATTTGTTGTGCCATTTTTAATTGCTATATGAGATAAATGAGTAGGAATCGAGGGATTGGTGGGAATGGACCCACCCGCTTATGCCAGCCAAATAGTCAGTCTTGAGAAAGGTGACTGACTAACCCACTTCCAAGCCAAGGGATGTGACAAATGCAGTGGCAGATTGTTCATCTCTTCCCCCACCCCCTGGGTGATCCTGCAGGCAATAAATAAGATCTGCATTAACAGCCACTAAAGCCATAAACACACACAGTAGGGAAGTCCATCTGAACTGCCCACCTAGGTGTTAGCTGCAATCGGCCTTCTACAGAAGCATCTCCACACTCGAGGTCACACCAAATTTGGCAAGAAGCCATAGGAGGAGACTTCCTGTTGAAATCTCTTAGGATAGTAGGGGCAGGCAAGGGATAGCTTCTGGGTCCTTAAATCAAATTAGTGATCACTGAGAAAATGAGAATTCTCCGTGGCACACTGGAAAAGCACACATGTGGCTTGAGAAAACCCACATTCCGGCCAGCAGGCTCCAGTCTGTATCTAAACAGCCATTTCTGGAAACTTAAAAAAAAAAATAGAAAAAGAAAGGGCACACACACACACACACACACACACACACACACACACACACGAGAGAGAGAGAGTAGTCAGATGGGCTTGAGTTCCTGAGGGCCTGTGATGTGTCCACCCCGTGGCGGCGTGGCCAGTGGCTTCTGTGATGTGGGATTCCTGAATAAGAAGGACTGGACCTTGGCCACTGGCCCCCCTCTCATTATTGTGCCAGAAATAAACGCCCTGTCCCAGGAAGCAGGAAGTGGGGCCGCATGGAATGTGTCCTCTGTGGGAATACCATTCTGCTTGCCTGCCGTCATCACCATGTCCTCATTCTGTAGCACAGGCGTTAAGTAAGAACCTGGAGAGTGATGCATTATGTACCCGCTTAAAATAGCAAATGCAGACTAGAAAAGGCAGAGCGGGCGGGCAGCACGCAGCACATATTGACAGGAGGCCCGCCTAGCCTCTCTTCATAGCAGCGTGAAAGCATGTGCTGGGGTGGGGGGGTCCATGAATAGCGCTCCCGAGGTAGAGGACCACAGTGAGACCGGGGACATGTTTAGCTGACATCGCAGAGTGCAAATCCTTCCGTTCTCAAGCAGGTGGTGGAGAGTAGGCAGTCGTTCTTTTTCCTCTTAGTGTCCTGGGGTTGCTTTATGAGTTACTCAGTTTTAACCTCTTTGAATTCCCCCGTAGTACAAAAATCCCCAGTTACTTGCTCCTAATGAGGTTACCCATGGCTTACACTTGCCTAGGTGGGCAGCAACGTTTAGTGACAGTGAAGTGGAAATTTTATAAAAAGTACCAGACTATCAGTGCTGAGAAGAAAGCGCCGTTCTTTTCAGCGTGTATGGAATTTTAAAATACCCAAGAACAAGTTAAAAGCACCTTATGGGACCCACGAGCTTTCCCACCAAAGCAGCACGGGAGGCCATAGGTGGTCAGGGAGAGGCCTGCGATGGAGCCCAAGGGCCCTCTCAGCCTTTCTACTGAGGGTGGAATCCACGACCTTGTGTATGCGGCAACCACTGAGCTACATCATCAACTCCAGCCTCAGAACATTTGACCAGCACTCCCTTCCTGGCCACATCCCACCTGAAAGCAGTCTGCCCCACTAGCAGCCAGAAATGGAACACTTGTCCACACTATACTGCACTAGCTACCCCGCACATAGTTTCCCCTTTAACTCTCACCACGACCTTTGTAAGATAGATGTGTCAGGAGCCTTCACAGAGTGTCCAGAGCCCATCAGCTGGAAGGGAAGTCCTGGATTAGCTAATTCCAATTCCAGGCTTGGATTCTGCTAGCCTCTTACTATGCTCTCTTTTGATTAAGATACATTCCCAGAAATAAATAATACATAAAAGCAGGACGGCCTTTTTTTTTTTTTTTTTTTTTTTTTTTTTTTTTTTTTTTTTGATTTTTCGAGACAAGATTTCTCTGTAGCTTTGGAGCCTATTCTGGAACTTGCTCTGTAGACCAGGCTGGCCTCAAACTCACAGAGATCTACCTGTCTCTGCCTCCCGAGTGCGAGGATCAAAGGTGTGCGCCACCTCCACCCAGCTGACTCTGGTATACTTTAACAGAAGATCCCAGGCTGTAAACAGCCTGGCACTTTGGCAGCCCTCAAATGGTGACTCGGACTATCGTTCAACAAATCGGAACCCGCTGGCTGCCACTGGACAGCCTCTAAATTCTTCCAAATCCACCGCAGTTTTGGATAACTTGCAAAGCAAGCATGAAACCACCCTCCCTTCCTTCTCCTTGCCTTCATAATGTTCCTGTTCCTTCCAGAAGTGTTTCTAAAGCTCAGACACTTCGAAATAAAGATCATTGCAAAGGCTTAGCACATGGTGGTGGGCACACCTGTGATCCCAGCATTCAGGAATCCAAGGCCAGCATGGTCCATATAACAATTTCCAGCCAGGACTACATAGTGAGACCCTGTCTTAAAAATAACAAGAAGAAAAAAAAATGCAAGAAAAAAAACATTGAAAACCATAGGCTGAAAAAAAACTCAATGATCTTGCAGAGGGCCTGAGTTCAATTCCCAGCACCCTCATCAGGCAGTTTACGACTGCTTGTAACACCAGGCTGTGGCCTCCACAGTCGTGCACGTGCACACACAAACACACACTCGCATACATGTGCACACACACATCTCTCACATAAACTCACATATACATACACACACTTAACAACAAAAATAAAGCCTAAACTAATTTAGAAATTTGAAAGAGTTCGAGAAGGACAGAATGACTGACACCAGGTGACTGAAAACACAGGCACTGCCTGCAGTTCTGTTTTGGGTGTTGTTGGTTTTTTGTGGGTTCGTTTGTTTGTTTGTGACAGCATTTCTCTGGGTAGCCTTGGCTATCCTAAAACTCACTATATATAGATCAAGCTGGCCTCAAACTCAGAGATCTGCTTCCCCAGTGCAGGAATTAGAGGGCACTGCCACCCACCTCGTTTTTTTGTTTGTTTGTTGTTTTCTTGGGACTTGGTCTCAAGTAGCCACTGGCTGACCTTGAACTTCCTGATTCTCCTGCCTCCACCTCTAGAGTGCTAGAATTACAAGTGTGCACCACCACACCCAGCCCTCCCTTTCATACGTAGCACAGACCACTATAATCTTACAGTTTTTCTGATGAATTACTTGTAACACAGGTCCTGGGAAGCAGTCCTTCCTGAGTCACACCTCTTCCTGAGACGGAGAAAGGTGTGGGTTTTGTGTACTCCTGGGTCTGCATGATGTATAGTGAAACCCTGGGTTTTCCAGAGCTGTCACTCTCCCAAGCTGTCTGCTTTCTCTCTGCTCCTTCAGCACCGCCCAAGCTGAAGCTCTGGAGCCATGATCAACGTTACCAGAACCAGCTGCCAGGTTCTCCCTTTTGGGCATTTTTCTCCTGACTGCCTTGCCCTTTTAATGACCTTTTTTCCCAACTTAAGTTTCTCAGTTCCTCTTCCTCCCCCAAAATGCCCCATTCACCTGTTTTGTACATTGTCTGTCTCATCTCTGTCGGTTCCCTGGACTGGCGATTCTCTAGAGTACTAACTGTATGCCAGGCATCCAAAAGGCACAAGGTCCCCTTCTCCCATAAAACTTTCTTTGGAAGGGGTTGGAGACAGTGACAGACATCAGCCAGCCAAGAATTCAGACAGTGGTGAGCACACAGAAGGAGATAGGCACTCTGGCCTTCTCTCCGCAAATCCTCAAGGGTCCTCACTGCCCACAGATTCAGCGTGGACTTCTCCCCTCTCAGCTGCCTGCCAACCTGGCTGGGCTCATCCTACCACATTCTCCTAAACCTGTGTGAATCCTGGACTCACCGTCTAAACCTCCCTCCTCCTGCTATGGGCAGAGGTGGTCCAGCCAAGCTCTAGGGGAGAGAAGGAGCTGGACCCTGAGGGATGGTATTAGTGACGGGCAGGTGAGTCACCGCCAGCCCTGGCACAGCAGGCTCAGTGTGTCTGGCACCCACTTCCATAGCTGCAGCTTGACCTGCGTCCACAGAAGTCTGCCACAGGACAGGTGCTGGAGCCTAATTCCCGGGAAAGCGCATCTGCCCACAAAGCCAGAGGATCCTTAGCACAGTTCCTAGACCTCCCAGGCTCCAGCAGGCTTGCACCCTCCGTGACAGTTATCTGTTGCCCAGTCGCCTCCTTTCCCAAATGGTGAGAACAAAGGCTGTCTCACTGCTGTCTTGTAACCCAGAGCTCTCGTCTCACTGTGTAGAGCAGGTTGTCAGGACTGTGCTCAGCCAGCGCCAGGGTGTCTGAATCCAGGGGATTAAGAGGCTGAAGTCAGCCTGGGCTGCATAGTGAGAACTTGTCTCACAATAGAGAAGCTAAACGGAAGAGACAGCCAGAGACCCCTGAGTGCCTAGCAAACTTGTTTTGTTCCTAGCTCCCAAAATTGTTCAAAAGTGCGATCCTTTAATCTGTGCCCAGTGAGGTCTTATCCATTTGTTCTTTAGGTGAGTCTTTTCAGTATCTCTGTCCCTGGTGTATTTATATGTGGACTGTTTTAAATACTCTCAGGTGGCAGGGACTGGGACTCACCCAGCTTCCTGTGAAGTCCGGCGACTCTGGCCACTGGTGAACATAACTCATGGTTTTGAGAAGAGCGTGAGCGTGAATAAGCTCAGATGTGCTACTGAGTTGTGTGCCCAGAGGAAATCATGGGTGCTGGTCAGGTTCCTTCCAGCCTTATTTAGCACCTTCATTAACGATGTGAACAGAAAATAAACACCAGTGTGCACAGATGGTGCTAACCATAGACGTGCTGTGTGCAGAAGTGTCGAGAAAGAGAACCGTAAGCAGGAAGCAGCCGAGATGTAAAAATAAATAAATAAAAAGCCTCAGTTATAGCAAAGGAGAAAAAAATGTCTCAAACAGACACCAAATAAATTCCTCAGGACATTGCAGCAAAAAGCGTAAAGAGACGTGGAGCTAAAGGAGAGAGTGACTGCTGTCCATGGACCCAAGGCCTCTCGGGAGAGGACGGGCTGCAGCCAGGCGCACCAGCGAGGCCTCGCTACTGCTCACTGCGATTGCTCTGCTAGGCTGCTGTCCCTGCACTCTATTGTAGTAAAGGTTTTGTTTGCTGATGGCTTGTTGCTTCTGGGTTTTGTTGTCGTTTGTATTTGAGAGAGCTGTGGCCACAACTAAATCTTTGTAGTTTGGCTTTGGAAGGCTACATTATCCCTAATGTACAGCGTTAAGTTTTGGGAGAGACAGAGGAATGAGCCCTGAGAGAGTAATATACTATGGAGTTAAAATGGAGCATTCTCATAGCTGCAGCTCTGATTGGGGCAGGGATAAACCATCGCCTCTGCCCTCGCAGGGTGAGTGCAGCCTCCAGCACATCTTTCTTTACCCACCTTGCCAGCGGAGGTCTGCTGGGGTGCACACGGAACAGGAACCTTTTACCTTTTAGTTGACAGAAATAGCACCTGGGAATATCCACAAAACAATGATCTTCCCCGCAAAATGTGTCCAGAGGGACTGGATGTGAAGCTCAGTGGAGTTTGCCTAGCCTGCAAGGGCCTGGGTTCAGTCTAAGCACTGAAAAGGGAGGAAAGGTACCCCCAGGGAAATCAGAAACTGCGCACAAGTTCTCCAGATACTGGGAGAGTACCCCTCTGACAGCATCACTCGGGTCTGGAAGCATCTGTCTATCTTCTGGCCTGGTTGAAGCTGAGGCGTGGGAGGAACAACAACCAACAAGACTAAGGCAAGGGAGGTAAGCGGGCCACTACCGGGTTATGACTGCAAGTCGGTGTCTACCTTCAGAGAGCCAGTGGTGAGGGTGTGGTGTGAGTCAGTGTCTAATCCCAGGGAGTGCAGGTATGGGGGTGTGGCCATGGGTCATTGTCCAACCCCAGAGAGGGCTAGTGGTGCGGTCCTGGCTACAGGTCAGTGTCCAGCCACAGCAACAGATGCAAGTGCTTTTTCCTGTGACACCTAGGGCTGGTGAGTTGAGGCCATGATCTCCACAAGGCTAAGCCAGCACCTAAGTACGAAGCAACAGGATGGAAGCTGAAGGTATCTCTGGAGAGGCACCTGGGTGTGCCATTTCCCAGCTTTGAGAAGTTACTTGACATAAGCTTCTGCTTCCTCCTCCATGAAGGGAAGGTAATGGCAGTCCTCCCCATGGCAGCTTTGGAAGGGATTAAATGAGATGACGCATGTGCAGTGTTTAGTGCAGCACCTACTACAGGATAAGTCCTTAATAAAAGGATGATTTCCAATCCCAGCCCTAGCCCAGGACTCCTAACAGTTAATCCAAGGCTGCTGTGGAGCACCCGTAGCCAGCAGGCAGCCTGGTGATCACTGGGAATACAACCCTTGGGTCCACTAAGAAATATGCAGAGAGCCAGGGTCCATCTCCGTCAACCCTCAGGACATAAGCACAGCATGATCATCACTGTCATGTTCCAAATCCCATCAGCCCTGCTGTGTAAAGTGGCCAGCGGCAGGGTATTTGTTAGTCCGGCTTCTATAAGACCCTTACTCAACCCCTGCTGCTGGAAAAACAATATAATGTACCCATTCACATATTCTCCATCCTCCCAAATATTGTTATCTCCCTTAGAATCTCATTTTAGAAACGAGGCATTTCCTGGACATTAAAGGCAAGTAGATAAGACTGTTCAAAAGGGCCCTCCAGGTCTCAAAAGGCATCCCATGAGTAATGAGTGTTCCTTGTGCCTCTTCATTACACTACATACAAACGTTCCACTGCACAGAGCAAGGTGCCAGAGTGTGCATGTACCTCCCCTAGCCACCTCTGGGCCCACACCTGGGTCTGATGGCTCCCTCACCACCATCTACCCAATCAACCACCCCATTTGAAAGTTGCATAGGTGCTGGGCACATCTTCTGGGTAGTGTCTCATAGTTCAGTTAACTCCAACTGCTTGCTTGCTTTTTCTTCCTTCCTTCCTTCCTTCCTTCCTTCCTTCCTTCCTTTCTTCTTTTTTTGGTTTTTCAAAGCAGGATTTCTTTGTGTAACAGCCCTGACTGTCCTAGAACTCTATAGACCAGGCTGGCCTTGAACTCACAGAGATCCTCCGGTCTCTGCCTTCCAAGTGCTGGAATTAAAGGCATGAGCCAGCACTGCCTGGCAATCCAACTGCTTTCTTAATCATATCATTGTAAAAAATAAATCATCCATAGACAATGGTGTGCTCCTAGTCTGTGTCAGACCCTATAGCAGGCACTCTTGATAGGGTGTGGACAGTACCCAGTGTCCACTGCTCAGGAACACAGACAATGATGACATCAAATTCTGAGGTTAAGATTCCAGCTGCATAACTAGGTTTGAGTCCTACCTCTGCTCTGTGACTCCAGGCAGGTTCTAAATCTCCATCTGAAAGTGGAACTTGCCTCCTGCCATGAGGGTCAAGAACTGATGTTTCTGATGCTCCTGTGTCCTCTGCCGCTCTTAGTCTGCTGGATGAGTACCGAACAACAGAAGTGTGTTCTCACAGCTCCCCAGTGTCCAGCCCAGAGTCAGCACGGGTAGGGTCTGGTGAGGGCTGCCTTCTCATCATGTCCTGATACGAAGGGAGGCAGAGAGCAAGCTGTGTCTCTCAGACCAAGACCCCACTTTTGGCTGGGGGTGCAGTATAGCGGTAGAATAAGCGCTTATCTCTGAACACATGTTTAGAGTCAAGATGACAGTGTTAATTTGGTACAGTCCATAGCATCATTACTTTATTTGACTTTATCACATTTTTAAATTGTAGATTTCTTTTATTATGTGTATGAGTGTTTTGCTTGTATTGTATGCATGTGTCTGGTGCCTACAAAAAAAACAGAAGAAAGCATTGGATCCTCTGGATCTAGATTCACAGATGGTTATGCGCCATCTTGTAGGTGTTGGGAAAACCTGGGTCCTGTAGAAAAGCAGCCAGTGCTCTTACCTTCTGAGCTCCCTCTCCAGTCCAACCATTGTGATTTATATGTCTCTTTAAGTAGCTTACAGTTGCATATTTTAGGTCAAACCTGTTTAAACAATGTATCCATTTTGTACAGCTTATTGCATTTATATATTCAAGATTATCTATGGATATTCTATGTGGGTGTGCATTCTTTTTTAATTTTCCATTTATTTGTATGTTTTATACATGTATATGCTTGTTAAAGAGTTCTCTCCTTCTACCATGTGGATTCTGGGAACTGAACTCAGGTTGTCAAGCTTGGCAGCAACCACCTTGTTGGCCCAGTTTTAAACTAATACATACATATTATACATGTGTATCTTGTTAGGGTTGCTGTGACGAGACACCATGCCCATGACAACTCTTGTAAAGGAAACATTTAATTGAGGTGGCAGCTTACAGTTTCAGAGGTTTAGTTCATTATTGTCATGGCAGGAAGCATGGTAACATGCAGACAGACATGGTGCTGGAGCTGAGAGCCCTTACATCTTGATCCAAACAAAGGCCACAGGAAGTGAACTGTGATACTGGGTATGGCTTGAGCATATATGGGATGTCAAAGCCCACCTCCACAGTGACACACTTTCTCCAACAAGGCCACACCTCTTAATGGTGCCATGCCCTTTGGGGACCATTTTTTTTAAATCACTATAATATGTTTTTTTGAGATTATAATTATACCATTTCTTTCTTTTCCTCCCTCCAAACCTCCAATATGCCCCTCCCCACGTTCCTTCAAATTCAAGGCCTCTTTTTTCACTGTTATTATATGCATATATATATATACACACACATATATATTTCTAAATTTAACCTGTTGGGTCTGTATAATGTTACATGTATGTTTACAGGGCTGACCCTTAGGCCTTGGACAACCAGGTGGTGTGCTTTTCCCATGCCCAGCCTTCCCCAGCTGCCTGTAGCTCTTTGTGTCGACTTGAGGCCTTGCAGGCTTTCCCCATGCCGTTGACACAGTGTCCCCCTTTGCAGCTCATGTTTGCGTGGTCCTGCTGGTGGGACTTTGTTCTTCTCATGTTTCTCGGGCTCTTTTGTTCCCTGTACCTTCCCCTGGATAGACCAAGTTTGCGTCTTCCTTCTTCTTGGAGAGTTACCATTACAGCCTCTGTTCTTGCTTCATTTCATCTTTTCCTTACCTGTGTTCTTGTGATGGAAGCCCAAAGACCGCCCTCTTCCTCCCCATCCTCCCAGTAAGAGGAGCTGGAATGTTAGCTGCAACATCTCACTGTCTTTCATGTTGCTGACATCCAGGATTTTAGCTCAACATTGTATTGTTTCAGTGCTGGGGGTCAAACCCAGAGCCTTGTGGATTTTACTTCCCAGTCCTTCGACACAGTCTTTTTTCGTTTTTGTTTGTTTGTTTTTTGTTTTTCAAGACAAGGTTTCTCTGTAGCTTTAGAGCCTGTTATGGAACTCGCTCTTGTAGACCAGGCTGGTCTCAAACTCACAGAGATCCGCCTGCCTCTGCCTCCTGAGTGCTGGGATTAAAGCATGTGCCACCACCGCCCGGCTCAGCACAGTCTTAAGTCACCAGTTACATACGCTTGCTCTAGTCCTAAAAAGAGCCGCACACCCCGTGAACTGTATGGTCTGAGTCTTCCTGTTCACCAGCCCTGCTGCCCTGAGCCCTCTAGACTCGTACTGCCTCTGTGTTCTGCAGTGATCACGACGGCTGGGCATGGCAATGTTTTGTGGTCTCTGCCAAGGTGATGAGACCACCAGTCCTCTGTGAGCAGCGTTCTTGTCTTCTTGCCTCTGGTGGTCTATAGTGGGCTTACCCTTCAGAGACACAGAGGGTTGGAGCCCTGTCTTTTCTGGACTCTGTTCCCCACCTGGTGCTTCTCTGCCATTCTGGAAGGCAAACTGCTTCTGTGTTCGGTCGCATAGACTTGTCAACCTACGGAGGGCTCCTTGCTCCTCGGTTATGGTACTGGCCATGATTCTGCTCAAGCCAGCACTTTGGGGCCCCAGTTCAGCTGTCCACTCTTGTTGCCTTCCCTTGCCACCTGGAGGCTGTCTTTTTGTTCCTTTAACATCCGTGGTGGCTCCCATGCTCTCTGTAGAGCCCTACAGCGCTGAGCTGCATGCAGGAGCTCAGCTTGCCAGGCCTGTCCTTTCCAGGGACGAACACAAGAGAGCTCTACACTCCAGGCCTGTGACCTGACTGGAGAGCTGGCGGGAATGAGGCCGATGGAGAGTGAATGGCAGCGGGGAGTGGCGGGCCCCCGGCTGCCTGTTCCAGACTCTGCTCATGGCATGGAGGAAATGTAGAACCTGTGTGAAGCAAGCAGGGTGTGGGGCCCAAAAGACAGAAACCAGTTGGGCGGCAGTGGTCACCAGGAGAGGCTGAGACGGTAGTCTGGAAAACTGGCTCTGGGCTGCGTGGGCAGTAGAGGCAAAGGGAGCCGAGCTGACTCCCAGCTACTGGCCTCTGTGAGGAGGGTGTCTGGGCTGGGCTCTTGACAGGTTTGACGGGGATCAGACCGAGAGGGCGTGCTCAGTGTGGCTCATGTGAAGACTAAGCTGCCTGTGGAGTGTTGAGGGGTCTCTCAGAAGAGACCAAGAGTGTGCTGGAACCTCATGCTTGAATGCAAACAATGATTAGGTCATGATCTGTCATAAAAACCACACAATGGTAACGTAAAATCTAGTGAACGTGTAGCAATAACTGAGAACGAGAGGATTGAAGCCAGGGAGGCCCCTGCAAAAGCCCTGTTGTTCTTGAAACTCAGCCCAGAGGTCACCTCCTGGGGGAGATTCACCTCAGCCACCATTACCAGTTGCTTCTTCTGTGTGGCCCACGCCCCAGCTCAGATGTCAGTTCACCACCTCCTGTCAGGTGCAAGATTGACTCTCTAGATACGTTGATGGACCAGTGGTTCTCAACCTGTGTGTCATGAGCCCTTTGGTAAACCTCTAGCTACCTGATTATTTACATTATGATTCAAAACAGTAGCAAAATTACAGTTATGAAGTAGCAACAAAAATAATTTTATGGCTGGGGGTCACAACATGAAGAACTGTATTCAAGGGTCTCAGCATTAAAAGATTCAGAAACGCTGCTCTGGACAGGGCAAGCGCACCTTGAATACTCCGCGTGAAGAGTCCTGTAGGTGGGGAGGAGAGGGACTTAGAAGCACTTTAAAGAGGACACGATGAGGGTGGAGTGGGATCCCTGCCTGGGTCTGGACGCCAAAGCAGCTCAGGCTAGGGCAGAGGCAGCCCCTGGGCGTGGGTGAAGCTCTCAGGTGTCCAGCTGTTTCACGACTGCTGTGTGGTTTCAGCTCGTCCCTTACCGCTACACATACAGAAAGGGCTTCAGAGACAGGAAGTGCAGCACCGCCGTCCAGGCCCCTCGGCTCCTCTAGAGCAGCTGTGGTGCAACCCTGACCAGAGCAGAAGTAGCGTTTCCCCAGCAGGATTTTGAAAGAGCTGCCCTCTGAGGCTCAGCAGCAGCAGGGGAACAGGCCCCTGAAGCGAAGCACAGTTCTCGGTGGGAGCCGAGTGTGTACTGCTTGTCCCAGTGACATCAGTGAGGTAGACTCTGGGGTTGGCTGCCCAGCACGGGAGACTTTTCATCTCATTGTGACTGCATCTCTCTGGTCCACAGCCTGGGACCAGACAGCAGAGTACAGCCCTTCACAGGGCACTCCTGTCCCTCTCAAAGCCCAAGCCAGGCACCCTGCCGGACTGCCTGCAACCTCCTGGGCCACTTTCTTGGGTTGGCTTCGGTCTGGAGACTGCATTTCCCAGCTGACCAGGGGCCTGGATAAGGAGGGACATTCTTCTCAGCTGATTCAGCTCCTGGACACATGTGGTTGTCCCCTTTGTGCATGGCCTGTGGGTGCACAGCCAGCCCTGGAGCCATGTCGGCTTGTCCCTTGTTACCCACAGCTGCTCTAATGAGAAGACGAACTCTAAAGTGAAAAAGGAAAGACAGTCACTCGACAAGGGCCATTTGCCCGCAATGACGGCTGAGAACAGATGACATGAGATACAAGTCCCCAAATACCACAGTTTGCTGAGCCACTAAATCCTGTAACAGAAGCTGGGGAGGACAGGCCCTTCCCCCACAGCCAGCCTCCCTCAGCAGCTGTCGTTTGGCTTGGCGCACCATCAGAGGGAGATACCCTGTCTCCATTCTCTGTGAGAATGAGGAAAGACCCCCGTGTGTGCTGGGGCTCAGGCCAGAGCCAAGGCAGCACCCACTCTCCTGTGCCTGCTGAGACCTCACCGGCTCCACAGCCACATAAAACCTCTTGCTGGTTTGGTTGTCTCGCTCTGTAATCCAGACTGGCCTCAAATCCACAACAGTCCCCCTGCCTCAGCCTCCTGAATGCTGTGATTAAAGGTGTGAGCCACTATGTTCAGTCTAACTGTACTTCAGTCATTCGGTTAACTTAAAATAAGAATTTCCTCTAAAACTGGTCAGTCGTGGCCTTTAATCCCAGCACTCAGGAGGCAGAGGCAGGCAGATCTCTGAGTTCAAGGCCAGCCTGGTCTACAGAGCAAGTTCTAGGACGGGCTCCAAAGCTACACAGAAAAACCCTGTCTTGAAACCCCTTCCCCCCAAAAAAACCAAAACATGTTTTCTGCTTTTTGTCCTCTAAATCCTATTGGCATAAAAACTCTCACATTGAACATGGACTGCTATGGATGACAGTGTTAGACAGCTGTTACCTCTGTCTACTTCTAGACTAGTCTACTACCCCAAAAGGAAATCTCCTTAGCAGCCCTGCCACCCCCGCCCCTCCCTGATGCCCCTTGCAACAACTAAGCTACCCTGTCTCTGGTGGTGTGTCTAGTGGGGTATTACAGTGGGTGCCCTGTTGTAGTTGGCTTTCTTCAAAGCTCATTGCTGTATTGATACTTTACTCCTTTCATTGCTGAATAATATTCCACTGGACATACTATCGTAGTGAATGGATTTAGCGCACTTTGGCGATCCATTCAACCACTGATGGGCTGCCTTTTGTAAATACTTCTGCTGTGAAAACTGATATACAGAGGTGTTGTCTGAACACCCGTTCTCATTTCTCTTTGGCACTCACCTGGGAGGGAGCTGCTAGACCATGTGATTGGTTTTTAGTTTTCTCTCTGGCACACGCCAGGAGCTGCTAGACCATGTCATGGCTGTTTAGTGTGCTGGGGAACTGGGAAGCTACAGCCGGGTTTTCCTTTGTACACGCGATGTGTGGGTGGCAGCAGAACCCTTCCAAGCTGCTCCTCTCTGCCCATCATTCTATTATGAACTCAACCCCTCTTCCTCTGAACCCTGCAGCAGCCTCACAAAGATGGCGGGGCACTGGGTCAGACAGGGATACCGCCAAGGAGAACAGGAGCCTGGGGCCGTTCCATTTCTCAGTGACCACCCCAGTGCTTGTTTTTCCGAGGGCTGCCTGCCTCCTGGACTCTCCCATTCCACAGGCCATCTGGCCATCTTGCCTGCGAAATGAGCTTCTTGAGTGGGTGTTTCGGGTCTAGGAGGACCATGGCCAGTTGAGCACACTGCCCGCCTCCATTGTGAGGCTGGAAAAACAGGATAAAGTGCTGGGAGTGGGCTGTCTGCAGTGCACCAAGGCCTGAGATGGCGGGCTGACCCAGCAAGCCCAGAGCCAGTGACCTAGCTGGGGTTGCTCATTAGTACCAGGAGCCCCCTTGGACCTCCAGGCACAGGGTTCCGGTTCCTCTGAGACCCCTTCCCCTCCAGGAACCTGTATTCCATACATGGAATGTCAAGCCATGCATGTGGCATAAGGACCCCACACCTGTCAGCTGAAACACAAGCTGAGAATGCCCAGGATGCACAGCGCCAGACAGGGGCTGCTCAAACAGAGCAGCCATGTGGTTTATGAGCTGCAAGAACATGGCAGACAGCATCAGCCCAGTCTGTCACAGTGGCTCTCCTGAGCCAGCGCTGTTGGGGGTCCTTGGCCCTCGACTGAAGGAGTGCAGCTCCCACAGACAGAGCTCTGTGCTTTGGTCACAGCCTGCAGATCCCAGGAGGGCGAGCGGCCTCCCAGGGCACAGGAAAAGACCCCGTCTCTAAGCTTACACTTATTTTCTGCATTCCTGGGGCTCAGAACCTTGAGGTAAAGACTGGGTAAAAGCTGGAGAGCAGATGTGAGGTGATGGTGATGATGATGAAATAACCTTCACCTGTCACCACCAGCGCATAGGCGAAGAATAGAATCTCATATGCACCTGATGGCTGTAAGAGACTCACAGGGACTTAGGCAAGCCCAGGAGCCAGTAGAACTGGAAGCCAGGCCTCTAGCCCAGCCTGGTACTTAAAAATCCCAGATGATCAAAAGCAATCTTACGTGCTTAGAGCACACTACCCAGAAATCTAGGTGGAGAGTTGGGTGCAGTGACTCATGCCTGTAACCCTGGCACCAGGAGGCTAAGGCAGGAGGAATGACCATGAGTTCAAGGCCAGCCTGACCTATATATAGTGAGATCTCATCTCCAAAGAAAAGGGGAAGAGGAGACGAGGGAGGGATGTGGAGGCATGGCATGCATTCTCTCCTGATAGGTCCTAATTGATTCTTGCCCCATAGAGGGTGGGGCTGGAAACTGGGAGTTTGATGTTTGAAGCAGAATCTGTGGCTAGGAGTAGGGGTGGCAGGACAGAAACATGTCTGTACTTGGGCTGTTCTCTGACTACCTCCCATGTCACCAGAGGACCAGGACACGGTCACTCCAGCAAGCTCCCTGGGGCAGGCTGAGGGTCAGCTCTGGCTGTGGGAGGGAAAGAATGACCCCACTTTCCTGAGTCGGCGGAGAGCTCCTCCTTGGGAGGTGGGGAGCCACCACAGGCTGGCACAGGATGGTAGCCTGCCAGAGAAATAGGGGCCCAGATCTGTCTGCATCACTGTGCAGAAGAATCCAGTTCCCCGGCTCCTGCCTTCCTCCTCACAGAGGACCCTTCTCCAGCAGCAGTGCCCTCTGGAAGGGAGGGAAGCCAACCTCAGCGGTGCATGCTGGGGCCTCCCAGGTGTGGGTCTGCTCGGCTCTCAGCTCGAAGTTCCCTGAGAAAGAGGATGTCCCCCTCCTCCCCTCTGTCTGCTTCCTGTCCCTGGACTGACTGGCTGACTAGAACTACAAGGCAAAGGGGAAAGAGCCTGTGACTTCTGAACCCAGTGACACCAAAGCTCTCCCCACCTTTTCATGCTCCCACCACCACGTCCACACCAAAACTAGAGCTGTCCTCAAACACCCAAAGAAGAAGGATAGAGACCATGGCCACCCTGCCGGTGACACTCTGGCCGAGGGACTAGGCTGAGAAAAAAGCTCCTATCGGGAGGGCCCACTGCACCTCAGGAGCATGGCCGGCTTGCTGGTGATTCTCCACATGTTAGCTTCTCAAGCTGACATAGAATTGTTCCCCTAGAGCCCGTTCCCAGAGAATCTGAGAGAACTCAGAGGCATACTGCTCTCCTGGCCCCACTAGGAAGAGGAGGGCAGGATGGCGGCCCCTAAGGAACCCACAAGACCCGAGTTCAGAGAAGCATGGTGGCTGACAAAGCTTGGGGACCATCTTGTTTGGAGGCCGCCTCAGAGCTGGCACTCTGCCTGCTGGGGGCCAGTGTGAGGCACAGGGGACCCATGCACACCTACTACAGCCAAGGGCCCCGTAGCTAACCTGCAGAGCCCCCTGGTTCCCAAGGGAGTGGAAAAGAACCTGAGTCACTGCCTCTGATGGGCTCTGCTATTTTTATGTCCAACTCTGGTTAAAAATATCTAAGCCCAGGTTCTAGCTGGGGCTGACAGGACATTAAGTATTTGATACTTAGTGCCCAGGTCTCCCTGGTCCCATTCACTGCCTCTGCATCATGGCTCATGAGGCAAGTAGGAAACACAACCAACTCTGGGCCTTCTGTGGTAGGTGCCACCACGTGTCCCTGGACACCATGCCCTGGGGCCAGTACTGCAGAAGCACCTATGCTCAGCACATTGATCCCTGTGAGCATGGCATGCAGCCTGACCAGCGTCTGAGCAACTGGGACCATTGGACCAGCCAGTGCTTAGGAAACAGTGGCAAAGCTTGTGCAGAGGCTGACCTCAACCCTGGCTTCCTTCTGCACGGTGGACATGGCCACTCAGTGTTCATCATTCAGTGCTGGGAGCTCCCTTAACCCAAGGAGACCAGGATGTTCAGAAGACCCAGACTGTTCATCCTTGACATGGAGCCTCAGCAGCCACAGCAAAAGAATCCCTAGGGAGGCAGAAAAAGCCTAGCTGGCCGGGCAATGGTGATGCACACCTTTAATCCCAGCACTTGGGAAGTAGAGACAGGTGGATCTCTGTGAGTTCAAGGCCAATCTGGTCTATGAGAGCTAGTTCCAGGACAGCTAGGACTGTTACAAAGAGAAACCCCGCCTTAAAATAAATAAATAGAAGGAAGGAAGGAAGGAAGGAAGGAAGGAAGGAAGGAAGGAAGGAAGGAAGGGAAGGGTGGAAGGGTAGGTGGGCAGAGTTGCTGCCCATCCTAACTGGAAGCCCCTAAGCAGCAAGCCTCCCCCCGCCCCGTCCCAGCTGAAAGCAGAGTGATGCAGCAGAAGCGGGGTGCAGCGTGGGACGACTGGCATGTGTGTACACACATTAGGTGCCGGCCTCCTTACAGGTTCTCAGCTTTTAAAATAAGCCGCAGCTGGAGTACATTCAGCACAGTGTGCGTTGTTAGAGCCGAGGGCTTCCACTTCCACAGTGGGGAGAGCACAGAAGGCCACCCCTGAGTGGGTCTCCACTCAGTGAGGAAGCCCTGGCTGTGGCTCCCAGGCTGACCCTGTTCGGCATCCTGCTCGGCATCGCATTCTGGAGCAGCCAGGCAGTGGGGACTATCTGCAGGGCTGTCTGCGCCCTGTGGCAAAACCTGGTTCCCCTCGCTCCAAAGTAGGAACAGCCTTCACAGGAGGGTCGTCAACTCAGACCTGCTTTGATTTGGTTGGTTTGAGTGGCGCTGGGGACTGAACCCAGATCCTCACACACGCTAGACAAACGCTCTACCACCGAGTTGTCTCTGTGTCCAGGACTTTCCAAGTTCTTATTTCCACACAGACATTTGCCCAGGCTAGCTGTAAACTCACTCTATAGCCCAGGTTGGCCTTAAACTTACTGTCCTCCTGACTCAACCACCAAGTAACTGGAATCCCAGATCTGCTGTACCCCAAGGCTCAGCCTCAGACCCACTTTTGACAGGCAGACTCCATGACAGCTATCTACGTTCAAGACAGACATTCCTTGAGGGGCTGGGGCAGTTCTAGTCTCCCTGTTGGCAATCAGAGATGACTGTCATGAGTCAGAGTCCTGACACCCTTTTTCCTGAACACCCTAGTGACTCAGCCCAGCCCTGTTGGCCATGGCACACACCTCAGTGCCTCTGTCTCCTTCCCGCCTCTTCTGGGCCCCTGCAAGCCTCTGTGGGCACCTGGGAAGAAAGCAGGTTAAATACTGAAACTGCCACCCCACAGGATCCTGGCAAATGGCAGGGCCCTGGGGGTTGCCAAGGAAACCACACGATTCTCTGTCTGCCCACTCATTGCCTGCCTGGCTTATCTTTTCCCTTCTTACAGTGAGAAGCGCCACCTTCAAGTGAACGTCACCAACCCAGTGCAGTGCAGCCTGCATGGGAAGAAATGCACCGTCTCTGTGGAGACGCGGCTTAATCAGCCACAGCCCGACTTCACCAAGAATCGCTCCGGCTTCATCCTCAGTGTGCCAGGGAACTAACTGCTGCACGTTGGAGACCTGGCCCAGGGAGCAAGAGCTTGAGCCTGGCACAAGGCTGGCCGGGCCCTTAGCCTCTCCATCCCTACACACGTTCCACCTTACTCAGCATCCCAGGAGCCCGCTAATTGCTGTATGCCCTCTAATACCACTAGAAATCAGCGTGCAAGGGCCTCCCCGCGCAGGGCTCCTCTGCCTTCTCCGAGGCCCTGCTCATGAAGTGTCCTGTCTGACTTTCTGCCCCTGCCTCTGATCTCTCAACTCTGCATAGTCCCTGCTCAGGAAACCAAAGACCCTTTGCAACCTCCTGGGCTGACAGCTAGACCACTTCTCACCCCACAAGCAACTGGATAGTTGGCAAAGGGCCAGTGGCCACTGCTGACCCAGCAGAGGGATGGGTGGCCCAGAGCACAGGACAGTTTCTCCAGCCAGAGACGTTCTCTTAGAGGTTTGGATCCAGTGTCCGTGTGCAGAGGACTAGCCCTGCTGTGACCACCCCCCCCCACCTGAAGCCTCCCTTCCTCCACATGATTGCAGCCCTTGGGACCTAGTTCAGAGCCCCTTAGCACAAGCCTTATCCCTAGCAGCCAGCCAAAGGCAGCAGGTGAACAGGTTTGCCTGTGAAGCCCATCCCTCAGCCATGTTTAGTCAGAAGTCCTTCCTTCCAGAGCTGACCCTGGAAGATCTTTTGCCACCAAGGTTCCAGGGCATGGACTTTCTGACCACTTCTCCCATAGAGACACCCTGCTGCTACTCATGGACCAGTTATAACCCTTCTCTTTGCAGACTGCCAGGTTTGTAATCAGATGTCCCCTGCTATAACCACGCTGTCAGTACCTAGTAGGGAGGTGCAAGGAGAGCCCTTCCCCCGACTCCTCCAGCTGAGCCTCCTCCTCCCTGGAGACCTGGGACTTGGGAGCCACTGCACACAGCTGTGAGAGCTGGGTCAAGGCTGCAGCAAAGAGTGTGGAGTCCTGGCACTGCCGGCCAGGCCAGGGTGCCCACCTATGCCACATACCTACCTGCTGGAGCCTGGCCCCTGAGCCCGCTGATGGAAAAGAGCTGACAGTTTGCCACTGTCTGACAAGCAAAAAGCATGCCTGTTTCAGAGCCTTCCTGAGACCCTGCCCCCATCTCAGCTGCTGAGGATAAGGCCGCCTGTGGGCAGCGCAGGCTGCTGTGGGCGCCTACCACGAAAGGCTGGGAGCAGACTACAGCAGGCGCAGCAGGACTTACAGACCCAAGAGCACATTTTCTTCATTTTTCCCCAGATTCTGCCCCCTAATCCTCACCTTGCCACCCTAACCCACCAAGTGCCTGTGTGCCACCTCCTGTGCCTTGCCCAGGACCCAAGGGAGTTACGTGGCTGACTGACCAAGGTGGTTCCAGCCACCTGGTCTCATAACCCCTTTTGCAGAACTGTGGGGCCTTTTACACTGCAGGCAGTTTGCAACAGAGAGCCCTGCTGCCGTCTGCCCTCGGGAGCCTTTCTCATCCTCCAGGCTCGTTCAGCTGCCCGTGCAGAGCGGAGGTGCCACCAGCCCGGTTTTGCCAATCGCCAGCGGACACTGACGGACCATCTGACTAGAACTTCACCTTCCCTTCCCACCGCCCACCCCAGCGTGTTGCTCTACACTAGACATGCTCCAGTGTGTTCATACACACCAAAGCAGGTCATGCCAAACAAGTCACAGATTGGAGGCTGGGCATGGGGGCTCTTCTCTCACCCTGACGTAGCCCGGAACCCCTGACCCAGGCCAGAACCTCCCACTGCCTGGAACTGCCCTGCCCACAAGCACTTTCTTATGATCAGTGTGTGGCCACTGAAGGACCTGGAATTTCGGGTGTGAATGTTAACAGTAAGAAGGGACAGGACACAGTGATTGTATGCACAGAGTGGGGTCTCTCAATTATATGAAATGCAGTCTATGGTTTGGTGCAGATATTCCTATTTTCCATTAAATTAACTTTATTTCTAAAGCATATTTTGATTTACCATAAAGAGCAATAAAGCATTAAATCTTATTTTTAAAGGCATTCTGCTTATCATTTACAAATAGTGAAATTTTAGCTTATATAGTCAACTGCCATCCCAGAAGGTAGAACCAAGCACACATTATGTAAAATGGGAGAGAATTTGCCCAAGGCTTTTGAACAGAAAATTTAGGGAGTGAGAAGCAAGCTGTGTGAGAGAAGGGGAAAGAAGCAACCTTGGAATTCAGTCCAGGCACACTCTTCCGCCATTCTGAAGCTGCAGTCTAGAATCCTAAGGGAACATGTTTCTGAAATAAACGCATGTCCACACAAAAGATGGCAGGAATTCCTGCAGCAGCTCACAGGAACAGGAACCTCGGGTAAGGTGGAGGCCCCAGGACACCCTCGTGCCCAGGAGCTCAGCACTGCAGGGTCTTGCAGTCACTGGCAGACTGCGAGGGCTGTAGGCTCCCAGCAGTGGGTGCAGGGACAGCAGAGAACAGGCCCTCGCTGCCCTCTTCCTGAGGCTGACAGGCAGATGGGACACAGAAGCTAGGGCAGTGGCACAACTGAGAGACCCAGGACCAGATTCCTCTGAAGCTAAACTCCTGTCCACCCCTGCTGACTTCTGGGCAGTGGACACTGAGCAAGGCAGGCCCAGGGGAAAATGGGAGCAGCAGCCTTGGGGCCAAGACTCAACACAGTCTAAGTCCAGATGCCTAAGCAGGACTGACCGGGCCATGCCTAAACGTGGCTGGCCCTCTGTGGCTTGAGCTGCCTGTCATGTGACCCCACAAAGGAAGCCCCTGCCCAGCACCTAAGCCAATGCTGGCTTGCCCTGGTGCTGCTTTCTAAATCGCTCCCTCCCTCTCCCTAACTGTCCCCCTCTGCCTGCACAAACCTATACATACACAAATCATGTGCTAAAGGTGCCCCTAACGTGCTCCCAAATGGCGGGTCCACAAAGAGACTGATGTAATGGATGGTCAGTGCATTTTATTGAATCAGCACAGTACAAAAATAAATAAAAATAAGGGAAGGGGAATTAAATTACAGCCAAACTGAGCTTCATGACTCTTGTCAGATTATAAACCACACATACTCACAAACACGCTACACATACATACAGAATGAGACAAATATAAATTAACAGTGTCCACAGTTTGGTCAAAAAAAAATAGCTACAGAAGAAATTTCACTAAAAAAAACCCATACATCACATGTGTGTAATTAGCAGTATCAGATGTACAGCTATGGATAATTCTAGGACGGGATGGCACGTTTTCTTTTCATTGCAAGTTCAACACTGCTGGAAGAAAACTAAATTCTAATAACTGCATGGAAAGAATATATCAACCCTGCAGGGCTGTAAGGAAAAGAGAAGAATCCAGTCCTGAACTCTGCTTCTGTGGCTTGTCCTCGGCACGGCGTGATTCCCACAGCCATCTGTTCTAAGGTTATTTTTCTTAAGACACAGAACGCTCCTGGTCTGCATGCACGGAACCACTGTAAAAGCGACGAAGAATAAAGGGAGATTTTGTAGATTTTTTTTCACATTTTCCTTTTTTTTTTTTCTTTCTATTTTGCGTGTGTTTGTTCTAAAAGTGTCTTCATAGCAGCATGTCAGACGGGTTCATTGCTCGAACACTCAGGTCTATCAGCTATTCCTTTACACAGCACCGATGGCCGGTGCAAGGGGTGACACACGGGCTTCACAATCAAATAGGGAGTTCTTTCCTTAGTTGCCAACCACTCCTGAAATATGCACCTCCTCAAAAATTTAAAAAAAAAAAAAAAACATTTTTTTAAGTACAAAGAGAAGGAAACAGTCAATAGAGCTGGAATCCTGTGATTGCAGCTCAGTGAACAGCTCCAGACCGGCTTCAGCAGTTGGGTGGGCTTACAAACACGCATCCCCTCCTCCTCAGACCGGACACCTGAAGCTCCTCTTCCGCTACACAAGGGGCCAATTGCCCCATGGGGCTCCCTGCACAGGTCACGGTGGCAGCGGAATCTGAAGACAGATCCTGCGTGAAGTCAGACCAGAGAGGCTGCAGCTAGCCTTGCAGGGCTCCCCAGCGCCGTGGCAGATCATGAGGGCCCAGGATTCGCTCTCTAGGAATCTGGCTGAGGGACTGGGAAGAGGCTCTCTAGTCCCAGCGGGTCAGGTCCTCTTCCCCACCTCTGCGAATTGGTTGACTGAAAGGCTCTGTCTGCTCCAGGCCGCTTCAGGGGAGACCTCAATTTCACAGCTTTCTCTACGTGACTTTTCAGTAGCGCTTGTGTGGAAGTTGGCAGCCACCTAGAACCTAATCCTATGTAAGATAACCTCTGCCTTCCCCACTGTAGCCCCCATGCCCATTCCCTGGGGAGCAGGACAGGAAGAGGAGACTCCCGGTAGCATCTTCACATTGCTCTTTGTTCCCCAAAGCTGGAGAGAGGGCCATGCAGGAAGGCTCGCTCCCTTCTCTTGGACCGCTTCCAAACCCCAAGCCACCAGTCTGGGAAAATTAGAAAGAAAAACCAGTAAAGTCCACAGAGTGTGTTTTGCAGCTGCCAGGGATAGGTGGGCACCACACCCAAGCAGCTGGAAGTGTTCAGCTGGACAGTCACCAAGCTTCCCGAGCAGTCTGGAGTCAGAGGCGAATCTTGCAATTGTCTCCAGGATGCAGCTGTCTCACTAGGTTGCACAGAGCGAAGCTTCATCTCTGGGAGAAACCGAACTGCCTGGAGACAGCTTTAAGCTACCAAGGGGTAGGGGTGGGAGACACCATTGCCACAGTAACCCCTGCCAACTGATCTCACCTTTCCCCAGCTTTGTAGGACAAATATGTTCACCAGCAAGAGGCCGTGGCACTTAAGTGGGCAGGCACCAACTTGATCTCAGGCATGGATGCCCACCTGCCCAGAAGGCAACGTTGCTCATGGGTACCTGCCACTGTCCTGGCTTTTGCAGAGTGACTGAGCTGCATTAGTCAAATGAAAAACTCACTCAGGAAAGGGTGCCCCTCGCTTCACCTCACCCCCTTAGCTGGGACCCAAAATGAGAGCGGAATCTACTAAGCAAACCACCTCATTGATCGACACTAAGGTGGGAGCCCGGAGCATAGACAAAAGGACAGGGCAGGGAGCTCCATCCATCCTGCCAGGAAAGAAAAGCCCTTCGCCCAAAAGCAAAGCAGCAAAACGGCCGTGCGCGGTCAACAGTCATGGACAATCTTTGCAACCCACTGCCAGGCTCCTGTGCTGATGGCCCAGGGCAGTGGAGAGCTCGCCTCACTGAGAACCTCCTGGAACCTGAGTCAGGACAGCTGGCTCCAGGAGCCTTTGGGAGAATGAAACAGTAGCCAGAAAAGGGTCACTTTCTCCTGGGCCACAGCCACCGGCCCCCCTCTAGCTCCCATCACGGGACAGTGGGAAGCCACATCTATTCTGGACCCAGCATGGGTACAGGTGACACGGGCAAGTCAGTCCCTTGAGCCCCCAGAGTGAGTGCTCAGCAGCCTAGGTGGCTTTAAATGCATCTTCTGGGTTTGCACAAGGTTCGTGAGTTCGAAAGTCCCCAGAGTTCTCAAAAGGTCTGGGGAAGAAAAAGGGAAAAAAAAAACCCAAGGAGAGAACATGGGAAGAGGCCCTTGGTGGCTTTGCTAGACACATACTGTACACAAATTGATTCGTTTAGTAATAAATTTTTAAAAACGAATGGAATCCTTGAGCCGGGATACCGGCCACAGGGGCTCACCGATCGAGCCCCAGGAGGAGCCGCTTCTTGTCCTCCTGGCCACTCTCATTCTTCAAGTCGGAGAACACCTGTGTGAAGTAGTGTGGGTCAGCATTGATCTGCAGCATCTTGGAGCTCATGAGGTTGATAACTGAGAGGCAACGGTCCCAAAAGGCTTCCTTGCAGCTCTCCACTAGGAAGGGCTTGAGCGGGTAGGAGATTTCATTGCCCATGTAGGAATAGGAGAGGTACAGGCAGGTCAGCAGGACAGCCTGGAGCTCGTGGTCCGAGCCCACCTCGGAGGAGATAACATCCCTGCAGAGCATGTAGAGGAAGACCACGTTGGCCGGGGTGATGAAACCCTGGTCCTGCCAGCCCTGCAGAAGCAGCGAGCGGTCCACGCTGCGCAGCCAGAGCACCGGGTCCGTGGGGGACAAGTGCTTCAGGCGGTAGCACCGGCGGCAGAGAAACTCGCCCAGGCAGCGTAGCAGCTCACTAGTGGAGGCCTGGACGATGACCCGTTTGGGTGTCCCTGCAGAGGTGATGGCAGGGTGCGGGGCCTTCTTGACGGAAGAGGAGACCCCAGTCTGGGAGCCCGAAAGCTGGCTGGCTGGGGGTGCGGGCGGCTGGGCCGGCGGGGGCTGGGCGAATGTGGACAGGTTGGCGCACGACAGCGACTTCTTCAGGTTCTCATTGTTGAGGTGCGCGATGTTGCTCTGGTAGCTGCTGTTTGGCTGCGCCTTCTTGGAGTTCTTCTTCTTGGCTGACACTGCCACGATCCTCTTCCAAGGCAGCACCGAGATGATGGAGTGCCGCTTCAGGTTCTTGTCCTTGGCGTTCTTGCTGTTCTGCACGGCCGTGTAGTGGCCCACCGTGGCCGCGCCATCCTCAAACAGCGTGGCCTTCCGATAGCTGGGGGACAGGGATAGCACTGTGCCCATGGTGCCACTGCGCGCCCGGCGGGGGCCGGCGCCCCTGCGCGCCCAGCCTGCCGGCCTGAGGAAAGGGACGCCTTACCGAGCCTGAAGCGGCCGCAGGGAGAAAGGAGGCGCTCCCGGGACGCGACGCGTGTAGCCCTGCGGATCTGCGTGGAAAACAAGATGGTTCTCAGCCCCGGGCGGGGCTCCGCGCCGCGCCCCTCCGCCCGCACCTCCGAGGCCCGAACCCCCGGGCCGCGGCCCCACCGAGCCCCAGCCCGCGCTTCCACTGCGGCACCGGCCGAGCGCCGCAGCGGCCACCGCGGCAGGACTCCGACCCGGCCGCGCGCACGGCCCCGGTCCGCGCAGCCTTACCCGCAGGCAGGCTCCTGCGGCAGGCGCAGCCTCTGCGTCTCAGGCCCTCCGCAATGCGCGCCGCGGCCCCGGGGCTCGGCGCGGATCAGCGCGGCGGCGGCTCGCAGCTTCTGTCCAAGGTTCTGCAGACGCCGCGGCCCCGCCCCCGCCCGGCCCCCGCCCGCGTCTCCGCCGCGCGCTCGCCCGCCCCGCCCCGCCCTGGCGCGCGCCTCGCAGGCTGCCTCTCCGGGTCGCGCGCGCCGCCGCACTCCCGTTCGGTCTCGCCGCCGGGTCGCGGCCACTCGCGTCCTCGGCTCGAGCGGGGCACGACGGCGCCTCTAGTGGGCGCGCTCCATGCGGGCGGCGGGAACGCGCGGCGCCGGGTCCCCGCTTCGAAGCCGCCCGCGCCGCATGGCGCAGCCCGGCTTCGTGAGTCCCGGCGCCACGCAGCGGAGCTCGCCGGGCGGACGGGCGGGCGGGGCGAAGGGCGGACCCCGCCCAGACACGTGCTGCCTTTGTTCCCGCCGCGGCCCCCGCAGCTGAGGCCGCGGGCCTTGTGAAGAGTGGCCCCGCGCGGGGCAAGAGAGAGCCGCATGCATCCCCATGTTGGCGTAAAAGCCCGTCGTCCCATAAGGCTCATAACCTCGGGCCAACCTCAGATTTGCCCCTTTTGAAACTTGATGACAGTAAAAATATACTGGTTCTGATCATCGACGCACAGCTCCCAAACACTCCTCCATATCCTTCACAAAGGCGACTGCCGATTTACTAGCCATTTATTTTGGACTGATTCTGGAGACTCAAACTGGCAAGCAAGCCACAAACCATCTCTTAACTCGAACCTAGAGAATTCCTGACAACACCTGCAACAGCTGAGCCAACTATCCAAAACAGGAATCTTGTTGAGTCACTAGGCACAGTACTTCCAGGTTAGAAAGTGCCAGTTTCTTTATGTACCCAGAAATTTCTCTGCCAACAGGAGCGGAAAAGTTTAGGGGCCTTGGCGACCAGAATAGAAAATGCACTGCGCTGTACCAAAAAAACGTTTTCTAGGACCTATCAATCACCCAGGAAGGCTAGCTTAGCTTGTGTGCCCTTCATCACAACGTTCCTCAGTGAGCAGAATCGTAGCCGGTTTTCTATTGCTAGAACACAACACCCAACACTGAATAATCTATAAAGTAATGTGTTGCGGGGCGGTGGTGGCACACACCTTTAATTCTGGCACTCGGGAGACAGAGACAGGCGGATCTCTGTGAGTTTGAGGCCAGCCTAGTCTACTGTGCGAGTTACAGGTCAGGCTCCAAAACTACAAAGAAACCATGTCTCGAAAAACAAAAGCAAAACAAAATTAATGATGTGTTAGCTCACAATTCTGGAGTCTGGTCCAGAACCAAGGAAAGTGGTAGATCTTTCCTTGATGAGAGCTTTGAGGCTTCAACTCACACGGGGAAGGGGGAGAGCCAACAAGTACTTGTGGGATTGATGGCAGGTGCCCCGTTGGTTATCTAACAACTCACACTAGCAGGAGTTTACTTAACCCCTTCATGCATCGAAGCGACTCTGACTTAAAACCTTTCCTTGTAGCACAAGCCAGCTAGCGACTTGCAGTCTTCCTGCTTGTGGTGATTGCTGGAACTGAGGCATGAGCCACCACACCAGCTCTGACGACCCCGCTCAACAGACACCGAAACCAAGCCTCATGGCTCAGACTGTCAACAATCCTAACTGTTCTGGAAAATCAGGAGTTGTCCTGGCCCTTCATTGTCACAGTGGGCAAGTCATCTGCCCATGGTCTTTCAGCCCCCTGACCCAATGCCTCTTCCTGGAAAGGAAACCCTGAAAGTCAGCCTCTGTTCCTCCAGTCCCAGGGGGAGAGACCCAGCTTCTCAGCTGGCTTCATTGTTTATGTTCTTTCAAATTATAGGATTGAGCAAAAGTTAAATGTGCTCTACTTCCCTAAATAGACACACATCTCTGAAGGCTACAATCCACCCATCAGAAAAACCTGGGCCTGCTGTTGCCTGCAACTGAATTCCAGCTCTTACAATTGATCCTGGAGTTCATGGGCCTTTTCCAGCATGGCTGTACACATGTCTTCTCTTGCCTTCTGTCCAGCCAGTCCTTCAAACCCAGTGTGAACTACTCCAGCCTCCTCACATTGCCAGGGGGCAAAGTCATGTTTGCAGCAGAACAGAATAGGACAATTCTATCAACCTCCATGCTGAGGGACAAGGTTGTTAGGCGCCCTACCACCTAGGTGATACCTGAGAAGCTCGCTTCAAAGTCTATCAGTCGGGGTTTTGGAGGGTAACAGAACTCCCAACAATGGTTAGCTATTGGACAGAAAATCCAAGAATCCAGAAAGAAGCTGCTCAATTCAAGAGGCTGGATGTCTCGGCTGGTCTTCAGCAGAGGCGGGAATCCTGAAGTAGGCCCTAATGCCAGTAAAGGAATTGCCTTGGTAGCAAGGACAGAGCAAGCAGGCAAAAAGCAAAAGCTTCCTTCTTCCACTCCAGCAGTAGGTGTGGCCCAGATAAAAGGTGTGTCCCTCCTCCTGAGACCCAGATTAAAGGCCCGTGTCTTCTCACCTCAAGATCCTGATAAAAAGTGGATCTTCCTACATCAAATTAAGCAAAATCCCTCACTGGTGTACGCTCTGGATTTGGATTTTTGTTAAATCCCGATGTAGTCAACCTTGACTAGCCTTCACACGGGGCACCAGTCAAGCCCACCTCTGCCTTCCCCCACCCAGCTCCCTCACTGTTCCAAGAGGGAAGCAAGAAGAAAGGGCAACAATCTGCCCAACATGGTAGAATTCAGAGCCCAGAAGGCAGAGCCAGCTGAACAATGCAGGATGTTTTCCTCCCAGTATTCAGATAGGGGAGATGTCTAGTTCTCACATCAGCCAGCCTACTTTCCCCAAGGCCTATCTAGCTACTTTGCAGGGTGGGATGCCCATGCAATAGCCCAGTAGATATCTGTTGTACATTTACCACTTCCCGTACCGGCCCAAGAACAGAAGGCCAAAGGAGCAGCTAGCTACATGGTACAGAAAGGATTCCAACCAAGAGCTTCAGAACTGGTTCTTGAGGAAGTCTTCCTGTGAGGGCATAGAGCAGCATCTAGTGGCTCTTCTGAGCAACACAGATTATGTAACCAGCACACAGCAGGGCACCAGAGCAGCCCTCTTGGCTGTTACAGTCAAAGCAGTCTCATTAATGCACAACAAAGCCCCAATACATTGAAGGCGAATGCCTAAAAGGAGCCCTCAGCTAGACAGCCCAGAACCAGGCCAACCCATGGACAGACCTTGGGAGTGGGGAGGAAGCTAGGCTAGCTATATGAGACCCAGAAAGAGAAATCGTGGCACATCTCATGATGGTCTAGTGCAGCACAGTCCAACAGAGGTTACCTGAGAGCCATATTGAGCAGACACATGGGCAATGTGCTATTTTCTAGGAACTACATTAATAAAGAACAGTTGGGCGGTGGTGGTGCACACCTTCAAGCCCAGGAGGCAGAAGCAGATGGATCTGAGTTCAAAGTCAGCCTGGTCTACAGAGCTAGTTCCAGGACAGCTAGGGTTCTTACACAGAGAAACCCTATCTTGAAAAACCAAAACCAACCAACCAAACAAACAAACAAAAAAACTCCAAAAGCAGAAACAAAAAAAGGGAATTTTAATAACATATTTTATTTAACCCAATATGCCCCAAATATTCCAGTGCATATACAAAAATTAGTAAGCTGCTAAACACTTCTTTCACACCAAGCCTGTAAAGGATGGTCTGTGGTTAGTCTGAACTAGCCTCACTTCAGGGCCTGATGTCGTCACATGGCTAGCAGCTCTGCCAGGCAGGATACCTCTTGCATCATCACACTAAGGGTTATTGTCCAGAGCTGCTTAGGGTTTAGTTCTAGGAGACCCTCCTTACCCTGCTCCAGCTCCACATCACATCCCTATGGAGAGTTTTAAAGTCCTTTATAGAAACTAACTTTCTAAAAGTAAAAGTATACCAAGAAACACATCTACAACTGAGAACTGCTAAACTGGAAGGGGTTTGTCAGTCCCCCAGGGGCCCCAGGCCCTCAGAATCCTCCCACTCTTGGGGTCTGCAGGCAGTATGAAAATAGCTACTATTGGGGGCTGGAGAGATGGCTCAGCGATTAAGAGCATTGCCTGCTCTTCCAAAAGTCCTGAATTCAATTCCCGGCAACCACATGGTGGCTCACAACCATCTGTATTGAGGTCTGGTGCCCTCTTCTGGCCTGCAAACATACACACAGAATATTGTATACATAATAAATAAATAAATATTTAAAAAAAGAAAGAAAATAGCTACTATTAAAGATTCCAAAGTCGGGGGCTGGAGAGATGGCTCAGAGGTTAAGAGCACACTGGCTGTTCTTTCCAGAGGTCCTGAGTTCGATTCCCAACAACCACATGGTGGCTCATAACAATCTGTAATGAGATCTGGTGCCCTCTTCTGGCGTGCAGGCAAACATGCAGATAAAACACTGTATACATAATAAATAAATCTTTAAAAAAAGAAACCAAAAGAAGATTCCAAAGTCACTAAATTGAGACTGGCCATCGAGACACTGGCTCTGGCACTACTTCATCAGAACCTAGCAGCCTATCGCCTCCCACAGACAAGGAGGTAAGGAGACAGGCTTGGTGACTACTGCCCAAGCCCACATGTCCTCACTGGCCCTCCTGCCCCAAAAGACACCTGAGCTCCATTTCTGACTTCACTCCTTACAGGTCAGCTTTCCTGCCAAGGTCTCCAAATATGAACTCCCAGCATGGCTATAAGACTCCCATTAAGCAATGAAGTGACAGAGCTCTGGCCAAGCCAGAAGGGGCTACATGGAACACTTGAACTTTCTTGGAAACCCGCCAACACTCAAGAAAAGACACCTTTTGAAAAAAAAATTATTTTATTGGAACTCATCTGAACATCAGATATACCTGGTGTTGGTTAGCAAGAACCGTTTGTACATTTGATATTGATGGTGCCAAAACCAAAACAGCGACTGGACATGATGGGGAGAGAAGGTGGTTGAGAACAAAAACCTGATTTTGGAGAGGAAAGTGAAAGCCAGTCAGATTTAGTGGAGATGCAAAACCTGGTACAACAAAACCCTTTTACAAAATAGAAATCTATTACCAAAACCTGGAAGGACGACAATCTGAGAAAAGGAGGCCAGCAGGAAGGAGTCAGGGGGAGGAGGGAAGAGAGAAAAGACAGAGTGGATGAAAGGACACAGCACAGTGGGGACAGCAAAGGTGCAGGCATTCACCTGCCCAAGTGGCATCAAAGCCTGCTAAGGAACTGCATCGGAAACTAAGCATGCTAAAACAGCGCCACCCCTTCAGCTCACACTCTTAAGAGGCAGAGAAAGACAGTCCGGGGAGGGGGCATGAGGGTGCTTCAAACCCAAAGTTTTGGTTTGGGTTTTTTGTTTTTTTTTTTTTTTAATTTAAATTAAAACCACCCAGCCTCATTCCCGATGTTACTGTTTTGAAAATGGATAGATCCATCTGACAGCAGGAGAGAAGGGTAGAGAGGGAAAGCAGCAGATGGAGTTCAGACAACTCAACTCCTCTAGAGGGGAAAGAGAAAGGATATGGTCTCCTGACTGAAAGGAAATAGAGGAGAGGAAAGCAAAAAGGGGAGGAGGGGGTGGTTAAAACACTGCCATCTAATCTAGTTGCTGTGTTAAAGAAAGCCACGTGCACAGCAGGTACCCTGAGGGCTGAGGCCCACACTGCGCCCGCCCGTGTGGCCGTAGTGGACACTAGCTCCTGGACTTGTTCCCATTCTTTCACAGGTCAGAGCAGAGCCGTACTGCAGTGGCTCCACAGCCGGCCTTTCAGGTAGTCTGCTGGAGCCAAAGTCAGAGAGGGAAGGGTGGACAGGCCAGATGGCAGGGAAAGCACACCAATGCCTCGTTTCAAATAAAAAGAAAACAGCAGTCTATACACAGTTGTTTGTTTTGGTTCAGTACAAACAGAATAAAAAGTCGTTGCTTTTGATGGTCAGCAAATACCCAATTCTGAAGAGGAGGAGAGGTGGCGCCCAGCAGGTGGATGAGGATCCCCAGTGGTTGGCGGGGTGCCTGGCTTTGCGGCCCTCTCCCAAGAGGCAGAGAGCACAGCTTTAGGTAGTGTAAGCCTTTTTCCTTTTATTTAGAATCTTTTTTTTTCTTTTTTCTTTTTTTTTTAAGCAATTTCCCCACTCCCATGTTGGCCAGTGCTGATTACATGAGAACTGGCCGCCTATCGCTGGATACAGATGCACCAATGAGGGTTAAAAACTTTCCGAGCGAAAAGTAGAACAGAAAGAAAAGAATCTCCTAGCATTTCCCCAAGGGTTCACTCTCCCGCCACACACACTCTCCAAAGAACCGCTACAGATCCAACTCTGCAAGAGAAGACAGAGCAGTGTCAATCGGGGAAGCCGTGAGGACCAGAAGTGTTCAGTGTCGACAGGCAGAAGATAGCGCTGCCCGGCCCTGGGTCCCGGGGCAGGCACTCACCTATGTCAGCTTCTTGGCTTTGTTGTAGAGGGAGTCCACTACTTTACTCATGTTCTGAATTGTTTCCAGAGCAGCTTCGTAAGTTTTATCTACTGGGGGTTCATCAAAAATGATCAGGACACCCTCCCCCTGGTCCAAAATCCCTGCAAGAAACACAGCAATAAACCAATTAAAAGGAAATATTAGACAATAAAAAAGGACCCCATTCTGTCTCATCATTTTATCCCAATTTCTCCCGGCATGTTTGCTATTTATATATACGTGAGCCTGTGTGAGTACACATAGCACATGTGCATGCAGGAGCCCTCTGAGGCCAGAAGAGGGCCAGATCCCGAAACTAGAGTTACAGGTAGTTGTGAGCCGCCATGTGGGTGCTGAGAACTGAACCAGGTCCCTAAGTGTCTTAACTGCTGAATCCTCTCTCCATCCCCTTACACACTGTTCAAAGGGAATCAGGGCTCCAAGGAATGTCATGAGAGAAACTCAGCCCCTGCTTTAAAGATACACCCTGCAAATTCTGACCAGGCACTGGCCTATGTGATGCTTACTCACCGTGAAACTTCTTGTCAAGAATCATCTGTGATAATTTTCTTTCCACGTCGGCCTAAAATCAAAGTATACGATTAAAGGGACCAATATCCATTAATTAGAGATCAGTCTGACATGAAAGTTTCACAAAAAAAGAGTCTTACAAAAAAAAAAAAAGGATTGGAGCAAAATAGCAATGAAATACTCTCCAGCTAGGAGCCCATATTTAGTTCCTCACAAAGATAGCCCCTCCATATCTTTTCCCCCATTCCCACCACCTAACAGGCCTGAGAACTTACCTTGGAGAGTTTGATGAGACTAGATATGTGTTCAATCTAAAAGGAAAAGCAGACAGCAACATTGAAAGTTTGAATTTATCTTCAATATAAACCAGAAGGACGGAGAACTGGTGTGTCCCTTGAGCTGCTGAATCTAATGAGCAGAAATTCTCCCTGGCCACACTTAGTGTTCTGCTTGGTCTACTTCCTGCCCTTCACTATACAGAATACACTTCTGTTTCATGTACCAAATTCAGAAAATATTGACTACATGGACAATGACTCCAAGAATGGGATAATTAACACAGGGAAGGGCCAGCTCATAGCCACCTACCCCACCAGCATCTTCTTTGATTCATTTCCCATCCAGACAAGTCCAAGTCCTTGGTGGCTTCTTACCAACAGACATACCCTTGAAAGTGAGTTCCTATTCTGGACAAATATGGAAAAGGAGGTGGCTACCGCTATACCATCTAACCCAAAACTGTTAAGAAAGTTCCCAGGAAGATTCTTACCTGTACTCGGGAAAAAGGTTCAATGACCCGGATCAGATTCTGTTCCAGTAAGTTATCATACAACTTGGCCAAATGTGTGCTTATGATTGGGTCATCCCGGAGCTCTGCCCGGTAGTCTGTCAGGGCCTGCCAAACAAAGCTCATACCAGAGACTGGCACACACATTAAAGTCACTACTCCTAGCCTCCTGAAGTCTTCTGGCCCTAGTGATTATATGATACATACACACACATACACACACACACACACACACGTACACAATCTGAAGAGTATGAAGAACTAAAGCATGAAGCCACCATGCTTTCCTGTCCTAAAATTTAATCCTGCAAGCCGAGACACTCTACTTAGAGGTCAAGCAAACTGCACACGTATTTTCAGCATATATCTCAGAGCACTCTGAGATGAAATAATGAGAACTCATTACACAGCTAGCCCTAGGAGCTCTGTGGGAAAGTACAATGTGGCTCTGCAGGCAAAGAAAGCAAAATGTTTTTCTAATTCTGCTTTGCCTTAATGTTTTCTAAGTATCTGATCACAGAAGAACCATGAGTAAAAGTGTCCCGTCAGATTTTATGGCAAAAGTATAGGCTGTGTTACTGTGACCGATACATTTATCTTTAGTACTGGGTTCCGTGTCCAGCCTCACATCATTCTGCTCTGAGCACTATAAAGGAAGCAGACAACCATATTAACTAGGAATAGGCAGGCGAAAACAGAGTAATGACTGACATGGAAGGTCTAAGCCATGTGGCCCTTATCTTCAAACACACTGTTTTTGGTTTTTAGGTTTTGTTTCCATTTGGTGGATTGATTTTTGAGACAATATGTAGTCATGGCTGGTTTGGATCTCTGTGTAAACCAAGCTGACCTCAAACTCAAAGAGTCCTACCTGCCTCTGCTTACCAAGTACTGGGATTAAAAGCGTACACACACCTACAAGTCTGGTTTTTAAGTTGATTACTAAACTCAGACCAAGAACACCAGTTTAGAAAAGAGTAGACAAGACTCATCCTAAAGCTAAAAATGTGTTTCTCCCATTTTCAATCTTCTCAATGAGCAAAAGAAAGCTTGCAAGGTCACCACGAAGAAGGGTCTTATCTCTCTTAGAGATAGGCAAAGTAGTAATCCCACTACTTGGGACAGTGAGTTCAAGGTCAGTGTGGGCTACCTCGCAAGACCCTATCTCAAAAAATAAACCAAGTGCCATGCACACTGCCTTCAATCCAAGCAGAGGCAGAGGGAAGCGGATCTCTAGGCTGAGTTCAAGGTCAGCCTAGTCTACAAAGTGAGTTCCAGGATAACAGGGCTGTTACAGAGACACCGACTCACCAAAAAATAAAAAAATAAAAAAAAAACAATGAATGAATGAATGAATGAATGGAGGGAAGGAGGAAGAGAGGGAGGAAAAGGAAAAAAAAGAAAAGGAAAGGAAGGAAAAAGGAAGGAAGGATAAATGAGTGAATAAGTAAACAAGTGAAATAAGTACAAATGAAAATAAGAGAAGGAAATAAAATTCATCTCTTTTGCTCACAGAGTACAAAGCAGGTCTAGGCTACCCACAGCTGTTCTGTGAGGAAGAATGAGGCCTAGAGTTAAGCCACGAGACGTGATTGCTGTGTGGTTTGGGCATTCCCCCCAATTACCATGTTACCAAAGAGTAGAGGTAAAGAACTTTATTGTGCAAAATGAATGGCAACTTTTTTTAAACATGTGTGCGTGCATGCGTGTGTGCGTATGCATGCAAGCATGCATGTACACTTGCAGGTGTGTGTGTGTGCATGAGTGCACGTGCCTGTAGTGTCCAAAGGGTTAGGATCTCCCTGGGGCTGATGTGACAAGAGGCATGTGCTACCCAGTGTGAGTTCTCTGTAAGATCAGTATGTGCTAGTGAACCATTTCTCCGGCTCCAAATGATACCTTTTGAAACTAAAAAGTATACACAAATGCATTTAATATAGCTCAACACGCTACTCACTATACAAAACTATTTCCTATTTAAAAAGGGGGGGCTGGAGAGATGGCTCAGAGGTTAAGAGCATTGCCTGCTCTTCCAAAGGTCCTGAGTTCAATTCCCAGCAACCACATGGTGGCTCACAACCATCTGTAATGAGGTCTGGTGCCCTCTTCTGGCCTGCAGACATACACACAGACAGAATATTGTATACATAATAAATAAATAAATATTTAAAAAAACTATTTCCTGGTTTTGATATCGTTCTGGGGAAAGAGGACATGGGATCGACATGTACTATCTTTGCAACTTAGAAACTTTTTGAGAGTTTTGTTTGTTTTTGGTTTTTGAGTCAGGGTTTCTCTGTAGCCCTGGCCATCCTGGAACTCCTTCTGCTGGCCTCAAACTCACAGAAATCTGCTTGCCTCTGCCTCTCCTGTGCTGGAGTGATACCACTGCCCAACTTAAACTGTTCTTCAATGGCCCTCATCTCCACCCATTCCCCCATCAATTCAATACCACACTCACCTTTTCAAAATCTGCCAGTGATCTGTTTTTGCTAGCTTGAGCCACACATTTCAATGCTTCTGTCTGAGAATTTAAATAAAAAAAAAAAATCATGAAAGCAATCTGTCCTGAGTGCTCACATAGACCCAAGGTCTCATAAGCACCTACTATGAAAACAGCAACTTATCCCCCATCACTCTTTTTTAAGAGGTCTTAGAAGAAAAGCCAGAAGTATTGAATATCATTGTATGCCAACCAGTTTCCCTTTGAAATGTGAAGTGATTTAAATAGAAGTTTCCCAAAAGGATAGACCCGGATAAGGATTCTCTAGAAAAACTAAGCTTAAAGAGAAAATAACAAAAAGAGTTGTGATTTCTTTCTCTTTACTCCAAGATTTATCTCCACACCTACCCATTTCTTTCTGCCCTCAAACCTGATAATCCCTGGGCTTTGTCAAGGTTCACTGTGCTAGCTTTGATACAAGACATTGATTGAGTGAGGTATGCACTGGGGTTCAGACATTAGTAGTCCACATATTACAACTGAATATTAAAACCCTACATCGTGCCAAAACTGAATGTACAATGACCACAAGAAACGTCTAACTGGGTTACAAACGGGTACCTGGCAAACTATCACGTCTCCACTCAGTGCCTATCTTTCCAGATCAGCCTGACTTCTTGTGAGAGCTGTCACTGAGGCACAAAGTAACAGAGGAAGCTACTATGCGTCAGTCTACACGAGTAAGAAGACTAAGTCTATATTGCAGACTAAATGGCACAAGGCTGTGAGGAGCACAGTTTGTCTCTAGCATCTGCCCTACAGACAGAAAAAAAAATGTCATGATGAGGACACTCTGGAACAGAGTCAGATAACCAAAGTTCAAAATCTATGCCCACCATTCTCAGCAACCTGTCCTTGTTCTGGACAACTTTACAATACCAACCTTGTTTTTTGTTTCTGTTTCTTGGCATTTTTTTGGTTTTGTTTTGAGGCAGGATCTTACTCTGTAGCCCTGGCTGGCCTAGAACTAACTCTGCCTCCCTAATGCTGGGATTAAAGATGTGTGCCACCACATCTGGCTTCAGGCTTCAACTCCAGTTTTTTGTTTTGTTTTGCTTGCGTTTTTGTTTTTGGATTTTTGTTTGTTTGTTTATTTGTTTGTTTTTTGAGACAGGGTTTCTCTGTGTAGTCCTGGCTGTCCTGGAACTCGCTTTGTAGAACAGACTAGCCTCAAACTCACTGAGATCCACCTGTCTCTGCCTCCCAAGTGCTATACCACCACTCAGCTCAACTCCAGTTCTTATGAGAAAAGGCTCTACATTAAAAGCCAGTGCTCCTGAAGTCAGAACTACAACTGACTTGAAACTTTTACTGAAGGAAAAACCAATTAGGAACACTTATTTGTACGCCACAGATTTAGGGAGATAGCTAATCTGTTCATTGTTTAGAGACAACTCTACCTGAAATTCAGAATGATAGCTTTTATTTAACTACAACAAACCGCAGACAGGACAAATACCTAATATCTCAGACATTATCCTGACAACTGTGTGCTCTAAAAAGCCATTCACATCTACTCAATATAAAAGGATGATCAACCATCAATGGCCACTTTTAAAACTATAGTCAGACTCACAGTATGAATGGAAAGATAATAAGCTAAGAAACACTCAAACTCTAGTTCTTACACCAAGTAATCTGGCCTCCCTGCAAGCACGCATGAACCAGATCTCACCAGGTTCCTGACTCAGAGAATCAAGATGTGAGATTCACTGGTTCTACTTGCAAGCGAGGCTCACAACAGAAAGATATGACCAGAGATAAATTGTAACCTATCAGCAAATGCTACAATATACTTCTATAAGCCCCTCAAATTACCTGTAACAGAGTCCAACACTTACTTTCTAGGCCAAGAATTTAACAGTAAAGAAAGTCTAAGGAATGAGCTTAAGGGAAGAAAACAAGGGGTGGAGAAGGTAAGATGGAGACCTGAGGAACACTGGTCCCATCACACATTATGAATTTGACAATCAGCTGGTCTCAGAGCAGACCGCAGTCACGGTATTCCCTACCTGTCTCCCTGCATACCGAAGTGCAAGCTTTCCGCTCACCAAAGCCTGGACATCTTCAGGGCTACAAAAAAAAAGAAAGAGAAAGACAGAGACAGAGAGAGAGAGAGAGAGAGAGAGAGACAGAGAGAGAGAGAGAGAAAGACAGAGAGAGAGAGAGAGAGAGGAAGAAGAAGAAGAGGAGGAGGAGGAGGAGGAGGAGAAAGAAAAAGAAAAGAGAAAAGAAAAGAGAAAGAAAAGGAAAGAAAAGAAAAGAAAAGAAAAGAGAAAAAAGACATACTTGGTCAACTGCTCCAGGACATTGCAATTCTAATCACAGATAGGTGAACTATTTACCAGAATTCCATTGTGAAGATTCATTCACACTGAAAAATCAACTAAATGTCCCAACTATGCCCCAACACTGCAGCAGTCAGGTTTTTTTCACTCTTGGCCAAAGCTAGCAGTGAAAAGTAAAAACCTCCCAACATTAAAGAAAGGGGACAGCTGAGTGTGGTAGCCCATACCTTATGCTATGAGTTCAAAGTCAGTCTGGTCAACGTAGTAAGATCTTGGAAGGGAGGGAAAGAAAGAAAGAGGGAGAGAGGGAGAGAGGGAGGGAGGGAGGGAGGGATGGAGGGAGGGAAGGAGGGAGAGCAACAGAGAAAGAGAGTGAGAAAGAAAAAGAGAGAATGACAGAGAGATAGAAAGACAGAAAGCCCAACTGAACCCCACCCCTAAATCAACAGGCAGAATAATAAGTTTGAGTCAAATCTCAGCATAGTGGGTCTTGCTAAAACACAGCCCTGGGGCGGGGGATGCAGCTCAGTTGGTAGAATGTTTGCCTGGCATACATTAAGCCCTGGATTTATTTCCCAGTACTGGTAGCTCATGTCTGCAATTCCAACATTCTGGACAGCAGAAGTCTGCCACCAACATCATTCTTATCTACATAAAAAGTTGAGACCAGGGCTAGAGAAATGGTCTGGTTGTTAAGAGCACTTGTTACTCTTGTAAGGACCCGGATTCAATTTCCAGCACCTACATGGATGCTCACAGATTTCTGTAACTCCAATTCCAGGAGTTCTGATGCCTTCTTCTGGCCTTCTGGACACCAGACATGCAAGTGGTGCACACACATATAACCAGGAGAAACACATGTACACACACAATAAAAACAAATTTCAAAAATATATTTTCAAAAAGGTTAGGGCCAGTGGGAGGTGGTAGCATAAGTCTTTAATCCCTGCATTTGGGAGGCAGAGGCAGGCAGATTTCTCTGAGTTCCAGGCCAGTGTAACCCCTCAAATAATAATAACAACAAGAACAACAGCAATAATAAAAAATATACAATTAAGATGATTTTAAAATCACAACCCTAGGTAAGGGACATAGTATTTATCTAGCATGCATGAGGCACTGGGTTAAGTCCCTACCACCACTTAATTATCATGCCTTTTATAGTCCAGTTATTCAATTATTTCCTGGGCTCCATGCTCCCCATTCAGGTTGGCCAGTTGACTAACACTGGCCTATCAGCTATTTCCTGAGCTCTGTCCTGTGCTTAATACCTATGAGGACAAAATATTTGAAAAATGAGAAGTTCTCCAATAAAACTTCCCACTTAAGTAATTTCTAAAATTTGCCTCCCCAAATCTGAAAGACTAGGCAAGTAAAAGAGATGTGGTGCACCTCTGACCAGCCACTCTACCTCAACCAGCCCCACAGCCTGCAGCTAAATTTGCATTTATGAGTGGCCAAACTCCCTCCCAAGCCACCCTCTGTTATAGCACAAACTTGGTTGAAAGACTAGAGTTTATCCTACAGTTAGTGTACACTTACGTGTTGAGCATGATTTTGCACAATAACATGTACTTCAGAGATGTGATGGCCTTGGGGCTATCAATGGAGTCATAGCCTTCAAATGCCTCATAGAAGTATGAGTAAGCAGTTTTCCAGTCCTTCTCCTCTGCTGCATGAATAATACCTGGAGAGTGAAAAGAAAGAAGAAGAAAAAACATAAAATAGTAGAACTAGAAGAGAAATTAGAAATTGACTCCAACAGGATCAAGTTACTAATGATCTCAAGTGAAGACAAAGGAACTGCCCCAGGTCATAGCCAACAGAGCTGACATTAGAGCCCCAGGTCTCTGGCCTCTGATCAGCACCCACCCTTTTTAAATTACCAAAGGAGTAAGAGACCCCAATTAAAAAGGAACCCTAAAAAACTCACACTGTATTATTATCTTTCCCATGCTACTTAGCACCTATTCCTGCCTGCACTGGAACAAACATTAAGTCCCCATCGTATCACCTATACAGGCCAGTGAACTGACCCACACACGCCAGACCACACCACACCACATGAATAGCATCAACTTTTGACTAGTACATACAAAGTCCTGCATTCAAGCCCCAGCACTGAATAAACGGGATGTGGTGTCAAACATCTGTAATCCTAGCACTTGGAGATAGAAACAGGAAGACCACAGGAAGATCATCCTCAAGATCATCCTCAGCTACGCACCAATTTTAAGGTCATCCTGGGATTTATGAGATTGTATCTCAAAAGCAAAGCAACAAAATTAAAATTAAAAAAAAAAAGAATCATGTCATGTGATGGTGGCACAAGCCTTTACTCCCAGCACTAAGAGGCAGAGGCAGGTGGATTTCAGAGTCCAAAAGTGAGCCTGGTCTACTACTGAGAAAGTTCCAGGCTAGGGCTACATAGAGCTCAAAAAACAAAACAAAAGAACTACTAGCTTTTTCTATGCTGAGTTTGTTGTTGTTGTTTGATTTTTTTTTGAGACATTGTCTTACTATGTAGCTCTGGCAGTCCTAGATCACCACGTAGATCAGGTTAGCTTCTTCTACCTCCAAATGCTGGGACTAAAGGTATGTCCTGCGCCTAGCTAAATTTAGAATTTTCATACTAAAGTAGCTTTCCTAATTGGTAATATTCCCCAATATGTTATTATTTTCATTTCAAATATATCTCATTTTGAATGTGATTTTGCCTATAGGAAAATATACATCTCTCTATAGCCAAGGAAAACTCCAAGACTGGAGAGACAGCTCAGCAGTTAAAAGCGCTGACTGCTCTTCCAGAGGACTTGAGTCCAATTCCCTGAATCCATATGGTAGCTCACAATCATCTGTAACTCCAGTTCCAGAGGGTTCAACACCCTCTTCTGGCCTCAGTGGCCACCAGACATGCATGTGGTACATAGACTATACATGAAAGCAAAAGACCCACACACAAAAAATAGAACTAAATAAGTCATTTTGTTTGTTTGTTTGTTTTTGAGACAGGGCTTCTCTGTCCAGGAACTCACTTTGTAGACTAGGCTGGCCTTGAACACACAGAAAACTGCCTACCTCTGCCTAGCTCTAAATAATCTTGGAAGACACAACAAACTGCTGAAGTTGCCAAGCTTAATAAATATCAGAATTTCCCCCATATCCTCCCAGAATATCAGTAGTGCTGAATAAGTCAGTCCAATAAGTCTGGCTGGAGGGAAAAAAGTGAGCCAAGCACTATAGGGTTATACGCTCACAACCACAGCACTCATCAGCTCTCAGGAGGCCGAGGAAGGAGAATTCTAAGTTCAAAGCCAGCAGAGACTATAATGTAGGACGTTATCTTTAAAAAGAAAGGAAAAAAGGATGGGTGGGAGGAGGGAGAGAAGGAAGGAGGGAAAGGGAGAAGGGGGAGAGAAGGGGAGAGAGAGAACAAACAAACAAGGCCTCAAAGACAAATATGTTATTTTCTTGAAAACATTAACAAGAAAAGTCACATCAGCAGTATTACTATTTGCTTATGTTTACGTTTTAAAGACTTTTTTCATTTTTTTATTGTTTTTATTAAGCTATACACTTTCTCTTCCCTTCCTCCCCTTCCCCATGACCCCCACGCTTCCAATTTACTCAGGAGATCTTGCCTTTTTCTCCTTCTTACGTAGAACCAACCATGTATGTCTCTCTTAAATTAGGATCCACTTTGTTTTTCATTTATTTTTGTATCTGAGTGTTCGTACAGATGCCCAGAAAAGCCAAAAGATGGCACCAAATTCCCTAGAGCTAGAATTATGGGCTACCCAATGCATTTCTAACTGCTTAGCCATCTCTCCGGCCTAAATATGTTTACTTTTAAAAGCAAAATCCCACATTCAACACAAACATTAAAGGGAGTCTTCCATGTGCCAAGCAGAAAATATACAAACAAGGCTAATGAACTTAGTACGATAGTGTGTATAAAAGAATAAATTTTGGGGAACTGTAAAGAACACCTGTTCTGGCAGAAAACTTGGATTCAGTGCCCAACATTCAAATGGTAGCTCACAGCCATCTGTAACTCCAGTCCCAGGAAATCCAATGCCCTCTTCTGGCCTCTTTGGGCACCAGGCAGACATAAAGTACATATACATGTAGGCAAAACACCCATTCATATTAAATAAAAATCAATCTTAAAAATTTTTTTTAAAAATATATTTTGAAAAGTTAATTCAAAAGCAAAAAAAGGAACCCAACAAAGGCGAATCTGTGAGTTGAGGGCCAGCCTGGTTCTAGAGCTACATAATGAGATCCTGTGTCAAAACCAAGAAAGAATGAACAAAAGAAGTTTGCAGAAGAGACATCTAAATTGGATCCAGAAGGATACATAGGCATTTGCACATAGGGTTCAAGTGTAAAGGCAGAACATCTGAAATCAGGATTATCTTCCAACAGTCCTGACATGAAGCCCATTCAAAAAAATCCTACATGTTTCCAAGTCTCTAAGAGACTAATAGATTTGGTTAACACACATAAGGTAGGCCACTCTGGAAAAGAAATGCTACCATTCTTAGTAAGTGACTAAGAGATAAATTAAGTGAGAACCCTAACGTATGGTTGACAGTCAGGTTGCCTAGACAAGCACTGATAACTATGGTTTTTTTGTTTGTTTGTCTGGTTTTTCGAGACAGGGTTTCTCTGTAGCTTTGGAGCCTGTCCTGGAACTCACTCTGTAAACCAGGCTGGCTTAGAACTCAGATTCGCCTGTCTCTGCCTTCCAAGTACTGGGATTAAAGGTGTGTGCCACCACTGCCCAACTGATAAGTATGTTCTTAATTGTTTTAGGCAGTTAATAGGAAGAAGCTAGCTTGAAAGGCAGCCTTCTCATTTGTTTCTTAAATCAGTCAATTATTTTCCAGCTTCAGCCCCACCCCCATTCCTTTCACCCGTAAGATAAGGCAAGCACTGAGGACGTGCATCTTATGCACTGCTGGACCACTTACCTGATTGCATATCCAAAGTGGCCTGCAATTTAGGGGGGCAGTAGATGGCATTGGCTGTGGTTCGAGCAGAGGTTAAGGCAGCTCGGGCTTTCGGCAGATTACTCAAAGCATGGTATGTTTTGCTTTCTAAAAGCTGTACTTCCACCAAAAGGGCTTTATCATCCATCTTTTTCAATTCCCGCAGCAGCTGAGAACCTAGAAAAGGAGAAAATATGCATATATCTGTTTGTTAGTCTCATTACCACCATCATCCTTTTTTCCTAGCACTTGGGAGGCAGAGGCAGGTGGATCTCTGTGAGTTCAAGGACAGCCTGGGCTATAAAGTAAGTTCCAGGACAGCCAGGACACAGAAATACCTTGTCTTGAAAAACAAAAACAAACAAGCAAATATAGGGACTTACAATACAGCTCTGGATGGCCTGGAACTCACCATGAAAACCAAGCTGGTCTAGAGTAGTCTAAACTGCCACACTAGTCTCTTTTCCCCCCTAAACAAAGATTTGTTTGGGGCTGGAGAGATGGTTCAGGTTAAGACCAGGACGACCCCTTGGTGGTTCATAACCATCTATAGCTCCAGTTCCAGGGGATCCAATGTCTCCCTTTGGACTCTTTGGGCGCCTGGCACATACATGGTACATATACACACACACATACACACACACACACATACATGCAGACAAATACTCATCCACATAACTTTCTTATTAAAGAAAAGAAAGGTTTGTTTTAAATTTGTGATTATTGTCTTTGTAAACATATATGCACATGTATGTACAGGTAGATCTCTGTGCACAGAGACCAAAAGAGAACATCGAGTATCCTCCATCACTTTCTGCATATTTCTTTGAGGCAAGGTCTCTTCCGGAACCTGGAGCTCCCGTTTTCTCACCTAAGCTAGAAGTTAACAAGCCCCCATGGTCCTGTAACCACATGCCTTGGAGCTGGCATTTTGTCTAGATTCCCTTGTTAGTCTTAATCTTAACATTATAATACCATAAAATCTTACTCTCTACTCATAATGGCAATAATAAAGAAACCCTCCAAAACTCATACAAGTTACCTTCACAGCCCATGAAAGAATTAAATTTTCCTCTAATGTGCTTTCAAAAGAAAACTACAGGGGGCTGGAGAGATGGCTCAGCAGTTAAGAACATTGCCTGCTCTTCCAAAGGTCCCGAGTTCAATTCCCAGCAACCACAAGGTGGCTCACAACCATCTGTAATGAGGCCTGGTGCCCTCTTCTGGACTGAAGAAAGAATACTGTATACATAATAAACAAATAAATAAATATTTAAAAAAAAAGAAAAAAGAAAACTACATTATCCTGAAGCTTTTATTCTAAACACAACACTGGAGCTAAGAGTTCTATACACTCACACCTAAGATTTACAGTGACATCCATCCAGCAATCAAAGGGCTGTAACTTTTTGAAAAACATGGGAAGCAGGCATGGTAAAGGCATGGCTGTAATCTCAGAACTTGGAGAGTTGTGACAGAATGATAACAAGTGATTGGGCTACATAGTGAGAAACTGCCTTAACCAGCTAAAACAAAAAGAAATCAGGGTACAAGGCCTCATGGGGAAGAAAGAAATTTTATAATATGTCAATATTCTTCAAACACACCTTATTTCTCCATCTCAGAAGAGAATAGCAGATCATTTATACTATGTACAAAAATTAACTTCAGATGGATAAAAGGCATAAATAGGAGAACTAAAACTTTGGTGCATGCCTGTCACTGTTAACACTTAGGAGGCTAAAACAGGAGTATGAGCACGAGGCCAGACTAGGCTGTATAATTAATTCCAGACCAACATGGGCTACAGAGAGAGATAGAGACAGACAGGCAGAGAGACAGACAAGAGAGAGAGAGAGAGAGAGAGAGAGAGAGAGAGATCGATCAACTATAAATCCTCTAAAACAGAGCCAGGTGTGGTGGTGCACAACTTTAATCCCAGCACTTGGAAAGTAGAAACAAAAGAAAATGAAATAGATAAATAGGATGTTATTATAATTTAAGGACACTTTATTTGCTGTGCACACATGCACAGGCCCAAGCCCGGTAGTGGCACAGCAAGCATGTGGAAGTCAGAAGACAACTCCTGGGAGTCAGTTCTCACCTGCCACCGCATGGTCCTCAGGCCTGCATGCAAGCACCTCTACCTGCTGAGCCATTTGCTGGCACAGAACTTACTTTAAAAAAATACCATCAATAGCCGGACAGTGGTGGAGCATGCCTTTAATCCCAGCACTCGGGAGGCAAAGGCAAGTGGATATTTGTGAGTTCGAGACCAGCCTGGTCTATACAAGAGCTAGTTCTAGGACAGGCTCCAAAGCACCAGAGAAACCCTGTCTCGAACCCCCCCACCAAAAAAATACCATTATTAAAATGAAAAACTCATCAGGCATGTCGGCTCACATCTATAATCACAGGACTCAGTAGGTAGAAACAGGGAATTCCCAAAGCAATGTGTTTTCCCTTATTTTTTTACTCATAAATTGTCACATTTATTTATTGGTTTATCTATTTGAGTGAGTATGTGTGTATGGCATCTGTGTGAGCTAAAGAGAAACCCTGTTTCGAGAAAACAAAACAAAAAACAAACAAACAAACAAAACACACATAAGGAAATCCTACTTTACATATATTAAGAAAACTATAAGGGCTGGAGAGATGACTCAAAGATTAAGCCATCTTATAAGGCTGTTCTTCCAGAGGACCCAGGGTGCCATTCCCAGTACCCACATGGTGGCTTACAACTGCCTGTGTAACTTCAACTTCAGAAGATTCAATACCCTTACACAGACATACATGCAGGTAAATTATTAATACTCATAAAATAAAAGTAAATTATTTAAAAACAGAAAACTATAGTAAAAGATAGTATTGATGAGGATGTTTCTGCTACTTGGGAAACAGTTTGGTTGCTCTTCAAAAAACTATAGCTATCACTTGACCTAGTAACCCCATTTGTAGGTCAGAATTCGAAATAAAAACAGGTTCTAGTAACAAAACAGTATTCTAGAAACAAAAAGGGAAAGAATACAAGTCTGTCAAGCAATGAATAAGCAAGCTACAGTCATGGGCTGGGGAGATTGCTCTGTTGGTGAAGTGCTTCTACACAAACATGAGTTTAGAGCTCCAGCACCCAAGTAAAAGGTTACCGGAAAGAGGTAAAAAGACCCCTGTAATTCAGTGGTCCTCAAGTCTAGCTAATCCACCCAATACCATATTCAGTTAAAGACCGAAAGATTCTTAGTCTCAAAACTAAGATAGACCATGATTGAGGAAGACACCCAACATCAATCACGGGCCTCCACACATATGCATATACACTCATGTGAACACACACACACACAATACATCCAAAGGACAACTTATTACTTAGCAACTGACACATGTGACAACATGGGTGAATACTGAGAATAATTATGTTAAGCAAAAGATGACCACATATTATATGACTCCATTCACATGTACTGCCCTAAACAGGAAGATATGTACAGAGAAAGCAAACAGTAGTGTCTCTGGCTTGGGAAGTGGGGTGAGGAATGAAGAATTCATGAATAGTGACAGCTGATGGCTTCTTTCTGAAGTGATGGAAATGTTCTGAAATTAGGGGTGGTCACTGCACAACTTGGTGAATACATTTCTAGGAAAAAAATTACTGAAGTATACGTATAACTTTGGAAGGTGAATTTTGGGGGTTGGGGAGCTAATTCAGTCCATAAAGTGATTGCTACACAAACTTGAGAGTCTGAGTTCAACCTCTAGAATCTAGAACAATGTAAAATTCAAGGCATGGTGACCCACACTTCTAATCCCAGTGCTGGGGAGGCAGAAACAGAAGCACCCCAGGGGCTCGCCTGCCGGCCAGTGTATCATAATCAAGGAGACACAAGTCCCTTTCTCAAGCCAGGTGTGGCACCACACACTTTTAGTTCTAGCACTCAGGAGGCAGAGACAGAGACACGGGTGGATCTTCTGAGTTGAAGCCAACATATCTTTCTACATAGGAAGTTTTTAGGCCAGCTAGAACTCCACAAGACCTTGATGGTGGGGATGGGGCAATGAACACTCCTAAAGAACACCACCCAAGATTGACCTTTGGCTTATGCTTTCTTACACATGCTTACAAAAACACACACACAAAGATGAATATGAAATGAATCTGAATTATGTCTCAATAAAGCTAGCTTTTTTAAAAAAAGCTACTATCTCCTGTCTCCTTAAACCTATGAAACTGTTGGCCAGACATGGTGGCAGACACCTTTAATCCCAGCGCTTGAGAGGCAGAGGCAGGTGGAGTTCAAAGCCAGCCTACTGCAGGATATTTGATCGTACTGTTAACCCTAAGATTGCATTATTTACTGGAAAAACCTGTTTCTAGTTGTAGTGTGGCTCAGGCCTAGCACAACTTTAATCCTTTAATCTAAGAGCTTTCTGCTTATTGCAAACAGGATTAAATAAAGTCAACCATAGCTCAAGAAAGGGAGTAACCAATCGTTTGACAAGAAGTGAATATAGGATTATTAAGAAAAAAACCATAGAGAGTAAGAGGGAGTCAGGAGGACAAAAGGAGAAAGAGAGACACAGGAAGGAGAAGAGAGGGACATTCTTTTGGTCTCTTTCTGGGAGAACAGCAGAAGAGGAAGGTGAGCTGGGTGCTTTCCTGTTGCACTGAACTAGCAGGCTTTCACCCCAATATCTAACTCCCGAGTCTTTACTGGTAAAAATCAAACAATTGAAATTTTGTTTAAAAAAAAAAACAACACCAGCTTGGTCTACAGAGCAAGTTCCAAGACACTGAGGATAATCAGAGAAACTCTGCCTCAAAAGAAATATATATATATAATCTTTAAAAAAATAATGTAATTGCTATTTCAGGATAAACACTGAATACTAGCAATATTTTAACTTAATAAATTGTAAGAAGGGAAATGGGATTTCATCATTATAAAGGCACGTTACTACATGCCTGCGATCCAAGCAAAGGGAGGCTAAAGCAGGAGGAGCCTGAACTTATGAGAACCTATCTCAAAAAGAGGGGAGGGCTGGAAAGATGGTTAAGAACACTTGCTGTCCTTGCAGAAGTCCCAGTATCCACGTGGTGACTTATACCATCCATAGCCATACACATACACACATACATGCAGGCTAAACACTTAAATGGATAAAATAAAATCTAAAAGAAGAAAGCAATGAGATATTTCTAGGCTATTTAAAGATCATAGAAGGAGGATTTAACTAACATTAATGACTGATGAAGGAAGAATGAACATTTTCTTCAATGGTGTATCTACTGTTGAGGTGCTCATAGGCTTGTAAACAAACCCTCACCATGATCCTAACAGCAGCCTTAATGAAAAGTGCTGGACTACAAAACAAGAAAACGTAAGAGTAGAAGGTAGGTAGTAGAAGGGAAGGTAGTTGGGGCAAGCAAAGAGATTAGCATAAGTAGGAGAGAGGAGAAAGAACAACAGGAAGAGGTGAAAACAACCGATATACATCATGTACCTCTATGAAAATGTCATGATAAAACTCATTATATAATCGATATCTACTAATAAAAAACATTAAAATAATAATAAACACTCCAGCTTCCAAAAATTTAGCATTCAATTTCTTGACTTTTGTATGTTTGTATATACAACATGTATGTGGAAGTCAGGTCAACTTCTGGGAGTTAATCCTCTCTTTCCTTCTGTGGATCCTAATGTCTCTGCCTCCCCAGTGAGGGATTAGAAGTGTGTGTCACCATGCCTGGCTTTTTACATGGGTTCTGGAGATCAAACACAGGTCCTCAAGTTCGCATGATAAGCATTTTACTGAGAGCTATCACCCTAATCAAAACTCACCTTATAAGTTATATAATTCTGCCAGGCAATGGTGCCACAGCCTTTAATCCCAGCATTTAGGAATAGAGGCAGGCAGATCTCTGTGAGTTCAAGACTAACCTGGTCTACAGAGCAAGTTCCGGAGCAGCCAAAGCTGCTACACAAAGAAATTCTGTCTCAAAACGGGGGGGGTGGGGGGGGGGTGGGGGGTGGGGGGGGGGGGGGTGGGGGGTGGTGGTGAAGGGGGTTGTTGGTTCTAGGACAGTCAAGAACAGCTAAGGCTATACAGAGAAATCCTGTCTCGAAAAAACAAAACAAAAAACAACAACAAAAGTTGTATAACTCAGTGGGTTGTTTGCTTTAGAATATTTACTAAGTTACAAATTTACCACCACCAATTTCAGGCATTCTTCTAGAGTTATATGGCTTGTTTTTTTTGATCTTTCAATGAGACTTGGGGCTGGCTCACAGGTTAGGATAGGTTGACTGGCCAGTAAGTCTCAGGGATTCTTCTGTCTCTGCCTTCCAGCAATGGAATTACAGGCTTTTTATTTGAGTTCTGGGAATCAAACTCAGATCCCTGTGTGTGCACAACAAGCATTTTTAACTGAGCCAGCCCTATTTGCCGACTTTTGATCAAGTTTCATACATTGAAGCCTTAAACTAAGTATAACCAAGATTGACTTTGAGCTGATCTTCCTGCCTGCTAAGATGTTAGGCATGACTCAGTATGCCCAGTTCAACTTTTCAATTTTTAAAAAAGACTTCCAAGGATCAACAAAATAGCCTGTCAGCAAGTGTGTGATCAATCCAGGATCCATGAGTTGGAAGAAGAGAACCAACTCCAGTTGTTCACTGACCTCCACATGCACACCATGTTGTCTGCATATCTGCACTCTCTAAGTAAATAAAAATGAAATAAAATAGATTTTAAGTATATGCAAATAGCAATATAGGAGGGATGGGCAAATGGCTCTACAGTTAAGAGATACTCTACCAGAGGACCCAAGTTCAGTTCCCAACACCCACATCAGGCAGCTCACAACTACCTGCAACTCCAACACTTCTGACCTCCACAGGTATGTGCAGATGTAGAAATCTTCACACAGACATATACGCTTAAATATAAATATTAAAAAATAAAATATACGCTGGACATGGTGGCGCATGCCTGCAACCCAGCACTCGGGAGACAGGGGCAGGCAGATCTCTGTGAGTTTGAAGCCAGTCTGGTCTACAGAGTAAGTTACTGGACAGCAAGGGATACACAGAGAAAGCCCACTTGAAAAACCAAATAAGCCGGGCGGTGGTGGTGCATTTCTTTAATCCCAGCACTTGGGAGGCAGATCTCTGTGAGTTCGAGGCAAGCCTGGTCTACATGAGCTAGCTCCAGGACAGGCTCCAAAGCTCATAACACCCACCCCCACCAAAAAAATAATTCATTCATTAAAAAAAAAAAACGAAGATTAAAATGTAGTAATTACAAAAAAAATTAAATCTGAAATTTAGTAAGGTATTTTATATAAAATAGACTAAAAAAGAAATCCCATCTACTATTTCAGTGATAAGGCTCTTACAGCTCTAAATTTAAAGCTTAAAACTGATGTCTGTTCTGTAAAATTAAGACTAACCCCAACTGGCTTCCCAGAACTTTATGCCCAGGGCTGCTCTAGCACCGAGCTAACTTCCACCCCAATTTTTCTGATTTTTTTTGGGGGGGGGGGGTTGGCTGGTTGGGTTTTTTGTTTGTTTGTTTATCGAGTCTAGGTATCTTCTATATAACAGTTCTGGCTTCCTGGAACTCTCTTTGTAGACCAGGCTAGCCTTGAACTCACAGAGATCCACCTGCCTCTGCATCCCAAGTACTGGAATTAAAGGCATGAGCCACCACCACCCACGGCTAGTTTTTCAGAACTTTGAAACAGAGCTTTACTGTGACAGAGTTTATGAATGTTAACTACCTGAAATGCTTCTTAGGCACAAGTAAAATATGATTATTAACAATAATAACAGAGTTTGTGATGGAGGAGGGTCATCTGTCTATGTGTTACTTTCATTGGTTAATAAAGAAACTGCCTTGGCCCTTTGATAGGACTGAAAATTAGGTAAGTGGAGTAGACAAAACAAGATGCTGGGAAGAAGGGAAGTGAATTAGTCACCATGACTCTCCTCTCCGAGACAGGCACAGGTTAGGATCTTTCCCGGTAAGCCACCACCTCGTGGTGCTACACAGATTACTAAATATGAGTTAAAGCAAGATGTGAGAATTAGCCAATAAGAGGCTGAAACTAATGGGCCAGGCAGTGTTTAAGAGAATACAGTTTCCGTGTAATTATTTTGGGTAAAGCTAGCCAGGCGGGTGGGAAGCGGCCCACCGTTCCTTTTACAAGTTTGGAATAGACTTGTTTAGCTATCTTAAATTAGATGTCTTATTAATTTCTACCAGTTTACTTACCCAAATGCAATGCTTCCTGGTACCGCTTAGTATCAAAATACAAAGACACCAACCTTGCCTAGGAAAGAGAAAAGGCATTGACTGAAGGAAATAAGGGGGAAATTCACAGAAAGAAATCAACAAATGACAGTCACCGAACGGTCACTGTTGAATATACATGTTCTGATAACAAGGTTGGACAAACAAGTAGATTACATCCCAGTCCTATTTCTTACTGTGTCCAAATGACCATTAACTCTACTATACCACACTGCTGCTTCTTTTCTACACTCAAACAGACAAAGTGGCTCAAAAGTTCAAGAAGAAATAAAAATAGTTTAAAAGAAAAATTTAGCCAGGTGTGTTGGTACAAAGATAGACAGATCTCTGAGTTCTTGGCCAGACAGGTCTACAGAGCAAATTCCAGAACAGCCAGGGCTACACAGAGAAACCCTGTCTCAAAGGAACAAAAAGACAAATTTAGATCCAGGCACAGTGGCTAACACCTATAATCCCAGAATTTAGGAAACTGAGACAAGGAGCTTGCCAAAAGTCTGAAGCCATGCTGAGCTCTAGAATAAGATGATGTCGTGTTTTAAAAAATAAATACTTCTACCAGGGATATTTCCATAACTAGAAGCACTATCAACAATATTCAGGTGAGGGTGATACAGAGCTACTCAAGACGTTTCTGTCAGGGTGGTACTTATACTCACAGCTTATCCATCTAAAGCTGCAGATCTGAAGTCAATGCTAAGGTAGGCACCTACCTCCAATGCTTGGCGTAAGAAAGTTCTTTTCTCTGATTTGGCCCATTCGATGCACTCTAAACATAGCTCGACCTGCAAGAAAGACAATACATGTAACATGATGTCCTCACCTTCTTCCAAATACATGTAACATGATGTCCTTACCTCCTTCCAACTAACTACATTGGAGGCACCAAGCCTTTTAGCTCCCTCCTTTCTGATTCCACATTTTGCTCTATTTAGCATGTATAGTATGCTTGCCTACCATACTTCAGCATCTTTTTACGATTTAATTATTTGTCTGTTTGTTTTTGTGTGTAAGTGCTCTATCTGTATGTATGCCTTTATATGAGAAGAGGGTATCAGACCCCACTACAGATGGTTGTGAGAATTGAACTCAGGACCTCTGGAAGAGCTGATCTGTACTATACTTGCCCACCACATCTCAATATTTAATGGTTATACTATGATGAAGAAAGGTTATACTATGACTTGGCTCTTAAAAATTATATCCTTTGGCACAGCTTGGTGGTACGTGCACACCTTTAGTTCCGATACTTGGGAGGAAGAGGCAGGCAGATCCCTATGAGTTCCAGGCCAACCAGCTTGATCTACATAGTGAGTTCCATGACAGTCAGGATATGTAGAGAGACCCTGCCTTTTTTAAAAAAAAAAAAAAAAGTTTTCTCTTCTACCTCCCTAGTATATTCAGAATTCCTCAAAACATATAGCCCTGAAATACCTCTTCCTTTTTTAATATTTATTTATTTATTATGTACACAACATTCTGTCTGTGTATATCTTCTGCAGGCCAGAAGAGGGCACCAGATCTCATTACAGATGGTTGTGAGCCACCATGTGGTTGCTGGGAATTGAACTCAGGACCTTTGGAAGAGCAGTCAGTGCTCTTAACTGCTGAGCCATCTCCCCAGCCCCCCCCTTTTTGACATCAGAGGTATCTTTAAAGTACAAATCTCTTCCTGAATAGTTGAAAAGAGTAAAATAAAATACTATGACTATGTTAGTAAAAAGAGGTGAAATTCCAAGCACAAAAAAATCCTTGTTCTTGCCAGGCAGTAGTAGTGCACACCTTTAATCTCAGTACTCGGAAGAAAGGGGCAGGAGAATCTCTGAGTTTGAGGCCAGCCTGGTCTACAAACAGAGTTCCAGGACAGCCAGAGTTGTTATACTGAGAAACCCTGTCTGGAAAACAACAACAAAAAATCTTGTTCCTAAAAGTTAGCTGTAAGGCTCAAAACATCCAATTTGCTATTTATCATTAAGCACAACTAGCCAATTTATTATCATTCATACAGGAAAAATAGATACTGTAAAAGGGAAGAGCATAGAATTGCCTAACACATTTAAAAGAGCTCTGAATCCCCAGCTGTCTGGCACCCAAACAGTAGTATGATATACAAAGTAACAAAATGTAACATTCTATGTGAGACAGTACATGCCTTTGGGTACCCAAAACATCCTAGCTTTGACAGAATGCACATGAAGGACTGTAACTTTTCTATGGTTTCCAGGAGTTAAATTTTTGTTTTTGTTTTTATTAAGGTTGCTGCTAATGAGAAAGAACACAAGGCAATAAAATGAAAACTGAAGTTTCTGGAGAACTGCTAATGCAATGGATTCTTATATAAATGCACAGTTCTCCTGAGCCATGCTGTAAGGGAAGAAAACTGAAGGAAATAATCTAACATGAAAGGATTGACAAGCTCATTAAGCAAACAAAAATAACATTAAGACAATTCCCTGCGATGAGATCAATGAAACCTCCCTAACTCCTCACTGAAGCCCCCTGGTGGCTATCTAATTAATCTCTTAATGCTAAGCACAACCAAATTCAAACAATGGTAAAACGGAAGAAAAACTAAACTAAAAGCAAATCAAATCAATCACAACCTTAGAGTTTGTGTTGTGTTCTGAAAAGCAAAACTCAAGATATATTCATGATATGGGTAAACTGAATACAGATAGACAGACAGACAGACAGGATATGGGTATGTATATATGTGTGTATGTACATAGTGTATAGTATGTATAGTGTATAGTATATATAATGCTATATATAGTTACAATATAAGTAATATATACATGGGGGGGTGTTTGTGTAATTTTGGTTTGGTTTGGTTTTTTTGAGACAGGGTTTCTTATAAAGAAACCTGGCTTTGCTGGAACTCACTCTGTAGATCAGGCAAACTGAAAATATTTTTAACAAGAAAAATATAATAATCTTAAGTCATATGTGACTTGTGAGGCTAAGAAATGTTCATCAGTTTTACCTGGAATACTTTTTCAAATTCACAAGATGAATGCTGAGAAACTGGTATATTCCTCTATAAATGCAGTACTGCAATAAATATCTGAGGGGCTAGAGATGACTCAGTGGTTGAAAGCACTGGCTGCTCTTCCAGATGTCCTAGGTTCAATTCCCAGCCCCCACAAAGCAGCTCACAACTACATGTAACTCCAGTCCAAAGGGATCTGACACCCTCACACAGGTAGACATACATAAAGGCAAAACACAAATGCACATAAAATTAAAATAATAATAATAAAATACCACTAAAAGAGACAAAAAAAGACAGTCAAGTCTACTCTAGCATTTCACCCACTTTCATTTCCCTGATAATCTAGATGTTAAGTGATTTTCACAAGATCATGTATCAGCTGCTAGGACCAGAATTTTCCCTACCTCCAAAGTTCTTTCTGCCTTAACCAAGACTTCAGTTAAGGTCACTACTGACACTCCCCTAGAACAGGAATGCTTCTTTGCTTTTACAAATGAATTTGAAATCTATTTTCTTTTTCTTGTTGGGTTTTTTCTTTTGTCTTGGGTTTTTTGTTTTGGTTTGGTTTGGTTTTGGTTTCTTGAGACAGGGTTTCTCTGTGTAAGTCCTGGCTGTTCTGGAACTCACTCTATAGATCAAGCTGGCCTCAAATTCCCAGAGCTCCACCTGCCTCTACCTCCCAAGTGTTGGGATTAAAGGTGTGCGCCACCACCACCCCTCCTTGAAATCTATTTTCAATTAGAGCATATGGTTTGCTTTATCTATAATAATTATAAAACCAGAGCTAGTCCCAGGCAAAAATTTAAAAGGTCTTGGAGCTTGCTACATAGTTATTTTGTCTGAGTGATTTAGTGTTTCCATCCAAGGGTAGATACCAAGGATCAAACTCAGGTCATCAAGCTTGGCAGCAAACATCTTTACCCAGTGAGCCATCTTGTCCCCCTTCCCCCTCCTATTCTTGAAGAAAAGCTCTTTAACAAGTCTAGTTCTCTTAACAACTTTGCCTCAGGCCTCAATACTAGCCAAGTGTGGTAGCGCACGCCTTTAATCTCCAGCCTGGCCTACAGAGTGAGTTCCAGGACAACCAGAGCTATTCAGAGAAACCCTGTCTCAAGAAGGGGGGGGGGGGGGGGAAAGACTACTATAACTATGATCCATCTATGCCTGCCTTCTTCATCTTTTCACATCACCCAGAAAACTTTAAAGAGGGAAGAATAAACACTGCATCAATTTCCTCACAACAAAAACCTTTCAGTCACCCAGACAAAAGGAAAAGTGAAATATGCTCATATATCCATTAAATCTAGGGGCTAGAGAGATGGCTCAGCGATAAAGAGCACTGTCTGTTCTTCTAGAGGACCCAGGTTCAATCTCCAGTACCCACATGAGACTCACAACTGTCTAACTCTTATCTAGTCCCCACGGATCTGACAACCTCTTCTGGCTTCTGAGGGCACTGCACCTGGTGCACAGATAAACAAAACATCCATACATATAAAATCAATGAGTTAAAAAAAGAAACAACACAGATCTTAATTCAAGAAAGTACTTTCTGAGCACCCAAGACCTGACTGTATACTCCTTTAAGTACTAAATATGTAATTCCTTTAAGACAAACTACTCCAGGCGCTAGAGAGACAGCTCAGCTATTAAGAGCACTGGCAGCTCTTGCAGAGAACATGGGTTTGGTTCCCAGCACCTACATGGGAGCTACAATGTCCTCTAATCTCCAGTTCCAGGGATCCAATATTCTCTTCTAACCTCTTCTGGCACTGGACACACATGGTGCACATATATATAAATGCAGGCAAGACATCTATACACATAAAATAAATCTAAAAAAATTGTTTTTAAGTAGTCAAAGTATACTAGTAATGAAGAAAGCCTTGAACTACCACGAGGTATAGAATAATTCCCCTGACTGAGACTGTATTAAAGATAAGGCAAATGCATAATTGTCATATAAGGTAAAATAATAATAAATATAGCATACACAAAAATATAATGTGGGTCACTGAAAAAGTTAAGATCACACCAGTATTAAGAAGAAAAAATGTTCAAGAAAGTGAACTTGAGGTGGATCACAGAAAAATGCATAGCACGAGTAGACAATCTCAGCAAACCAAGCACTCAACAGCATTCAGAACAGGGAGGATGAAGCTGCTGTAGTATACTGTACCCCAGAAAACCATGAATTACCTACAGCTGACAGTGGATAGCAACTGAAGGATCAATCAAGCAGAGGCAGAAGAGATACAAAATTCTCAGAATACTATTTGGTAAAATACCTTTGAAAATAAGCCGGATAGTAGTATTGCAAGCCTTTAATCTCAGCACTCAGAAGGCAAAGGCGCATGGGTCTCTGAGTTCAAGGCTAGCCAGTCTATACACAGTAAGACAGTATCAAAAAAAAAAAAAAAACTAGATAAAATAAATAAATAAATAAAAAATAAAAAAATTAAAAAACTAGATAAATAAATAAATAAAAACACTTAAGTAGTTTAAAAGAAAAACTAATATAGGGGCTGGAGAAGTGACTCAGAGGTTAGAAGAACTGACTGCTGTTCCGGAGGTCCTGAGTTCAATTCCCAGCAACCACATGATGGCTCACCCATCTATAATGAAATCTGGTGCCCAGAACACTATATATATAAAATAAATAAATTTAAAGAAAAAAAGAAAAGAAAAACTAATATAAAGTCAGGTGGTAGTGGTACACATCTTTGATCCCAGCACTAAGCAGAAGCAGATGGCTCTCTGAGTTCAAAGCCAGTCTGGTCTAGAGTAAGTTCCAGGACAAACTATGTCTCAAAAAACAAAAGGCGGGCAGGAATCAATGTTTCGGAATACTTGTTTACACTGTGAAGATATATCTTTGCCAAGGTTCCTTCTGATTGGTTTAATAAAGAGCTAAATAGTCAATAGCTAGGCAGGAAGAGGTTAGACAGAACTAAGAAAGAGAGAATTTATATAGACAGAAGGTATGAAGTCAGGTGTGGTGGTACATGTCTGTAACCCAGAAAAGTGTCTTCTGACCCACACACATGCATCACAGGGCATAGGTACACATACACATACACACATAAAGTGGAATTTTATTAATAGCAAATTACCTATAATCCACAAAAACTATCAAAAAAAAACTCCAATCAATGGAATGAGACCTGGGGTTTTTTTTGATAAACGCTAAATTGCTAATTGTCAAAAAAAAAAACCTTTATTAAACATTAAAGTTACACACATATGAAAAAGACATGCAGTCAGACATGGTAGTGCACGCCTGCAATCCCAACATTTAGAAAGCTACAAAAGGATTTCAAGTTTCAAGTTCCAAACCAGCTTGACCTATGAGATCCTGACTCAGAAAAACAAATGAGCCAAATTTACAAGAGGTACACCTTTCATTCTAGCACTTGGAAAGCAGATAGATACAGGAGGATCTCTATGGTTATAAGACCAGGCTGGTCTACATAGCAAGTTCCAGACCAGTCAGGCTATAGTGAGACATCTCTAAGAAAGGACAAATTAATTATTTAAACTAACTAATTTTCTAAAAGAATAACTTGCCTGAGAACTTCCTTTTACTCTAAGAAAAGGAAAAACGGTCATTAGTTGGAGAAAACAAACAATTACAATGTGTAAACACAGTTAAGAGAGAGCCTACCCAGACATGGAGCCATATAACAAAAGTCCCACTAATCAAATAAAAAAGGGCACCAAATTATGAGCTGAGGAGACTTCCACAAAGGACTAAGGATTAAGGGCACGTTGGTGCGCACCTTTGATCCTAGCACTCCAGAGGCAGGGGCAGGCAGATCTCTCTGAATTCCAGACCAATATGGCAGTCTGCACAGTGAGCTCCAGGCTGACCAAGGCTACATAAGTGAGACTGTCTCAAAAAAAAAAAAAAGAAGAAGAAAAAGAGTAAAAGAGTGAACTAAACCAGTTCTACCCAGTCAACTCTGTTAAAGGGAGGAACAAATCTAATGACCTCAGTGAACAAAGAAATGGTCTAAATAATTTTTAATATGAAAAGTTCAAGGTAGCATTTATTAGTTGGAAGCCAACACTGATTGGTCAACCTGTTTTTGAGGCATTCTAATTCAAACAAAAGAATTCATGAATACAAAGAACAGTTTAGAAAACTGAGGGCTTGATAAGATCAACATTTCTAAAAAGTATGTTTTCTTTCATTCACCAAAATAACTCTAATACTTTGATTCAAAAGCTTTTATCTAAAAATTATCTATTTTGACCTAATGTCATAAACCAGAAACAAGTAAATTTGAAGACTGCTCTACAAATGAAGCTTATAGCTTGGCTTCAAAGAATCATCAGAGTGGGGTTGAAGAGATGGCTCGGTGGTTATGAGCATTTACTGTTCTTCAAGAGGACCTGAGTTCAGTTCCCAGCACTCACATTGTGGCTTATTACCATCCATAACACTAGTTCCAGGGTATCCAATGCCCTCTTCTATCCCTCCAAGGATATCAGATACACATGTGGTATGCAAACTCACATGTAGACAAAATACTGATACATGTAAAATAAGTAAATCTAAAAAATAAAAAGAGCATCATCAAAGCAAGAAACCAGAATTAACAAAATATAATTCCAAAGTGAGATCCATGTGTCCTCAATTTCTGAAATCCCTCACACCAACCAATATACTACTGTGAACTTTTGTCTTTACCTGCCCCCCAACCTAAGATAGAGGAGACAATTAGACACACGACCAACTGGCAATTCCAGCCCCTGACTTTACATATTACCATACATATTATATATTATCTGTCTCCCCTTTTAAAATAGAAGACTCATGAAAGTATTAATGCGTTTTTCCAACTGTATCGCTATTAGCTACAGTACTACTATAAACACTAGAGTTCCAGAAAAGATCTATTTTGAACAGCTCAAAGTCCAATTTAAACCTGTAAGTAACATGTATAGAAACATCAGTTACTTCCCAACACATGAAACACAACAGATGGATGGTCACCCTTAATAAAGGCACATAAGCCACACAAAACATGACAAGAAAGAATGCCACAAGGCTTAATTGGTGCTCATAAGAAACTTTGTGACACAAGATGAAAAGTACCACAGACACAGAAAACATTACAAAGGTGTGGCAATACAATACCTCAAAGACAAGAATCAGTTTGTGACCCTGATGTAATGAGGATTCCAGGGACCACTGACAATCTCCACTTACAAAGCAAAGCATGGAACAGACTCAAAGTATCAAATGCCCTGTAACAAAGAGAAACTGACATGATAAGTCCTGAGCGTCCTCCCAGCTATCCCTTCCACACAGAGCCACAGTGAAGTAGGCATCTTTCACTGAAACACACTTTTATCATATTATCTACTTCCTGTCATTATTATAACTTACCTCCTGCCCTGTCGCTGCTTCCATATCAAGAAACAAATCAAGAAGAGATCGGACCAGACGAGCTGCTTTAGCCTTACTGATGGAATTCAAGAAAGGTCGTACATACTTCAGGAGTCCTCCAAGCTCTGTGTGGGCAGCAATTCGGAACATAAAATGAAAATTTTAATATTAGAAACAAAACGGTCATTTAAAACAACTAAGCCTGGGGTAAAGGTATTTGTCGTCAAAATTGATGGCCCACTGGGACCAAATATATGTTAAGTTCCACACAAGAACATGGCATGCATATACCCTCCAACATATAGACAAATACATTAATAAATAAATGTTTGAAAAAAACTCTTAAAAAAAAAACTTAGCCACAGTAATAAAAAAAAATACCTGGTTTCAGTCTAATGAAACCCATTACAAGTCTTAACAATTTCCAGCAAAGCCAGGTGTGGTGGATCACATCTACAATCCTAGCACTTGGGAGGTAGAGGCAGATGAATTACCTTGACTCAGAGGTCAGCCTCATAATAAGTTCAAAGTCAACCTGGGCTACAATGTGAAACCACGCCTTAAAAAAAAAAAAAAAATTAAGTCAGGCAGTAATAGCAAACACTTTTAATCCCAGTACTTGGGAACTTGGGAGGCAGAGGTAGGCAGATCTCTGTGAGTTTCAGGACAGTCAACTCTACACCACTACACAGAGAAACTATGTCTCGAAAAACCAAAAAAAAAAAAAAAAAAAAAAAAAAAAAGCAACAGCGGTAACAGAAACAGCCCCACTTACACGGGAAACTTCCATCTATGTCTCATTTAAAAGATACAAAGCAAAGCACTTCTGTTCTCACAGAACAGCTTATAGAGCATGCTACTGCCCACCATGACAAAAATCACCTGCTCAAACTAGCAAATATCAAGTCAAGTCACAAGGATAATGTTTTTAACATCCATATTCTGGCAGCTTCCCTAAGACAGAGGTTTCCAGCTCCAGGCCCCTCTCCCTCTTAAAGTTTCCCTGTGTAGCATTTCAGCACTAACACTTCCTTGGCAGTGTCTTGTCCTTATAATGTTTCATTATACACTTTAAAAATTCCTTATTAGGGGCTGGAGAGATGGCTCAGTGATTAAAAATACTGGCTGTTCTTCCAGAGGTCCTGAGCTCAATTTCCAGCAACCACATGGTGGCTCTCAACCATCCATGAGATCTGGCACCCTCTTCTGGCCTGTAGGTAGAACACTGTATTATTTACATAATAAATAAATCATTTATTTATCTAGTTAGTTAGTTAGTTTATTTTTTGGTTTTTCGAGGCAGGGTTTCTCTCTAGCTTTGGAGCCTATCCTGGAACTAGCTCTTGTAGACCAGGCTAGCCTCAAAAATCATAGAGATCCACCTGCCTCTGCCTCCCGAGTGTGTGTGTCACCACCGCCCAGCCATAAATCTTTAAAAAAGATAATTCTTCATTAATTTCCAAAGTCTGTCTTTTTTTTTAAGATTTATTTATTTATTTATACAGTATCCTGCCTGTAGGCCAGAAGAGGGCACCAGATCTCATTACAGATGGTTGTGAGCCACCATGTGGTTGCTGGGAATTGAACTCAGGACCTCTGGAAGAGCATCAGTGCTCTTAACTGCTGAGCCATCTCTCCAGCCCTCCAAAGTCTGTCTTAAGCAATGACTTAAAAAAAATCAGTCCATCATAAAGTTTTCTTCTCCTTTTAGAAGAAAACTAAGGAAGTGACTTTAGTAGCAGTAGAGAGGGACTTGTTAAGTCTTAAAAATTAGACAGTGCTGGGGGGGGGGGGCGCGCTGGAGAGATGGTTCAGTGGTTAAGAGCACTGCCAGCTCTTCCAAAGGTCCTAAGTTCAATTCCCAGCAACCACATGGTGGCTCACAACCATCTGTAATGGGGTCTGGTGCCCTCTTCTGGCCTGCAGACATACATGCAGACAGACTACTGAGAATACTGTACATATAATAAGTAAATAAATCTTTAAAAAAAATTAGACAGCGCTTTTTTTTTTAAAGATTTGGTTATCTTTTTCCTTTTTTTTGTTTTTTTTGTTTGTTTGTTTGTTTGTTTTTTTGTGGGGTTTTTTGAGACAGGGTTTCTCTGTATAACAGTCTTGGCTGTCCTGATCCTCCTCCTCTGCCTCCCAAGTACTGGTACTAAAGGCGAGTTTGTTTTCAAAGCATGGTTTGTCTGTGTAACAGCCTTAGCTGTCTTGGAATTCAATTTGTATAGCAGTTTGGCCTTGAACACACAGAGAGCCACCTGCCTCTGCTTCCTGAGTTCTGGGATTAAAGGCAGTGCCACCATGCCCAGCTTAAAGATTTATCTTTATTGTTTTTAATTATGCTTAAGTGCAACTGCATAAGCACAAATGTCCTTAAAGGTCAAAGATCAAAGGACTCAAGATGCTCCTAGAGCTAGAGTTACAGTGTTTGTAAGCCTCTCAATATGGGTGTTGGGAATCAAACCTGGGTCTTCTGAAAGAGTAACAAGTATTCTTTCCTCTTTCCAACCCTAGTCAATGCTTTAACTAAACAAGAAGTATTTTGGGAATGTAGGCTGAAGTTACCTTAGTGCCAGCGTCTCTTTAATATCCTCTAATTGTACACTCATTCTCCTGAGAACTCTAATTCAGGGCAAGCAAACTTTGGCCTCCTGAGAACTCAAATTCAGCGTCCTTGAAACCCCCATCTACCTGAATTCAGAGGGTGCACCGAACTACAGGATGCGCTAAGGGTAAGCTACACAAAACGATAAAGTTCACTCCTCACTCCCCAGGACTGAGCTTGACTTCCAATGTCTGAAACTTCTTTCCATTCCACTCATACACTCATTATAAGCCTGCTTTCAAGCTGCCTTCATGCCAGAAGCTCATCTGAGATGTCTCTCTAATCTACCTAAATTCTATGTAGCCTTTGGAGACCCAGCTAAGGAACTACTGAGTCTTCCATACTAACTCCAGTTAACACTAATTTTTCTCTCATCAAATTTTCTTCTTATAGCCAGGCGTTGATGGTGTACGCCTTTAATCCCAGCACTTGGGAGGCAAAGGCAGGCGGATCTCTGTGAGTTCTAGGCCAGCCTGGCTACGAAAGCTAGTTCCAAGACAGGCTTCAAAGCTACAGAGAAACCTGTCTCAGAAGAAAAAAGAAAAAAAAATCCTTCTTGTGTCCTTTCTCTCTGCTTCCGGTCCACCATGAGCTGAACAGTTCTGTTGCACCCTGTACCCTCCCACGACAATAAGTAAAAGCTCTGGAACCACTGGCAAAATAAATCCTTCTTGTCTTAAAAAAAAAATACTAGCCTGGTATAACCCCAGGATTCACAAGACTAAGGCAGTTGGATCACAATGAGTGAGTTCAAGGTCTACACAGTGACTTTGACATAGTCTAGACTAGAGAGATACTCTGTCTCAAAAGAATGAAACAGACATGAAAAAGAGCAAGATAGGCAAACACACACAAAACCTTATTTTTTCTTTTTTTTTTTTTGTCTTTGCTGTTGTTGTTTCCTCAAGACAGGGTTTCTCTGCATAACAATTCTGGCTGCTAGCTGTCCTGGAACTCGCTCTGTAGACCAGGCTAGCCTCATCCTCCTGCCTCTGCCTACTGAGTGCTAGAACTAAGATGTGCACAATCACTGCCCAGCTTACTTTTTTAAATTTATGCAAATTATAATTATTCTATACAAGCATGACTTGTGTATATGCATGTAGAGGTTGAGGGGGTACCTGGCTGGCAAGTTTTCCACTACAAACTACATCTGTAGTTTGTGAGAGTTTATTATAAGTAGTCTGACACAATATTCTTTCTTTTGTATTTTATTAACTAATATATTCAGAAAGCAGCTTATCCCAATCTTTTTTTTTTGGGGGGGAGGGGGATTTTCAAGACAAGGCTTCTCTCTGTAACAGCCTTGGCTGTTCTGAAACTTGATCTTCTATAGACCAAGCTGGCCTCGAACTTAGAGAGATTCATCTGCCTGGCATATGCCACCATCACCCAACAGGTTGAAATAGCTTAATCTAGCCTACTCATTACCTTTCTGAAAAGTAGAATAATATTTGCCTACTCTCGGTGTTCATATACTTCATCCTCATGATTTCTCTGCACTTGTATCTGCTAGTACTCCTTTGATGCCAGCAGACAAAAATTGTCAGTGTCAAGAGAAAGGAACTTATAAAGACCATGTGTTCTCTCTTCTCTCACCTACCTTATCTTTAATTCTCTGATGTTATTTTATCTTTTCTGTTTGAAAACCATTTTCCTTCCTAGAAAAGGCAGAAGTGAAACATGAGCTAAGGTGTCTGCCTTTATCTCTAGCATCTGCTAGCATTATTTTCTCTAAATACTGCTATTCTTACTTCAGCAGAGGAACACATGATCTGAACTATCTGTTTTTAATCTCATTTTCTATTTTAGTCTATTACTAGTGAGTGTTCATTCTTATACACATTCAGTTTCTTTCCATGTTTGTATATTCCTTTAATTTCATAAAAATCATACTCCCAGTATCATGGGAATTATGATCAGAATCTCCTTCTTAGAACCTAACAGACTCAGCAGATCTTTTTATCAAGTCCTGGGAGAAAATTTCCACAGACCGTGAACTTAGGCATCTTGTTTGCTAATGCTCAGAATTACTTTCGATCATTACTATACATCAGACCTTATCTTATTCATTAGCCTCCAAGTACTATTTTCCACCAGAAATCCTATCTTAAACTTTTTAGGTAGGGTACTTAGCATAGTGCCAGGTAACTATCAAATGCACAATAAAACAAAACTGAACATTAAGGGGAAAGACATATTTTCAAAGCTAATAGTCAACAGAAATCTTATCAAATAGTTAATTGCACAGATAGGTAAATTAATACAAGAGGCTCCAAGATCTTAGGATTTCTGCTCTGTGAATACTGACCCATAAAGATCAAACTGTCTTAGGAAACATAAGTGGACAGAAGAGCTTTTGAAGACATTATATGCCATTAGAGAGGGAAGACTGGAGAAGAGAAGCAGGATATGGGGTTTCAGAAACTTCACTAGAGAGAAATTATTGAGAAACATTCACTGTATATACTAGATAAAAGGTTGGTTTTGCTAGGGTTTTTTCTTTTCTTTTTTCTTTTTTTTTTTTTTTGAGACAGCATCTCACTATATAGTCCTGATTGTCCTAGAACTATGTAGACCGAGTTGATCTCAAATTCACAGAAATTAGCTGCCTCTGCCTCCAAAGTGTTAAGATAACAGGTATGCACCATTCACATTTTTTCTTAACTTTTTGCTGATTGAACCAGTAATTAGAAAGACAAATTATCATTAATTGTAGATCTTTATTTACAAGCTCAAGAAATTTTATGATACTATCTGGATACACCACTCTCTGAGCTTACTACATAAACTGAAAGAAAGCAACATATGAAATGACTTCCCAGAACTCATTCATTCTAATCAAGTAATTCTAAATTCAACTTAACTTCTTTTATGATTTATACTATGCATATGAATGTACATCTGTGTACCATGAGCAGGCCTGGTGCCAAGGGCATCAGATCCCCTAAGACTGTAGTTACAGATAATTATGAGACGCCATGTAGGTGCTGGTCTAGATCCTCTATAAGAGCAATAAATACTCATAACTCCTGAGCCATCTCTCCAGACCCTCTAAGTTCACTTTAAAGAGATAAAAATTAACCATTTAAGTTTAAGCACACTTCTAATATTATTATCACTTTACTGGTCACAGGTCCTTTCTAGTCAACAGAACTATCTGTCACCTTAACTCTAGCCAGTCAATGGTTCAATTACCACTAGCACATCTAAATAACAAAGTGCAAAAGTCCCCAGTGCCAAGGAAAAAGTCTTAGGAAGGCACTATTTTATGTCTTACTCATTCTGCATCAGAAAAAGTGAGTCACTTAGATACAATCTATAGCCCTATTTTCAAATAAAGAACCTAAAGTCACTCTCTTTAAATATACCAAAGCTAGTCAATGAAATTGCTGAAGACTGTTCCTGCCCATATGTAAGGAAATACAAAGATAATTCAAAAATAAGAAACAAATCACAGATCACTACATTCCAACAAAAACAGAACTTTCCCTCACCTGTAGAACAAATTCTACACTTTTCTGTTACAAAATTGAAAAACAACAAGTTGTTGGGAAAATAAAACTGAATAATGCCACAAATGAACTGGGTGTTAGGTAAGGTCTGGTGTTCTAAGGGAAACTCCACCTGATGTTTCAGACAAAAGCATTCTAGGTACAATCTGTTTGTAAGACTTACCAGCAGCTTGTCCAGTCTTCGCCAGGAGAGACCCCAGTTCAAGAATGCTCTGCTCTTTGACCTGGACTGCCTCCTCATCATTTTCCTGAATGTCACGTTTCACTGAGAAAAGAAAATGAACTCTTAAAATATGTTTTAAATAAAAAAATGAAGCAAGGGGAAAAATTCATCCTTAAAAGACCCATTATGAACTCTACCCTATTTCCAAAATGAAACTACTAAAGCTACGACTCAGTGGTTAAAAGCACTGTCTGTTCTTCCAGAGGACCAGGGTTCAAATCCCAGCACCCATATGGTGGCTCACAACCATCTCTAACTCCAATTCTAGGGGATCTGAAGGACCTTTCTGACCTCTAGAGGCACCAAGCATGCACATGATATGGAGACAAAATATGCATACATATAAAATAATAAATTCCAAATGAAACTACCAAAAAAAAATAAGGGCTTAAAAAGGCAAAATGCCCAAGTATCTATAGAATATGCCTCATAGTAAAAATAAAAAAATACTCTGCCGGGCAGTGGTGGTGCACGCCTTTAATCCCAGCACTCAGGAAGTAGAGGCAAGAGGATCTCTGTGAGTTCAAGGCCAGACTGGTCTAAAAGAGCTAGTTCCAGGACAATCTCCAAAGTTACAGCAAAACCTCATGGGGAGGGGGATCTTCTCTTTAAGTGGGCCTTTTTAATCAATCCCTTAGAATTCATCTCACCCAGATACTGAAATTTCTGTTGTACTTGTTAAAAGTAAAACTAAAGCAAATTCTTCCCAATATGATGAGCCCCATGCTAAACACTATGTTGTATGAAGATATTTTTTAGGAAAATCTCTGATCATTTACCTATCATAAACTAAAATCAAATTAAAAAGTTATTGATGACGATAACCAAGTCTTTCAACAAACGTTTAAGTTTATAAAAGCTTCAACTAAAGGATGTTATTAGGAATAAATGATTCTATAAAGCAATTCTAGACAATTCCTTACCAAGCTTTGATGTGACGCTCAATAGTTACACTTAGGAGAGACTGCTGCCTCATAATGGATTGAGGTCCTGTTAAAATAACTTTCTATCTGTCCCACTTTCAACTGTTAATAATTATTCAGCCACCTGAACCTCAAACAGCCTCTCCACAGTCTGCAGTGCTTTTTCTGGTAACCATGGCTAGTTACCACTGCTCTTATAAACCATCATGACTTGACAAAAACCAAGACTTTGATGTTTCATGATGGAGTCTGGAAAAAGTAAGGCTGTCACCCATCATGAGTCAAACCTGCTCTAACAGGGAAGGAAGCCTGCTGGGAACTCTCCTTTAGTGAAGTGAACAACCAAGAAATACTCTAATGCAACGTTTATCAGTAATTTCTGCTTTCTGAAAGGCAAACGAATGAAGCACTAAGCACACAAAAAGTTCAAACTCAGGCTCCTCAGATTAGTTCTAAATATGAACTGTGTTCACAGAAAAACACCTATGGAGCAATAGTCGGATGACTCTGGCACTCCGTTCTAAGGCTGACTCGGGATCAGAACTTCGAAAGGCACGCTATCATTATTCCTTCAAAATGCACTGTGATCACCATTTCCGCTCCTTTTCTAGTACCCCGAATATAAAGACATCAAGCTCTTGTCCTTTCTCTGTGCAAGTCTTGATAACTGAAACTCAGCAGACTAAGTCAACACCAGTATCAACATTCTGGGAGTCCTACATCCACCTGCACTCACTACTTGTTGATCTAATCCCAATCTTCCCAGGCTACAGTGCAACGATCACATTAGCACAAGGAGTTCATGCCCTACCCGAACTCTTCAGGACTGAATAGTAAAAGGCCTTCTCTGCCACTGTCCATTTATTTCTGTTCACACCTGAACTCCAGTAGAGCGCGAGCGGCCGGAGGCTCCTATTTCAACTTTCCTGCTGCCCTCAGTTGACAATCACACTACGATGTTAAAATTTTCTTTTCCTCCAACAATGTGCGGCCGGCCGGCTCCAAAGAGTTCCCTAAACAACAGACAGCTAACTCTGAACTAACTTCAACCCCTACTGGGGAGAATTAGTCACCTCCTCTGTCCCGGCGGTCCCACCCCGACACTTCGCCTCCTCACAGTCTACACCGGACAGAGGACCGTCTTGGCCACCTCCACCAAATGCCAGTCTGAGGTGTGTGGCACCCCTCAACTTCCCACCCCCAGGAGAGGCCCTCGTTTGCTGGAGCCTGCTGCTGGGGAGTGGGGGTGAGCAGCAGCTCCCAGCGTCCAGCGGAAGAAAACTCCGAGAGAAGCGCTCGCGCTCCCACCCGGAGCTACCTGTGCTGATAACAACGGCGGGAAATGCCAGTCCTGCTCGGCTGTCGCCCAGGTCACTCAAGAACACACTCTGCGACCCGTGTGTAACCAGAAGCGGCTCTAGCCGCGGGCCAGCTCGTGCGGGCCACAACCCGGGACCCTAAGGGGTAGTGATCCCGGCCCGGCCCTCCCTCCACGCCGCGCTGCGCCCACCGTGAGTCAGCAGCCAGCAGGTGGACGCGCGGGCTGCCTCGGGGCTTCCCGCCCGACTGGAAGCCATAGGGCTTCCGGGGACCCCGAGCGGCCTGCGCCCCCGGCCCGGCCCCCCTCACACACAGTGAGTCAGCAGCACCATAGCCGGCTAACCCGGCCCCTCGCCGCCGCCTCCGACCGACACAGGCCGTGCCGGGCCGGCGAGGCCGTGGGGACGGCGCAAGGACCTTTACCGATGGAGTGGAGGATGTCGATGGAGGCCTCCCGGTCGGTGCTGAGTAGGGACTGAGCTCTCTGGAACTCCACCACCGCTGCGGCCGCCATCTTACCGCTCTCACACCGTCCCCGGCCGCGGCCACCGACGCCGGAAACACACACCCGGAAGGTCCGCCCTCGCGTCCCTCCCCCGGGGCCCCCGCCTCCCTTCCCAGGGCATCCCGGGAGTTGTAGTCTCTGCCGGGCGGGAGAACCAGGAGCGTCCCGTCAATGGCATGCGAGCTCCCCAGCACCATCTTGCGGCCAACTCTGAAGAGACAAGACCGAAGTTAGTCCCTACCTGCCTAGGTGGTCAAAGGGAAGCTGCTTGGTTATCTTTATAGTATCCACATTCGACCAGTCATTCATAGCGACAGATGACCTTTCAAATTGCCGGCTGAATGGCAGGAAATACACCGTTCGGGTTCATTCAAATGTCTTGCAGAAAGGACACAAACACACTCCCTTTCTGTGCTAAAGAAATCACCAGTGTCATAGTACACTATCTTTCCCAAATAACCATTCCATCTTCGGATAGAGCTTCACATACTGAATTGAAAATCATCTTTAACCCACTCATTCAATCTAAACAGTTCTTGAGATTCACACAGATGACTCACCCCAGCTTCCCAGCTCAACAATAGAACGAATTTTTCCTATAAACTCCTTCAACTGTAATAAGATATCTGTGAAAATATCAAGGAAAGGAAAAAAGCACATTTCATGTGAGCACTAAGGTTTAACCTAGGAATGTTGCTAAAACACTACTGAGAGATGACAACCCAGCCATGAAATGGCTGTGCTATAAAAGACACTGGAAATAAGATCAACATTGCACTCCTGTATGACTAGATTGATCAATGTTCTTTTTTTGTTTTAGAGATTGATTTAGAGATTGATTTATTTAGGGGCTGGAGAGATGGCTCAGTGGTTGAGAGCACTGGTGGTTCTTCCAGAGGACCTGGGTTCAATTCCCAGCACCCACATGGCAGCTTACAACTGCCGATAACTCTACCTCCAGGGAACCTGACACCTCACAAAATACCAATGCACATAAGGTAAAAATAAATCAATCATTTTTTAAAAAATGATTGATTTATTTATTATGTATACAGTCTTCTGTCTGCATGTACTCCTGCAGGCCAAAAGAGGGCACCAGATCCCATTACAGATGGTTGTGAGATGCTGGGAATTGAACTCAGGACCTGTGGAAGACAGCCAGTGCTCTTAACCTCTGAGCCAGCTCCCCAGCCCCTGGATTAAACAGTTTTCATATCTGTCTCCTTTTATCTGTCAATGCCTTGTAAAGAAGATATTTAAATCTTTACGAACTAATGAAACTGAAGGGAATAGGTGATATGGTGATGTCCTAATCCTGCAGCTGGGAATGGGTAAGGAATATATTCCTAATCCCAGTAGGTTTTCCTTTTTTTAAAGATTTAGTTATTAATTATGTATACAGTGTTCTGCCTGCATGTAACCCTGAAGGCCAGAATGGGTAACCAGAACTTATTACACCATGGGAACCAAACTGAAAACCTCTGGAAAAACAGTCAGTGCTCTTACCCTCTGAGCCATCTCTCCAGCCTGCCCCCTAGCAATGAACACTGGATAACATCTCATCAAGCTGGTAACAGAATTCCTACCTTTGTTGTGTCACGTGAACTGGCTTCTAAATTCTCTCAACCCTGAAATTCTACCTTTCAGTGGAATACTCTGACCTTGTTTTCCCCTCAAAGGAGGCTTTCCTTTCTCAACCTGATGTAGAGCTAATGATATTATACTGGATTAACTTGCTGTTACAGTTTTTAAATCTTTTATTCATATTTACTTTTGTCTGTATGTATGTGGGAACTCACACGCCATGGCTTGCATGTGGAAATCAGAGGACACTTGCAGAAACCAGTAACCTCCATCACAGAGATTGAACTCAGGTACTCATGCTGGCAATGAGCATCCTTACCTACTGCGTCACCTTGATGACTGTGTATTCTTTCTTTAAATTGGTTTTTCAAGACAGTTTTCCTTTGTGTGGCCCTGGCTGTATGGGAACTCACTCTGTAGACCAGGCTGGCCGTAAACGTGGAGATCTGTTCACCTCTGTCACCTGAGTGCTGAGACTATTTAGTGTGTCACCATTACCTAGCTCCGTATGTTTTCTTGGCCATTTCAATTGAATAACCATCCAGAAAATGCAATGAAAGAATAGGCTTCGGAAATAACATATTTGGTGTAAATTATAGACTGACTACTTAGTAGATGCTGACTTCTAAGGGATCTTCATCGCTTTCATCTTGAGCTTTTCTATCTAGAAGACAGGAGTAATAAAACCCGCTCGCGAGGTTGCTGTAAGAATCTGAGCTAATATGAGAATCCTATGACAAATGCTTTCTTCTGCCCTAAGGTCTTCCTTACATAATACTATGGAGCAATGGATATTGCAAGGGGCACAATCCGCTGATCAGCGGTCAGCTACTGGCTACACTGACAGCCACGTCTCTAAGCTTAAGTAGACTACAAACGTAGTAATTTTCAGGAGTATTAAGTTCTGAGCATGACCAAAAGCTCACAGCCACCTTCTTGCAGTTGTCCTGGCCTCTGTTCTCCCGACTTTGAGATTCTTCCTACCCGCTTTGCATGTAGCTAGCGCCAGCAGCTTGGCTGACGCCAGTGAAGTCTCCCCCGCACCACAAAGCACTGCAAACTCTGCTCCTACATTCCACTTCTCCACACTCATCTCATCGCTCTTCCACTTCTCTATCTGTTCAGTGGGCTTTTTTTAAAATCTCATCTTCTTTTCTTCTACCATCATCCCCCATGACTTTCACGTTTTGCCTTTATGTCCCTTAGATTTCAACTCAAAGAACATTCAACCAGAGGCTTTCTGGCTGGGCTGTGGTGGCACATACCTTTGGTTGCAACACTTGAAAGGCAGAGGCAGGCAGATCTATGAGAGTCTGAGGGCAGCCTGGTCTACAGAGTGACCAGGGTAGTTACAAGCCCGTCCTGAAAAACCCAATCCAAAACCAAAATAATAATAATAATAATAATAATAATAAAAGGCTTTCTGCACCATTCCATTAAAAGTGATGTCTTAAAACTGCAATTCAGCAAGCATCCCCTCATTCCGTCTACTTCCTCCCTCCAGAAGGTACCTTCTCATGCTGACAGTTGGCATTCTGACTCCTACAACAGCACCTTACACATGGCAGCCAAAAATGCATGTTAGATTAGTGCCTGTAAGAATTTTCTGTCTCAGGCTGCAGAGATGGCTCAGAGGTTAAGAGCATTGCCTGCTCTTCCAAAGGTCCTGAGTTCAATTCCAGCCCCGAGTTGTTGCATTTCTTATGTGTATATGTGTGTGGTTTTGTTCGGTTGGTTGGGTTTTCAAAACAGGATTTCTCTGTGTAGCTCTGGCTGTCTTAGAACTTACTTTGTAGGGGCTGGAGAGATGGATCAGTGGATAAGAGCATTGCCTGCTCTTCCAAAGGTCCTGAGTTCAATTCCCAGGAACCACATGTGGCTCACAACCATCTGGAATGAGGTCTGGTGCCCTCTTCTGGCCTGCAGACATACACATAGATAGAATTGTGTACATAATAGATAAATTAATTAAAAAAAAAGAACTCACTTTGTAGACCAGGCTAGCCTCAAATTCACAGAGATCCACCTGCCTCTACCTCCACCATGTCCAGTTCTGTGCGTGTGTGTTTATATGATGTGTTCATGAGTACAGGTACTTGTGCAGGCTAGGAGAGGGAGCTAGACCCTCTGGAGTTGGAGTTAGAGGTGGTGAAGAGCTGAAGACATGGGAACTGGGAACCAAACTCAGGTACTCTGAGAAAACAGAGCCATCTCCTTAGCCACCAAGTATCTTCTAATTTTCCCAAGCTATCAGGGAAACACGTTGTAGTGTAATAATGTCTACAGTGGCTTTCTCACCAAAACAGCTACCTCCAATACATTCTTAACTTTAAAAAGAAGAAGTAGAGGAGGAAGAAGAGGTGGAGTAGGAGGAGAATGGGGCTCGAGAAATGGTTCAGAAGTTAAGAGCACTGGCTGCTCTTCCAGAGGTCCTGAGTTCAATTCCTAGCAACCACAGGGTGGCTCACAGCCACCTGTAATGAGATCTGGTTCCCTCTTCTGGCTTGCAAGGATAGGTACAGACAAAACACTGTGTACTTACTAAATGAATAAATCTAAAAACAAAACAAAACAAAAAAACAGTGTAGTGAAACCCAGTACTGGGGAGGGATTCCCAGGCACCGCCCCCACCCACCCCTGGATCTCAAGGCAGTTATGGTTGCTTCGAGAAAGAGATGATCCAGACCCATATCCTGGAAACAATGACACCCACATAACATAAAATCTGTTCTTAGGTTATTGTTGGTTGGTAGTTTGGGTTTGGAGGTTCATTTAGTTTGGTCTTGGGGACTGGGTTTCTTTGTAGAGAATTGCTCTGTAGACCAGGCTGGTCTTGAACTCTGAGATGTGCCTGCCTCTGCCTCACAAGTGCTGGATTTAGAATGTTAATGTTTTTTTGTTGTTGTTTTGTTGTTGCTGTTATTGTTTTGTTTTGACAGGGATTTTCTGTGTAGCTTTGGATCCTGTTCTGAAACTAGCTCTTGTAAACCAGGCTGGCCTTGAGCTCACAGAGATCTGCCTGACTCTGCCTCCCAAGTGCTAGGATTAAGAATATTCTTAATGTGTTTTTAAGTATACACTACTATACTGTTGACCATTTTCATCTTCTATGGTGGGGATTTCCGACCCATTGAACAGAAAACCCGCATTGCCCCATTGCCGCAGTCCCTGGCAAGTTTGTCCTCCCTTATGTTTCTGAGTTTGGTTAGCCGCTATGTGCCTTGATTTTGTGGGATTTGCAATTCAAGTTCTTTTGTAGCTACCTAACTTTCCTTAATATAATGTCCTCCAGATTTGTCTACTAATCAATCAGTATCAATAAATAGCCAAACATGAAGCTCTTGTATTAATTATTGTTGATACGTTTTTAAACTAGTTTTTTAGTTAGCATACAAACTATTTGGTTTAATTATGACAATTTCATAAATATATCATTGTACATTGCCATGTTTAACACTCGAAATACCCTTCCTCACCCCTCCTTCTCCTGGTTCCCTTTCTTCCCTTTCTTCCCTTATAGAGTCCTTTCTTCTTTCATGTCCCTTGAGTGTGTGTATGTTTAAATCTAGATTCTACATATGAGAGAAAATATGCAACCTTTATCTTTTTTTTTCACTCCACATTGTCATCTCCAGACTTATCAATTTTCCTGAAAATGACATAATTTCATTTTCCTTTAGACTGAAATGGCATATACATCTTAGCATATTTTCTTAGTCTATCTGCAGTTGCTAACCTCTGGCAAAGGGAAACCTGTTTTCTCCTGTGGAGCCTGACTGGGTCTATCTACTACACTCCAGGGCCCTGTCCATGCCCAGGAGTAGCTGGCCAACACAAGGCAAACTCAGTGGGCATTTTTATAAACATTTTGTTTTGCTTTGGGCATTTTTTTTTCTGTTGGCCTTTTGATTTTTTTTCCCCATTTTTATGAGGTGTCTCAGTTGTCCAGGATGTTTTGTTTGGTTTTGGAAATGGACAGAAAAAAAGCCAGGTATAGTGGAGCACACCTGAAATCCCAGCACTCACTCAGGAGGCAGACCAGCAACAGTCTGGGCTATAGAGTGAGTCCCAGGACAGCCTACACAGAGAAAACCTGCCTTGGGGGAAAACAAAAAAATAACAAATAAACAAAACCTTAAGTAAGCCAGGCATTGATTGTCATTGTGGTACATACCTTTAGTCCCAGCACTCTGGAGGCAGAGGCAAGTAGAAAACAAATTTCTGAGTTCTGAGTTCTATGGTCTACATAGCAAGCAACAGGACAGCTAGGGCTACCTAATGAGATCCTCTCTCAAAATAAATAAAATTATACTAATGCTATAAAAAAAATAAATCCATCATACTCAGGGATGAATAGCCCTTGCTGTCTTCTCTGAAATTCACTTTTAATCCCTTTGTGTGTGTGGTTTTTCAAGACGGGTTTTCTCTGTGTAGCCCTGGCTGACCTCAAATTCAGAGATCCACCTGCTTCTGCATCCAAAGTGCAGGAATTAAAGGCATGTGCCAAAAAAACCTGGCTTTATTTACTTTTGGTTTTTTGAGACAGGGTTTCTCTAATAGTCCTAACTGTCCAGGAACTAGGTCCTCTGGCTTTATTTTTAGTACTTTTCAATGTTTGTGTAGGAGGAGGATATGTGCACATGAGGCATTGTGTCCCCTGGAGTTAGACATTTGTGAGCTACCCAACACAGGTGCTGGGAGCTGAACTCAGGCCCTATGGCACATTAAGTGCTCTAACCTGCTGCACCCTCTGTCCAGTCCTGCTTGGGTTTTGTTTTGTTTTTTTGTTTTTTCATGATGCAGTATAGTTTTAAAAACTTGGGGAGCCACAGATTTAAAATCTCCACCACCACAACATTCTTAGTGATAAGTTCTCTCTTCTAATCTCATCAAATTTAATTCTAGCATACAGCATATTCACTGTGAGACTATTTCTCACCAGTAGAAATGGCCAAATGCTAGGGGAGGAGCCTGTTTGTAGCAGATGTACAGATTGCTATCAATGAGGAACAGAGATCTGAGTATTTACAAGCCATTATATCAGATCAGGAGAATACTATTCATCTTTGTTGTGGAAACTTTGAGATCAAGCATGTGTTGGGTGGGTAGATGGCTGGTCCAGGTTTGGAATTTATTAAAAGCCATTTTAGCCCTGCGAATTGAATAAAAGTACATGTCAAGAATGCTTTAAGCCAGGCATAGTTTTATCCCAACACTTGGGAGGCAGATACAGGAAGATCTCTGAGTTGGAAGCCAGCCTGGTCTACACAGTGAGTTCCAGGACAGCCAGGGCTGTTACACAGAGAAATCTTGTTTTCAAAATACAACCCCTGCCCCCATCACCACCACCCCCACAAAAAACCCTACCACTAAAAAATCCACTGAATCCAATTTGTGTTGCCCAAATACTCTTAGGTGTGGGTGATCCCCTGTAGTTTTTATTTTGAAACAGTGTTTCTCTATGTAGGTCTAGCTATACTGGAACTCTATACCTAGACCAGGCTCATCTGGAACTCCCTGATAGGTAAATGCTGGAAATGAAAGGTGTATACCACTATGCCCATACTCTCAAACTTGTTTTTTATTTTTCGAGACAAGGTTTCTCCGTCTATCTTTGGCTGTCTTGAAACTTGCTTTGTAGGCCATACTGGCCTCGAACTCAGAGAATCACCTGCCTCTGCCTCCAGAGTGCTGGGATTAAAGTCATGTGCCTGACTACTTTTCAACCCAATTGATATTTAGACATTTATTCATTGTTTCTGTGTGTATCTGCATGAACAGGTAAACACTTGTGTGTGATTATGGGCAAGTGCAGGGGCGGTCAGAGGTTTAAATTTGGCACCTTCCTCTATTGTTCACTACCTTGAACCTGAACTCACCAATTAAATGGACTGAATAGCCAAAAGGACCCCAAATTCCACCTGCCTCCAGTGCGGAGCACTGAGACTGTAGCTGAGTTTGGCTTTTTCCCTGGGTCCTGGATAGATGAATTTAGATGCTTATGTTTACAGATCCCCAGGATTTAGCCATCTCTCCAACTATTTTTTTCTTTGAGAAAAGAATTCTCTGTAGCTTTGGAGTCTGCTGTGGAACTCACTCTGTAGACGAGGCTGGCCTCAAACTCAGAGATCAGCCTGTTTAACCCCAAATGCTGGGATTAAAGGCCTGCACTGCCACTACCCAGCTATTTTTAACACTTCTTTGTTCCCAATTGCCATTTTTCTACATGGCCCATCTTCAAACAAAATTAAACTCACATGCAGTGCACCTTCTAGATGCACCATGAGATAGGGCAAAGCAATATTCATTTCTAGATAAAATTGAACCTAGCTCTAGCCTTCAGATAGTATAACTAAAATAGCTAAAATTTTGAAGTCATATTTTCTAAGATTTTGGCTGCCTCTATTAATACTTTGTCTCCAAAAATGACTTCAGCGTTGCCTATAGAATGAGTTCCAGGACAACCAAGGCAACACAAAGAAACCCTCCCTCAAAAAATCAAATAGGAAAGCAACCCTTTTACTCAGAGATCTTGTTGACTCAACTTGCCATTCTCTTCTCTAACAAGATAAACATACACAAGACAGCAAAAATGCCGCACATGGTGAAAAAAGATTACTTTAAAATGCTTGATTTTTATCATACTACTGGTCTCCTGTTTTCTTGGCAGAAATTCCTTCCAATATCAATTTTTATAATTTTGTTTTTGAAAAACTGTGCTTATCATGGGGCTGGAGAGATGGCTCTGTAGCACTGGCTGCTCTTCCAGAGGACACAGGTTCAGTTCCTAGCACCCACATGGCGGCTAACAACTCCAGTTCCAAAGGACCTGAAAATCTCTTATGGCCTTTTTGAACACTGTGTGTATGGGGAGCAAGATATTCATACAGGTAAACACCCACATACATAAAATCTAACCAAAAAATTACAAAGCAGGTAGTAAAAAAAAATTTACTCGTGTTTCTATGGGTGTATTTGCCTGAAAGGTATTCAGAAGGTACGAGATAACTTGGAACTGCATTTGGATTAGATGTTTGTGGGACCACTCATATTTCTGGTTATAAATGCTGGGCTCTGGACTCCTGTCCTCATAATTAGTGCAGGAAGCAGAGGCATCTCTCTAGCTCCAGACCTGAGACTTCCAGGTTGTTATCCCACTGAAAGAACTGACAAAGTGCACACACACTGAGAAGTAGAAAGTAAACTTTATTCAGAAGCAAAGTGACATTCCAGATCAGATAAGCTGCAAGCCAGCAAGCAGCACTCTATTGGATTAGAGTACCCAAGGGACTGGTTTCTTGTCTGTGTTCTCATTTTATGAGGTCAAGGAAGAGGAACTGGTTAAGTGGGTGGTTTTCTATTTAGAATAACAGGCTTGAATTATGTAAATCTTTCTGTGGTGCATCTGACTTTAATCATATGCACACACAATTATGCATATGCATAAAATGACAAGTTTCCCATAAAAGTTCAACCAGAGAAAACAGTTTGTTAATAGAGTATGTACTCAAAACTAGTTCAAGGTGTATTGGCCCTATCTTTTTACCCAGAGATATTCTAAAATGTTTCATTGAGTTACTGAGCCAGGCTTGGTAGTGCATTCCCAGTACTCAGCAGACAAAGAAGAATTTCTGTAAATTCAAAGTCAGCCTGGCATACAAAGCAAATTCCAGGACCAAGACAGCTGGGAAGCAAACCCAAGTCCAATGCAAGAGCAGCAAATGCTACTAAATACTATAAACTGAGCCATGCCCTCAGTTACACACACACATTTACCACGTCTGAGCACACACGCCACAGTGTGTATTTGATTGTCAGAGGACAACATAAAAAAGTTTTCATTTAAGGAAATTCATCTCCCCCTCCCAGACACCCAACAGTGTTTCTTAGTACTATGGAGCAAGTAATGGAACTCGCTTTTGAGCAGGATTGAGCCGCCTGCCTCTGCCTCCCAAATCCTGGAATTAAAGGCTTTTTCACCACCACAGGTCCATTTGTTTTGAAGTAGTTTCTCCACGTAGTTCTGGCTACTCATTAGCTCATGGCAATTTCATGATATATCCCTGGCTGGTTTGAAACTTTCGATGTACACCGGGATAACTGACAAGAGTTGTACCGGTCTTTGTCTCTCCAATGTTGAGATTAAAAGGTGTATAACCATGACCAGGGTTTGTTTGTGTCCTGGAACTCTTATAGACCAAATTGAACTCAGAGATCCACCTGCCTCTGCCTCCTGAGTGCTGGAATTAAAGGCGCACCACCGTTGCTGGATCCAGTTTATTTTTTAAATTTTAAAATTTTATTATTTGAGTGTATGTGTGAGTGCCATAGGACACATGTGGAAGTCAGGTACAACATAAGAGGTGCCATTTCTCTCCTATCACAGAAATCCCAAGGGCCTCAGGCTTAATGGCCACCATGAATTGACAGCTAAAATAATTCAGATTATCTCAAACAGTAAGGCTGAGTAACAGAGTATAAATTTTTAAATGAAGTTGTGATAGTGAGGAAGTAGGTACACACCTGATACCAGTATCCAGCATGCAAACACATAGGACCAAGAGTTCCAGGAAACTAGAGACTGCTCAGTGGTCAGACAGACTCGCTATTCCTGCACTGGATCTAGATTGGTTTCCCACACTATAATCATCTGTAATTCCAGTTGCAGAGAATCCAATGCCCTCTATCCTCAGCAATAACCTGGACATGTGGTACATAAAGCAACACATGCACACTCATACACTAAGTACAATAAATTTAATAGTTTGAGGTGACTCTCGACTACCCTCAACTACAAGAGGGTTCAAAGATTGTTGCAATTGAGACGTCTGAAAATAAAATTGAAAACAAAATTAGTAATTGCTAAGAAACAGATCCTGCTGGGTGGTGGTGGTGCACGCCTTTAAACCCAGGATTTGGGAGGCAGAGGCCAGCCTGGTCTACAAGAGATGGTTCCAGGATAGGCTGCAAAGCTACAGAGAAACCCGGTCTCTAAAAACCAAAACAAAAAACCTTATGCCTCAACCTTGACTATGTATGCATACAATCTAAGTGACCGGTGAATAACAGTGGCATCCTCACCAATGAGTTTGCAGTCCTTTCAACTGAGATTTTTGTTTTCAAGACAGGGTTTCTCTGTAGCTTTGGAGCCTGTCCTAGAAACCAGATGCCTCAGGAGTGCGGAGATTAAAGATGTACACACCACTGCCCGGCTTTTCTTGGTTTTTCGAGACAGGCTTTCTCTAACAGCTCTTGTAGATCATGCTGGCTTGGAACAGACATAGACCTACTGATCCCTTCCAAAATAATGGGATGAGAGGCGTGCGCTACCATTACCCAGTGACATCTCTATTATTAAAACAAATGATAAAAGCACCAATGTAACAAAAAAAATCATACAACCACCAAGAGGTATGATAAGAGATGGAATAAAGAAATCTTTACCCAAGATATAAATTAATAGTATTTATTATGTAAGTATACAAAGAAACCTCAACAGTTAAGAGTCATTCTTTTGTGGCCAGGAATGAAGCTTTCCTGTGTTTTAACCACAGTAAAATTCCAAAAATGGAGAGCTGAGTGTGGCAGCTCATGTCTTTAACCCTAAGTACTCAAGTCACAGGCAGGGAGGGAGGTCTTGAGTTTGAGAGGCAGGCTTAGTTTACAGACCCGCTGACAGGACAACCAAAATCAAAAAGACAAACTAATCTACTTGGAAGTTCTAATTGAAGCAGAGGCCAGCATATGACTCAAGAATTTTCCTAACGAGATGTGTATTTGACCTTTTGATCCCTTAGAGTACTTTTTTTTTTTTTTGCAGTTTCATGTTAGTGCAATTCTATCCCACGAGCTTATCTTATCTTACTTTGTAATCTCCACCAAAACCACATCTTGCACGCCCCTCCCGTTCTACTGCACAAAAGACCTTTGGTATTGTTTCAAATCCAAAGGCACTCTTGCATTGTCTAGGCTGAAAATACTATCAGTTAACTAAATGGCCCATTGAACTGCAAGCAGTTAAGTGCCTTTGTATGTTATTTAGGTTTCAGAAAATGAGTAAGACCTGGTAGCAAAGGTCTGTATTCTAGGGGAAGGGGCGCTGAACAAGTATAATTCTAAGTTTAGAACACTATGGACCATTTAAAATTTGATCTCGGCGCTGGAAAGATGGATGGTTAACATAGTTTGCTCTCAAAGAGGACAAGCTGGTGTTCAATTTCTAGGACCCATGTGGTAATTTCAGTCCAGGTGTCTGACACCCTCTTCCGTGGCACACACATACGTAGGAAAAAGTATCCATATACACAGACATGTTATTTAACATACAAGTAACTTATCTAGATCATGCATATAAAGTTCTGCCTGCAATGCAGACTAAAGGGTGGCACCAGTAGGCATTATAGATAGTAGTGAACAACTATGTGGTTGCTATGAATTGAACAGTATGTGCTCGTAAGCCTGAGTCATCTCTCCAGCCCCTTATTTAGGTAGAGACAGGGTTTCCAAATAGCACTAATCTGCATTCCAACTCCCATCGGTCTGTCTCTGCTGCCTCTCCATGTGCTGGGCGTGAAGCACAGGCTCCTCTGTCAGGCCAAACTACTGTTTGGTTTAAGTGGTTCCTTTATTAGGCTAGTGGTTAAGACCACTGATTTTTGGTTCTGAACACCATACCTGATAGCTCACAACCACCTCACCTCCTGTCCTTTGCAGACAACTGCACAATAACTCAACCTTTAAAGCCGGCTTATGACCAGACTGCTCTATAGAGGGAGTTCCAGAGCATACTGGGGTTGGAATGGGGGTAAACTGGTGTGTTGACAGTGCTAGAAGCAGGCACAAGTTATCTAGAGGCCGTAGAAACATAAAACAATGATTAACCACGGTAATCAAATTAATCATTGCTGAAGCTTACGATCTACCCAGTTTGTCATCTAAAACGTGGCACATGTGGGAAGAGAAAGTTAACACAATACAGCAAAGAATGAAATTTATGCTCATTTGGTGCACAACACACAAGCAAAATTCAACTGCAATGGTTTTGTTGTTATTTTTCTCTGTAGACTGTCCTAGAACTGAGCTGTAGACCAGGGTGGTTGGCCTCAAACTCAGAGATTGCCTGTCTCTGCCTCCCCAGGGCTTGGGATAAAAGTGAGCACGACCATGACCTGGTGCTCAACTACAAAGTTTTAAGTGTAAGTCCAACAGTCTCATGTGTGTGTAGATACAGACATACTAGGGCTGGGGAAGAAAACACTAAGAACTAATGCTCCTCAGCCAGGAGACAAAGTATCACATACACTATTATTTGTGTGGGAAATTTTTATTTTATCACAAACTTCCAGGGTTAGTGAATCAAAGACTAGCATATAATTACCGTTAGTGAATTTATATTAAAAAATGACATAGGTCAAGATTTCTGTTCATGCACCATTGACTCATACACCGACTAGCAAATTCACTCTTCCTCCTGGTATTTTCCTTAAGATCCTCCACACAATCATATTCCCCAAATGATTTTGCTCTTCATTTTCTCTAAGCACAACTGACACTTGTCACCAACACTGGAGACAGGCAGACCCATTTTTCAGAAAATGATGCAAAGAAACGACTTACTTCAAGAAATAATTATCATTTCCATTGCATTATACACTTTTCACTTTAACTGGTTAACCTTCTGTTACTAACACACCCCCAGAGGGGTGGTCAGAATCCACATAGGAACACAAACTCCAAGAAGTCGTCCTCTGACCCTGAGATAGCTCTTACAACAAAAAAGGGGGGGTGTCTATATATCCACATAAAAAACAGGAAACTCAGGGCTGAAGAGATGGCTTAGCGGTTGCCTGCTCTTCCAAAGGTCCTGAGATCAACAACCCAGCAACCACAGAGTGGTTCACAACCATCTGTAATGATGGTCTGGTGTCCTCTTTCTGGCCTGCAGGCATACACGCAGACAAAATAATGTATGCATAATAAATACATAAAAAGTTTAAAAAAACAAAACAAAACAGGAAACACACCTCCTCCCACCAAATTTCAACACGACTCCATGAGGTATAAAGAAACAGACTAAGGGATTGAGAGTGCTTAGTTCAGTTCCTAGAACACACATCAGGTGGGTTGTTCCAAGTGCCTGTAGCTTCAGCTCTAAAATCAGGCAATCCCCTTTCAGCTTCAAAGGAAAACAGCACGTGTATTCACCAAATAATAAAAAATCTTAACAATGCACCAGAAATTATACAGTGGTTCTCTCCCTTTGCCACCATATTTTATTTTTAATAGAAGTGGAAAACAACAACAACAACAACAAAAAACCCACAGAAGGCTTTAAGAAAACTCCAAGTCAATATTGGGCTGCTAGAATAAATTTAAGTAAGTTTTCAATAAGGTAACTTCAATAGTCATGTATTGATATCTCAAGAGAAGTTTTAAATGGAAAATTAGCATCACTCAAATTACCATACCAAAACAAAAAACAAACAAAACCCACCAAACAAAAAATAAAAAAACAAATCAGACAAATGATTAAGGTACATTTTTTGTTTAATCATTTTGAGTACACATTTTTGGAGAAAATGCTAGATATACATATAAAGTTCCTAGAAGGATTCGGGAATTTCACTTCACTTCTAATTGTCTTTGAATAGTTTGGCAACTCACCCTTACCACTACATGCATTTGAAGTTACATACTTACCAACTGTCAGTCTGCTTATCCATGCTAGGAAAGGACAGAGTTCCTTAGAAATTTATTTCACTTTAAATCTTAAAGACACAAATTCAGACTCAAGATTTGTTGAGAGTTTATCTAGAATATTACCATACACACTCAGATTATGAATTCCAGATTTTAGAAAACTAGTATTGTTTATACTAAAAGCAACAGAATTGACTTTATTGATTCACAAAGGTCAAAGCAGAAATGGAATGTAATTACGAATATACTAGTATTATCCAGAATGTGGTTAAAAATGAGGGAAAGAAGTCCTTATATCACAGGCTAATGACTGAACTAGACAGTAATAGATATACTGTGGGCTAATTTTCACAAAGATGCTAGCAATCAGTATTTGTAACACAAGTTTTCCACTCATGGAACAGAATACACCTCCATTATTTCATTCACCTATAAAGTGAGAAAAAGATCACTTAACAGTTTTATGTAAACTTAAAAGAGGGTAGGGAATCTTTATTTATTCATATGAATGTGTACACGAACGCATATGTCCAAGATCCTCATGGACCTAGGTTAGTCACCTGACATGGATAATGGGAAGCAAACATAGGTCCACTTGCAGCATGTTGTGGTTTTCTTCTTTTTTCTTTTTGAGACAAGGTTTTTCTATATAGCCCTTGCTATCCTTGAACTCACTATGTAGACCATGCTGTCCTGGAACTCCAAGAAATCCACTTGCCTGTCCCTCATGAGTGCTAGGATTAAAGGCATACACCACACCTGAGGTTATGACATCTCTCCTGTCCCTAGATTTTCTGATTTTAAACAATCATTTCTTCTCACCAAAAGAATGTTTAACTTTTTCGTGCATATGGTTCTTTAGGAAAACGTGTGTGTGTGTGTGTGTGTGTGTGAGAGAGAGAGAGAGAGAACCCATATCAAGAAGTAACAGCCTAAAGATCTAATTACTACCCAAGCTGTGAAAATTCTGTCTTCTCACCTCTTTGATCACTGCCACGTTACAGCTAGGCTAAAAGAATAAAACCATGATATGAAAATTATAAAGCAGTACTCACCAGAAAGGCAGCTCTAAACAGATACGGAAAACCATTTCCATTGTATCTACGCCATTCTTAGATTAAACTGTGAAAGGCAATCAAACTTAAGCCCTCAGGCAATTTTACAATCAAACAACAAGCGGGGAAAAAATTTACAATATTTTTTATTATTGGCTGCTAGATGTTTATATTTAAATTTTTAAACAAACTGTACTGTCCCCAAATAAAATAATAATGTTCCAATTGAAGAATAGCTAATCACCATTCAACTTACTTTTTCTACTTTCACTGTTCAAATGTCAAATATATGACTTCCTCATTAAACTCCAAAAGAATCTGACTCTTATTTTAAGCCAGGGAATCATCACACAGCCCAGCCTGGCCCTAAAATGAAGCCATTTCTACCTCTGCCTGCAGTATTCTGGATACTATGTGTGTAAAGCTATGCAGATTTCTGAGTGAGTTTTCATTCATGTCAGTGATGAACCCAATGGCATCTTAATGTAATTTATAGCTTACAGAGACAAATTATTTACAAGTATTACTACATTTGAAGCAGTGTACTTTGTAGGAGTAAACAAAGAAAATAATTCAAGTAAAACTCCCTATAATTGTACACCATTTTTTTTTCACTGCTAGAATTGAGGGAATCTGTCTTTTCTTAAGTTAATTCACTGTAGAATGTTAAGGGTGACTGAAAAACACCACAGAGTAGTATAATTAAGAACAATGGACCTGAAGCCATGGACTACATGGACTAAGTATTTCCATTCTTCCCTTTATCTAAAAGCCATCTACATAGGTTCAGGAACAACCAGATAATAGAAGAGCAACACTGCGCCTTTATTACACCGAAGGTCAGTAACCCTAGAGCTACTCACTCTTGTCCAAGTGTTTGAGAATGTCCAGTGGATCTATTATTTAGACTCACATTTAAATAACTGCACAGCAGTATTCTTTATGTGCGGAAAATGGATATGTTGGGGTGGGGGTTAAAAAAAAAAAAGGAACATCAGGTACTTACAGAATAAACTAACCTGTACTGGCAGGGCTGTGGGATTTTTCTTCTCTACCAGTAAGTAGCAAATGCTGAAATTCTGCTGCTAGTTAACAAAAACACAAATTGTATTAAACTGAGGAGTTCAACCCATACTATAAAAAGTCAATGTGCATTTAATTTCCTCAGAGCCTGATAGTAGTTTGCCTAAATCTAACAAAATTTGCTTTACACTGGCTACTGCAATTGAGTGATAATTAGCTAGGACACTCAAGTACCTCTTAGATGCTTTAATGTCCAATCAATAATGCATTCAATGTGTAAAGTGTGCTGGAAATTTTGGTTTCCCTAAAAAGAGGTATATGTATTTAAATGTGATAACCTTTACATCTCAATTACTATATAGACAAACCTTACAGGCAATGTTAACTTTTAATTAAATTTTCATGAAATTTTTATCTCATTTTTGATTTAAAAAATGGGCTATAAATTTTGCTACTTCTCCACAGATATTGAACAGCTAGCAAGTAAGGGAAATTAACTCTAAACAGACACCCTATTTCTGATTTGAATTGTAAGAACTGTAACAACTCTCTTGGCCAGCTTAGGCAATTCAACAACTCTAGAAAAGATAGTAGAAATGATATTTTCACATAGGATTAGCAGACTGATTATCTTAATAAAATATCAATATTCGTCACCAAAATAAAAGGGTAAAGCCTCAAAGGAACAGAAAGAAGCAACAATAGATAATTTCCTAACATTTAAGGTTCTTAAATCTAAACCAATCATACAACAATTTATTTCCCACATAGTCAAAAATCAGTTAATATATATTATATTGGGGAAATAGGTCTTCATTCTTCTTTTTCTTTTCTTTTTGGTGATGGGGATTGAATTCAGGGCTTCATGCATGCTTAAAATGCACTCTGCCACTGGGCTACCTCCAGCTTCTCAATCTTCATTTTTATTCAGTAGGGCAATCAACAAATTTCATTAATAAATCCCTCAAATGGAGAAGGCGTAAATTAAAAAAAAAAAACTAAACCCAAAAGAAAATGCACACACAAAGTTTCCAGATACTGTAACAATGTCAAAGGGCCACATAATAAGTTACTAAAACTACCCTATAACCTTAAAAAAATCATAGCAACATTGAAATAATGACTGGTGTCCAAGTAATCCTTTAAGGCAATATAATATATACACATTTATCCTCTCTGCAGTCTCTTTCACAATGACAACACACACAAAAACATAGCTATATTCAGCCTCAAGATACTAATACTAATCAAAGTTAACACCCACCGAGTCCATTTAGTTATATGGTATTCAATATATTTAAATTAATAAATAGTTGAAATTGGCTTTAATGAACACTAAATCATAGGCTGTGTATCTCTACTTCCGTAGTCTACACTTACTAAAAAGACTTTCCTTTGGAAATGAAAACTGAGCAGACTTATGAGAAAATTAATTCAAAACAACCTAATTTAATTTTAAATTGTTGTTCAGACTGGAGTTAACTATCTTTTCAGCAGAGCAGTAGTGGTGCACACCTTTAATCCCAGCATTTGGGAGGCAGAGGCAAGCCACCCTGACCTACAAAGCGAGTTCCAGGCCATCCAGAGCTACCTAGTGAGACCCAGACACAAAAACACAGAGATAAAGAGAAATCTTGTCTTGAAAATAAAAAAGGAAAAATAAAGAAAAAAATTTTAAATTGCAAATATTATAAAGTGAGAATAGACAGCATTTAAGAGAAAAAATAGTGCTCCAGAATCAGAGGAAAAGAATTTGTGTGACATGGTCTTACTCTAACCCTTACTGGCCTTCAATTTGCAGGAATACCCTGGTCTTGTCTCTTCCTCCAGAATGCTGGAATTATACATGTGCCAACACATGTGCCCTTAAAATAAAAATTTAAGAGTCCTCGTACAGTGGTGGTGCATGCCTTTAGTCCCAGCACTTGGGAAGAGAAGGCAGGAGGATCTCTGTGAGTTTGAGGCCAGCCTGGTATACAAGAGCTAACTCCAGGATAGCTAGGGCAGTTACACAGAGAAACCCTGTGTCAAAACCAAAAATAAATAAATAAATAAAAATTCCTATTTTGTAACAAAATTGCCAGGCAACATTAAAACAAAGAAAAAAAACCCACCTGAACAACACTCCTAAAGTTGGACTTCAGGTTATTGGCAATTTAAAACCGACCTTTCTCTATCTCCTATGAATTTATCAGAATAATAGTGGTCTATGGAGAATATCCAAGAGGGATGGACAGTGGTGGAGCATGCCTTTAATCTCAGCATGCAGGAGGCAGAGACAGGTGGATCTCTGTGGGTTCAAGGCCAGCCAGCCTGGTCTATAGAGGGAGCTCCTTTGACAGCCAGGATCACAGAAAAACTGTGACTCACTTGGCAGAATGTTGCCTAAACAAAACCAAAACCAACAAAGGGTACATACTTGGTAAATTCTAACCAATACAAATGTAGTACACATTCCGCATTCAGTAGATTACTCAAACTGTACTTCACTAAAGTGAATTCAGTATTATCAGGTTTTACCAGTGGGCCTCAGAGAGACCCAAAATTCTACATAATTCTCAGTCGGGGTTTTCTGAGGACATAACAACCCAATCAGGACAGGGTCTATACTCTGTAGCTCAGGCTGACCTCACACAATCAATCTTCCTACCTCAAATTTCCAATTGTTAGGAATACAAAAGTGAACCACTACGCCAAACACAAAGTTCATCTTAGATTAGGTATCTATTAAATCTTTCCACCAGCCCTATTATTCAAGTAAATAATTTACAATTAATTGGGCTAGGTAATTTCAAGCGATTTCAATATACTGGAGAATAGTGGATATAAGTTGTTAAATGGTAGTGAGAACGAAATACAGGGCCTTGAACACATTAATTAGTTAGATAAGTATTATATGTCTGAATGATAGAAATCCCTCTAATTAATCTAAGTCTATAATTTACTAAAGTTATAAAGCATTTCCGTGGAACATTGTCATGGAAACAAACAGTAGTTCTTAAAAGAATCAAAATCAAGTCAGATGTGGTGATGCAAGTCTTTAGTCCCAGTATGCGGGAGGCAAAGGCTTACAGATTGTTGAGTTTGAGGCCAGCCTGGTAAACAGCAGAATTCCAGACAGCCAGGAACTGAGAAACCTGTTCTTCCCATACCAAAAACAATATAACCAAAAAAACAAAACAAAAAAGATAAAAACTGTTTCTAGTCTAATGTAGGGAACAAACAGGTTAGAAGTTACATTCTGCCACCCCCCCCATTTCTCAACATACAAGTTTTGAACACAATAATCAAAGCAAAATCTAATTGAAAACAAATGTGGATACACTACTGGTGTGTGCATATTACATAAAGCACTGTTCCGTAAAAGGTGAAAACTAACTTCCAAAAAAAATTATTCCAAACCCACTTAATACTTATCACATGACCCAATTTCAATTTGGCTACTGGAAAAATAGTTATCTATCAACTGAGACATGAAGTCCCCAAACCCTTTTATTATACCACACCTGTAGTCTACACCCATACATACCACACAAACACAGACAAATCACCTTCCCACTCATTACAGGGCTCTACATTAACATTTGCTCTAGTGTGGTGAGATTTGAGAAAAGATCATAAGCATTTCCACATGACCTTACCACCCTGATGATCAATATAAGCTTGGGATTTAAAACAAATGTCAATATCCTGTGGCATTTCAAATAATTAAGCTTATCCTTGAGGTTAAATTTAAGTTTGAGCAGAAAACCACCAGCATTTTCCTATTGGTCAAAGTAAAAATTTGAATTAAACATTTCATGCCTCCAAATTAATTTATGAAGGGTAATAAAGCTTTAAATATTATGTAACAATACTTATTTATGCTTAGTAACACCACAGTCAAACGTGAATATTAATATAGAGCCTTCTCTGCCAAAGGAATATAAAAATCCTAAATTTAATTAAATTTAGGGGCCTTCACCAAACTTGCTGCAAGTTTGGGGACATAAATATCCAACAGCCATAAAGCTGTGAAAGCCCCTGTAAGTAATAAAATAAATCCCACTTGCCTCAGACTGAACAGGGCAACACTGAGACTCAGCCTCAGCCTGTCCTATGGCAGGGCTATAGGAAGAAGAAAATTTTAATTTTAGAAAAACATCACCCAATTAATTAAAAAGACATGCATCAAAATTTAAGTCCCAATGATCAAGCAAGCAACAGAAAAATACATCTCTGTGTCTGCAATTGCATCCTGAGCCCAAACTTATTTCTTGGAGATTTCCATAAGTAATTCATTAAACTGAGTTTATTGTGTAACCTGATCAGTAAAATAGGTACTCTCCCCCTAACAAATTGTGTGAGATCGCTACAATAGTAATGAGTCCAATTAAATGGTAACTCCAGCAGTCACTGAAAAGTGAGCCCTCAGCTGTTAGTCTTTCCACTATCAGTGGAAAAAGAGAATAGAAACTAGTGCCAGACAGTTTTCTTTTTAAAAATGATCCCGTGAATGGAAGCTAGAGCCGAAGCTGACAGGTGCATTGATCTTACAGCTAACCAGTGTTCACAGGAACATACCAAATAACTAATATCAGCCCTTTTGTGAGAAAAGGCTAAAATTCACTTTTAATGACATTATTTACTTAAAAAGTGTAAATCGTTTCAAATTTGTCACACTTGTGCTTTAACAAAACTATGGACCCCAGAAGCAATTAGGCAAAAGGTATTTTCTAGAAGCTTAATTATTCTTGATGCATGCAAAAATTCAATTTCAACAACATCCTGAATAGATACCACTCCTGCGCCATACAGTTACAAAACAGGAGAGATTGTATGTAACTAAATGTTATATATTACACATAACACTTTAAGTTTTTTATTAGGATTCTTTTACTTATTAAGTTGTAGGCTCCATAATAAGTCCTGTAGTAATTGAACAAAAAGCAAGAATAAAACCTTTTATTCTTTTTGAAGTTTTTTTCTTCAGTTTTCTGATAATTCAATACATGAAATTCTTCTGAGATGTTGTTTTATAAGAAAGCATTTCTTATTTAGCCTAAATGTAACCTTGTTGTCTTTTTTGAAAAATCTTAATATTTCTCTTTTTAATTTTTTAAGACAGGGCTTCTCTGTAGCTTTGTAGCCTGTCTTGGAACTTGCTCTGTAGGTCAGGCTGTCCCCGATATCTCAGAGATCCACCTGCCTCTCTCCTAAGTGCTGGTATCAAAGGTTAGTGTCATCACTGCTCTGCTAAGACCTCAATATTTTCAGTACAGGGCTTTCTTGGCCAGTATAAAATATGCGCTGCCAGACATAAGAAATATATAAGGGGTTTAAAGCTTTAGTCGATAGGTATTTAAGCAAAGGGATATGTAACTTGGCTGCTGGAACAATGCATCTCAAGTAATAGATGGGCGTTTCCGTTACAAACTGTAACTTCTGCACCTCAACAATAACTACATCAGTGGCATAAAATAAATCAGTGCAGAAATACGAGCTTCAAAATGGCATTTAACTTTCAATTATTTGTCACAATGCATTCCATAGGCTTTTACCTGTTAACTTTCTTCTGTAATAAGTCAAATATTTTCAATATATTCCTACGAAATAAACACCATTTTTGGTGTTGTCACATTTATCTAATACTTTCATAGAAATTAATAAAGACTTAAGCATTTTCAGCATAAACCAAATCAACCTGTATTTGTTTTTGAGCAATTACTCTGTAAAGATCAAAAAATAAATAAATAGATAAAAGGAAAAAGCCAAAAGAATTATTAAGAGCTACTACCATGAGACTTACAACACAAAATCCGCAACAGCAATCACCCCTAAAGTAAAATTACCTATAAGAACACAGAAACATTCCACACTTCCTAGGGTCAGGATTAACCGCCTGGTTTTAACAACAGAAGGCACGTATCCAATCCTAGGTAACATAACCTCTAAGAAGCACAATACAAATTTGCTATTCATCTGTTAATCATCCTAACACCTGAGTAGAGACACATTTAAATTAACACATATCAAACCATTAACAAACACACATACAGCTAAGCTTCTAGAAGTTTCCACCTGGAAAGCTTCTGAGGTCCATGAAGTACTCACATGAGTCTTAAAATTAATTAAAGAAAATAAATGGGTCTGGCACTAGGCTCTAAACTTCCTTATCAAGAAGTTTTGAATTTTACATTTTAAATTTCTATGACATCTGATACCAAAGAATGTGAAACAAGGAAACAAAGACTTCATATCCATTATGTAATGATTCATGTGTCTTAAGAGATAATGTCAACAGAAACATAAACAAGAACAACTCTATATACTGTTAAAACATGCAGCTAAGAAAAAAAATCTACAACTTAAAGAACCCAATCATTTATCAAAACTGTATTGGTAACTGAATTTTATTATGTGGACATCTACTGTGGCATGCATCTGTACAAACCTTTCAGTCAGTGGTCCACAGTTGAGTTATGAATAAAAAGGCATTAATTTTTCTCTCATTTTATTACAATGAAGTTTTGAAGTACAGAAAAGTCACATGACCTCAATGGGCCAGATTTCTTAAACCCTGCAACACGAGGAACTCTCTAAGTACATTAAATATTGTTACACATTCAGACTTCCAATGTACAAGTACTTGGAAACAGTTACAGCCCTCACCAAGCTAGGTTGGGGACATGAAGTCCAACAGCATTAGAAATGCTGTGAAGGCATAACTTTACAAATAGCAATGTAAGCTTACAGAACTTGCCTTTATTTAGGATGGTATGTTCATGTAATTCCAGCGCCTTCACAATTTAACGAACCAAATTTACTATACTTCACTTCTAAAAACCTAGATGAAACATGAAAAAGAAGCCATACAGTATAAATTGCAACTTCAGGAAAACTTCCTGTTTTATTATTCCAAATAATTTCTCCCATGTCAAATAAATGTCCAATAGTTCCTGGTATGTGGGAAGATAATGTTTGTTAAAGTCACAATGAAGCCTTATAGACGGAAGCTTGTCTATATAAACAGCACAAGTTGAGAAAAGGTTTAATCTCCAAACCTATTAGACTTGGTGAAGCAAGATCAGTAACGGCCACCTTGCGACATAACAGGAGGTCTCATTCCCATTGGAGGTCGAGGAGGCCCACCTTGGTAAGGGGGCACCATTGGTGGTCCCTGTCCATAAGGTGGCATAGCGCCAGGGAGGTAACCTGGCATGCCTTGATGATGACCACCATACTGACCTACAAAAAAACAAAAAAATATAAAGTTGGCTTGTGTATACAATACTTTTAAACCAGTACACTTTACAGATAGTTAACCTTTGCATATATACTTAAAATTCATAAAAAGTAAAAAAGTACCATGAGGTGGCATTGGAGGTCGCATTCCTTGCTGCTGTGGGATGCCTGGCTGCGGTGGCATCATACCCCCAATTGGTCCAACTGGTGGATTACCAATTGGAGTCTGTCCTGGTCGAGGAAGATTACGCTGATATTTAGGTAACTGTGCCCTTCTTTCTTCCTGTGAATAAAAATAATGTATAATGTATGATGTAAGAATGCATGAAGGTTCCTCAAATAGAAAGACAATTATCCAAAATCCTGATCATTTTAAATGAACAAGTACTTCCCAATAATTACTTTTGCTCCCATAAATCAGTGCTACTACTTAATCTAAAGTCCCTAATTTTTTTTTAAAGCTATATTTAGGTTAGAGCATGGCTAGCTAATTTCATACATTAGCTTTCTGTCAAATGAAATTAACTTGTATAGGCTTGAATGAGTCCATGGACTGACAGAAAACTTTTGTCAATCAATACAAGGAAATTTATGTCTAAACATTTTTAAAGTACTGAGCTTACTGTCTTTTCTTTTAGGAAAAGAAGGGCAGGAGCATTTGAGATCAAACATGAATTATTCCTCACAGTTTTTATTTTTTTGTTTTTGTTTTGAATCAGGGTACCATCACCACCTGGCTCTATTTTATAGTTTCTTAGGACACAAACAAATGAAAACCATTTGGGAAAATTTAAAATAAGTTTAAGTCCATATAAATACAAATTAAAATCTCTGCAATACACAGGTTGCTATGATACTTGATTAAGCAATACTATTAAAAATCTATAAACAACTTACCAGTGATATATCCTCATCTGGATGGATCAACTTACTGGTTGCACTGGTGGTTGTAAGTGTAGCAGGCTTACTTGTAATTGAAGCTGCTGGTTTTGCTGCAGTACTGTTTGTTGTACTAGTGGTTGAAGCTGTTGACTGTGTATAAGCTGGGAATGTAGGCTTTGGGGGTTCTGTAGTTGTAGCAGGAGTACTGTTTAAGGGCTTAAAATCTGTACCAACAGGTCCTTGGACAGCTGCCTGAGCCTGTAAAATAATGAACCTTTATCAATACATGTCAATATCCAAGTTGAATATAACAGAAATTTACTTAAAAAAAAAGAGTAATATCAAATAAAGCGAACTTCAAATGAAACCAAAAACAAGTAAACATATGACAAATGTTCCACAAAGTTCAAACCATAAGAATATCAAAAGATACTGGGTTAACATTACTATTCTTCTCAGATCTGTCTTATACCTTCTCTCCATTACTTATATACAATGCTTTGCATTAATTCTAGTTTGCCATAGAATAATGAAATAGTATTTAATGCAACTGCTTATACTCTCCTAAATTCTTTGTTTAAAGCAATTCATCTTTTAAGCAACTCAAAAAAAAAAAATAGACTACAGACTATATGGGTCTAGATAACCCATTAGAGTAAGCAGAAAAAAAAAAGTAATGAATGGTGGCTCAATGTTATCACCTATGCAAGTATCCCATACACAGCAGCACACTATCCTCCAAATTAGTAATTGCTGGATTAATTACAGTATAGACAAAAGGGTTAATGGCACAGGCTCTAAAGTTAATGTGAATACACATTACTTTCATAATACAAATGTTTTAAATGTCTAGGTCAACTTTTGAACCAAATACAGAGTGCTAATTTCCTTAAAGATGTGATGCATTAAACAGCATAAATTAAAAATAGCTTAACCATGCATCAGGCTAACCATTGGCCACTAAAGTTCATTTATTGCTCACATGCTTTTAACCCTTTAGAACCACAGAAGTTTGGAGTATTTTGTGAAAGTCTTAAGTATGAATTCAAATTTTCAAACACCATCTGAATTTTATTATTTGTTTTACTTCTAGAAACTAAGTATATTTGTAAGAGTTAGCTTTTATAAAGGGTCCAAAGGGTTAAGTTGTAAAGCATTTTTAAAATTTTTAAACTGCAACTTCCTGCGTACTTGTGCTGTGCTAGGAAACAGAGCTTTAGAAGATGCAGACAGACTTTCTGAATTGGATGAAGCTGTACTTGAGCTTGTTACAGGTGTCCCCATCTGTAGCATAAAAGAAAGGAAACAATGAACCGTCTCCGAACAAATGGGTCAAAATATGCCATGTGGCAACTTCTTAGTATAGATTGCATTTTTTGTAAATAAAGATTGTAATGCAATCAAATGTCATACAAAGAGGCAGAGTTAATGCATTTTCAATAAACCGTAAAAGTACATGCCTCAGAAATTATCTCTACACCAAATACAATTAAAAATAATCTTTTCTAAACTGTAAATAATGAAGCACCCAGTTCTCTATGCAGAAGCTCTATACAATGAGTCTATAGGTTCAGATAAAACATTCTCATAAATAAAATATATACCACAAAATGTAAATTAATATGCTTTAAAGGAACTTAAAATGTAGCACCCAGAAACAGTGGGAAACTGAGGAAACATCTGAGAAATAATCTTAAAAAAAAGAAAAAAAAAGAAAACCTTGATCCTTCTATTTAATTCTAAATGAAAAGAACACAAAAAAAATCTGACCATTATGCATCTAGCCTACTCGTCTTCTGGAAGAGTTTTGATGGAAGCAAGGCTAAGAAATATGACTAGATTAAAAGCCATTAAATGATGTGCTTCCAACACAAGAACAGCACTGCGATTTACCGTGGTTCTTTTTAAATGAGCAGAAACACTCAATCAAATTAAAATTTTCTTTCAAGACAGCGTTTTTCTGTATAGCCCTGACTGTCCTGGAACTTGCTGCGTAAACAAGGCTGGCCTTGCACTCAAAAAGACCTCCTTGCCTGTGTTGCCTGCCTACACCTCCAAGTGTACTAGGATTGAAGATGTGCTCTACCACTGCCAGGCCAGCTCATATCTTTAAGAGATTTCATCACTGGCTCTGACCAATTTTACTCCCTTCAACAAGACAAAGGAGGACCTGGAAACATCATTTAAGTCCTCAGAATTTCAACTTTCCTTTCTAGCTATAGCTAAGAATAAAGAATATACAAATATGAAAAACTAAAATCCTATTCCTTTCTGCTGTGAAGAGAGGAAATCAACGTGATGATAGCCATTTTAGTGTGTGACATATTTAAGAAACCCATCTGTGACAACTTTACAGATACCAGTAAACAAGTCCACTTTATCTTTAAACATAAATGTGCTCCTTTTTAATAATTTCACCTTACCTGTCCTGCACTGGGGAAAAGAGGCTTAGTAACTGGAGGCTGTGGAGCAGGTACTGCTGCTGTTGGTGCAGGTGGTCTATTAAGAATACCTGGTGCTGAAACAGCCTGTGCTTGAGTCATTGGAGGAATTCCAGGACGTGGAACTGGAGGGGGCATACCTGCAGCATAAAAAAGTTTTTAAGTAATTCAAGTCAATGAAATGATCCAAACAAAGACAACATACCCCTCGCATCAATTATACCTCTTGTCTCTTTAGATCAACCAAAAACTTTTCTGGTACCACTGTTTCAGCCGATCAATCAATCAATCTATCTATCATCTATCATCCATCTATCTATCCATCTATCTATCCATCCATCCATCCATCTATCTGGTTTTTTCAAGACAGTTTCTTGATATTGTCCAAGTTGTAAAAGATCTCAGTATGTAGACCATGCTGGCCTCTGCACCCTGAGTGCTAGGATTAAAAGTGAGCACTACCACCACCACCCCAGTTGACTTGGTGTAACTATGTATATGCTAGCCTGCAATTCAATGCCAATGTCTGCCAATGTCTGTTAGGATTAAAGTGACAGGGTTCAGGCTGTATGTAATCACAACCACGCCACTCAGCAAACTTCTTTCAACATGTATGAAAATTAGAACCCTATAGGAATAATGCTACCAGACACATTACAAAGGAAACCGTTTTAAACATTTCATACCTGGTGGCATACCAGGCATCAGAGGTGGAATTCCAGGTCCAGGTGGCATCATTCCACCCATTGGCATCATTCTATTAAAAAGAAAATTTAAGAAAAAAAATAAAAACAAAAAAAACATTAACAGAATAAACCACAAAAATTTGGCAATTACAAAACACTAAATAAAACTTGAGTTATCTCAAGTACTGAAACCAATCAAGCCTCAACCATATATGATAATCCTATTGTAATAAACATTCTAAAAAGCAGCAAACTCTTCAGTTTACCCATAAAAGAGGTTTAAAAACAAAAAGAAAAACACTGGCCAAACAAGGTCTCTGAGAACCGAAAGTACTCTTGAGTATACAGGAGGCCCCATCTAACAAATGTGTTAACTGAAAAGCTTTTGCTCCACTTGAAAAATATGCACACAGAACATACAGACATTTCCATTAACTGTGGAGTAAAAATTCGTATCTGGGAGGGACAAGGAAAAATCATCACCAACATTAACCTATAGAAACTCAGATTATATAAAATTTTCCTTCCTAACACTAAACCATGACTGAAAAATAACCCATTTTTATAGCTTCCCCGTTTAAAAAACAAAACAAAGCTCACCTTTCAAGATCAACCAGTGTCCATTTACTTCAAAACATATTACAAGTATATGTACTTGATTTGTGGTCTGTTTTGTTTTTTTTTGGTGTTGGGGATAAAACCCAGTACCTTGTGCATGTTACACCGAGCTATGCTTTTTAATCAGAAATTTAACTTCTATATATAAATTCTAATTAGGTGAAAATCTGATTACCTTCTATAATAAAGCACAATGGCAAACTATAGATTTCTTAGTACTACCTTTTATATTAGGCCTTACTACCTATTAATACCTAGAGAAAGCACCTGCACATTTGGAAAGGAATGTTTTTCCTTTTTTTGAGACAGAATTTATATAGCCAAGGCTAGCCACTATGTGGCCCAGGCTGGTCTCATACTCAAATGGATATGCCTGCCTCAGCCTCCCAAATTTTGAGATTAATGCACATCTGGGACAAAATTTATTTTAATGTGTCTATTTGTTCTGAAATGTTTCAATTTTCTACTTTAAAGAGATGTGTCAATTAGCTGACAAACTTAAACAGTTTTAGTGAGGAAGATTAGAAAATTTCTTAAGTCAACTGAATAGATATCATTAAACACACACACAAATGACATTATGATTATATTATACCTCCTGAATTACATTATGAATGAGATGCTTACATGTTTTCACCGCAAAATGACTGGGTGTATTTTCTCTGATGATGCAATCTGTGAAAATGTATGACAAAATCAAAATCTAACTGTGATTTTCAGAACATAGCGGGAAAGTGTATTGTACACCTCTCACATCCAACTTTAAGTAAAAGTGATGGGCAACACAAACTTCAACTCACTTTAGTTTCTGATGCTTTTGTAAATCATTTACAGTTTCCTTCTCACCACTACAGAGCATCCTTGATAGTTCCAAAACTAAGACACTCAAATCTATAACAACTTTAATTATAGAAAATGCAACTGAAGCAGATGGTTTCCTGTATTCATGCTCAAACCCAAAAATCTAATTTCAGAGACAAATGTATTTGTCTCATACTTACTGACCCTTTATTAGAAAGTGTTTAAAATTTAGAACTCATTTCTTCAAAAACAAAACAAAACAAAAACAAAACAACCCAAAAAACTGAAAAGTAACATTTGATTTATAATATTCAAGTCAAAAATGGAAGAAGCCCACAAACCAACAGGAAGTCTGCTTACCCAGGTGGCATGCCTGGCATAACTGGAGGCATGCCTGGCATCAGGGGAGGAACACCTGGCATCAATGGAGGTATGCCTACAAAGTGTTTCAGCAACAAAATTAGTATTGGATATTAAACAAGAGAAGTAACAGTTGCATCATACCAATTAGGTCCTCATTATGAAATTTCGAGGAATCTATTACCTGGAGGCATTCCTGGTGCCCCTGGAACTGGTGGAAGTCCAGGTTGGGCCATCGGTGGGATATAACCTTGCTGAGGTTGAACAGGCTGCGGCTGAAAGGAAGTTGAGGCTGCAGATTCGTCATCATCATATTCATCAGAATCATCTTGTTGCTTTTTTTTTTGACTCTCTGCCAAGAAAAGGTTTTAATTCATTTCACTCATAAAAGAGAAAAAAATAACTCAGAAAAAATTTTAAAGTAATATTATGACTTTAATCAAAGCACTCTGGCAGCAGAGGATCTTGGAACCAACTCCAGTTTCAGAGGATGTGATACCCTCTTTCTGACCCTCTTAAGTACTGGGTACCCAAATGACAGACATACATGCAGACAAAACATTGATTCATACACATAAACTTAAAATCTTTAAAAATAGGGTTGGGCGAAGGCTGGAAAGATATCTTCAGATGGTATCACAAGAAAGAGCTCTGGGCTGGAGAGATAACTCAGAGGCCAAGAGCACTGACACTGCTCTGCCAAAGGTCCTGAGTTCAATTCCCAGCAACCACATGGCTCACAACCATCTATAAGGAGATCTGGAGTCCTCTTCTGGCATGCAGGCATACATGCAGGCAAAACACTGTATCCATAATAAAACTTCAAGAAAACTTAAAAATTTCAAAATCAGATTGGTAACATTTTCTATCATGTGCACAATATACAGCTTGAAATTCCAGGACAAATGACACTAATAAACATAGAACACACGAAAGGAAAACATCACTAAAGATTAGAATTGGAGGGCTCAGGTTCAATTCCCAGCATACAAGCAAGGCAGCCCACAGTCACGTGTAACTCCAATTTCTGGGGATCAGACACCCTCTTCTGGCCTTTGTCAGCACCAAACACAATGGAACACAGATATGTGTGCAGGTAAAGCACCCAAATACGTAAGAAATATTAGAATTAGGAGCTGAGTGCAGTGGGGCACAGCTGTTATCATATCTACTCAGTGAACTAACAGCCCAGCAGCTATAAATGGACAAGTTAGGCAATTAGTGTTCATGGCTCAGAACAAACTGCACAAATTGCCCTCTTATCTTCCACACATGTGCCATGACACATACAACCCAACAACACAATAATGAAATGTAAATAGAAATACTTAACTATAAGTTTAAATAAAACATAAACGTATGGTAGAAAACAGCCACTCTCAATATGAAGCTATGTTCTAACACACTGCAAACTTTACCCTGTGTCTTCTGTTCAAGAAGTCGTCGTCTTTCATCCATGTCTTTTTCTGGAATACCTTCCATGCCGTATATTTCCAACTCTATATCTGTTCTCCCAGGTATTGCATTTGGTACAGCATCTATGGTTTCTTTATGCACCTGAAACAACAAAAAACTAAAACTATTAGAAAAAACAAAAACTTTTCTCTAAAAGTAATTCATGAAAGTCTTTTTTCAACTAGAAATTACTCAAAAGACCACTTAGTAAAAACTAATATATACAAGTCTTTTTACCACCTATGGCTTTCAATGGCTTTAAAACACCTATCACTTGATTTCTAAGCCTGAATTTACATCATCTATAGCAAGTAACTTCTAGAGCTTTAAAAAATTGTTATCTTCCTTTTTATTATTTTTCTATTTTGGGGGATATGCAACATGTCATACATGTGGATGTCAGAGTAAAACTTTTGTGAATTGATTCTTTCCTACCATGTGACTATCAGGGAATCCCATTCAGGTTTTAGTCCAGTTTTCAGGCTTGAAAGCAAGCACCATTACCCAATGATCCATACCAGACTCCCTGAAGCAATTTTTCTTGCTGAGAATTATCTCACTTTTTCTTAGGCTTCACATCAAACCACCAGTAAAGTCTGTTCTGCAGCCCTGCTTCTTTCCTTTAACCTTCTAAGTCTAACAACTGGTCTCCCCGTACTCCAGTCTATTTTCAATTCTCCCGGCAGAATGGTCACATCTGTTGCTCAGTAGTGGTAGAACATACGAAAAGGAAAAATAGGATGTGAAAGGCTCGGGGTTAGAAGGCCATTATAGTGCTATAGGTGCATACAAACCTCAAAAGGGTGCTTTCAGTATTTAAATCCCTTTCACTCAGAATTAACATACTACTGCCCTTTCATTCAATATAGGAAATTTCTCCAACATAGGTCTCTCATTTGCTATTTCTTGGAAATTATTTACTTCTCAGACCTTTTCTCATTGGACAGCTTCAAAGTCTTCTTACCTTGTTTTTTCTTTATAATTTATCGCGGGACAAACTACTTTGTTATGTTCTTCCACAATGTAAACCTAAGCTCTATAGGTGCTGTGTCTATTACAATCATGTTCCACAGCAATTTTCTGTGACTAATGGAAATGTTCTCCCTAACCCTCCCTAATAGTCGCCCATGCTACATGTAGCAACAGAGCAAATACGGCTATAACATATGTGGAAAACTATTCTTTAACTTAATCATCATTAAACATCTATGTGACACTAGAAGCTATTACAATTCTAAGGGATAGGAGGCTCTAAAATGATGGTCTTTGTTTTTAGCTTTTGAAACAAAGCTTCACTGTAGCCCAGCTCTGAAACTCAAGAGCTATTTCCTTAAGATTCTAAAAGTACTATTATAAGAATATAATAGTAAGCAAAGCATTCTCAAATATTTTAAAAACAAATATGGGCCAGGGACGTGGCTCCACAGATAAAGATGTTTGACAATCTGAGTTCAATCCCTAGAACCTACATGGTTTAAGAGTCAAACGCCTAAGCCAGGTGGTAGTGGTGCAAGCCTTTAAACCCAGCACTCAGGAGACAGATCTATGAGTTCCAGAAGAGCCAGTGATGTTACAGAGAAACGCTGTCTCAAAGAAACAAAGGGTCAGACAGACTCTTAGTCATTCCACAAACTTCAAGTGAACAAACACACAAAATTAATGAATAAGGCTTAAACTGGTCCAATGGTTAAGAACATATACTGTTCTTGTATAGGACCAGACATTGGTTTGTAGTACCTAACTTCTAAAGGCTCACCACTATCGGTAACTCTTAAGTCTAGAGGGATGACACCCTCTTCTGTTCCAAGGCCAACTGTATTAACAGTACCTCTCTCTCTCTCTCACACACACACAATATAAAAAATTGTCTTTAAATAAATTAAGCATAAAAATGATTATATAAATAGTTACTGCAATAATGCACAAAGGAAAAGGATCTTTTTTCTGAAGCTTTGGAGTCTGTCATGGAAATGGCTTTTTTTTTATTTTCGAGACAGGGTTTCGCTGTAGTTTTTGGTGTCTGTCCTGGAGTTAGCTCTTGTAAACCAGGCTGGCCTCGAACTCAGAGATCCGCCTGCCTCTGCCTGGGATTAAAAGTGTGAGCCACCACCACCACCCGGCTATCCAGGCTGGCCTTGAACTACCTCCCAAATGCAGGATAAACAAGTGTGCATCACCACCAAACGGCTAAAAGTAAGATCTTTTGTAGCATCTAGGGCCTCAAGTATACTAGGCAAAAGATCTACCATTAAACTACAACTCCAGTCTTTATATAAACTTACAAATTCCAAAGTTTTCATTATTCCATTGTGAAATAACTCAAGAGAAGCTTGAGAATTGAATTCAGAACTTAGCAGTGCTTGCGAACCCTCTAGAGGACTCAATTTCAATTTTTGGCATCTAAATAGTAGCTCACAGCTGCCTGAAAAATCCAGCTCTAGGGTACATCTCCCAGCTTTTCAAGTACTCACACGAAGAGCACAAGTCCAGACTTAAAACATAACAAAAAACTCACTCATGAAATCTGGACATTACACAAAACCAAGCTTTCAAGTCGAATGTAATGGTTCATTTTGGATAGCCCAAGAAATCGCAATAGTAACGTCCAATTATCAGTTGGGCAGTGGTGGCTTACACCTTTAAACCCAGGCAGAGGCAAGGTGAGTGGATCTCTGCCAGTTCAAGGCCAGCCTGGTCTACAGCCTGAGTTCCAGGACAGCCAACAGCCAGGGCTGTCCCACAGATAAATAAATCCTATCTGGAAAAAAAAAATCCAATTATCTTAATGGTCAAATAACAGGTAGGTAGTTAAAATTACAGAGCTTTGCACTTAGCACATGGGACCTATTACCACCGTCCAAAAGAAACAGAAAACAAAATTTGAGTTTTTAGACAGATTTGGCTAAAACTTATTTAGTGTGATAAATGATAAAGATACAGTTTCCATAGACAAATTCAAGAATCTTCCTCATGTGGTTACAAATCACAAGGTAACAAAAACTAAATCCAGAAGAAATTCTTACCTGCATGCAATGAATAGCTAATCCAGGTCCTGTGTACAATTTCTTATGGCATATATGACATTTAAAATGCTTTGCTTTTTGGTGCTGTATAAGGATCTTCTCATCATCAAAGTCTCTGTTACAATACCTAGTCAACATTAAGGTACAAAACACCGCACAAAAAATGACCCTGACGCCAACAAAAACATCTGTCAAGCCTGTGGCAGTTGTGTGGCCCCCGACTTCGAAGCTACAGCAACGGGAAATAAGCATAGGAGAGTGGAGCAACCTATGAATGAATATTTCATCTAATGAGTTTCAAAAAAAAACAGAAAGCCAGAAATGATAGTACATGTCTTTAGTACCAACACTAAAGGGAGCAGAGGCAGACAAACTCTCTGAATTTGAGGTCAGCCTACTAGACACAATAGTTTCCAGGCCAGCCAGGGGCTACACAGTGAGATCCTATGGAATCAATAAATAAAAAAAAAGGAAGACTTTTATATACCTTGAGAATAAGGGCAACTTTAAATTGAAGACTCCAAAGCCAGGTGGCAGCGACACACACCTTTAATCCCAGCACTTGGGGGAGGCAGGTTGATTTGTGTTCAAGGCCAGCCTCGTCTACAGAAGGCCTGTGTCTTGAAACACCAAGATGAACTAATAAAATAAACCCAGCACCGCGTTGAGTTTGAGGCAGAGGGGCAGCCTGGTCTACAGAGAGAGGTCCAGAACAGCCAAAGAATCCCTTCCCCGCCCCAGAAAAGGGGAGCAATTCCACGAGAACTCATTAGCTGTACAGAAGAACCGAAATTGGGATCAGCTTCACGGCGAAGGTCACATTCAACTAACAATCCATAAAATGCCTTCCAATTACATATTAAGTGATGCCATCAGGGAACGTAAACTCACATATTATATTTAATCCACAATACTAGGAGTTCAGCAAGATTGTTTCTATGAGCGTTATTACAAAGTTCGTGACCGTTTTTACTTAGCGGCTATTTTAGTAATAGCAGATCTTGAGGCAGATCATTTACACGAAGTAAATAATAAAAATCTATTTTAATGTAAACTACGTTATCGCTCCCAGAAAAATGTGAGAAAAAATAGCTTCCTTTCCCAACAGCTCTTTTCCCCCAGCCCCACAAAATTGGGTAACAGATACAAGAAACTCCACCCAGTTAAGCGAACGTTTCCTGAAGATTAAGGCGCCAGAGAGAGACGCGGAAACCAGCCCTCCACCGTGGGGGGGGGGGGGAATAAGGGGGAGCGCCTGGGGACATTCACAAAGCAATTTTCCAAGGAGTCAATTACCGTCGCTACCTCAAACTCAAGTCCCTTTATGGGATCCTCCAGGAAACAGCGGATACGCGAGTCCCCAGGGGCGCCTGCACTTGGGGAGCGACTCCAGGCCTAACGCACCCCGAACAAGCTGCTCCTTAGTCACCGAGCCTAGCGCGGCCGGCCGCCGGACCTCCCCGCCGTGGGTACCCCCTACTTCAAAACCATCCCGAATCCCAATCCAGCCACTAAAGCACGCGGCCCCGTCCCAGGCCCAAGTCAGGCCTCTTGGACCGAGGTCTCAACAAGCGACACCCACGCTCGGCCTTCCCGTCAAAGCCACAAAGGATACCAGCACCATGGCTTCAACTGCTTCTTTTTCTTGCGACCCATCGCTGCGCTCTACAGAACGGGTAGGAAGGAGGCGAGAAGAAGTTGAGGGGGGAAAAAAAAAAATCGAGAATAAAATCGCCGACTTCCAAGAACCAACCGCCACCACCACGTCCCGCAGGAAACAGACACAAAATGGCCGACAGCCTCGTTCTCTCTCCAACTCCCGTCAGCCACCGCGCCGAGAGCTGGGCGTGTCACGTGACGTGAGGCTCGCCCTTCGGTGGGTGGAGATGAGCTGCTGCCATTTTATGGGATTAAGTGGTGCGGCCTCTCCGACTGCCTACACTTAACCCTTAGTGTTTACGTCCGCGTGTAGCTCGGCCCACATGTAAGCAAATTGAAGGGAAGAAAAGATTACCAGATTAAAAAAGAGTACTTTAATTATACAACCTTTTGTATAAGTAAGGATAAGTTACAAATAAAAAATTAAGTTACAATAAAGAATAATTAAGACATGATCAATTTGGGTTTTTTGGTTTGTCTTTTTTTTTTAGTGGGGGGGTTCAAGACAGGGTTTCTAGCTGGGCAGTGGTAGCCTACGCCTTTAATTCCAGCTCTCAGGAGGCAGAAGCCTTTTGTGAGTTCAAGGGCAGGCTGGTCTATGGAGGGAGTTCCAGGACAGGCTCCAAAGCTACACAGAGAAACCCTTATCTCGAAAAAGAAAAAAAAAAACAAAACAAAACAGGGTTCCTCTGCTTAGCCTGTGCTATTTAACTCACAGAGACCAGCCTGCCTCGTGCCTTCTGAGTGCTGGGATTAAACAATTTGTTTTGTTGCTGTTGTTTGTATTTTAGAGACAGGGTCTCTCTACATAGCCCTGCCTATCAAGGAACTCGCTTTGTATTAAAGACAAGTCTCTAAATTACAGAGATGCCTCTTCGAGCCGGGATTAAAGGCCTGTGCCCAAACCGGGTGGTAGTGGCACACCCATTTAATCCTATCACTCAGGAGGCAGGGTGGGTGAATCTCTGAGTTTGAGGTCAGCCTGGTCTACAGAGCAAGATCCAGAACAGGCTTCAAAACTACAGAGAAACCCTGTCTCGAAAAAACAAACAAACAAAAAAGGCATGTGCCCATTTCTGACCTGACCGATCTGTAAATTTTGTTCCAGTTGACCGATTGATCCTTTTGGTAGTGGGTCTTATATGGGTTTATATGGTCAGAGAAGGCATCAAGTCTTCATTCTGGTGACAGTCTAAGAGGTCAGTATGGCCATAGTGATAAGGGAAATGCCAAGTGCAGAGAACCTCAGAGGAAGGCAATCCTAAACAGTGGTGATGATCATAGGAATGTCAGAAAGATCCAAGAAGGCTCAGTGTGAACAAGTATGGTGACGACATCTCATTAATATGGAGCCTTGCATCTATTGTCCCAGCACTCAGAAGACTGAGGTAGAAGACCCTATGAGTCCAAGAACTGGGGGCAAAGCCTCATGTTGTCTCTAGATTTTTTTTTATAAATGCAGTGAACCAAGCATGGTGGTGTGCACTGTTAATCCCAGTACTTTGGAGGCAGAGGCAGGCAGATCTCTGAGTTCCTGGCCTGCCTAGTCTACAGAGGGAGGTTCAGGACAACCAGGCTATGTAGACCGAAAAATGCAGTATCAGAGACTTTGAGCCTAAAAGTAATAGGACAGGTGTGAGATCCCAGATTTAATTAAGCCTCAACTTTACAGAGATTGCATTTTCCCTAAAGGCCACCTGGTCAATAACAAAGCTTTGACCATGGCTCCAGAATTGTGCAGCAATAGCGCACTTTGAACAGATCCCCTAAAAATAGCCAGTTAAGGAGACAGGGAGCAGGGCCATAAAATTTAACAAGATCCAGATGTTCTTGGGAGGCCTCCTGTCCTTGAAGATACTTTGTCAGTTATTAATGGCTCTTTATTAAGGTTTTCGTACCCAAAACTGATCAATGGTTTCAGAAACTACCTTATCCTATGCCCTCCTTATCCAATCCCAAAATGACAAGACATGATCTCCCCTGATTATGGCATTTCAGTTTTAAAAGTTATGCCTTCCCAGGGTCCCCTGCCACACTTTCCGCACCCCCCATGCTTAGGTGCTGGAAAGGTGTTTGTCCAAACTTGAGTTTGTATATTAAAATCCTCATGTAATTTGCTTTGGAAATCCAGCTCCATGAACTCATTTGGGGACCAGAAACTTGGGCTTTAACACAGGAAAAGTTCTGGTAGCTAAAAATAATCCTGGAAAGATTGGTGAAAGTGAGTGGTAGAGATAACTAGGAAGAATACAAGAAGCAGAATGTTGTGAAGTCTCTGGAAACCACTAAAGGGTTCTAAGACAAAGGATGATGATGGGCAAACGGTAATCTGGGAATTTCAGGAGACTGAGGCTGGAGGATCAGAGGTAATGGCCAGCCTCAATCACCCAGTGAATTAGAAACCACCTGGACTACATGAAATTGTTCATTAAAAAATAATAATGCTGGAGAGGTGGCTCAGAGGTTAAGAGCACTGCCTGTTCTTCCAAAGGTCCTGAATTCAATTCCCAGCAACTACATGGTAGTTCACAACTACCTGTAATGAGATCTGGTACCCTCTTCTGACATTCAGACAAAACACTGTGTACATAATAAATAAATCTTAAAAAAAAAATACGTGTGGGGTGGTGGTGGCGCATGCCTTTAATCCCAGCACTCAGGAGGCAGAGACAGGTAGATCTCTGTGAGTTCAGGGCCAGCCTCATCTACAAGTGCTAGTTCCAGGACAGTCTCCAAAGCTACAGAGAAGCCCTATCTCAAAAAAACAAAACAAAAGTAAATAAGTAAGTAAATAAATAAATAAATAAAGTTGTTCTCTGATCTCCACATGTATACCAACCTGGCCAACATAGTATGTCTCTATCCAGCAGGGTTACACAATGAGACCTTGTCTCAAAAATTTGTGTGTATATATATATTTATATATATATATATACACACACAAACATATATAGCTGCATATAAGTATATATAATTACATATATAATTAATATAATTATATACATGATTTTTTAGAGATATACAAATAACAAAAATAAACTAAAAACTTAACTGGGTGTATTTGGGGAAGAGATTTGAGGAAGAAGCGATTATTGTCTGTAGGGTATGGTGGTACATGCCTTTAATTACAGCACTCTGGAGGCACAGGCAGGTGGATTTCTGTGAGTTCAAGGCCAGCTGGGCTACATACTAAGACCTTGACTCACAGAAAGAGGTGGGCCAGGGAGAGGGACTTGTGGGGAGCACACTGTCCTTTGAAGAGTACACAGATTTAAATAGAAACTCTACTCTCAAGGACACATCACCAAGCCTGAACTGTGGACACAATCACCTCAAATGGGGAAATGATCCAAATAAGATAGTAAGTGAAAGGAAGGAGGAAAAAGTAACAACAATAAAGAAGCTGGACATCAGCCAAGAGAACAAAGTCACTAAGTTACTGAGGACATGTATCCTTGACATTGTAGGAAGCTTGGGGTGTGCCAGTTGTGGTCCAAAAACCACCCCCCTGAGATAAACAGCAGCCATGATAGTGGGGCAAGATATGGAGGCACCCACGACTCAGGATGCTGAGGCAGAAAGAAGAAAAAAAAAATCAACCAATGGAGGGAATTCTACCAGACAGTTGACTAGTATTTGTGACATCTGGCAAGGTTCTGAAAAGAAGCCTGGTGGTGGTGACACATGCCTTTAATCTCAGCACTTGGGAGGCAGAGACAGGCAGATCTCTGTGAGTTCCAAGTCAGCCTACTCACTCTACAAAGTGAACTCCAGGACAGGCTCCAAAACTACTGAGAAATCCTGTCTCAAAAGACAAAAAGCAAAACAAACAAACCCCAAATACAAAACAACAACAAAAACAAGTTTCAAGAGATGACTGGAGATGTAACCGTATATTACCAGAAAAGTAAAGAAATTGGACTGAAGTGTGGATTTTAGTTGTTATCAATAGAGATTCAGGGATTGTAACAAACATATCTTAATACTGTGCCGTGCTACTAGATAAGGCACTATATAAAACTATATGGTATTCTTAATTCTTCAGGACATCTAAAATTATTCTAAAAAGGCTGGAGAGATGGGTCAATAGTTAAGAACACCTGCTGCGCTTCCAGAGGACCTGGGTTCAATTCTCAGCATTCACAATGTGGTTCACAACCATCTGGAACTTAAGTCTCAGGGAATCCAGTGACTTTCACAGGCACCAGTGCTTATGTAGTACACATACAGACATGCAGGCAAAAACGAAACAGAACAAAACAAAACAAAAACAAAAAACCTCAGACACATAAATAAATAAATAAATATCTTAAAAATAAAAATAAGTTCTTTTTAAATAATTGCTAGTTTTGTTTTGTTTTTCAAAATAGAATATCACGTACCCCAGGCTGGCCCTTGAACTTACTATGTAGCCAGTGATGACCTTGAATGCCTCATCCTACTGCTTCCACTTCCAGATGCTGAGCTTATAGGTATAAACCATGTCCAATGTTTGTGTGCGAGTATGTATGTGAGTGTGTATTTATTGTTGGCTTTTGTTTTGTTTTGTTTTGTTTTGTTTAAAGAAGGGTCTCACTGTGTAAGTGAGTGCCAAGACAGGCTCCAGCCAGGTGGTGGTGATGCATGCCTTTAAACCCAGCACTCAGGAGGCAGAAGCAGGCAGAGTTCTGTGAGTTTGAGGCCAGCCTTGTCTACAAAGTGAGTTCTAGGACAGCCAGAGCTAAACAGTGAAACCCTGCCTCAAAAAAACAAAACAAAACACTTTGGGAGTTCAGCCTGGTCTACGAGAGCTAGTTTCAGGACAGGCTCCAAAGCTACAGAGAAACCCTGTCTCAAAAAACAAAACAAAACAAACAAACAAACAAAAGATTGATCTTGGCTGGGTGTAGGGAGCCCTATAATCTCAAATAGATGGGGTGTGGCAGATAGAGAAGCCAAATTGATCTTGGCTCTTTTAGGTCTTTTAGTAGCCATTTACTGTCAATCTCTGTCTGAGATAGCATCTTGTGAATACCAGTAAAACTCCTAGAATCTAAAAGATTTGAAGACCCAGGCTCCTCCCGATCTCAAAGCCAAGAATGATAACATTGAAATATTGTAAACTATTTCATTGCCTGGTAAAAGAGAACACCTTTGTCACCTTTGTCCTGTAGAAGAGCTTCCTTTATTTGATGGCTTGACCTATCTTCTTTTGGGAGTATAAAAGTTTGTGCAGCCTCTTTCATGGGAAAACTATGTAATTCTGGGTAATTTGAGCTCGTGGCAGGGTCACTCATCTTGGCTCAAAATAAATTTAAAATTTGTAGACTCCTTTCCCTTCAAGCCACACAGGTGACCTGCTGAGAAAATGGGCCAACTAAAGAAACACACCTTGACCAGAGCCAAAGAAACACACTTTGTCCTTGTAACCAGAGCCAAAGAAACACATTTTGGCCTTAGAATCAAAGAAAGAAATAGGCCCTGGCCCTGAAATTAGAGCCAAAGGCTAAAAAGAGCCAGTGAAAGAAACACATTTTGGCCCTGAAACCAGAGTCCAAACTGTCCCTGGCCAACTAAGCAGAAAAACAGCCAATCCTTGTGCAGGGAAATGAACCAATCCCTGATCAGAAAACCAAGTAATCCCTGAGCATGAGATCTACCCTATCTGGGCTCAAGGGACTGAAATCTGACCAATTCCCACCCTAAGAAGCCCTAATCAGCCCTGCACCTATTGATCAGTTTGCTACTGTGGTCTTCCACCGTGGCAAGAGGCAGCCACTCTCCTGAATTCTTCCCTCCCAATAAATCTCTTGAATGAGGTTTGTGTGAGACCTTCCTTCGTCTGAATGGAACGGAGGACAGAAGTAACAACTTTTCTCAACAGCAGAGCAGTGTTGTAACATTTTCCCTGGGGAAACCTTCCCCTAGCAGAACCAAGTTGTTAGCTGGGCGGTGGTGGTTCACCTTTAATCCCAGCACTCAGGAGGCAGAGGCGGGCAGATCTCTGTGAGTTCGAGGCCAGCCTGGACAGGCTCCAAAGCTACAGAGAAACCCTGTCTCGAAAAACAAAAACAAAGAGAGAGAGAGAGAGAGAGAGAGAGAGAGAGAGAGAGAGAGAGAGAGAGGAGAGAGGACAGGAGTTGAACTGGAACAACTTGTAAGTCCTCTCTGGTCAGAACAGAGCTTTTACATTAGAGAAACATTTCCCTAGAGCACAGCTGTAAACTGATAGGCTTACTGTGACCTGTGGTACTCCTTGGCTCCCGACTGCCAGAATACTTTTCGTTTTTGTTTTTTTGTTTTTTTTTTTTTTTTTTTTTTTTTTGATTTTTCGAGACAGGGTTTCTCTGTTGTTTTTGGTGTCTGTCCTGGAACTAGCTCTTGTAGACCAGGCTGGCCTCGAACTCACAAGGATTCGCCTGCCTCTGCCTCCCGAGTGCTGGGATTAAAGGCGTGCGCCACCACCGCCCGGCTCAGAATACTTTTCATTAAGCTCTAACACTTTGTTAGTTCTCCTTGGCTCCCAACTGCCAGGATCCCTTTCCATCCAAGCTGCAATGCACCAACACCACTCAGCTAAATTCAAGAATTTAATACTCTCTCTCTCTCTTTCTCTCTCTCTCTCTCACTCGATTTTAAATTCATGTCTCATTATTATTAAATTTGTGTATTATTATTATTATTACTATTATTTTGAGACAGGGTTTCTCAGGCTGTCCTGGGACTCGCTCTGTAGCTAAGGTTGGCCTCAAATTCAGAGATCTGCTTGCCTCTGTTTTCAGGGTGTTACAACTAAAGGAGTGCGCCACCATCTTCTGGCATCTTTATTAAATTTTATTTTTGAGGCAAGGTCTCACCGTGTAGCACTGGCCGGTTTGGAACGCGGTATGTAAACCAGGGAGGCCCCGAGCTCACAGAGAGCCTCCTGCCTCTAGTGTTGAAGGGGTGCTCCACCCGGACTGGCTAAATTTGTGTCTTTGATCAAACATGTTGTAACAGCATGTCTTTTTTGCTCACGGAAAGAAGACAGGAGAGCAGCTGTACCATCTTCAACACACACTGTCTCCTTGATACTTCAAGGAGGAAAGTCGGTTAAAAAGAAATAGTAAAGGGTTCTCAGAAAGCCCCCCTGAGAAGTGCCACTATCTCCAACTGAGCATTCTTGCCCGGGACTCGGAAAGCCAGCGGAACTCAGGTGTGCGAGGGCTGGGAGGAGGTCGAGCCGGCCCACAGAGGACCGCCCAGCTCCGGGGGAACGGTTTGACGGGGACACAGGGCCGCGAGGAGGCTGCCACGATGCTCCCGTCTTTGCAGGAATCGCTGGATGGGGATGAAAAGGAGCTGGAGAGCAGCGAGGAGGGTGGCTCTGCGGAGGAGCGGAGACTCGAGCCACCACCCAGCAGACACTATTGCCTGTACAGCTACCGCGGAAGCAGGTGCCCGCGTCCTGCCCGCTGCGCCCGCGGCCCCGCCGCCCGGCCTTGCACCCCGAAGCCCCCACTCGCCATCTCCTCTCCCAACCAAGGTCTCTGACCCGGACCCGATGGGCCCTCCTGGCCTCCGTCGGTTCTTCATGGCCCGTCTGGACTTTTATGCCCTCCTCTCCCAAGCCCTCTGCCCTCTTTTAGACCCTGTCACCGCAGCCCGACATCTATTCAGCGCAGTCCTCCAGTGTCTGTTCCCTGCCCTCAGTGGCTGTCCTCAGTTGCGTTTATTTCTACGACACACTTTAATCCCCACCCTCTAGTTTCCTTAATTCTTGCTGCCTTTCTCTTCCCTCGGTAACCCCTGCCCACCGCGGCTGACTTCCTAGGAGCCCTTCTGGCCCGAGAATTTTTAAGATGTGTTTGACATTTTTATTTTTAATTATGTGTCTCTGTGTCTGTGTGTGGGTATTGGCACATGCATGCAGGTGCCCACTGAGGCCAGAGGCATCAGACACACATAGAACTTGAGTTACAGTCGATTGTGAGGTGCCCTAAGTGTGTATTGAGAACTAAATTTGGATCCATCCCCAAGAACATTGAGCGCTCTTAACCGCTGAGATATCGCTCCGGGCCTTGTTTGATTTTTATTTTAATTAATTTTTTTCTTATTAAAAATTATGTGCGTTGGTATTTTGCTTGGATGTATGTCTGTGTGAGGGTGTCTGAGCCTTTGAAACAATTGGTTATAGACAATTGTGAGCTGCCATATGGGTTCTAGGAATTGACTCCAAGTCCTCTGGAAGAGCAGCCGATGCTCTTAACCGCTGAGCTATCTCTCTAGTCCTTAATTTATTTTTAAATAGGAGTTTCTTCAAGCTTTTGGAATATTAAGTCTTTTCTCCACTTATTAAGTACCCTGAAGAGTAAGAGGGCTCTTGTCAGCCTTTTTTTATGGGGTTTCTTTGCCCTTGCAGCATTTTCATTGATTCCTTGTTTTTACCCAACTTGCAAAGATTGGATACTCTACTTGATTTACAGCCCACAACTGATAGTACTGCTTGTTGGATTGCGTCTTGCAGATTGACACAGCATCGAGGGGATAGTGACGATGGACATTCAAGTGGAACAAATACAGAAACCCCCTCTGGTGATGATTTCAGGTAAAAACAGTTAAGTATAATTCACTTGTGTGCTTTCATGATTTGTGCATATCATTGTAGGTATCAATGGATGTGTTGCTCTTACTGAATTTTCTCTGAGTCAACCATCAGCTCTTCTTAGGAATCCCTCCTTGGCTCTTTCACTCAAGGTAGGGGTAGATACAAATAACTGATAACGCCCCTGTGGTTAGCCATATAGAATTCTTTTTTTAATATTTATTTATTTATTATGTATACATAATTCTGTCTGTGTGTATGCCTGAAAGCCAGAAGAGGGCACCCACCAGGCCTCATTATAGATGGTTGTGAGCCACCATGTGGTTGTTGGGAATTGAACTCAGGACCTTTGGAAGAGCAGGTAATGCTCTTAACCACTGAGCGATCTCTCCAGCCCACCACATAGAATTCTTTTGAGTTTCTTGACTAGATAAAACTCCAGTAAAAATTCAAGATAATATTTCTGTCAAGATATATATTTAAAAATAAAGCAGAAGGGGTTTCTCATGCCTTTGATCCCAGCACTTAGGAGGCAGAGGCAAACGGATCTCTGAGTTTGAGGCCATTCTGATCTATAGAAGAAGTTCCAGAATAGTCAAGACTACACAGAGAAACCAAAACAAAACAAAGCTGGGTGGCAACAGCATACACATCTTTAATCCCAGCACTTGGGAGGCAGAGGCAAGTGGATCTCTGTGAGTTTGAGACCGACCTGGTCTACAAAGCAAGTTCCAGGACAGCCAGGCCTGCTACACAGAGAAACCCTATCAAAAAATCAAAACAACAAACAAAAACATAAATAAATAAAAACAGCAGCCAAACATGGTGGCATTTACCTGTAATTCCAGCACTTGGGAGGTGGAATGCTGGGAGATTAAAAGTTCAGGGTCAGAATGGGAAGAGAGTTCTATAAAGTGTATAAAGACCCAACTTCAATTCCAGAATCCAGGTAAAAGCTGAATAAAGTGGTGTACTTGTAATCCTAGCCCAGGGTAGGCAGAGAGAGGAGGATCCCTGGATCTTGTTCACCAGCCAGCCTAGCCTAATCCATAAGCCCCAGGTCCCAGGGAGAGACCCTACCTCAAAAAAGCAAGGTGGACAGCATCTGAGGAATAGGTTAACTTCTACCCTGTATAAGTATGTGCACATGCACACACAAATGTCCCTACACACATGAATATGCATATTCATGTACACACACAGAAGCAGTTGAAGATCATCCTTAGTTACACTGTGAGTTTGAAGCAGACTGAGCTACATGAGACTAATCTTTTTTTTTTTTTTTAGGTTTTTTTATTTATACGGTATCCTGCCTGTATGCCAGAAGAGGGAACCAGATCTCATTATAGGTGGTTGTGAGCCACCACGTGGTTGCTGGGAATTGAGCTCAGGATCTCTGGAAGAACAGTCAGTGCTCTTAACCACTGAGCCATCTCTCCAGCCCGAGACTCTAATCTTTAAAAAAAGGAAAAAACACTGGGGCTGGAGAAATGACTCCGTGGTTAAGGGAACTGACTGCTCTTCCAGTACCCACATGGTGGCTCACAACCCTATGTAACTCCAGTTCCAGGAAGCTGATGCCCTCTTCTGGCCTCCACAGACACCAGGCACATATTTGGAACACAAACACGAAGACAAAACACCCCTACACATAAAATAATAAAACTGAAAAATAGAAAGGAAGAGGTTGGAGGCATGGCTCAGTGGCTAAGAGCACATCCTACTTTTCAGAGGACCCAAGTTCAGTTCCCAGTACCCATGTCAGGTGGCTCACAACCGCCTCTAACTCCAGATCCAGATTATCTGACACTCTCTTCTGGACTCTAAGGATACCCAATCACATGTGGCGTGTACTCATACAGATACACAGGTATGCATAAACATTACTTAAATAGAAATAGCAATAAATTTTAAAATTATAAAACATCAACAATAACCAAACCCCCCAAAATAGGTCTAGTGAAATGGTACAGCAGGTAAAGGCACTTGCTGCCAAGCCTGATAGATGAGTTTAGTTTGACATGCAGAATTCATAAGATGGAAGGGAAAAAACTCACATGGATCCACCTGCCTCTGCCTCTCAATTTGCTGGCACTAAAGACTTGTGCCACTACTTTGGGGAAGAAAGTCATCTTTAAGGAGAAAGGTTGATTTAGCTCAGTTTCAGAAGTTTCAGTCCATGGTTTCTTGACCCCGCTGCCTGTGGCAACACAGGAGCTCATGGCGGAAACATGTAGCGGAGGAGCCTGTTGACTTCACGGCAGTAGGGAGAAAGGGACAAAGGGAGGGAGGCAGGCCGGCTTCCAGCCAGCTGGCCAAGCACTTCGGTTCTGATACTCCAGTGACTTAACTTCTTCCCATCTCCTAAAGGTTCTAATACTTCCAATAGCACCATGGCCTGGGAGCCAAACCTGCCTTTGGGGGCATTCCAAATCCAAACAGTAACACTCACCAACAGGGGTCATCAAGTAGACAGCAACCTAAGAGGGACCCTAAAATTGTTATGGCAATACACAGCTGTGATCCCAGCACTTGAGAGCGTTCGGCAAATTTGAGGTTAATCTAGGATATGTAGTTATTAGTTCAAGACCAGCCTGGGCTACATAGAGACCTTGTTGAGAGAGACCGAGGCCCTGGCTTTGGTGCATTATATGTGATTTATGGGTGTGCATGTACTACTGGCAAGAGCATGTCTCTTCCACTTGTCCAGCCTCTCCTTGGTGGATACTAATCTTCCATCTGAAGTGGAGCCAGAACTGCGCAGTTTCATTGCTAAGCGTCTTTCCAAAGGAGCATTCTTTGAAGGGCTGGGTAATGTTGCATCTATAGAGCTGAGGTAAGTATAAAATATGCTGTCTCCTGTGTTTTTTTATTTCTGAGCCAAACATGAGAAGTGTGGAGAAACTTGAAAAGATGTAGACCTGCAGAAAACATCTTTGCCTTCTGTTTTCCAGCACTTCCTCCTCTCCTGCTCCCAGCCAGAATGATGACTCTCACACATAAACATGGTGAAATTAGATTGAGTGAGATTCTGGCACCTCAATGTACTTTAGTCTTGTTTTATATTTAGACAACAGATTCTAGGGCTGGGGATATAGCCCTGATGTAGAGCACTTACCTAGCATGTACAGCTCTCTGTCCCTTAGTGTCTTTTTTTTTTTTTAAATAATGTATTTTTATTTTATGTACATGGTGCATTGCCTGCATGTGTGCCTGTGTGAGGGTATTGGATCCCCTGGAACAGACAGTTTACAGACAGTTGTGAGTTGCCATGTGGGTGCTAGGAATTGAACCTCAGTCCTCTGAAAGAGCAACCAGTGTTTCCAACCGCTGAGCCATTTCTCCAGCCCCCCTTAGTGTCATTTTAAAAAGTTAATTGCCAATGTAGAAATTGTATGCCTATAGTTTGTAACATACTTTCACAAATGCTGATGTAGTTCTTCTTACAAAGGGAAATAGGGCAGTGATCTTATTTTCCAGTGAGCAAGTAAACACAGAGAACCAAAATTGGAAGGCCAAGGTCAGGTCACAGGGAGGTCAGGTCACAGGCATTCTGAGCCTGACCCCAGCTATCCTGTCATCACAGTCCTTCAGACCGCGCATTTTTTTAAACATAGGTCCTCATATCGGTGGTCCAAATAAAGCTACTAGAAAAGCCAGGCACATCAGCATAGAACATCCATGACATGTGAAGGTTTAAAGGACGGAGAACATGCTAATTTTATGTAAACATGAGTATTCTGTGAACAAAGCTGAACTTTGTGTGAATTTTTCTTTAAACACTTTTTAAATTATTTTATTTTATTTTCTGTGTATTGTTGGTGGATCTACCTGCATAAGTGTCTGTGTACAAGGTGTGTGCCTGGTGCCTGCAGAGCCCAGCAGAGGGTGTTGGATCCCCTGGAGCTAGATATGTTTGTGTGCCACTATGTGCTGGGAATTGAACCTGGGTCTTTTAGAAGAGTAGCCAATGCTCTTTTAACTGCTTAGCCATCTCTCCAGCTCCTAGGTTTTTCACATAAGACTGCAGAATTCAATGAACCTCTATGAGAGGCTGGTTTGTTAAAGTCTCACCATGTAACCTGACTGGTCTGGGGCTCACCATGTAGACCAGGTTGTTTTTGAACTCACAGAGATCTGCGTGCCTCTGCCTCCCGGTGCAGGGTTGTAGTGCATCATCACACCCACTCTCTAGGCTATTTAATAAACCTCACTGGTGTGCAGTCACGCTCCCCTGCTGAGAAGAGGGGAACGAGGCTGGGAATCTCTGCATGGGTGGGATCTCAGAGTGTTACCCAGCAAGACCCGGGTTCAGAGCTGGTTCACAAAGGGAGGAACATGAGTGCCAGATATGCCACTTTACCCTTCTCTTTCTTTTCTAGAATTCCGGGTTACCGGGTTGGTTGTTACTACGGCCTTTTCCAACAGGAAAAACTGCTTCCTGAAATAACAGCAGTGGAACCAGAACTTAACCCTTCTGAGTATGTGGTCTGCTTCTTAGGAGGGTCTGAAAAAGGATTGGAACTATATCCTTTCTTTGGTATTTGAGATTATCCGGAGGGAAAACATGGGGTAAGGGACTAGTAGCTACCTCCCTGCACCCACCTTCCCCACCCTTGATTGTATGTCCGAATGCCATTTATGGCCATTTGTCCAGGCTTATTTTAATCCAGTTTGTAGTATTTAAGAGACCATCTCTCTCTCTCTTTGAGACAAGCACTCACTTTGTAGTCTTGTAGTCCTGACTGGCATGGAGCTCACTATGTAGGCCATTCTAGTCTCAGACTAAAAGAGATCTACCTGCTTCTGACACTGAGCACTGGAATTAAAAGCTTGTGCCACCGTGCCCAGCTGAGACCTTGTATTTTTTTTCTTTCTTTTGAGACAGGGTTTCTCTGTAGCTTTGGAGCCTGTCCTGAAATTTACTCTGTAGACCAGGCTGGCCTTGAACTCAGAGATCTGCTTGCCTTTGACTCCCAAGTGATAGTATTAAAGGCCTGTGCCACCATTGCCCAGCAACCTTGTATTTCTTGCTGAGAGGTAAGATACTGATTGATCATTCTGTATCACTTCCTTAAGAACATACTTTCAGGCTTGAATTGGACAAGTATATTCAAGGGCTGAAAAATAACATGAACTGCAAGGTAAGATGACTGGAACGCTAGAGACTAAAGTGATGAACATACAGGACTGCTGTGCTTGTCGGGTCTCTCGGTAGCTCACCGACGGCAGTGGATAAGTGCTATGGGCACAGGCAGGGGGCGGCTGTGCCATAGGTGCTGAAGGCTTCAGGATTCTGCTTTCGATATGTTGCGTTGATGAAAACATCAGTGTTGAGTCTTATTGTGGGAATCCACCCCTGTCATCTCAGCACTTGGGAGGCAGAGTATGAGGCGAGCCTAGTTTACATAGTGAGTTCCAAGTCAGCCAGAGCTACATAGTAGACCCTCTCAGAAGGAAAACAGGGAACTGAAAGAATGGCTCAGTGGTTAAAACACTGTTTACTATTCCAGAGGACCCAGGTTCAATTCCCAGTACTCTCATGGTGGCTCACAACCATCTGTAGCTCTAGTTCCAGGGAATCAGACATAGAGACAGTGTCCTCTGCAGTCACTATGCACATGTGATATGCAGACATACATGCTGGCAAAACCCCCCTACTCATAAAATAAAGTAAATTAAAAAATCAAGCACAGCTGGTGAGGTGGTTCAAAGGTTGATGTGCCTGCCACCAAATCTGACTATCTGAGTTTGATACCCAGGCCTCACACTGAAGAAAAAGAACTGACTTACATGTATTGTTCTCTGACCTCCACATAAATGTATGGAGCATGTATACACATACACACAGAAATGTAAAAACAAAGACAAATCTGTCCAAAATTCAGTGGCAGTTAATAGCACCTGGTGGGGAAGAAGACGCCTTTTCTCTCATTTCTAGGCACATGGGTTCTATATTTTTGGCTAGCAGCTTATGGCATCAGAGATATGCTCCTCCACAGTCTACAGATACCAAGTTTTAAAAACATTCCATTTTTATTACTCTTTCATGAATTAGACATGTCTGTATTGACTCATTTATCTAAATCTGTCAAAACTGCTTTCAGGCTGGGCGGTGGTGGCGCACACCTTTAATCCCAGCACTCGGGAGGCAGAGAAAGGCGGATCTTTATGAGTTTGAGACCAGCCTGGTCTACAAAAACTAGTTCCAGGACAGGCTCCAAAGCTACAGAGAAATCCTGTCTCAAAAACAAAATAAAACAAAAAACAAAAACAAAACAAAACAAAACAAAAGAAAACCCAGCCAACCAAACAAAAAAACCTGTGCTTTCAGGAGGTTTAAGGCCAGCCACAGCAAGAGACTTTGACACTCACCAAATTTCTGTGAGATTCTGTCTGAATAAAACTACATCTTTAGTGACAGCAGCTATTAGTGAAGACTCTCATATGACATGTAGTAATAGTTCTAGTACTCAAAAGCTACTGCAAGAGGAGAGGAAAGGACAGGAGAGCTGTGAGCTAGGGATTTGAAACTGGGGTCCCGGACTCTCCCAGGTAGGAGCTCTTCCTGTGTGACAATTGTCCCCAGAGAGCAGCAGTCTAGAGTATCAGATGTGCTCATAGGGCCATGTCAGTACTTCAGTAGTTCCTTATATCCCTCCTTATTCACAGTCTGAGTATGAACAAATTGTCTACACTAATTAGTTCAAGCAGAGTCAAGATGGAGAAATGGCCGGGCGGTGGTGCGCACGCCTTTAATCCCAGCACTCCGGAGGCAGAGGCAGGCGGATCTCGGATCTCTGTGAGTTCGAGGCCAGCCTGGTTTACAAGAGCTAGTTCCAGAACAGGCTCCAAAGCTACAGAGAAACTCTGTCTCGAAAAAACAAAACAAAACAAAACAAAAAGATGGAGAAATGGGATATTTAGAGCAGTGGTTCTCAACTCGTGGGTCGTGACCCACTTAACAAACCTCTGTATCCAAAAATATTTACATTATGATTCATAACGGTAGCAAAATTACAGTTATGAAGTAATAGCAAAAATAATTTCATGGTTGGGGGAGTCACCACAACATGAGAAACTGTATTAAAGGGTCGCAATGTTAGGAAGGTTGAGAACCACTGTCATCAAGCATCTCTCCAGTGAGGAGGACATGCAGTAAAGAGTTGCCTAGAACCCTGTTCTTCAGTCAGATCATCCAGAAAAACCATGTCATAATTCCTTTTTTTTTTGAGATAGGGTCTTGTTCTGTAGTCTGTCACACAAACTCACTTTGTAGTCTAGGGCAGCTGTGAACTTAAGATACTCCTGTCTCAGTCTTCCAAGTGTCGAAACTGCAGGTCTGCACCAAAGTGCTTGTTCACAATTTATTTCATTGTATATGTTTGAGAGGCAAAAAAGGAATGGCCAGGCAGTGGTGGTGCACACCTTTAATCCCTGCTCTGAGTAGACAGACAGGAGGATCTTTTGATTTCCAGGCCAGAAAAGGCTACACTCACTGGTTTTTGTCTTGAAAAACCAAAAACCAAGCCAAACCAAACCAAAACAAAACAAAACAGGAAAGAATGGCCGGCTTGTTGCCACATACCTATAATCTAAATTCAAGGCTAGCCTGTATTACATGGCTGCACCATATCTCAAAAACAGACGGGAAAGGTACTTATTCTAGTTCTTGTTGTCCAACCATTAGGAGCATATTGAAGGGGGCTGGAGAGAAGGCTCAACAGTTAAAATCACTGGCTGCTCCTCCAGAGGGTCAGAGTAAACTTCTCAGCCAAAAGTCCTGCTACTCACCACTGCCTGTAACTCCAGTTCCGGAGGATGCAACACCCTCTCTGGACTCCAGGGGGCTTCTACAAGAACACACATAAACACATACCAACAAAAATAGAATTTAAAAATTGTACTGAAGAACTAAGAAGGTGGAGAAGGTGGCTTTGAGAACCTGAGTTTGGATCCCTAGTATCCATATTAAAATCTGAGTGTGGTGACATGCCTCTGTAACCCCAGTGCTGAAGTGGTGAACAGGCAGGTCCCTGGACCTCATTAGCCAGTCATTCCAGCCAGATCAGTGAACTCCAGGTTCAGTGAAAGACCCTGGCTCAAGAAAATAAGATGGAGAAGTTGGAGAGGGGGTACCTGCCAAGACTGCTGACCTGAGTTTATCTCCAGCACCCAAGGGTTGAAGGCCAGAGCTGACTTCTACAAGTTGTCCTCTGATCTAAACAGACACCATGGCACACTTGTGTCCACTACCACCAGCCCACCTCCAAAAATGTAGTTGAAAATCTTAAGGTGGCAAGCAATTGAGGAAGACACCTGATGTCAACTCTGAGCGTTCACAGGCACGCAAATACATATATCATGCATACAGAGAAAGTATATAGAGCCGGGTGATGGTGGCTCATGCCTTTAATTCCAACACTCAGGAGGCAGAGGCAGGTGGATCTCTGTGAGTTCAAGGCCAGGCTAGTCTCTAAGAGCTAGTTCCAGAACAGCTAGGATTGTTACACAGAGAAACCTTGTCTCAAAAAAACAAAAACAAACAAACAAAAAAAGAGTATATTGAAGACAAAAGTCCACTAAGCTAAAGATTTTTATGATATTAAATCAAACAACATTCTTTCTCAACCTAGGAAAGCAGCCTGGGATGTGATGTCAGGTCCTATCTGAACAGCTGGTATGAGGATGTGGTGTGTCCGATCCAAAGGGTGGTTCTTCTCTTTCAGGAAAAGCTGACCTTTCTGCTACATGCTGTAAGTATTGCACACCAAAGACCATTCCCGGTTAGAATATCCTCAGCAGACCTGGATCATTTAGAAACATACTCGTTTTCTCTAAACATGACTTTTCCCTGCCTGAATATTTCTTCAGACAATGCTTGCTGTTTAGACCATATCTTACTGACTCCTGTCTAGAAAGTTTTATTACTAAGGTGGGGTTGGGTGTCAGCTGGATCTCTCCATTAAAAACTGCTTTCACATGAGGTGTGCCGGTGCATGTCTATTCTCCCAGCGCTGGGGATAGAAGCAGGAGAAGGAGGTTAAGGTCAGCCTCAGCTACACAGAGAGTTTGACACACACCTGAGTTATGTGACCCTGACCCATTAAAAATGTCAGCTGGGTCTTCACATTTAAAAAAAAGTAATAATATTTTCTTTTTAGCCACTTTTTAAAAATAGGGCCTCACTGGGCAGTGGTGGTACATACCTTTAATCCCAGCACTTGGGAGGCAGAGGCAGGAGGATCTCTTAAATTCAAGGCTAGTCAAGGATATGCAGGAAAACACTGTCTCAAAAACAAACAAACAGGGGCTGGAGAAATGGCTCAGTGTTTAAGAGCACTGACTGCTCTTCCAGAGGATGCGGGTTCAATTCCCAGCACCCACATGGCAGCTCACAACTGTCTGAAGATCCAGTTGCAGGGATCTGACACCTTCACACCAATGCACATAAGATAAAGTTAAATAAACCATAAAAAATATTTAAAAGCAAACAAACAAACAAACAAAAAAGAATAAAGTAATAAAAAGCAAAAAAAGATAGGGCTTAACTGTTCAGCCCAGGATGGCTTAACTTTTTTTTTAGAAAAGACTTAAATGATTGTGTGTGTGCGTGTGTGTGCGTGTGTCTGTGTGCACGCGTGTGTCTGTGTGAGCACGTGTGTGTGCGCGCGTAGAGACAGGACAACTTTTGTGAGCGCTCATCTTCAGCCTTGTTTCTGTGTGGCATAAGAGCAGGCGGCTGGCCCTCGAGCCTTCCGCTGATCATCTCATATCTGCCTCCCATGTCACCGTGAGAGTGCCAGGACATGCATGCCCCGGATCCGCTCTCGTGTGGGTTCTGAGGGCTGCACTCAGCCGTCTGGCTGCAACAGCTGAGTCACTTCCGGCTGACTCCAACTCTTCAATCTTACCTGCCTCAGCTTCTTGAGATTATGGACCTGCCCGACCACATCCGTCTGAAATAATTACTGTTTGAAATGCTGGGAAACAGGTGCCATTTTCAGAATATCTGAAAATGAAAGCAAGATGCAAAGTAATTTTAACTATATGAAAGTGTTTGGGCCCTGCACAAGCCTGACGGCCTGAGTTCAGTCCCCAGATTCCACAAGATGGCAGGAGAGAACCAAATCCCAGAATTGTCCTAACTTCCACATGTACTCCTTGACACTTTTATACACATGAATACACGTGTATACACACACACACACACACACACACACACACGATAAATAGATTTGGGGGCTAGTGTAATAGCTAAGGGCATTTGCTGCCAAGCCTGGCAACCTGAGTTCAATCCCTGGAACCTTCAGGAGAGTACTGATACCTGCAAATTGACCTCTGACCTCCGCATGAGCGCTATGGCATGCGTGCAGCCCCCATTGAGGTAAATAAGTGAGTAAATAAATGCTGAAAAATGTTAAAGTGGTGACACATGTAATTTTACAAACGCCATGAAGAAGTCACACCATGCAACAAGGCTCACATCAGAGGCACATAGGAGATGTATTGGAAGAGGAGAGAAGGGGGCAGAGAAGGAGGAAGAGAGAGGGGCAGAGACAATTCCCCCGGGGACGGGGACGAGTGGTAGAAAAGAGAGAGAGGGAGGGAGAGACACGGGAGGTGGGCAGGCCCACCTTTTAAAGGAAACGTAGTGAATGTGCTCAGGAGGTGCTCTTAGTGGCTGCAGCTGAGGACTGTCCTGTCAGGATCCCAAGGGCAGGCCAGTGCAGATGCCTGAATACTAACACCTACCACTAAAGAAACTGAGGTTGGAGGATCAGGAGGTGCAGGCTAGCTATGCTGCATAGCAAGACTATCTTAAAATAAACCATACTAATAAATAAAAATTAAAGCAAACAAACAAAAACAAGCCAGGCTATGGTGTTGCACGCCTCTAATTCCAACACTTGGGGGGATCTCTGTGAGTTGGAGGCCAGCCTGGTCTATATAGTAAGTTCCAGGACAGCTCCAGTGCTACACAGAGAAACCCTGTCTCTCAAAGTCAAATCAGACAAAGAAATAAGTCAAACATTACTGAGCAGGGCTTAGCTTAGAGCATTTGTGTAGGGTGTACGAGGTCCTGGGTTTGATCTGCAGCAGTGGATAACCTTTCCTTCACATGTTTCATATAGCCGCTGATCACAAGGTGCAATGGGCAGTGTTCATTAATAACCATGGCAGATGATGCATTTGGGTCAGTAAGGAACAGAGGAGGTATGTATCAAACTGGCTCCCTCCCTCTCTCTCATAGGCTCTAAGTTATACTCCTGTTGAGCTTAAAGAATCAGATGAAAAAACAAAGAGAGACATTAACAGGTAAAGAACATAATTTCTGAAGAAATCCCGCCACCCCTCCCCAAGCCAAACGACTACATTTTTACCTCCCACTCCTAGTATAGAATGCATTTGTTTTCTCCTGTTCTACAATGCTGTTGGTGGAAAAGGACTTGTATATATCACAGGTTTCTGAGTGTGGCCAGTCTCCAAGGACTTATTCATGAAGGCACCATGACCTCTTTGTGCATGGCCATGACAGAGGAGCAGCATAAGTCTGTGATCATCGACTGTAGTGGGCCCCAGCCTCAGTTCTACAATGCAGGTGAGTCAGAAACCTAGAGGCAGTGTTTGTGGGACTCCTGCGCTGAAAACACGTGACACAGACATGTCCTTCTTGTGCTGAGCTAAGCTTGCTGAAACCTTAATGATCCTAGAGACATGGGATTCAATTCATGCCTGGTAGTCCACTCTGCATATAAAAAAACTCACGTGTGTACATATGTGTATATAAGAAAACATAGGAACAAATCCGAAAATGCTCAGAAAGGCATATTTACATTTTTTTACTTTGAGATAGGGTCTCACTGTATAGTCCAGGTTGGCCTTGAGCTGACAATCACCCTGCCTGGCTCTCCTAGGATTACAGGTATGCTTTATATAAAGACTTTTTTTTGTTTGGTTGGTTGACTGCTTTTGAGAAAGGGTCTTATGTAGGCTGTACGGGCCTTAAACTTCTAAACCCTCTACCTCCACCTCTCAAACGCTGAGATTATAAATGTGCATTACTGTGCCTAGTTTGCAGACATTTTCTTGTTTTTGGATTTTTTATTTCCAAGACAGTTCCTCTGTGTAATCCTGACTGTCCTGGGACTCACTATGTAGACCAGGCTGGCCTCGAACTTAGAGATCTACCTGCCTCGGCCTCCTCAGTGCTGGGATGAAAGCCATGTGCCACCACTGCCTGGCATTAAAGGCATGTTCTTAAAATCTTTTTGTTTTGTTTTGTTTTTTTGAGACAGGGTTTCTCTATGTAACAGCTCTGGTGGCCTGGAACTTGTTTTTTTGTTTTTTTTTCCTGGAACTTGTTTTGTAGAGCAGACTGGCCCCAAGTGAGAAATGCACCTACCTCTGCCTCCCAAGTGCCAGGATTAAAGCCATGTGCCACCACACCTGGCCAAGAAAATCTTTTGAGTGTGTCTGTGTGAGAGCAGGTACGCGTGTACCCCAGCACACATATGGGAGCCACAGGACAACACTGGGTGTCAGTCTTCACCAAAGGAGATAGTTTTTTTTTCTTTCTTTGTGTGTGTGTGTGTGTGTGTGTGTGTGTGTGTGTGTGTGTGGTTTTTGTTTTGTTTTGCTTGTTTGTTTTTGTTTTTTGTTTTTGAGACAGGGTTTCCCTGTAGCTTTGAAGCCTGTACTGGAATTCACTTTGTAAACAGGGCTGACTGGTTTCGAACTCAGAGATTCGCCTGCCTTTACCTCCTGATTGCGGGGATTAAAGGTGTGTACCACCTGACAGGAGTTGTTTTTTTTGTTGGCTCCTCTATTTGTCAGTCTAGCTGACCCTCAAGGGTCCAGGTGTTTTCCTGTCTCCATCTCAACATAGGAACGATGGGACTTCAGATACACCCTTTGGCATCTGGCGTCACGTGGGTGCTGAGACGGTCTCAGGACCTCATGTTTGCATGGCTAAGTGCTTTATCCACCAAGCCACTTCCCCATCCCTGAAGACATTTTAAACATTTATTTATTTATTGTTTTTCTTTTCAAGACAGGGTTTCACTGTATAGCCTCAACTGTGTAAGAACTTGCTCTGTAGACCATGCTTGCCTCAAATTCATAGAGATCCACCTGCCTCTGCCTCCTGAGTGCTAGTATTAAAGGTGTGTGCCAACACACCTGGCTTCTAAAGGCATTTTTTGATATAACAAATTGGAAGCAATTTAAATGTTTAACAAGAAGAAATCAGTAAATTGCTAACTCACAGATTGGAATTTAGAGTGGCTAAAATCAAACTAGAGATACATGTTAATCATGTCTCTGAATCGTACTGTTCAGTGAAAGAGCCATTAAGAAAAATAGAGTCAATATATAGAAAGCAATACATATACAAGGTAAAGGTGGCTAACCAAAGCTTCAAGAATATATTAGGAGGGGGCTGGAGAGATGGCTCAGCGGTTAAGAGCACTGACTGCTCTTCCAGAGGTCCTGAGTTCAATTCCCAGGAACCACATGGTGGCTCACAACCATCTGTAATGAGATCTGGCGCCCTCCTCTGGCGTGCGGGCATAGATGGAGGCAGAATGATGTATACATAATAAATAAATAAATCTTTAAAAAAAAAAAGAATATATTAGGAATGAGAGTTCTTTCCAGTGGGAATAGAGAGAGAGAGATGTGTGATGATGGGGCTTCGGCTGCTTGGGTATTTCTTACCACGTGGTAAGCATAACTATTTTTGAAGTCACAAGAGAAGTTTTAAATAATTATAAATGGTTTTTATAAAGAAATTCATGTGCTAGGCAATGGTGGTTCATGCCTTTAATCCCAAACTGGGGAAACAGAGGCAGGTGGATCTGTGTGAGTTCAAGGCTAGCCTAGTCCACAAAATGAATTCCAGGACAGCCAAGGCTGTTACATAGAGAAACGTTGCCTCAAAAATCAATCAATCAATAAATAAATAAATAGGAAGAAAAAAAGAGAGGAAAGAAAAGAAATTCATTTGCTAGAACTGGATAGATGGCTCTGTGGTTAATAGCAGGTGCTGCTCTTTCAGAGGTGTTAGGTTCCCAGCACCTAGGAATACAGTCTCCTGTATTCATACACACACATACTCACACACAGTTGAAAATAATAAAAGTAAAATCTTTAAAACTGACATACATGTGCTTTGTGTTATTTAATTTTATTTCCTGTTGTTTAGGAAGCAACCGTTTTTGTGAGGACTGGATGCAGGCTTTCCTACATGGTGCTGAAGCGGGGAACCCTTTTCTTTTCAGACAAGTTCTGGAGAACTTTAAACTAAAGGTAATGAACTGGCTGTGTGCCAGTGGCCACGCACAGTGTTTGGTTCTGCATCTGATTACTGCAGGAGGCAGCAGCGGTGCTTGGCTTCGCAGTCACCATGCTCTTTAGATGGGGCATCCTCAGAACTCGCCTCAGAAGGCACTGCTGTCCAGCAGCATTGTGTGCATGCAATTTCATTTCCAATACTTTGTGGTGAATTGCTTGCTTATAGTTAGGGGACATCAAGCTGATAATTTGTGATGCATATACATTGCAATACACAGAAACAAATGATTTTAAATTCTGGTTGGTGAGTACTGTCACCACAGAAGATTTTTAAAGTTTTAAATTTTTTTTTTTTTTTTTTTTTTTTTTTTTTTTTTTTTTGGTTTTCAAGACAGGGTTTCTCTATGTCACAGTCCTGGCTGTCCTCGACCTCATTCCATAGACCAGGCTGTCCTTGAACTCACAGAGATCACCTGCCTCTGCTCTCAAGTGCTGGGATTAAAGGCACCACAGCTTGACAGAAGACTTTTAAAGTCTTTTTAAATGTGTGATTCTGTTACACTAAAAGCAAAGCATACTAGCAATAGGAATAATGGGTGTTCTTATAAAAAGTTTAACATTAGCTAGGTGTGGTGGTGCACACCTTTAATCCCAGCACTGAGAGGCAGAGGCATGTAGACCTGTGAGTTTGAGGCCAGCCTGGTCTACAAAGTGAGTTTCAGGACAGCCAGGGCTACATAGTGAGACCTTGTCTCAAAAAAAAGAAACAAAACAAAACAAATGCCACCAATGTCGACATACCCTGAGTGTTCACCTTGAGAGCAGGCATTCTTCAAGGCTCATCATGACCTACTCTCTAAACAGATTTAACTGGGTCATCTTTTCCTAGGCCATACAAGACACAAACAATTTGAAGAGATTTATCCGACAGGCAGAGATGAATCACTATGCTTTGTTTAAGTGTTACATGTTCCTTAAGAACTGCGGCAGTGGAGACATTCTTTTGAAGATTGTTAAAGTGGAGCATGAAGAAATGCCCGAAGCCAAGAGTGTGGTGGCAGTCCTTGAAGAGTTCATGAGGGAAGCGCTTGACTGAGGTGTGATCGTGACATGGATTAGCTGCGTGTGTGGAGCTGCAGTTGTCATTGTTCACAGGACCACACTGCTCCTAAGATGACGGGAAACACACAGGCTCTTTCTGCCTTTTGTACTTTGTTTGTTTAACTTAATTAAACACAGAAATCCGAGGATCATCTTCACAGAGTCCTAGGCAGATAATGTGTATTACAATTGTGGAATTTTGCTACCTTGTTAGTCTCATAAATTTTAAGCTTAAAACATATGCTGCCTAAAAAGCTTTGGAGGTGAATTTTGGCTTCTCAGGAGCTTACTGTAGTATTTAGCAGGTTTTCCTCCTCCTCAAGACAAAAAACAAAAAAGTTCCTCAATAGACATGTGATCCTAGTGAGATGTGATGACAATGCCTATAACCAGCTACTCAGGAGGCGGAGTCAGGTTTCAAGTTCCAGGCCAGTCTGAGCTACAAAGTAAGTTTGTGTCCAGCTTGGACTATAGCAGTCATCATCATACTGATCTTCTAGCACCACCATCTGTTTCAGAGACAGACCTGTTCATCCTGGGGTTGCCTGACACACACCAATGGTGGGCATGAATGATGAAGCCACCTTATTTAAAGCCAATATGCAAATAAATCATGAGTGTATAAGAATTTAAAAGTGAGGGGCTGGAGAGATGGCTCAGTGGTTAAGAGCACTGGCTGCTCTTCCAGAGGTCCTGAGTTCAATTCCCAGCAACCACATGGTGGCTCATAACCACTTGTAATGAGATCTGGTGCCCTCCTCTGGCGTGCGGACATACATGGAGGCAGAATTTTGTATACATAATAAATACATAAATCTGTTTAAAAAAAAAAAGAATTTAAAAGTGAGCCGGGCAGTAGTGGCACACACATGCCTTTAATCCTAGTACTTGGGAGGCAGAAACAGGTGGATCTTAGTAGTTCGAGACCAACCTGGTCTACAAAGTGAGTTCCAGGACAGCCAGGACTATTACATGGAGAACCCCTATTTTAAAAAAATAAAAATAAAGGAATTTAAAAGTGTGCTGGGTGATGGGGATGTCTTTAGTCCTAGCACTTGGGAGGCAGAGGCAGGCAGATCTCTGTGTGTTGAGGTCAGCAAGTTCCAGGGTAGCTGGGAATACACAGAAAAACCCTGTCTTAAAAAAACCAAACCAAAACAAAAGTTTAAAAATGAGCTTTATATTACATAATACATACTTTTGGCTGACACTCTATGTTCAATCCTCAGGACCCACACAGTAGGAGAGGATCAACTCCAACAAGTTCCCTCTGACCCCTTCTCCCCCCACACACATGTACATACAATAAATATAATAAATGGGGAACTGTTGCTTTGGAAAAGACCCAGATTTGATTCCCAGCACCTACATGGTGGCTTACAACCATCTGTAGCTTCAATTCCAGGGGATTTGATAGCATGTTATGACTTCCTCAGGCATCAGACACACATGTAATATACAGACCTACATGCAGGTAAAGTACTTATAAACATAAAATAAAATAATCTAAAACCAGAAAAATAAAAGAAATGGATGTACTAGCTTCAATATGAAGCATTCTCCCAGATGAAAAGCTATTGCAGAAGTGTCTACATCATTTACAGGTACTTATTTGCCAGGAGCCTGTATTTTTTTTTTTTTTTTAGGTGAAAATGCTGGGGTTTTTAAACGGTATTAAGGGAAAAAGTAGTAAACACAGTAAATATCCTTTACAAGCAAATATAAGAATGCAAACTAGAAGCCAGATGCATGCCTTTGAATGCAACACTCCACAAGCCAGAGGTAGTTGGAACTCTGTGAGTTCAGGGCTAGCCTGATTTACATAGCAAAGTTTCAGGTCAGCTGGGTCTATATAATATAGTGAGACCCTGTCTCAATAAATAAGTAAATAAATATATTATAATAATTTAAAAATGCAAACAAATTCTTTTTATCACAATTGCTTATTGATTTTAGTTTGGTCCTGTGTCACAAGCCTTGGATTGTTTTACTCTGGATCAATGCCCTGGGGTGGCCATTTCTAAATCCCCATGGATGCCAGCTGAAGCCACACACAGAGTTGTTCTGCATAGCTCTTTAGTACGTCCATTTGATCATGATTTTGGTTTAGGAAATCAGAAGCCTTGTGTTCTCACTGCCTTCAGGATGCTCAGAGGAGCAGAAGCCTGTAAAACTGAGGAACTCTTAACAGTGCTCGTAAACTCCTGCTAAGAGCAGACAGAGTTCTAACTTCCAAAGTGATCGACAGTGGCCTTCTGCCCTCTCCTCTCCATAAGTCAGTCTAGGGACATGACTCACCACGCCCTTTCTTTTCCTTTAATGAGAAATACAATGCAGGATCTTCAAAAATGCTTTCATATGGCTTTAAAGTTTAATAACTTGGATTACAGGCAGTATAGAAAAGAATCTAAGTGGCATTTTTATAGCCGTCTGACGACTGGACAGTCAGTAGCTCTGCAGCACTTTTCTGGACTCTTCCTAATGCACTTAGTTGGCCACTTGGACATCATTTTGTAAAAATGAGCAACAGTAGGACATCAATATCTTGATTCTGTAAAACAAAAATCTTCATTTTCAACCTCACAATGAAGAGTCTGGCAAATGGCATTTAAGAAATAAATGTAGGGGCTAGGGAAATACCTCTCTGTAAAGTACTTGCCGTGCAAACATGAGGACTGGAGTTTGACCCTCAGAGCCCATATACAAAAGTCAAGTGTGATAGCATGTGCTTGTAACCCTAGCACTGATGAGGCAGGAGAGTCCTACTGACCAGCCTAGCCGGAGAGATAACTCAGTGGATAAAGGCCCTTGCCACCAAGTCTGATGACCTGAGAGCTATCTCCAGAATCCATGTAAAGGTGGAAGGAGAGAGCCAGGTGATGGTGGTGGTGTATGCCTTTAATCCCAGCACTTGGGAGGCAGAGGCAAGTGGATCTCTGTAAGTTCGAGGCCAGCCTGGTCTACAGAGCAAGTTCCAGGACAGCCAGGGCTGTTACACAGAGAAACCCTGTTTGGAGGGTTGCGGGGAGGTGGAAGGAGAGAACCCACTCCTGCAAACTGCTCTCTGACCTCTACACATGCATCCCTCAGAATTAATCAGTTAACAAACAGGAAAACAAAAGGGTAGATGGCTCCTGAGGATTGATATCCCAGGGTTGGCCTCAGACCTCCTTATGTTTGTACTTCCTTTGCAATGTAGGCTCACTACATTACACAATTGTATATAGTGGTCTTATGTTTAAAAAGAAGACTGTGATATCTGTATTGCTATTAAAGACAAGGAGAAAAATGTCATAGAATTATCTTGTTGGTCCTGAGAAGAAACAACTCATGGCCATAAAGCTGTACTGTATCCAAATTTTAATAAGTGAAATGTATTAAATTGTAAAGGTTTAAAAAGTGATGTTCAGACATGGAATAAAACTTGTAATTGTGTGCAACACACAAGAAATATATGTTTGCCTTGTATCAAAAATGCAATTAATTTGTAATAATAAAACACAGCTTCTAATCAAGGCAGATATTTATGCCTAATTGAACTCAGTTCACACCTTTAATAATTTCCAACAAGTTTATGGGGAAATTATACTTTTTTATACCCATACATCATAACCCACACACATACACATATACATACACTAAGGCATGTACCTATCACCTGCTGGAATGCATGAGAAAGGGGGAAACAGTTTTTATCACAATGTTTTACTTGTTGTCTAAAACAGTTTCACCTGTGGGACACAGGTCCTTTCTTCCCTCACACACAGAGAGGGTGATAGGACTAGATTCTGGAACTGAGAAGTGACAGACAAAGTGGGGGTCTGTGAAGAAAAGACCCAGCAAAGACTCCAAAGTTACCCACTGCTCCTGAGTGATCTCGAGTTGATGAAATGAGATAGGTTCTTTGTAAATGTGCGTATATATTGTATGTGTGTTTGCATGTGTATGTGGAGACCAGAGGACCTTGTATATGTGGCCTGGGACTTGGCCAAGTAGGCTAGGCTGGCAGGGCAGCAAGTCCCAGGGATTTACCTCGCCCGCACTGGGATGACAAGTGTGCACTGCATCTGGATTTTACATGGGTACTTGGGACTGAGCTTAGAGTCCTAGAACTCCAGAAGTAGGCCGGGCTGACCTTGAACTCACAGAGCTCTACCTGCACGCACTAGTACAGGCCAGCCAGAGACTGCCTCCTAACATATGTATGAATTTGATTCCCTTTAAGTCCCATGCAAATATCCAGGGACCAAGAATATAAACTGGCCAGCAGTGGTAGTGCACGCCTTTACTCCCAGTACTCTGGAGACAGAGGCAGGTGGATCTCTGTGAGTTCAAGGCCAGCCTAGTCTACAGAGTGAGTTCCAGGACAGCCAGGGCTATAACACAGAGAAAACTTGTCTCAAAAACAAAAACAAAAACAAAAAACAACCCCCTATCCACCCTCAATATATATAATGAGCTTTTTTTTTTCTTTTTTGAGACAGGGTTTCTCTGTGTAGCCCTATCTGTCTTGGAACTCGCTCTGTAGACCAGGCTGGTCTCGAACTCACAGAGATCCACCTACCTCTGTCTCCCAAGCGCTGGGATTGAAGGCATGCACCACCACTGCCCGGTTTATATAAATTTGGAACCAGATGGCCTAAGTGTGGATCCAGCTAATCTATTTACTGTCACAAGTCACAAACTGTAAGTCTATGAGACTGTTTATGAGAATGGCCAAGTGTGATGGTGCTCTCCTTTAATCCCGAAGCAGGTGGATCTCTGTGTGTTTAAAACCAGCCAGGCAAGCCAGAGATACATAGTGAGACCCTGTCTCAAAGGCAAAACAAGTGGGGTGACGGTGACAGCACACGCCTTTAATCCCAGCACTTGGGAGGCAGAGGCAAGAGATCTCTGTAAATTCATGGCCAGCCAGTTCTACAGAGAGGGTTTCAGAACAGCCAGGGCTATCCAGAGAAACCTTGTCTTAAAAAAACAAAACAAACCATTAGCTATGAAAATGTCTACCTTACTATCCAGTGTAAGTAGAGACTTAGTAAATTGTCCCCCTCCCCCTGGGTAGGGTGTCTCTGTGTAGCCCTGGCTATCTGGAATTCATTCTGTAGACCAGGCTGGCTTCAAACTCAGAACCTCCTGCCTCTGCGTTCTGAGAGTTTGGGTTCAAGTTGTGCACCACTACTACCCTTTTCCTTTTCTCTCTCTCTCTCTCTCTTTTTTTTTTTTTTTTTTTTTTTTTTTTTGAGACAGGAGTTTCTCTGTAGCTTTTGGTGCCTGCCCTAGAACTAGCTCCTTAAAAAAAAAAAAAAAATTATTTATTTATTTTGTATACAATATTCTTTCTGCATGTATGCCTGAAGGCCCAGAAGAGGGCACCAGACCTCATTACAGATTGTTGTACCATGTGGTTGCTGGGAATTGAACTCAGGACCTTTGGAAGAGCAGGAAATGCTCTTAACCACTGAGCCATCTCTCCAGCTCCCTAGAACTAGCTCTTGTAGACCAGGTCGGCCTCGAACTCACAGAGATCCGACTGCCTCTGCCTCCCGAGTTCTGGGATTAAAGGTGTGCTCCACCACTGCCTGGCTGTTGTTTTCAATTTTTTAAATTATCACTGGTAAACATTTTAGTAAATTATTTAATGAATGAAAATCTGTCAGAAAGTAAGAAACAGAAAAGTAAAGGGAAATGGGAGGAGGCCAAAGGCAAATCTAATTAAACAGCTTTTCTTCCCCAAGGAGCTGCCTTGATGCCTTGAGTATGTGGAGCAAAGAGGCCCCAGTGGAAAGTGCAGAGAACTCAGCTCTGCACTTTCCAAGTAACAGCGGGTGTTTAGTTAGCCGGAGCTAACTGCACTCTTGGTTTTAGTTTTGGGATGTTTTGGGATGGCTCCTACACTGTTTGGAAACTTTTTTCAGTAATACACAGGAAATTGATGGGAAGGGCAAGGACCCCCGTTCTACACTTACAGGGCAATTCAATCCTTAAGCATTCAGTAGTTGTTAACTGGGAAGCTACAGAGGCCAATGCTGATTTGGAGAAGGTGGGCACACGGTTGGCTTTTCCAGTCCTCATTCATGCATAGTAACTCAGTTGTTAAACTTCTGAAGTCCCAGGCCTCGCCTGCTTTCATTTCTCCTCTGGATATGAACTTGACCATGCCCTGTTCTTCAAGATTAAGTTGTTGATGGCCCCTAGGAGGACCTAAAGACTAGGCTTGTTGAGGCAGAGAAAGAGGTCTGTAGTCCTGAGTGAATGTGCATTGCTGACAAAGACAAGGCTATGCAAGGACTCCAGCATGTCAGTCTCAGGGGATAGCAATGTGTGGATGTAGACAGAGGGCAGAGAATGTCCACAGCTTTTGCCCTCCACATGTTTACGGCCTGAAGACTGCCCCTACAGAGACCGCGCCTATCTGCGCCTCCTCGTTCAGCTGAATGCAATAACCTCACTTCCCTGTTCAACAGTACATAATGAGCACTCTGAGCTTACGGGGCGGGGCTGTGGCTTCTCCGTCCATGACCATGTGATCCCAGCTTTTCTGCCCTTGAGTTCATATGTGTGCAGTTTCTTCATTCCCTTGGCAACTGTCAATCCCTAAAGCAGTGCTGGGTGAGTGGACAAGAAGACAGGCCTGACCTGAGGGGACACTGGTACTGAGACTGTCACTCAGGCTGAGTTCCCTAACTACTGGCAGCTACCTTCAAAACTGTCAGGGAAGCTTCCTTCATATTATGTTATGGGAAGAACAATCAGTTTTCACCAACGACTCAGGAAAGGTTAAGGAAGACAGTGCCAATCACCAGCACCAAAACCATCAACCCACCACTACCAGGCCTTTCCTTCTCCCACCAGACCCAGACAAAACAACTCCAAGGCAGCTCTTGTAGTCACTTCCTGAATAACCAATGGCTTTAAAAAAATCTTTAATGGAATCTGTGCTCAAATAATATGTTACAACAAAAATATACAGCATGTACACGATACAAAAATATTTAGAAACCAACATTGCGGCTAGTGGATTGTTTTTCACTTACTTAGTCCTCGGAGGGCAGCTCACTGTTGGGCACTGTTTTTAAGGCAGAGGAAAGTCAACGCTTTGCAGCCAGCCCTGGGAAGCACACAGCACTGGGTAATCCTCATGATCTGCAAACTGAATTGGACACTCGAGGAAGATGTGGGTTCGGTGAGCAATACCTCCACTAATGCTCTAGGCAAGAATGGTTCACTTGGAAACTGAGCGTCAGAAGAGGCCCATTAGGGAGCTTTTCCTAATTAAAAAACGAGTGATGAATGGTGCCATTAAGGTGAAATTTCTCTTCTTTGAAAGCCTGGCTTCCCTTCCCTGGCTTCCATGACTCCTCTCCCCTTTAAAAGCAAGCGAGCCTACATGGTTGTTGTCTGGGGATTCCCCAGCCTTTGAGGCCAACCTACAGCCACCATGAGGAGTGACAGTGCCCTGAGTCCCAGCCCTGCTGGCGGCCACACTGGAAGGGTCCCGGGGAGGGACTCAGGAGAATGGAGACCAGCTGGGAGCAGTTCCCATCCTACTGACCTTGTTCCTACATGTTCTGCCCCTCACTTCCCAGGTCTGTGGTTCCTCAGCCTGGACTCTCAGGAGCTGAGAGTCCCAAAGCTGATATAAAGGTCATTTGTCTCAGTCTCCACTTAGGGCTTCTAGCAGCTCCTAGTGCCAGCCTGAACAGACTGTCTTGGAGGGGCAGAGGCACTGCGTGTCTTGCCAAACTCCTGAGGCTGCTGGGATGTGGGCAGCACAAAGCCATTCCCTCAATCTCATTTCCAACTTCCCTCCAGATCTAACCATCTAAGTCTACAGCTGTTCTCAACCCTGGGCTCTCAGCCAGGTTCCCAGGAGCTCTTCTCTAGGGCAAAGTTTTCACCAAAATATCTTTTACTATAGCTTCCTTGGAGAGATGGCCATGGTATCACTGTCCTAGGTTTTTTTTCATTCCAAAGACTTCTACAGGAGGCAGAACAGACATGAAGCTACCCCAGAGAGAACCAGAACACAGCTGGCATTTCCTCCCAAAGGTCCTGGTGGGGCTCTGGTCTTCCCTCTAAAAGGGACAATTTTTCCGCTGGTCAGTGATGCTTGGGATGTGTTTGGGAGGGCCAGTTGGGAAAGAGGGGCGTGAATTATGCAAAAAGCAAGGCCACTGAGCAAGCACACTGACGATGCCCATTCCAGCAATCCCTTACAGACATCCCGTGTGTACATTGTCCTTCACTTCCTCCCTCTGCAGGTTCTGACTTGCCTGACATTACACATGCACTCGTGTACACACACACACACACACACACACCAGAACCCTGTCTCCACACCCAAAAGAGAGGCACAAAGTAGGGCAAGAGAGGAAGAAAAGACCCCCAAAAATCCAGATAGGGCACGGATGCAGGATGATGGTGTGAGATGCCAGCATTCACGAATACAGGCAAGAAGAGGGAAAACTGGTCCTGGGCCTTTCCCCAGGGGAACCTGGGATGAACTTCAGTGCCCAGCGTGGGCCCTCTCACAGATCCCCCAGGAAAAGAACACAGCATCTTCCCATCCTAGGGGCCATACCATCGCGCCCACTGATCTGAGCCTGGGGTGCTCTGGGCTCCCCCAGATCAAAGCCAACTTGTCTACTGTCAGAGCACCAGGCCATGAGCTGCAGGGAGGACAGGACCTAGCCTCCAGTAACCTCCTGGCTGGGGAAGGCATGCCTGGCTGTGGCTGCCCTCAGAACTTCTGCGTCCCAGGGTCTCTCCAGGTCACAGACCAGGAAGAAGGCTACTTGTGGCAGTGAGAAGGGAGCACGTGGATCAGCTACTCTCATCCTACCCCAGACTTTCCCCCACCCCAGATCAACTTAGGAAAACAGCAGCTGCTTCCATCTCCTCCCCCATCCTTCAACATTGAAACATATATCCCAGCCACGAGAGTCTCCTGCTCCCCAGGTCTCGCTGAATTGGTGATGAAAAACAGATGCAGGTACTTCCTCTGGATGCTTCTGCTTCTTCCCTTCCCTGCCTTGGTCCTCCAGTCTCTTAAGGGGGTGGTGGCAGCTTCAAGTCCAGCAGTGTATAGGCAAAGATGTTCCAGAAGACCGCAAACAGCACGAAGATGGTGTACATGGTCACAAAAATCCACCACAGCGACTGGTCCTGCAGTCTCTGCTCATAGTTCCTTAGAACCACCACACCCAGGGTGATGCCCACGGCCACACCACCCAAGTGCGCCACGAAGCTTGGGTGGGGGCATGGGGGATAAGCCGATGGGTGGAAGCGGAGCCACACAGCCCTCCCGAACTCCATACTCACTGCAAGGGGAGGAGACAGAGAGACATCACAGCAGGGTCCTGGGCAGGGGCTGAGGAGAGGCCAGGCACACCAGCCACCTAGTCACCCATTCACTCATTCACTGCCATGAGACCAAATGCAGTAATCAAGGAGACAAGACTATCCCAAGAGCCTACAGGGCTTGGCAATAAATCAACAATCAATTACATTCGCAAGACAATTTCATTAAGAGCTACAGACACGAGGCAAAAAGAGACAATATAAAATCCATGCTGGGCACAAGGCGGGGCATTCTTTGGGGAGTTAGACAGGGCTTCTCAAGAGAAAATGTTTGAACCGCTATCTGAACGTTGAGAGGGCCCTTGCTAGAAGACCCTAAGGAAGGCGTATCTCTGTGGCTACGCTGCACTCCGGGACATTTCTTCATCTGTCCACTGGCATAAAGGCCCAGTCCCAGTGTACCCGGCTTCACAAGCAGAACACGGCCAACAACTCCCGCACGCTCTGAAAACCCCACAGAGTGTTTCCATGTGCTACCTAGAAATCCCTAGAAACCACGAGAGCCGGTGCCTCTCAGGAGAAAGAGATGGAGAGGGAGTGAGGGTAAAGGAGGAATTAAACTAAAAGTCTGAACTCCACTTTCACCAACACATCGTAGAATGTCTCCCTTAACTAATGCCTGCATGTCACCAGCCGTGGCTCATCCTTCCCTTTGTCCTTCCCTTGAACTTTCTAAGTCAGCCAGTCAAATAGGGACATATCTTGCAAAGGAAAAGGGCTGGGCAATAGTGCCACTCCATTTCCCAATACCCAAGGGGCCAGGGAAAGGACTTTCTTTCTCCCTCCTACCTTTCCTCCCTTCCTGCTTTCCTTTCTCTCTTCAACATGAGGCCTCACAATGAAGTCTGGGATATCCTGAAACTCAGTGTGTACAGGACTTCTTGAATTCACAGAGCTCTGTCTCCCTGAGTGCTGTGATTAAAGGTGTGCACCATCGAGTCTCACTGAAAGCAGGTATTCTTTTTTTTCAATTTTTTTTTGTTTTCTTGAGACAGGGTTTCTCTGTGTAGCCCTGGCTGTCTTGGAACTCACTCTGTAGAACAGGTTGTCTTCACACTTAGAAATCTTCTTGCCTTTGCCTCCCAAGTGCTGAGATTAAATGCATGTACCCTTTATATATATAATATATTATATACAATGTTCATTGGTATATGTCTATGTCTATATGAGGGTGTCAGATCCCCTGAATCAAGAGTTACAGACAGTTGTGAACTATCATGTGGGTCCTGGGAATTGAACCCTGGTCCTCTGGGAGAGCAGCAAGCGCTCTTAACCACTGAGCCATCCCTTCAGACCCTAAGAGAGTAGGAATTCTTAGCCTTATTTTCCAGACTGGGAGGGAAAGCAAAGCAAACCTCACAGATTAAAAGACAGCTCTCTGAGGGGACTGTTTCACCGCGTATTTCATCAACGTGTCTCCCAGGAACCCAGGAACCTCCTTCCCTTTAGGGACTGACAGCTAAATGTCTTCAGAGGGCCCTGCAGCTCCAAAGTCAGCCAGCAGAGGGTGGAAAAGGAGCAGTAGGGCCGTGCTCTAGAGATACCCCAACCGGCTGGCGCTTCCCTGCTGTTGTTTACTGGGTCCTGGGGCCAATAGAGGAAAAGGCTGTAAAAGATGGTTCCTCTCCCACCTCTTCATCACCTTTTAGAATTTTTTTAAAGCTTTATTTATGTATTTTATGTATATGGGTGCTTTGTCTACATGTACATCTGCACACCAAAAGACGGCACCAGACATTTGTGAGCTGCCATGTGGGTGCTAGCAATTGAACTCAGGACCTTTGAAAGACAGTGAGTACTCTTAACCACTGAACCATCTCTCCAGCACAGCTTTTATAATGTTTACCTAATCCGATGCTCCCCATACATATGTTTTGGAAAGTAAAGGAGAAGATGTTCATTCCCCCTCTTACTCTTTACATTAAAGGATGGGCACTGAGGCTTAGGTCTCATTAGCCTTTCACTCTGTGTGTGTGTGTGTGTGTGTGTGTGTGTGTGCGCGCGCGCGCGCGCAGGTGCACGCAAGTGCATGCCTATGCATGCACATATGGAAGACAGAAGACATTACATGCCCTCTTCTATTGGTCTCCACCTTACTTTTAAGACCTCGTATATAAGTGTTTTGCCTACATGTGTATGTGTGCTGTGTGCATGCCTGGTACCTGTGGATGCCAGAAGAGGGTATCATATCCCTGGAACTAGAGTTACAGCTGTGAGCCAGGCGGATACTTGAAACTGAACCCAGGTCCTCTGCAAGAGTAGCACGTGTTCGTAACCCTTGAGCCATCTCTCCGGTCCTTCCATCCTGTATTTTAGAGATGGGGATCTCTGAACCTGAAGCTTGCAGCTCACTGGTTAGGATGAGCTGGCCAGCCAGTGAGCTCCTGGGAGCTTCCTCTGTCTAGCCCCAATGCTAGGGTTACAGGCATGTGTACCATGCTTGGCTTTTTTGTGGGGGGTGGGTGGTAGGGTGAACTCAGAGCCACATGCTGTTAGAGCAAGGGCTCCTAATCATCAAGCCATCTCTCCAACCCCTCAATTTATTTTTCTCCATCATAATGCAGCTAATTTCCTATCTGGAACATTCTTCAGAATCTCTCCTCTTGTAAGCCTTCAGTGGCCTTCCAGTGTATGTAAGATGATGTATGTTTCTGCCTTTGCCTTTAAAGTCAACATCATCTAACTCTTAACTCTTTTTTTCTTTCTTTTGTTTTTTAATGGTTTTTCAAGACAGGGTTTCTCTGTGTACTGGAACTCACTCTGTGGACCAAGCTGGCCTTGAACTCACAGAGATCCGCCTGCCTCTGCCTCCGAGTGCTGGGATTGAATTAAAGGTGTGCACCACCACCGCCCGACACTCATCATCTAACTCCTAAGATTTAGATTGGCTTTATTTCTTGTACAACTATACGCAGTCCCAAGCTCCAATTTTCCTTGCCAACATCTTTTGCCTACCAAGTCCTTTATTTCTATGGCACCTCTGCCAGACATACCGCTCCCCACTTTTGGGGGCAGAGTCTCACTGTATATGATTGGCCTGGAATTGGTCATGTAGACCAGGCTGGCCTTGAACCCACAGAATTCCTCTTGACTCGGCCTACCAAGTGCTATGTTAGAGGTGTGCACCATTGAGTTTAAGGTATGCTCTCCTGTGTTTGATCAGTTGCTGAGCCCTACTTGTCTAATGTCCAGGCCTCTCAGTCAGTAGAATGGACCCATCCTGACTAAGGTCCCAGCACAAACTGAGCAAAGGAGTCACTAGTTTGTAACTCTACTAAAAGTGCAAGGTTTGTTTGTAGGTGTGGAGGTGGGGGCAGCCTGAGACAACATTTTACTATGTAGTCCAGGTTGGCTTCAAAATTCAGTTCTCTTGGGGCTGGAGAGCTAGCTTAGCAGTTAAGAGCAATGGCTGCTCTTCATAGGACCTAGGTCTGACTCCAAGCACCCACATGGTGGCTCACAACTGTCTCTAACTTGTTCCAGGGGATCTGATGCTTTCTTCTGGCCTCCCTGGGCAGTGCATACAGATGGTACACAGACAACGATGCAGGCAAAAACACCCATGCACATGAAAATGAATAAATAAAATATTTTTAAAAATCCAACCCTCTTGCCCTAGCTTTCCCAAAGTCCTAGAATTATAGACATGTGTCACGCCACTGAGCAAAACTACAAGTTTGTTTTAAAAAAAAAAAAGATTCTTTTTTCATACTTTACGTGCACAGGTGTTTTATTCGCATGTATGTTTATGCACCAAGCATGTGCAATGCCCACAGGGACGAAAAAAAGGGCTTTGGATTACCTGGAACTGGAGTTACAAACAGTTGTGAAGTGTTGTGTGTTGGTGTTGGGGGCAAAACCCAGGTCCTTTGCGATAGCAGTGAGTGGTCTTTTTTTTTAAAAAGATGTGTTTATTTATTATGTATACCAGTGTTCTGCCTGCATGCCTGCAGGCCAGAAGAGGGCACCAGATCTCATTTTAGATAGTTGTGGTGGCTAGGAATTGAACTCAGGACCTCTGGAAGAACAGCCAGTGCTCCTAATCTCTGAGCCATCTCTCCAGCCATCTCCATATGTCTACCTGCAGGTTTAAATGTGCATGCACACACAATAGACACATATCCTAAAAGGTCAAGTTCGCAACCCAAAAAGTCATGCAGCTATTTCTCTTGATCCCACTGGTCACTGGGTACTTTTCTGTTTGCATACTTTATGTCTATAAAAGGTTTAAGAAGTGGGGTTGGAGAGATGCGATGGCTCAGTGGTTATTAGTACTTGTGTTGGACGGTGGTAGTGCACGCCTTTAATCTTGGGAGGCAGAGGTAGGCGGATCTCTGTGAGTTTTGGGTTAGCCTGGTTTACGGAGCGAGTTCCAGGACAGCCAGGGCTACAGAGCTACAGAGAAACCCTATCTGGTGTGGGAGGGACCACCAAAACAAGACATAAAGGGTCTGGGCGATGTGGTTCAGTTGGTACAGTGCTTGCCCAGCATGCACAGAGTCTAGCTCCACATAAAAATCAGTGTGGTGCCAGGCAGTGGTGGCACACACCTTTAATTCCACATTCGAGAGAGGGAGAAGCAGGCGGACGGATCTCTGTAAGTTTGAGTTCAGCCTGGTCTATAAAGCGAAGTCCAGGACAGGTTCCAAAGGTACACAGAGAAACCCTGTCTCGAAAACCAAAAAACAAACACAAAAACAAAAACCAAATCAACAAACAAAAAAACTGTGGTGACACATGTGTCTTAATCCCAGAAAGCAGATAAAAAATTCAAAGTCATCCTTGACTATTTAGCGAGTTCAATGCCAACATGGGCTACACAAGACACTGTCTTAAAAAGCAAAACAAAAGATCGGGAAGGATCAAGCAGAGTAAAGAGAAAGACTTTCTCGGGGTGTCCCCGTTTTGGACACATGACTGACATGCCCCACCTTTTCTGGTTTACCACAGGCTCTTGGAAGGCAAGGGCAGGTGCTTCTCTGTGGTCCTGCACACCCCACCCCCTTCTCCCCTCCCCGTGGTACTCACTACAGAGCAAGGCCACAGCCATCCGCAGCAGCTTGAACTGGCACTTCATGCCTGACCAGTTCTAAAGGAAAGGAAGAGACTTCTGTCAGTTTGGGATCCGGCCCCTCCTCTGCAGGTACACAAAAAGCTACCCCGTGAAGTAGTGAGTGAGGGCTGGGGCTTAGCATGGCGCAGGGATTTCCAACAATGGTGAGTTTATGTTCCTCATGAAAGGTCTTGAGCCACACAGGGCAGAGCATGTAGAGCCAGCAAGGGAGGATCTCTCTCCCACCTCAGAGAGTGAACTCTTCGACAGCGTGATTCTTGGCTGTCCCCACAGGTGACAAGAAATGTGCGGCAGGACACCCAGCAAAGTCAAAGTGGAACCATCGGGGTAAGAAATCGTACCCAGGAAGAATGAAGAAGGACCCTCAAACTCAGGGGTCAAGCGCACTGTTGTCTGGCAGCTGAGCCCTTCAGCTGGCTCTCTCACGCCAGCATGCAATCACTGTTCTTGTTCTCTTATACGAACAAAATAGAATGACCTGTTGTGTGGGTCATGAGTTTCCCGTCACCGAGATTCCTAATGGGGCATCAGGAGGGGAGTGGGCCAGATGGCCTTCAAACAAGTCTCTCTCCAGAGAGCCTCCCGAGTAGATAAAGGGATCCCAATTATTCATCTGACAAAGGATTTTCACTTTACAAAAGACTCCTCCGCGGGGTTCCTTTGAGGAGCTCCCCTGCAGGGCATTCAGAACACAGTTCCACTTACACAGATGCAGGCACACACACACAGACACACAGCCACACACACACACACACACACAGCCACGCACACAGACGCACCTGGGATCTTCCTGGAGCACACTGGCCCTGGCTAAGGTGGCAACTGGGCACAGCCGAGACTACTGTCCCAGTGGTCCAGGCCCTGCTCCACGCTCTCATGCTCCTCTGAGGTTGTAGTAACTAACGTGAGTTAAACTTCATAGGTCATAGGGGCCCCAAATAGTGGTGACTGTAGAACAAACAGGGCTTGGGAAAACTTCAGAGAAAACACTCCCCCCCCCCCCATTTTTTTTTTATTTTTATTTTTTGGTTTTTCGAGACAGGGTTTCTCTGTAGCTTTGGAGCCTGTTCTGGAACTAGCTCTTGTAGACCAGGCTGGCCTCAAACTCACAGAGATCTGCCTGTCTGCCTCCCAAGTGCTGGGATTAAAGGTGTGTGCCACCACCGCCCGGCATAACAGTCTTTTCTTACAAAGAGGATTTGCTTGAAGTATTCTTATGTCTTAACATTGTGAACAAGCTTTAACTTGTAGGAGTTTCACTTTTCTTTCTTTTTTCTTTTTTGAGACAGGGTTTCTCTCTAGCTTTGGAGCCTGTCCTGGAACTTGTTCTGTAGACCAGGCCGGCCTCAAACTCACAGAGATCCGCCTGCCTCTGCCTCCCGAGTGATGGGATTAAAGGCATGTGCCACTAGCACCAGGCCAGCAAAAAGGAGTCCTTTAAAATGTACTATTTAAACAATACCCCTTTGATAGATTATTCTGCTAATTGCTTTGTAAATCACAAGTGCTTTGTATTCAACGAATTTACATCCTTTCCAAGTAGGAGAAGAGGAGGAGGATGAGCTAGTACTTGGAAGACCGGAGGGTGACAGGTCCCAGGGCAGCATGGGAAACTTGCTGAGACCCTGTCACAACAAGCCCTTCTTCATTAGTGCAGTGGGCAGCACATGGCCCCTCTTAAACCAGAATGGCTAACATCTGCTTGCTGAATGTTTTCTACTTAAAAGCAGATGGCAGGGTAACACTGGGACTTCTAGTGTCTCTCAGCACCTTACCAAAGAGACAGGGGACAAAACAGGACTCAGTGATTCCATGGAGTCAGCAATCCAATCCCTGAAGCGAGCCTCCTGCAACAGGAAGGTGGTGGGCCACATGGCCTTACCAAGAAAAGAAAAGTTTGGTAGATAGGATGGTGCTGGCTGCTGCCCAGAAGTATGAATGCCATTGGACTGCACAGTGATGGTTACGATGGGGTGGGGAAAAGGCAGAATGGCAGGAGAGCCTCCTTGGCAAGTATAAGACCCTGGGTTCTATTCCTGGAAGAAACAAGAAAGAGGGAAGCAGGGAAGGAAGAAGAAAAAGGAAGAAAGGAAAACTCATAAAGAAGTAAATGTTGAACACGTAGTGATGGTGCCCGCCTTTAATCTCAGCACTCAGGAGGCAGAGGCAGGTGGATCTTGAGATCGAGGTCAGCCTGGTCTATAGAGTGAGTTCCAGGATAGCCAGGGATACACAGAGAAATCCTGTCTCAAATCAAACAAACAAACACAATAAATCTAGAGTCCAGGTGACCCTGGACAGTCAGAAGCTCTGTGCTTTCACTCTAGCGCTATTGAGGCCAGATTCACGAGTTTGTTTCCTTTTTTTTTTTTTTTTTGGACACAGGGTCCAGGTTTCCCACCAGCTGGCCTCAAACTCTGTAGCCACAAGATGCCCTCAACTCTATAACCTTCCTGAGATTATAGGTGTGGCTTCCAGCCCATTCATTAGCTTCCTGAGTATGCAAACCTGCCTGGCCCCAGGTGCAAGTTAGAGCTGAAGATTGCCAGGTTGATGGGATCCAACCCCATGCATGCACTTTAGGGAAGAAGGTGAGGATCCCTGATGGCCACTTCAGGATGATAGGAGGTTAACAAGCAGATGGTCCTCCCAGTCCACAGCTCTGCCAACCACCCTCTAAGAGATGGTGAAACATTTTGTCTGCCTTTGTTGTCTACCCAGCTGCTCCCAGAGCTGAGGGAATCCCAGGGAATTATAATCTCCCAGCAGTGAAGAGGTTAAACTAGAAGGTCTTCCAAGGCCATTTCACGACCCATTATTCCCTCCAATAACACTGAGTGCAGTGAAACACCAGCAGAGCAAAGGCGCCGCACACAGCAGGCCCTGCTGCTGCTAGAAGTGGAGAGCCCAGTCCCCAGGGAACCAGGCCTTTCCAAGGCCCTTTAATTTCATTCTCTCCCACAGCCTCGCGGAGTGAAATGGTGGCAGGGTGAGACAGTGACTCAGCCACTGTCAAGTAGGTAACCAGTTGCCTTGATATCATGTTCACTCAACGAATTAAGAACACTTTCCTAGCATGTGTGCGGCCCTAGGTGCAATGCTCAGTAACACACACACACACACACACACACACACACATACACACATACACACACCATGAAATCAAAGCATGACATATAAATCACTCCTGGTCTAGCTGTCCTACAGAGGCTGTTCATTTAATTACATAAACCTTATGGCAGAGGGGTTTTGTTTTGTTTTATTTTTAGCAGTTATCTTTCTTGAGCTTCAACAACGAAATTCAATTTGCAAAGATTTGGCTCTCAAATATTTTATAAAAACATCTAACACACAGCAAAGTGTAAGTAAATATCTTGCATATTTAAAAATGGAACTCTGGCTTATGGGCCTCAGCAGCAGGCAATTAATAAATTATTCAATCAGGTAGATCTTTCTATTTCCAGTGTTTAAAATAAGAAGTCTTGATTGAAAGTCTTTTTGTGAGCCAAATCTTTGGTTGAGATATTTTCTGACTTTAATTATTTTTTTCTTTTTCTTTATTTTTTTTTGTTTCTGACTTTAATTATTTTGTGTAAACTGAAATTTATAAAACATTGATATATGTGTGTATATATATATCAATGTGTATGTATATATATACATACGCACACATATACACACACACACACACATATATATAAAATGCCCCAGCCTTCCAAATGTACGGACCACAACCACAAGACACAGCTGTACCTGAGAACATAAGTGCTCACATTTTCCTGGGATATCCCAGGAGCTTTAAGAACACATTTTCTAGGGCTGAAGAGACAGCTCAGTGGTTAAGAGCACTGGTTGCTCTTCCAGTGGACCTGTGTTCAAGTCCTAGCACCCACATGGCAGCTCACAACTGTCTGTAACTCCAGTTCCAGGGGACCTAACACACTCATACAGACATACACGCAGGTAAAATACCAATTTACAAAAAAAAATTTTTTGATTTCTCTATGAAACATAATTCATACATTTAAAAAAAAAATCACACAGAAGGCAGCCAAGATACCTCAGAAGGTAAAGGTATCTCCACGCCTGAGTTCAGTCCTGGGGAATGACTAGGTAGATAGAATGGACTCCCATTCTATACCAAAGTTGTCCTTTGATATCTACACTTGTATTGTAGCGCATGCGCGTGCACGCGCGCGCGCACACACACACACACACACACTAAAACATAAATGTAATGGTTACACACACAAATGTGTATGCATATGTACACATAGGCGCTCACTGCTGGGTGGTGGCTTACCATGTGGAAAGCATGTTCCAGTTTGTCCACATCTTCATAACAACCACCTTATGAAAGCAACTGAAGCTTCAAAGATTCACAGACTAAGTCATCAGATGGTTTTTAAATCTAAATCTCCTGACTGTCAAATCCATAGTTTTTTACTTTTACTTTAATGAGATACTGTCTAATGAATAAAGAGCCCGCTCTCATTTTGGAAGTAAAGCAGTAGCACATCTATCAGGTTGAAGTATATGCGCTTGCTAAGGGTTAACCACTCCCCAACCACAGAAGTGGTCCCCTTTTTTTTGTTTTCTTTTTGAAACAAGGATTTTCTATGTAGCCCTGAATGTCATGGAACTCTCTCTATAGACCAGGCTGGCCTTGACCTCACAGAGATCTAGCTGCCTCTGCCTCCCCAGGGCTGGGATTAAAGAAGGGGTTGACCTGACACGACTCAGTCTCAGCATGGAGCTCATTTGGGCAAAGGCAGTCCCTCGATGAGGAGAAACAGACCTTCTTCAGGGTCAAGAAGAACAACTGTCTAGAGTGGACGATTACTGCAAACTCCCAGGACTGTCAGCTCCCAGGAGGCAGGCAGGGAACTGCTTTCTCTGGGAAGGTCTAAGGTCTGAAATGGGACCGCTCATCTCCATGGCCACGGGCTGCTCGCCAGGCAGAAGTGTAAGTGAATCAAACCATTTGACAGGTCCCGGGTGCCTGTGACCAGTCCTTCAGTGGCCTCTTCTCCCTATGGGAACTTCTGGGGTGCCATGGTTGCACTTCATGAGCTGGGGAGTGGGCAGATCTTCTTAAAGTCCTGCCTTTTTTCCTCCTTCCCTGTGCTCTCCTTCCACTGCGCCTGCTCAGCCCCCACCATCCCTGTCCCCATCCCTAGTTTGCAGAAATGGAAGGGAGGAGGTCAGTACTTTCTTCTCCAACTGAGAGAAATTGGGGCAGGGGGAGGGTGGAGGAGGCAGGATTCAGAGGAATAGCTGTGTCTGAGGAAAGAGAATGACCCATTTAAGAGGGCCATGTGAGGCGGCCCTGTGCACAGAGACCCTCAGCGGTTGTGTGCACAAACAGGAACACATCCCGAACCCTCACGCTCAGATATGATTTCCCACACCCACCTCCAACCTCTCTACTAGCACATACTGGAAGTTGCCAGAATTTAGCTCAGTAGCAAATGTAGTCACTCAGTATCCCCCCACACACACATACACACATACTCTTACAACTCACAAAGGCGGGGTAGGGGGCGGTGAATAGAAGAGGATGGTGTTCAGAGTGAGGCAGGAATTCCAGTCAGGGGTGCTAAGATGCAATACTCAAGAGGCTGAGGCAGGTGATTGCCACAAGTTTGAGGTCAGCCTGGACTACACAGGGAGTTCCAGGTCAATTTGGGATCGCCCTACCCCTACACCCACTCCCCCACAAGGAAAAAGAAGGGAGGGAGGGAGGGAGAGAGAGAAAGAGAGAGCGGGAGAAGAGACAGACTCTGCACTTGGAAGGTTGAGGTAGGATTGAGCTCCAGGACATCCTCGGCTGGGTCAACAATCTGCTCAACTGAAAAAAATCCAGATGAAACCATGGGAGAATGTAGAGACTCCAAAGAATTACTACCACCAAGCATCACAATTGCCACGTGTGGGGGGGGTGACAGCAAACAGAACAGGATGAGGAGGGGTTCACAGAGACGCTGAAATCTTTCTGGACTCTCCCCTGTCTCCCAAATCTATAGGCATCATGAGTATGTCAGGCACAGCAGTATCTAGATGTGTAACATAGAGAGGCTCCTAGGCCAGTTGGGGCATGTGTGAGGTAGGACAGCTACCGCAGTGGAGACAACTCTATCTCCCTCTAAACTAAACAAGCTTCCTGCCGTAGGGGCTTCAACATGCTGATCTGAAGACCCTGTTTAGTCTGAATCTACCTAGGTTCTTTGGTAAGGAATGAGGAGTTAAGGTAATATTTGTTTTAAGTGTTGATTTTCAGTTTTGCTCATTTACTGCATATCACCCCACTTCAGAGGTGTAGAACCCAAGGTATGAAGCAGCATTTAACCTGGCCCAGGTCACCTTTCAGGAGTGGGCAGCAAGGATTCAGACCGGACTAGGTTGCCCGTTTCCTTGGGCCATGCTCAGACCCTTACCATTGTATTGAAAGAGAATGGAAAGACAAGGGGACCCTGACAATTTGAGGGGCAGGGGACGACACCTGGATGGCTGGCAGAAGGTGATCCCTCCCACAAGGTCTCCTCTTCTACTTGAGAAGTCTGATGACATGACCATGGAGGCTTTCTTACCTAGGAGTGCCTATGTTAGTGTGCGGTGCGTGTGGAGTGGTTAAACCTGGAGTCCACGGCTTTGGCTAAGATGGCTCTCAAGGGCAAACTCTAGGTGTCCGCCTTCCCAGCGCTGGGGTTACAGGAGTGCATCGTGGCCATGCCCAGCTTCTTATATGACTGCTAGGGATCCAAACTTGGGTCCTCATGCTTGTGTGCAAAGCATTTTACAGACTGGGTTATCTCTTCAGCCTCAAAGTCCTCTTACTGTGCACAATCTATGATAGAATTCTAAAGACCACGTAGACTAGTTGTACTGGATAGTTCTATAGCAAGTTGACACAAGCTAAAGTCATCTGAGAGGAGGGAACCTCAATTAAGAAAACGCTTCCATAAGAAAGGTTAGCCAGTGGTGGCGGTGCACACCTTTAATCCCAGCACTCAGGAAGCAGTGGTAGGTGGATCTCTGAGTTCGAGGCTAACCTGGTCTATAGAGCCAGTTCCAGGACAGCCAGGGCTACACAACAAACTTGTCTTGAGTCATCCTCCCCCCGAAATGGGTGTAGGCAAGACTGTGGGGCATTTTATTAACTAGTGATTGATGGGGGATGGGCTGGCCCATTGTTGGAGGGTGACATCCCTAGGCTGGCACTCCTGGGTTCTATAAGAAAGCAGGCTGAGCAAGTCATAATGAGCAAGCCAGTAAGGACTCCTCCATGGTTCTTGCATCAGCTCTTGCCTCCAGGTTACTACCCTACTTGAGTTCCTGTGCCAACTTCCTTCAATGATAAACAGTAACATGGAAATGGAACCAAACAAACCCTTTCCTCCCCAAGTTGCTTTTGGTCATGGTGTTTCATCTCAGCAATGGTGACCCTAACTAAGATACTAATGGTCTGATCTGAACCATTTTTGAGGGAATTGGCAGAGTAGGGAGACAGGCACACCTGCAGGCTAAGGTAAGTACGGTTGACGAAAACAGGAACACATCTGGGAAGGACAGAGCTGAAAGGGGGCCGCAGAGAAAGATGCAGCTGTGAACCATGCTCCAGCCGGGCAGGGGGCACCCGACAGTTCCCGGTCTGAGAGAGCGATAACGTCCAAGTCCAGTGAGGGTAGAGGAGAGACAGGGCAGATCAACAGGGAACAGGGGCTGCTCACCATGACAATGTTGGCTAAGTGGGCAGAGACAAGCGCATACACCCCTCCGGAAGAGCCCACAACGGGTGCAGTCATGTCAGCCACAGACACAGCCAAGGAGCCTGGCACAGAGAGAGTGAAAACCATCAAGAAAGTCGGACTCACTGTGCAGCCCAGCCCTGGCCCTTGCCTTCTGCCACTAGAGCAGAACTACTCCACAAGGGCTCTGTCTCCTCCCCTTTTGACGCCACGCTGCCTCGTGTACGGGTGTGGGGGGGGAATGAACCCCTCCCTCCGTTCAGCTCTCTCGTTTTACTGATGGGAAACCAAGATTCAAAGGAGAAGTCTGACTGGCCCCAAGAGGGACTGATTCCAAAGCCACCACAGGGGACAGAAAGCGTCCACTTGGGGTAGTCGGTATACACACTTTTCTCCCTCCTACCCTCAAGGTTCATCTCCATCCTGAAGGCCAACCTTTGACGCAGGTGCTAACAGACTCACCGCAGACACAAGGGAAGCTCTCACCCCAGCTCTGGAACCAGGATTTATTTCAAACCTGTTCTGCCTGACATAAAAATCCTTCTCCTTCTCCCCCAGTGCCAGGAATTAAACCTAGGGCGTTACATAAGTTGGGCAAGCTCTCTGTCACAGAGCAATTCCCCAGCCTGAAAGTCATGCTGATCAAAACCCATGCTCTTGGCCTCAGTGGCAACCACTTCCCACATTAGTTCAGAGGTGGCCTCTGCCTCCTTCCGCTTCTCTTCACTCAGCTGAATCTATAAACTTGCTTAGCATCGCCTCCCACACCTCCTGCCAGCCACGCTAAAGCACAAAAGGTTCACAGGATCTTCCAAGTGGGGCCTCTCTGGAGGGAGAATGTCCTTGAAAAGTCCAGAGAGTGATGACATCACACTCTGGGGAGAGGATGATTCTGTGGCTGTTGGTATGTGGGCTGACAAACTTGGGTCCTGGGAGGGAAGCCGGGCAGTGAGGAGATGGGAGATTTATTGTTCTGGTCGCATTTAAGTGTGATCAATGCTTTGGCTTCCAGGGAAGGACACAGGAGACTAAAAATAACTAGGAGGTAGACCCCGGGGCCCAGAGGGTGAGTAGCAGCTGGCCTGGGTGAGCAAGCAGAAACCTCAGTTGGAAAATGCCTGCAGGCTCAGGAGTCAATTAGCCGCAGGAGAGAGGACAAGGCTGAGAGCCCAAACCTGCAAGTTCTATAAAGGTGGGGGCCCACATCTTAGGAGGAAGTTCCTGCCTGAACCAGGACCCAAGACCATCTGGATGGAGACATGGAGAGAGATCCCCACGGGAGCGCCACTGACCACCTGCCTCTTGGCACTCCCTTTCCAGGTCCCTGTGACCAATTCTGGCTATGGAATGTCTCAGAAAAAAATTAAACAAGACAAATGTCAAGCTGCCATGACCCGAGGACTCACAAGTCCTTCTCCCAGCCCATGCGACTGGAAATCTTCCTTTCCTTTGTCAGGTCTTTTTCCAGCTTTCATTTGGTAGCTAACTACTGTCAGATGAACTTTCTCCTTTTATTGGCCTACCCACAGGGTTCAGCCATAAATATCCCAAAGCAGGGGGTCTTGGGATAGGGTGGGGGATCCCTGGGTAGCGAACAAACAGGCAGCAAGATCTGCATGACAAAAGATTCCCACGCTCTCCAGGCCGCCTTGTGAAGACTGCATTGCAGGATAGCAGCTCGGCCAGCTGCCCAAGCCAGCTCCTGGTTAATTACTGTTTGCACCGAGCAAGCCCAGCCTTACCCAGCTGGACCCTTTCCTCTCTCCGCCAGACCCATTTAACTTGGCAACTTCTCTATGCCCCGGAGCCCTCCACCAGGGCCAGTGATGCATCAGGACAGCCTCCGGGGACAGAAGAGACCTACAGGGCGAGGTGGGGGAGGGGGCAAGACTACACAGCACTGACTTTTCCCTCACCCTCCCCGTGGTTAGAGTCTTGACTCTGGGGCCAGGGGCCAGCTAGGAATACTGGCAGGAGTGTGGAATAGGGGGATGACTGAGCAGTTGTGTGACCTTAGGCACCGCTCCTAAATTCTTTTGGCTTCAGTATTCACATGTATGAGATGAAAAAGTCTTACAGCTTCCAACATTCTGAGTGAAACCCCTTTTTCTTGGGCTCCCTAATTCAGTGAGCCCTCTGACTGTGAGGGGTGGGGTCTGGGGAGCTCCACAGTTCTTCACAGACCAGGAATTCAATGATCCCTGGTTTGGATTCGATTTTTGGATTGAGATATTGAGATATATGTATCTTTTAAAGACAAGTCTTAATTTCTCTATTTTTATTTACATGTAGATCTGTGTGAGGGTGTCAGATCCCTTGGAACCTGAGTTATAGACAGTTGTGAGCCACCATGTGGGTACTGGGAATTGAACTCAGGGCCTTTGGAAGAGCAGAGCAGTCAGTGCTCTTAGCCTCTGAGCCATCTCCTCAGCACCCTAAAGACAGGTCTTCTGTAGCCCAGGTTAACCTCGATCTTGCTGAGATCCTCCCACTCTGCCTCCTGCATGCTGAGATAACAAGCCCGCACCGCTCCTGTGTCTTTTAACAACCTTATTAACCTTCCAAGACTTTGCTAAGGTCCATGCATCAGCTGGGGCCTGGAGGCACTGGCTAGGACCAAACCACAGAATCTACGCATACAGAGTAGTAAAGGACATCAAGGGAGATTGTGGACCAGGCAGGATCCCTTCCTAACCTGTTATGGAACTCATGGTTGACAGGTCCTTAAGGTCAGGACAAATCCCATGAAGGTGGTAGGGATAGAAGCCAGGAGGACAAAGGCAAGCTGGAACGCCATACCTCACCACTGCACAGCACAGACCAAGGGGCTGGTTCCCAAAACATAGTCTGGGTCCATGCCACCATGCAGGTGAACTGGTGGCCACGCCATTAAGGCACGACTGCGGTGGTTTTAGTCTGAAAAGTTTGAAGGCGGGTGTTCTCCAACAGCTCCTTGGCCATTAGGAAAAACTCAAATTAACACTGGCAGAACATTTACCTCTAAGCGATGTTACTTTATTTATTCATGTATTCTTTCAACTACTCTACAAATATTTATTACCTAACAGGGGCTGAGCTCTAGGCGTGCATATTGGCTTCCATAAACTCAGCAATAAGATGCTGCTGATACGCTTAGGTGCTGTGTTTGTTTCTTTGTATTTGACTGTAGCTCAGGGTGGTCTCAAAATCACCATACAGTCGAGGACGACCTCGACTTCCTCGTCCTCCTGTCTCTACCTCCCAAGTGTTGAGATTACAGGTGTGTGACCACATGCCTTGCTAAGATACTGGCTCTACCCTAACTTGATTAATTAGAAGAGTTTATTTCACCTGTCTGAATGGCCTGTACAATGGACGTGGCAGTGGACACCTTATGGGCCTTATAAAATTGTGACGTATATTGGAGATGACACACAAGACCTGTACCACAAGCCTGAACTCTATCTCTGTGCTGTGGCAGTTAGCCACCACTCTAAACAGGATGGCCTTGGGTTTGGAATAGCTTCACTGGGCAGAGATAAAGCGGGGTCAGATACTGATCAAGGCCTCCCTTGGTTTCTGATAGATTTTCTGCACAAATGCAAAGGCCTGCCTTTTGATTCTTAGGTGTTTACAGGGCAATCTTTGGGATTACAGAACCTCTGTGGGACTCCCATCTCTACCACTTAAAAGCTGTGTCTTCTTGGGTAAGTCATTTGTTCCTCTAAACCCTGGCTTCTGCTTTTCGTTTTGTTGTTGCTCTTTTACTATGTAGCCTAAGCTGGTCTTGAACTTTTGATCCACTTGTAGTAGTCTCCTAAGCACTGGCACTACAGGAATGTGCCGCCACACCTCCGCCTCAGGCTCTGTATCCACACCAGGCAGCGAAGCAGAGACACGTGGCTTGGAGGTGAGGACACCTTACCTGCTGGTCAAGGATAAGGGCTGGTTCTCTGTCAAGGTCTAACTATAAGGGCTTTCCTCTGGGGATAGATACAGAGGGGAAGTAGTGTAGGGAGATCAATCCACTCAATCGTGGAGATCAATGACAGGATTTGTAGTGACCAGATAGCCCTCTGGCCTGAATCAATGACTCAGGCAGAGCACTGTGTGCCCTTGGCTCCACGCTGCAGGCTCCCAGCCTCACATCCGCGGTGCTGCGCCTTGCTTCTGTCTGCACTGACATCACTGGGGAAGGATGTCATCTGTTCTGGGTGAGTGCTGAGTCATTTTGAATCTCACTTCTGTCTTCCAAGTTACTGCCCCCCTCCCCCGAGTCTAATTGACTACTAACTGCGAGTGTTACAAGCACCTTCCCCGTTCCTCGCCATTTAACATCTGGGACTCTGGGAATCTAGGTAGGGAACGTGCACCTATAAATCCCCAGGTGGCAGGAATGAGAGGTGTGTGGGTGGTTGAGAGAGTCTGGAACCTGGAGGTGCTCGCTACACCTCGGTTAAGGACACAGTCGGTGCTGGATTCAGGGAAAGACTTGTGAGGGTCTAAGGTGCAAGGATCTGGGCACACACAAAAGTGCCAGAGACAGCGCTGGGAGGGAGGGTCTCCCAGGCACAGGGCCTACACATGGGCAGGTTAGCCCCCTGGAGGTAGAGTGGGATCTTTCTTGTTCGGAAGTCACTTCATTACTGCCTGCCTGTTGTTTACAAGGTCAAGGCTGCCCAGCTCTCCTGATGACAACTTTAATGCCATTCAGAAAGGATTAAGGTCTTAAACTAACTCTCTCACTCTCTCTCTCTCTCTCTCTCTCTCTCTCTCTCTCTCTTTCTCTCCTCCCTTGAGCCCAGCTGTCAGGCTGAAGAGCTGAAGAGGCAAAGCTTCACCAGACGGCAGTAAAGTTGGAGGCATCAGGCAGGAGATCTGGCGCTCAGAGGCTGGGCTGCAGCGACCTTCTCTGGAGAACTGGCCCTTCTGCTCATCTCATTCGCCCCACCTCCCCACACCAGGCACAGACTTCTCCCAACAGGAGTATCCACTACCTCCTAGGCCAAACTGTCCAGTCCTCAGAGGGCCAATCAAAGGATTCATGGCTGCTCTGTGTAAAAAAACAAAAAAAAAAACAAAAAAACAACAACAAAAAAACTCCCTATGGGTTCAGATATGGCTTGGCCAAAGAGCTGCCTGGCTTCATCCATACCGCGGCTGTTCCTCTGCACGGTAGAAGGAAGCTGTTGTCTCATGTGTGGCTCCCATCAACAGCAGGCAGCTCTCAATAGCTCTGTCTATAAGCTTGACAGGACCATAAGGACCAAGGAATGTCCCCAGGCTCTCATGGCTGGAGCACGGTAATTCGACGGCAGGAATTCTCTCAGTAGTCCTGTTCTGAATCATGCGCTCTGCCCCAGAATACACCTCCCTGTCTGGGTGGCCGTGGGAAATCTGTCTGAAGGACAATCCAGAACCAGGAGCCTGAAGATGCCCAGGCAGCCAGGACTTGTACCAGCCACGGGATCTCCTCTGACCTTCCCTCAGGAGGTTCACCATAGGGCCCACCAGCCTACCTGCCACAACGCCAGCCGCGTAGACAAGCCCAATTCGGGTGGCTCCATGCACCATCTCCAATGGCACCCCCACCAGCAGCTGCAGCACCACATTGAGTCCTAGGTGCTCCACCCTGTGACAGACACATTCGTTAACTCACCTGACAAACGCTGTGGGCCAAGATACTGGGGAGCCGGGAGGGTGCAAGACACCTTCTCCGCCTTTGAGCAGTCCAGGGGCTGGGGAGGGGATGACTGTCATGGGAAAAATTCCGTCCAGCTGAGACAGAACAAACATAAGGGACCTGGTGGGGACAGGTACAGTCTGTCTCCGCAGCAGTGACAGGGACTAGCCATGCCCGGGACCCAGCAGTTCTAGCGGTTAACACGGGTGATGCCAAGGCTCAGAGAGTGGCAGTGAGTGGCTTAAGGTTCCAGCCCAGGTGTCTGGCCAGCTTGAGATGTGCCATTCACCACTCTGGGCTCACTCTGGTCTTTCACTGTACCCACAAACACTACAGAGCTGGAGATCAAAGATGAATTCAAAATACCCCGAAGCATTAGAGACCTCTTGCAACTTAACAACATTTTCTCTTAAAGTCTTACAGAGGGAAGCTCTTCTTCCTGGTGTGAGAAGGGACCCACCCACTCTGCTCACTCCAAACTTTCAGGACTGGGAGAAGGAACTCAGGCTTCTCCCCCTGGAACAGACTACGATGGGAAATAAAAAGTTCTAATAAATTAGAGCTTTACTTGGCTTGTGGGAGCAACCACACACACAAATTATGAATAACTCTTGTGGCTAGTTGGCTGGTCACATGACCCTTTTTGCTCTGGCCTCTAGGAAGCATAGAACATTTCCACCTACCCCTGGGAAGTACACAGACCCATACTGTGAAATGTGTGTGCCAATCACATTGCTGGTTTTCAGCAGCCTCCTTTGTTTCTCCTTCCCACACACAGTAACTGACAGTATGTTTGGTATTGGGTGAGTTTCAAGAAGCTATCTCAAATCTGCATCCAAGTCAATAAAAATAAACCAAAAACTTAATTTCAGAGTTTAGGGCTCAGTTTTAGGGCACCTGCCTAGTATTCCAAAGACCCTAAATCTAATCCGCAACACTGTAAATAAAAAAATTAGTTTGAAAATATGCATATGTAAATGTATATATAAAATGTGTTTTTATATATAACATGTAATAATTCCACTCACTCTTCTGCAGGTTCTGCAGGAAGACATACTCACCCTGCATGCATAAAGATGTATGTCACATAGCGCCAAGCCTGTGCACGGAGCTGCGGGTGGTAAACCAGAGAGTTCTTCAGGTACCGAGGGTGCGTCACCTGCAGCACAAACTGATCCAGTAGGACCCCGTTGTACAGGAAAAGGGCAACCTAGACGAAGCACAGAGCGGAGGCCAGTTACGAGGCACAAGACTGCTCAGGACGGTGTTCCTGACAGGCACCGGGGATCAAACAGGAGCCTGTCACCCCACCTGAATGAAAGGTGCCCATAGCCAGCGCCCATTTATCAGCAAGCATCCCTCACTCTGTTTCTGAGACACTCCCGTGTAGTGGGGTCGTCTGATCCTGTCTATGCTTCCTTGGAGGGCATGATTTTTAAACCGCAATCTTTGTAAACCCTCATTCTCCCATTTCATACAGCTTGATTTCTTTTTTTTTTTTAAAGATTTATTTATTATGTAAACAACATTCTGCCTGCATGTATGCCTGCATGCCAGAAGAGGGCACCAAACCTCATTACAGATGGTTGTGAGTCACCATATGGTTGCTGGGAATTGAACTCAGGACCTCAGGAAGAGCAGTCAGTGCTCTTAACCTCTGTTCCATCTCTCCAGCCCTACAGCTTGATTTCTTAAAAACAAAACTAAAATACAAAATAAAGAAAACACGGTGGTAGAATAGACATAAAATTTAGTGCCTTTAAATTTTTTGTTGTTTTTATTTTTTTCAGACAAGGTTTCTCTGTAGCTCTGGCTGTCCTGAAACCCGCGCTGTAGACCAGGCTGGCCTCAGACTCAGAGATCTTCCTGCCTCTGCCTCCTGTGAGCTGGGATTAAGGGCATGCGCCACCACTGCCTGGCTGAGTTTTTTATACTTTATTTATTTAGTGTAAGTGTGTATGCATACGCGCGCACATGCATCGTGGTACACCTATCGAATCAGAGAACGACTTGCAGGATTTCAGGCTTTCCTTCTACCACATGAGTTTCAGGGACTGAACTCAGATATTGCCAGGCCTGGCAGCAAGAGCCTTCAGCGGCTGTGCCATCTCGCCAGCCTACGTTTGGCATCTTAGCCAGTTTCCCATACAGCTGAGCGGCACCAGTACACTCTTGCGCTACTCTCACAGTTACCTCGCCACAAAACTCCTTCCATCGTACAAAACCGGGACTCTGCAGCCACAAACAAGAACTCTTTGCTGCCCCTCCTGCAGCTCCTCCAACCACTCCCTATCCTGGGGCTCCATGCAGCGGAGCTTGCAGAGCATGCGGCCGGATTGCACAGTGCTCCTCCAGCGACTGGCTGAGGTTAAAGTGTACATTCTCAAAGACGGCCTGCATCACATCACATGTCAGTTTCCTTTCCTTTTCTTTCTTTTCCATTTTTTGTTTTTTGTTTTTCGAGACAGGGTTTCTCTGTTCTAGCTGTCCTGGAACTAACCCTGTAGACCAGGCTGGCTTCAAACTCACAGGTCGCCTGCCTCTGCCTCCTGAGTGCTGGGATTAAAAACATGCGCCACCATGTTTTTCCTTTTCTTTTTATGACACAAGGTTGGCCCAGAATCACTATACAGTCCATACTGCCTGCTAATTCACAATCCTCCTACCTCAGCATCCCAAGAGCTAGACTCACAGAAACACCCTACACTGCTGAGCATTACTAGGCAGTTCCATTCTATGTATCTGCCTCTCTTTGACAACACAGTATTCTGTCAGTGGGAACTTGGATTGCTGCCATCTTTTTGCTATTGCGAATATCTCTAAGAACAAGGTGGACAAGTAGCTCCTCTGCTCACTACTTTTATTTATTTATTTATTTATTTATTTATTTATTTATTTGGTTTGAGACAGGGTTTCTTTGTGTAACAGTCCTGGCTGTTCTGGAACTCGCTTTCTACACCAGGCTGGCCTCAAACTCACTGAGATCCTCCTGCCTTTGCCTCCCAAGTACTGCTGGGATTAAAGGTGAGCACCACCACCACCTGGTTTAGTACATGGTAATCTTAAAGTTAAAAATTTAAAGTAATTATTATTTGAAGCTGGACAAGGTGGCTCACACCTTTAGCCCCAGCACTTGAGAGGCAGAGCAGGTGGCTCTCTGTGAGTTCCAGGCCAACCTGGTCTACAGAGTAAGTTTCAGGACAGCCAGGGTTACATAGAGAAGCCATCTCAAAACGAAACAAGTTATTATTTTATGGCCATTAGTGTTTTGGTTGCATGTCTGTGCACCATGTGTGCGCCTGGTGCTCAAGGAGGCCAGAAGAGGGTGTGAGATACCTCAGAGCTGGAGTTACAGATAGTTGTGAGTCACCGTGTGGCTCCTGGGAATCAAAGGAAGAGCAGCCAGTGCTCTTAACCATTGAGTTGACTCTCCAGTCCCATGCTTCATCTTCTGAAGAGGGCCAGTTTTCCTAATGGTTGGACTATTCCACACTCCCATCAACATCCGCGGTTTCTTCTTATCTCCACCTATATACCAAGTATGTTGATTTTTTCAGATAACTACGTATATCTATCTGTTCAGGGCCTAGCAGGGTATTTACTTTGCTGCTCTCTCTGGAACTCAATGTAAAATGAATCTCTATGCTCCTGTGCTCCTAATCAGATCATATGCAAAGCTATTTAAGAATGTATGAGGGCGCCGGGCAGTGGCGGTGCATGCCTTTAATCCCAGCACTCAGAGACAGGTGGATCTCTGTGAGTTTGAGGCCAGCCAATCTACAAAGTGAATTCCAGGACAGCCAGAGCTGTTACACAGATCAGCCCTGTCTAAAAAAAACAAAAACCAAAACAATCAAAAAAGAAAGTTTGGGGTTCTAGGCTGAGCTACTACAGTGCAGAAATCCAGGAGGGTAGGGTTTTCTCTTCCAAACACAACGGCCCTGATTTGTTCTTTGGTTTCTTCTCTTCCCACCAGCTGTGGTTTCTGTAGTGTTGCTGGCGGTAGACGTGGCTGGCAGCTCCATGTTCCTTCATTTTCTATCTGTTACGGAATCAAAGACTCCGATTACTAAAGCTCTAAGGAAAACAGAAGCCCTGGGCTCCAAGAGAGTTAAGCCAGCTGTTTGAGTATCTTCCTTTTTTCCCCATATTGGTGGCTCAAATTCATATAGCTGTAGAATTTTAAAATCTGTGTCAACCTGAACACAAACACTGGCTCCTTTGGACCACCTTAGGCAAATTTTTAGAATTATCTAGCCCTCGGTTTCCACATCTGAAAATGGGTACCAATAATTATACTGCACAGTGGTCACAAGTTTAAAAGTGATACTGCAGCTGAGAGCGGCAGCATTTAGCTGTCGTCCTAGCAGAGACAGGAGGATTGTAGTTCTGAGGGTAGTGGAGTAAAGAGTGAGACTTTTTTTTTCTCTTTCTTCCTTCCTTCCTTCCTTCCTTCCTTCCTTCCTTCCTTCCTTCCTTCCTTCCTTCCTTCCTGTTTTCTGAGGCAGGGTTTGTCTATGTTGCCCTGGCTGTCCTGAAACTCGCTCTGTAGACCAGGCTGGCCTCGGACTCAGAAAATGGCCTGCCTCCGCCTCAAGTGCAGGGATTCAAGGTGTGCACCACTATGCCCTGCAAGCAAGAGACCCTTTCTTAAAAGAACAACAAAATGGGCTGCAAGTACTTATATACACTCAGGCACACACAGACACACTCACAAAAACAAAATAAATTAATTAAACACAATCAGGGGCTGGAGAGATGCCTCTGCAATTGACAGCACTTGTTGCTCTTGCAAGGGACTCAGGCTCAGTCCCTAACACCCGCAGGGCGGCTTACAATCATCTGTAGCTACAGCTCCAGGGGATGGAATATCCTCCTCTGACCTCTGTGGACATTGCATGCATGTGGTGCAGACATACTCATTCACATAAAGTAAATACATCTAATAAAAAAAATATTCAGCCGGGCATGGTGGCGCACAACCTTTAATCCAAGCACTTGGGAGGCAGAGGCAGGCGGATCTCTGTGAGCTTGAGGTCAACATGGACTACAGAGCAAGTTCTAGAACATCCAGGGCTTCACAGAGAAACCCTGTCTCAAATAATTAAAAAAGATATTTTTAAAAATGTGGGGCGGGGGGAAGATGGTCCAGTGGGTAAAGGCGCTTGCCTCCAAGCCCGACAACCTGAGCTCAGCCCTAGAGTCCAGACGGTTGGAGGAGAACGGATTCCCGCAAGTTGTCTTCTCACCTACACGGGGAGATCATGCCTGCACTCGCCCCACACACAAAGCAAATAAACAACAAACAAATGTAATCTAAAACTTTAAAACGACAAAATAACAATGACAGCAAACACTCAAGTTTAACATAAAGGAAAAGTTCAAGGCCCAGCACACAATCAGGGAAGGGTCAGACTGGGCGTTCTGGACCACGCCTGGACCCAGCTTAGACTACCAAAGGAGGCTGCTCGGGCAGCTCGGAATAGAGGCCAGACGCAGTGTGCTTGTCTAACATGCATGAAGCCTAGGTCTCTCTCTCTCTCTCTCTCTCTCCCTCCCTCCCTCCCTCCCTTTCCCTCTCCCTTCCTCTCTCTCTCTCTCTCTCTCTCTCTCTCTCTCTCTCTCTCTCTCTCTCTTTCTCACACACACACACACACACACAGGCACACGGCTGTTCTTCCTACATAATGCCATGCAGGTGTCCTGGCAACAAGCAGAGCTTCCAAGGTATCTCATTATTGTTGGTCCTCAAATAGAAGTTAATAAATAGTCCCACTCAGTATGCACTGGAAGAATACATCTAAGAAAATCTCAGAAAAACACCACTACAACATGTGCTTGGGCAAAACCATAACAACAAACAGATCTCTATGTGCAGAACAGAGAGGGGTAGATTTTTGCTTGCTTTGTTTTGTTTCTTAGAGTTTCTTAGAAATATTTTATCTTTTTTTTTTTTTTTTTGGCAGGGGGGAGGGTTGAGACAGGGTTTCTCTCTTTATATAACCCTGACTGTTCAGGAACTCACTCTGTAGACCAGGCTGGCCTCAAATTCACAGAGATCCACCTGCCCCTGCCTTCCGAGTCCTGGGATTAAAGGTGGGTGCCACCATGCCTGGCTAAAATATTTTTATTATTTTATTTCTGTGGATGTTTTGCCTGCGTGTATATCTGTGTACCACGTACATGCCTGATGCCATCCAGAGGCCTGAAAAGGATGTTGGGTCCCCTGGAACTGGAGGTACAGACAGCTGTGAGCTGACATCTGGCTGCTGGGAATCAAACTCTGGTCTCTGGAAGAGCAGCCAATGCTCTCACCCACCAAGCCATCTTCATTACCGTTTTTTGAACCAGATCTCATTCTGTAGCGCAGCCTGAATTTATGGTGACCCTTTGTGGGATTGCAAGTATGAGTAACCGAGCCCAGACAGACCAATTATTTCTTTTCTTTTTTTTAAAAAAATATTTATTTATTTATTATGTATACAATATTCTTTCTGTCTGTGTATATGCCTGCAGGCCAGAAGAGGGCACCAGACCTCATTACAGATGGTTGTGAGCCACCATGTGGTTGCTGGGAATTGAACTCAGGACCTTTGGAAGAGCAGGCAATGCTCTTAACCTCTGAGCCATCTCTCCAGCCCCCAGACCAATTATTTCTAGGAAAAAAAAAAGATGCCATGAAACTGAATGACAGCTGAGGAAGCAGGACTGCCACAAGATCTCCTGCAGAGGCAGCAATCAGTACAGGGCCTTGGAGGAGAACCAGCCAGAGACTGGAAAAGGCAAAGGAAGTCAGGCATCTCTACAGGAGCCAGAGGTGGGGTGGGCTATTGGAGTTCCCGCTGAACTGAGGACTGAGTTCCACCACACAGGGCAAAACACAGAAGGAACACCTGGGGAGTCCCTTGTCTGTGCAGGGCTCATTTTTTTTTTTAATTTATTTAACTTTATTTTATGTGTATTGGTGTGAAGGTGTCAGATCCCCTGGAACTGGAGTTAAAGACAGTTGTTAGCTGTCATGTGGGTGTTGGGAATTGAACTTGGGTCCTCTGGAAGAACAGTTAGTACTCTTAACCACTGAGCCACCTCTCCAGTCCTGCAGGGCTCATTTTTGCACAACAGTAAGTGTGACTAGGAGGGCTGCTCTTCCAGAGGACCCCGGTCAATCCCCAGTACCCACAACAGAGGTTCACAACTGCCAACAAGATCCAGGGGATCTGAGGCTTTCTTCTCACTCACAAGCTCACACACAGGCATGCACACACACACACATACACTCATAAGCTCACACACAGGCATGCACACACACACACATACACTCACAAACTCACACACAGGCATGCACACAGACACACATACACTCACAAGCTCAAACACAGGCATGCACACAGACACACACACACTCACAAGCTCACACACTGGTGTGTACAGACACACACACACATACACTCACAAACTCACACACAGGCATGCACACACACACACATACACTCACAAACTCACACACAGGCATGCACACACACACACACACTCACAAACTCACACACAGGCATGCACACAGACACACACACACACACTCACAAGCTCACACACAGGCATGCACACAGACACACACACACACTCACAAGCTCACACACAGGAATGCACACAGACACACACACACACTCACAAGCTCACACACAGGCATGCACACAGACACACACACACTCACAAGCTCACACACAGGCATGCACACAGACACACACACACTCACAAGCTCACACACAGGCATGCACACAGACACACACACTCACAAGCTCACACACTGGCGTGTACAGACACACACACACACATAGAAACACACTCACAAGCTCACACACACACAGATACACATAAATAATAAAATGAATAAATAATAAAATGAAAAATATAAAGGAATGGCTCTTGGTTGAAATTTGTTTTTAAGAAGCACTAGACTGTGAATTTTTTAAACAATGTATGGCAGATTCCCTAAAGAGAGAATGTTCTATAAAAACTTCATTTTCTTGTTCACAAACACTCCCTCCCAGAGGTAAGATGTGCTTCTGTGTTCAGGAAGCACCCCAGCCATCCTCTTCCTCTGGGGAGGGGTCCTCCCCCACAGCATGGGGAAGCTCTGGTGACCCCTGCATTGCAGTCTGCAAATGAAGTCTCAAGGGGCTAACAACTGTTGTTCTAGCCTTCCAGGAGAAGAATTTACATTAATTGGCTTTATTGAGTTTGTCTGGCTAAATCCCCAAATCCTTGAGTTTGTCACATTGTTTTGCTGTTTTGAAGGGGAAAGAAATACAGGGACTTTGCTGCAGGTTGCCTCAAGTAATCTTCGCCGGGGAGTGTTCACTAATAGCACTTCGGCTTGGGAGCTGAAGGCCAGAGTTGGAGCTAACTTGGGATACACAGAGAAATCCAGCCAGCATGGGAATAGAGTAAGACACTGTCTCAAAAACCAGAGGCTGAAGAGGTGGCTCAGCAGTTAGGGGCGCTTGCTGTTCTCCCAGAGAACAGAAGTTGGGGAGCCAGCACCCACACAAGGTAATGGCCTGTAATTCCACATCCAAGGGATCTGACACCCGCTTCTGGCCTCATTGGGCACACACATGTACATGCACGTGAGCATACACACACACACACACACATACACACAACCAGAAACAAACAAACAAACCCCCAAAACTTTGGAGTTTCTTTGCAGCCCCTGGGTTCCCTAGCAAGGCTCTGACTTGCAGAACTATTTGATCTGCAGCTTTCCCCCCTCGAACCTCCGCCCTCCTCTCCCCATGCGATCCCAGGTTTAGAGAGCCCCCCCCTTCCCCGCTCCACCCTGGTCCTTGCCTCCAGCAGGGTGACTGTGATCATGAACCAGGGCGGGGGGCAGCAGGTGTAGCTGTCGTAGTACCACTTGCGGTCAATCTCCCGGGGCAGCGTCTCGTAGGCCACGTGGCGGATGAGCCGCTGGGAGAGGCTCAACCCCTTCTCCTCCAGCAGGGCCTTGCTGCTCAGCCTGCGGTTGCCCTGAAGGATGGCCTGGCGGAAGCTGTTGGAACGCTTGTTGCTCATCTGCACGGGAAACGGGGTGAGGAGAGGGTCAGAGTAGGGGCCTCAGGGAGCACTGCACCTACATCTCAGCCTGCCTGCTTGCAGGAGCAGTTCTTCTCTGAGCTCTGAGCAGCATTCCAGGAATGCCACCGTGTTGACCTCTGACCACTCACAGCTCATCTCCATCAGAAAAGAACTCTGTTCCTTCTGCCCGATAGGAAACTGAGGCACAGAGAATGCCTAAGAAGACACAGGTTCAAACCCAGGCCTGTATTTATACAGTCCTCCTACCCACTCGTGTTAGGGCCAACATCAGACATGGGAGACGGTGGTGCTCAGGACCAGGAAATCAGCAGTCACAGCTCAGAGCGACAGGAGCTGTGGGAACACACAGGATCCAGGCCAGCGTGTCTCCAGGTGGTCAGCAAGGGCTTTCCTGAAGAAGGTGATGGCCAGGTGAGGGCCGGGGTGAGTGAGCATCCTCAGGCACACCAGCTTGGGAAGGTAGGTGCAAGCAGGTCTTTGTCAGCCAGCTGTCAGAAGTTGTCAGGATCAGAACCCAATGTCATGGAAGCCATGACATCTGAATGTTTCCTGGCATGTATGATACTAAGTGAGCCTAGGGCCTCACCCAAGACCAGGTCCTGCTCTCAGCAATCCAGGCCTGGTGCCTATAGATCTGCTTCATTCAGCAGTTAGCCTGACTTCCAGCATCTGGAAGCTTCTGCCACCCTTGATTTTTTTTTCTGGATCATATTGTAAACTATTCCAAGGGAGAGTAGGCCAAAAGACCCAGCTCTCCTGGCCCAAGGGCCCATAGCTACTACATGTTTCATAGCTACTGGCATGTAGTCATTGATGTACTTCTCAGATCAGACGCCCTGCAGAAGATAATCCAGCCAGACCCAAGAGCAAGATCCAGTCGGGACTAGCAAGGCGAATGGAGCCAGAGTAGGGCACAGGAGTCTGAGCCTCTTTCTGGAGGGCACCTGGAAGAATTCAGGATCAGACAAGGCCCCTTAGCGGGAGCCTTCCCTGCAGAGTCACCTCCTAACCTTGAGTCCTGCTTTTCCCGGTTCCGGGTTCCCCGTGTGGCTTTAAGCCAGCCTCCCCTGGCTGGTCGGCCTCAGTGAAGCCCCTCTAGCCACTGCCACCTCCCCCACAGATGAGGGTTATTTGTTCTGCCTGCCTGGGTTGGTAAGTCATAAAGTGAGGTTTCCCAGCAGAAGAACATTAGGAGACAACAGAAACTTGCAAAGACAGTCCTTTATCCTATTTGGTCCTGGCGAAAACCCTATATGAACCATTAGATTCATTTTACAAAGGGCAAAGAGAGGCATAGAGTGGCCAGCAAAGGCAGAGTGAGGACCCAGGCTCTAGGTGGCCCTCTTTACATGAATGCAGGCTGTAAGTGACTGCCCCAGCTCAGAGTCTGAGCATAAAAATGTGACAACCGCATGACAATATCATGTCATGAACTCACACAGAGGGCTCCATTGGAACAGAACCTGACAGGAGAGAAACACCTTGCGTGGGTATTAAGATTGGACAGGCACCCAGTGCATATGGGCTGGACTGGGCTGGGCACAAGTCTGAGCCAGGCTTCCCATCTGCTTCCCGATGAGGCTGATGACACTTCTGAGGCCCAGTGTGTGAACTGCTGTCTCAGCTCACCTTGGCCCAGGCTTCCAGGTCCGCTCCCTGGGTCTACTAGAATAGTGGATACTATTCTACCCCTGAATGTCTACAGCAGTTCCTTGTAAACCCACACGTTCACAGACAGGGGCAATCTGCAGCTGAGAGGCCACTGACGCGGCTATTGTCTGGGCAGTCACATCACAGAGAGTTAAGATGGGACGGTGACAGCAGGCTTCCCTGGCCCTGCCTGAGGCCTTTGGTGTCTTCAACACAGAGAACTTCACTGAGTTCTCTCTCCTCCATGGGGGGCATGAAGAGATAGGAAGGCCTCATCGATGGGGAAACAAGCAGACATCCAGCCTTGTAGTCAGCTTAGTAGTTCATGTAACTTCTATTGATGCCCCATTCATGGGGGTGGAGAAATGCAGCTTGCCTAAGCCACCCAAAGCCCAGTGTAACCACCCGTGGCAGCCTCTGAAAGAAGAGCATCAATCCCCAGGGAGGAGAGGAGGGCATCCCTACCAAGGACAACAGTAGGATTCACGAACCATGGTCCCTCCCACAAACAGGGACAGTAACCGTCAGTTCTAAGAGCTCTGGCCTCCAGCTATGCTATAACTAACAGACAACCACGTTTTGGAATTTATATTATTTTGTTTGTTTTCATTTTTGATTTGAGACAGGGTCTCACTGTGTATCTCTGGCTGTCCTGGAACTCACTATGTAGACCAGGCTGGCCTCAAACTCACAGAGATCTGTCTGCCCTTGTCTCTGTCTCTGCTGGGGTTAAAGGTGTGCGCCCACCACATCCAGCCTTTTGGAATTTATTAACTTAGCAGACCACGAGTTTCCATCAACCCAAAGACTAAGAGTCATTGGACAACATCTGAGGTTTGTGTGAGTGCGTGCATGCATGCATGTACGTGCGTGCATGTGTGTGTATGTGTGAGAGAGAGTGTGCATCTAAAGCCTACAGAAGAGACCCCCATCTTGCTTAATCCCATTTTTCTGAAGTTTTCACTTAATGTGTTTCTAAAAATGCCTTGATTTATAACTTCCTTTGTTCTATGATTACTATAAAAACCTCCATGTAACTGCACCCTTGAAACATGATATTTGAGGAGACCTAATGCATGTTTCAGGCCACGGTCACTCACACTGCCCCAGAACAAACCATGTCTTACTCCGTGGAGGCGAGAGTGGTTTCCCTCCGTGGCTGTGGTGTCTTCTCACCTGTGGAAGCTGTGGCTGTTCAAATGCGGTCAGCCGAGACACCCCTTGGCCCAAAACTACTCCCAGGGTCTAAGGCCCTCCCCTTCCAGAATGCTCACCAGGTTGACAAAGTCCTGGTAGCAGATCTGCCCATCTGCATGGCTGTCAGCGAGAGCTAGCAGCACCTCCTTTTTGTGTGGGTCCAGCTTAGAGCTGTGGCTCTCCAGGAGGCTCCGGAATTTTCCTGTGCTGATGTAGCCGGTGCTCCCGGGGTCAAACTGAGGATGAAGCACAGAAGCAGTGGAGTCAGTGGGTACCACCCCTCCAGGGCAGATGTAGAGCCTGGACCTCCCGCCCTTCCACACTACCATCTTCCCACAGGTGCTATGGGGACATTTCTAAGGACACAGTCAGGACGACCCAGTCCAACTGCCTTCTGAGAAGAAGCAACCTGAGACAGGGAGGAAGAAAGTCCCTCTCCTGAACTCTCCTGATGTCTTTTATTTTGTTTCTTTGAGGCAGTTCAGGCTCAGCTGGAGCTGAATGTAACCTAACCTCCCTGTGAGGCCTGCACACCATGTCCAGCGGATGATGATTTTAGTTTTTCGAGACAGGGTTTCTCTGTGTAGCCCTGGCTGTCCTGGAACTCACAGAGACCCGTCTGCCTCTGCCCCTCCCCCCCAGTGCTAGGATTAAAGGTGTGCGCCACCACCGCCCAGCAGGTGCCCTTTTCAAGGGTACTGGTTCTCTGCCACCCAGCTACAGTTCTTCCCAGGTCTCCCCTTCCACTTCCTCCTAACTGTGGGAAGGAAAGCAGGATTGGAGTTCTGTAAGTGGAGGAGACAAAGGACTTCTGGGACAGGGGAAGAAAGACCTGAGCATCCCCTGAGCAGGAGGTACACCAGGCTTCCTTATGGCGGTCCCAGGGTCCTTCCTACTCACATCCCATGGGTGGCCAACTTACCAAAGACAAGCTCTCTGTTGTTTAGTTTTGAGGGTGGGGGTGTGCTTCTGCATTTGTGTGGGCACATGTGCACTTTACACCATTCTCTTTAACGCCCCCCCCCAAGCTCCCTACCCAACCTGTCTTAGCTACTTCTGCTTCATCCCAGGGCTGTAACTCCTCCAAGGCCAGTGCCTCCTGTCAGGCGTCTGTCTTACAGGCCTTCAATTGAGATTTGCTGGATGAATAAATGAGATGTTCAGATGAACAGACAGGTACTAATTTTCCATGAGAAGCCTCTTCAGGTTAGTGAGAAAAGGCCTTTATCCCTTTCTGCTCCTTCCCGACAGGGCTCACCCTGCCAGAAAATGACACCCCATCTCTTATGGTACCAAACACACTCTGGTCAAAGGGGCTCCTGATCCCGGACCCTTGTTGTACCTGGAAATGTTGCCATGGGTTGCGTAGGGAAAGGCAATGGGATGCATGGGGTACAGCTACAGTGCTAAAGAATCCCTGCGTCTGGTACTCAGTCTGGGATGGGAGCCACTAAATGGCAATGGGCCCTGGGGATGTACAGGGGCGAAGTTGGAAGGCCAAACCCACGCTGCCCCTTTCTCTGGATAAGGTTAACAAAGGCTGTTTGGAAAACACTACATACAGCATTACTAGACAATCTGAGACTGATGGCCAGAAGTCACGGTCACTTCAACTCTCCCCAGAACCCTTTAGGAGAAAACTGAGGGGGTCCACGTTCAGGTGAGACCCTCACCCCAGCACCAGGTGCACACGGCACCTATTTGCTTATTATCATCAAGGATTTCAGGAAACTCAAAAGGATCATCAAGACTAAGAATGCCAGGGCCAATGAAAAGGCTGAGTAGTTAACAGTCCTTGCTAACAGCAAGCCTGACAGCCCGAGTTCGATCCCTGGAGGGAGGAGTGAACTGACTCCCAAAAGCTAGCCTCTTCATCTCCCCACACAAGCCCCACTACACAGAGAATAATACTAGCAATAATAATCACAACAGATTTTGTTTGTTTTTGAGACAGGGTTTCTCTGTGTAGCCCTGGCTGTCCTGGAACTCACTCTGTAGACCAGGCTGGTACCAAGCTCACAGAGCTCTGCCTGTCTCTGCCTCCCAAGCGCTGGGACTAAAGGCATGTGATACCACACCTCCCTAATAATAGATTAAGAAAGTAATAAGGACCAAGGAGCTGGCTCAGCAGGTAAAGGCACTTGCAGTTAAGCCCAATGACTTGAGTTCAATCCCCAGGACCAATAGCAGAATTAATTCCCATGGATCGTCCTCTAACCTGCACACTTGTGTTGTGGCACACAGACAGAGAAACATTAGACCCACATCCACACTCTAAATGTAATTTTTAAAAGAAGAGTAATAACATCTAATATTTGCCATGTTTTCATGGCCAAACACTGTTTAACATACTTTATGTACAGAATTTCCTCTTTTTAAAGATTTATTTATTTTTGATTTTATATGTATAAATTTTTGCCTGCATGTATATCTGTGTGACTGTGTGATCTGGTGACTGTGGAGGCCAGAAGAGTGGGTTGGGTCCTCTGGAACTGGAGTTACAGACAATTGCAAGCTGCATGTGGGTGCTGGGAGAGCAACAAGTATTTCTTGCTTGTTTGTTTTGCTTTGTTTCGTTTTCCGAGACTGGGTTTCTCTGTAGCTTTGGAGCCTGTCCTGGAACTAGCTCTTGTAGACCAGGCTGGACTTGAACTCACAGATCGGCCTGTCTCTGCCTCTCAGTGCCCGGTGCAACAAGTGCTCTTAACCAAGGAGAAGCAGGACTCCAGGAACCCATGGTTCTCCCCAAACAGCTTTTTTTTTTTTTTTTTTACAGTAGGAAAGGGGCCTAAACAGAGCTGGTCTGGCCTCCTTGCTGCTCAGACATGGACACTGAGCAGAGAGAGGGGAGAGGAGGGAGAACAGAGGGAAGGTGGAAATGCTAACAGCAGGCAGGGCTTTGGTGTAGGAGACCACTATCCTAATCCGCATGGGGACCCTTTAGCCTGGCCCTGACTGTGTTCATGCCATGTTGACCTCAGGACTGGGTTGTAGGTCCTGGGAAGATGTCTGCTGGGTCCTGTAGGGGTCAAGGGGGACCTCCTCAGTCTCACGAGGGGAGGAAGGAGGAAGCCCAGTGGCTTTGCCCATGCTGGGAGCATAGTCCACAATCCCTTCCCAGGGGCCTCTTCGGGACTGCCTATAGAGGAAGATGAAGTAGAGGGCTGGGATCAGGCCCCAGACAAAGAGCCACCTGCTCTCCTCCTCCCCTTACCCCTGCAGGGCTCCCTGCTGTTGTCCTAGTGACAAGGGGCTGCCTTGGGGCTCCGCATGCCTCCTAGCCCCAAACACATTACAGGCTCTATCTACACTGCAGAGAACACGCTGGAATCCGGCCGAGCCTCCGTTCTCTGCCAAAACTCTACCTTTCATGCCAGGGCTAGATAGGCCAGACAATGGAGGGTCACCACTACCCTAATAATGAGGCCTCCGAGACTCAGAATGAGTGGGGGTGGGGGAGAGCCAGAGCCAGGCTGGCTGCTGAGGGCAAGGGCAGACTGACAGTGGGCATAGGGCACCCAGAGACAGGAGGAGGCAAAAGTGGGGGAGGGGGAAGATATCACTCTTAGAAATCAGAAGAGGAAGGCCCCACCCTTCAGAAGGAAGCTGAGGACTTCTGACTGAGACTGTGTCCCTCAAGCAAGATGGCAGGGAGCAAGAAAAAAAAAATCACACTCCTATAACACAGCTGGGCTTTCCCATCTATTGAGTGGGCTGATGTCAACCTGGGACAGCCGTTAAATAGCCAGGGGCTATTCCCATCACTTTATTCAAATGGGGGTCTGTCTCCTTGGTCTGTCTACCTGCCAGCTGCCCTCAGGCTTATAGGGGGTGAGGTCACACCAAGAGTGTGGTGCTACTTTAGTGGGGAGTGGGGGGGGGTTGGGGGGTAGAGCGGGGAGGGGACTGCAGGCAGAGCAAATCCCCCAAACACAACTTCCTTGTTAAGAACATGCTAGAGCCCCTGAAGCTGCCCCTCCAAGATCCTGGCCCTGGAATCCCTCTTTGGGGCAGCAGGCTGCTTGCAGGATGAGCTGGGGGTGGCATGGGCTGGAAGCAGCCTGCCAGGGCTAGTCTAGATTGGCCAGTCAGTGCAGCTAGAGGAATGAATATATCAGTGAGGCCGAAGCCTGGCAAGAAGGCAGTAACCAAAGAGGGCCCTGCCCTGCAGGAGAGCCCAGAACTGGACAGGGCTGCACTGGAGGGTGATGACCCACAGAGGAGGCCAGAGAGCCCTCCCACAATCCTGCCCTCCCTCCTTGGCCTTGAAAAGAGCTTCTAGAGGCTCCAAGGAGGCTTTTAATCCCACTAGTGCCCTGCTCATGGGTTGCTAATCCCCTAGGTGGCTCCTCTGCCCAGTCTGAGGCCTCTCTCTCACTCACACACACACTCTCTCTCTCTCTCATCTTTCACCTTCCTCCCTGTGCTTATTCCTGGGCCAGTTAGCCCATTTAGTCTGGGGAAATGACCCGCCAAATTCTCCATGTGTTTAGGTAGGAGCTCACCCCCAGCTGCTGTGCTTGTGGGGGGGGGGGCAATTCATCAACTACAGAGCCTGTTTCTTCATCAAAGAATGAGTAGCAGGAGCTCTGCCTACTTGTGGGGATGGAAGGGGCCATATCCATCCATGGATATAGAAGCAAGGATGGGCTAGAGAAAGTCATAGTCCATTAAGTCTTTGGGGGAGCAGACCTTCTAGTCCCAGTACCATTGAATGAGTAGCGAGTAAATGAGAAGCGAGGTGGGACTGGAACCATTTAGCAAGTTAAAAGGTTAGGAGCTCATCAGTCTCGGTTCAAACAGCTGGAAGGGAAGCCAGGTATAATGGTGAGGCCCTCTGATAGTGGCACTTGGGAGGCAAGCAGATCAGAAGTTCAGGGTCATCTTCTGCTCTTATGTATCAGATTGTCAGATAGAAGCCAACGTGAGTTACAGGAGGCCACTGCCTCAAAAACCAAAACAAAACTCAGAACAAGAACAAAACCCCCAAGGTTCTGGAAGGAACCTGAGGTTTGCAAAGGGCACTGCAGAATGCTAGGGGCTTTGAGGCCTGTGAACTCAGAGGGGAGGGGATTCCTAAGGCCCCCTTCCTGTGCCAAGCAGCTCCACTCTGAGCCTGTTTATGTACTAGCCTCCTGGGTCCTTCCCAGTTGAAGAACACAACACAACGCGCTGATGTACATGGGACGTCGTGGGACATTTGCAAAGTGTCAAGTACTAACTTCACTGAACCCTCAGCTCCCCGTCCACATTGGCTTCTCTGAGGCCAAACCGGTTCACACCTGTTCTCCAAACACGACCCGTGCCTCCTTTACTCTAACGTGTCTCGGCTTGGGTGAAAAATTACATGGTCTTCCCTTCCACTCATACCTTAAGAGAATCTACAAGGCATTTACTATCATGAAAGCTACTTCTCAGGGGCAGGGGTAGGGTGGGAAGTCAAGGCACCAAGGGCTAAGTTGCTCAGAGTTTGAACAGATGGTAATTTGTTTAGATAAATTCACACCCAGGCAGAACAGAGAGCCTGGGCTCCCTCCAACCACTGGGATACTATGGCTAAGGCATTCAAAAGACTGACCAGTCCTTCTATCCATCCATCCATCCACCTCACACGTTTGCTAAGGATCCACTGTGGCCCAGGCAACACACTCATTATATGGACCGGTTAGAGTGTAGAGGCTAAAAATAGCAAGAGAGACTATCTCAAGGTTAAAGAGTGAACAAGGGCCAGTAGAGGAATAATCCGAGGTTCCTCCACGGGGCTCACAGCCCCAGTCTTGCCTTCTCTTGCTTTCCTCAGCCCCGGACAGTTGAACAAAAGATACCTCCTGGTACAGGATCTTCCCAGTGTGTGCTTCATGAGACCCTGAACCCAAGGTCTATGAGGGTACAGTGGGCTCTGAGTAGGAACAACAATCTCTTCTCAGGGATGGAAGGCCGTGGAAGGGGCTGGTGATGAGGGTGGAGGGGAACGGCACAGGTGGAAACCTGGCATTAAACAAAAATCCACTTTCTTTCTCACAGTCAAGAAGCCCTCATGGAAGGGCATGACGCAAGCACCCACAGAAAGGGTTCTGTCAGACCCAGCAGTGGAAAAGCCTGTTTGATGTGATCCAGCCCCACATTTTTCTAACTCTTCCTTATTTGACCACAGCATTTATTTTTGACACTGTGTGGAACCTTTAGGGACAATCACAAGCTTACAGTACAATCATGCGTCCCTTCATGAAATCCAGGCAGTTCCTCTGCTGTCCCAGGCTCTCCAGCAGCTGATAATAGAAGTTTGTGGGATCCGGTCCCAGTTAGAAGGTTGACTGGGGATACCAGGTCCCATGAGAGGCAGAGAAATCAGCAATTGGCCTCATGGGGCCACAGAGCTGAGCTCTCAGGGACAAACCCTGCCAGAGCGAGGGGGGGGGGGAGTGTGCCTGCTCAGCACCCAGGACAGCAGCCCAGCTTTCCCTAGAGGCCAGAAAGCCGCCCCAGGCTTCACAATGTCCCCAGCATTCTCAGCAGAGGATTCTCAGCATTCTCAGCAGAAGAGGAGATGGGGACAAGCCTCGCTCCCGTCTATTATGCCTTTGTGACTTGCACGGACTGCGTTTCTGGGACAGTCACGAGTCTGGCTCCTGGGAAGACCCTCTCCTCCACGAACAGAAGCTGTGAGTACTCAAAATGATCCCAAAGGCGACACCTGGAGCCGACAAGCTGGCTGCCATCCTGTGTAGACCTCTCGGGTCTAGAATATGGAGCCTGGGTCTGGGTAAGGTCCCATCTTCATCCCCTGTGTCTCCTGTCGGTCCAGAAGGAAATGACCACTGGGCATGTGTACTGGGATACGGTAAAGATGCAGGCAGCTGCCCTCCTTGGTGTGTGGGGGGGGGGGGGGGGGGGTCCTCCCATCTGCCGGCTCCTTGTTTCGTTCCCAGGCCTCTAAGCAGAGCAAATTCATGAGGCTATTGGGGAGTTTCTGGCTCAACAGAGCTGTCCCCACCCAGCATGCCACAGCCCACTAGGGAGCTCTGGCCCATTCATGGATATTTACAGCCCCATAAATTAAAAAGTTCAGGCTGCAGCTGGCAAGGTCAGGAGGCTGGTGATGGGAGGGTAGGGGCTTTCTCTCCCATTTTTTCCTTGCAAATGAGGATGCTAATCCAGCGGGGGTGGGGGGGGGAATGGGACCCAACCCTTGTCCTTCCTATGACCCTCTAATTCTTCAAAACACCAACTTTCAGAACACAATTACGTGTGACTAGTCCCATTTAACAGAGAGAAAAACTGAAGCCCTCAGAGACGTCCCCCCTGACCTGAGCCAGGGTAAGCAAGGGGTGCTTCTTCCCAGACCTCAAGTTTCAGTTCAAGTGGAAGGGAACTGGCTGGTCCTAAGACCAGGTTCTGATCCCTCCTGCCCTCCAGCCTGCCCTCTTGGAGCCATGAGGAGCCCAGCTCTCCTCTCTCAGCCGCCACTACAGAAGCAGGGGAGGCAGCTCAGGCCTCACCAGGCACCAATCCAGACATCAGGCTCCTGAACACCCTTCCTCTCACTTCCCAGGGAGGCAGAGCCAAGTCCCGGTGGCTGAGGCTAGCAGGCCGGCCAGGGAGGGAAGAGATTGGCCTGCCCCAGGTTGGGGGACAGTGTGACTGGATGAGAGCAATCTCCTTCTACCAGACTGTGGCACTCTCCACTGGTCAGCCTGACCCAGAACCTCCCCACCCCAGTTTTTCAGCACCACCCCAAAGCTTCCCCAGAGGCTCATGGACAGCTCTCCGACCTCTTGACCAAGTCACAGGTTGAGGGGAGAATGGAGGCTGTGACTCAGAAATAACACCCTAGGGGGTCGGGAATAGATGAAGAACCTGGACTGACTCATCTGGCCCAGCTTGTCAGGACACCCAGGGACCAAAGCCGAGTCATAGTCATAAATCCAGAAGCCTCCAGGGAGCAAGGGGCAAGAGTGGCAGGAGGTGAGATCAGGAAGGGGTTCTGACATCTGCCCTGCCCTTTCTCGTCTGCCCAAATCCTTGCTCCCTGCCACCTTCCCTAGAAACTCCCAAAATCCATTTATTCCATAGAACAGAGAGAACTGAACAGTCCAGGAGAAGGAGGGAGGTGGGAGGCAGAAGAGAAGCAGGCAGTTGGGATGAAGGAGTCTGGAACAGTCCCTTCGCCTCCTGTTGGATTGCAGAAGCCACCCAGAAGCCTTGAGGACAGACGGACCCACTGTAGAGGCTCCCAATCTGTTCCCCATCTCTGGGGAAGACCCATCCTCTCCAACCCTAGTTTCCTCCCCTATAAAGAGGACATGGAATCAGGCGTGATGGCATACACCTTTAATCCCAGCCCTTGGGAGGGAGAAGTGGTGGCAGGTGGATCACTGTGAGTTCGAAGTCAGCCTGGTCTATAGAGAGAGTTTCAGGCCAGTCAGGACTATACATATACAGTGAGACACTGTCTCAAAACAATAACAACAAAACCACAACAGCGTGACCTCTCAGTTTGCTGAGAATGTAAGACGAGAGGACAGGCATGTACACACACAGCAGACACTTGTGCTTGTTTTCTCAAAGGAATTTTACCAATACAGACCTATGCCTGCTTCAGGAAAGTCGGGAGGTAGGGAGGGGTTTGGCACATTCCTGTAATCCAGGCACTCAGGAGGCTGAAGCACATTACGTTTGAGGCTAGCAAAAGCTACATAGCAAGACCTCATCTCAAAACATGGGAGTGAGCCATGCATAGACTAATTTTCAAACAAAAAAATCTCCAAAAGGGGTTTAGGATTATGTCTGTTTACAGCTCAAGACATACTGACTCCATTCCGATAACAAGACAGTACCCTGGGCCCAATGTCACTACACAACCAACAAAAGGGACAGTAAGAATTGCCAAAGAGGGAGAGAGGAGGCTTGGCCCAGCCCACATGGTGGCTAGAGACCTTGTCTTAGTCCTCTATCTTTCACCCTGTAGCACAGACAAGCCCGGTGAGCAAACAGCACTTGGGCATCAACATGTACCAGACAGCCTTGTCCAAAGACTCCTTCTGAAAAGTTCAGCAGGGGATGTGGAATCCAGCTTCCATCCTAGGAAGGCAGTCTAAACGGACTAGGAATCTGGATACTTTGATTCAAGCCCTAGATATACTACATGTCCATACCCATCTGGGAAACAGGACTCACTTCATTATATGCCAGTAACAAACAGTATTTACCTGGTGCTTCCTACCATCTATGCCAAGAGCTATGCACACTCCACCCAACCTCCTGACAATTCTGGGTTAGCTATTATGCTATGGTTTCCATGAAAAGTCTGTGGCTTGGAGACGTTGCCTGACTTGCCCACTGTTGCCAAGCTACTGGGGTACCATCTCTCCACTTGTCTCTATCACCATGCTTAGCACCAATCAAGCAAAGGAAGCACACAGGAACTCAGACACCATCATAACAATACTTTCTGCACCTGCAGAATGAACAGGCTGAACAAGATACTTCCATCAACTATCCGATAACCTAGGGCCCCTGATGGGGCAGGAGCTACCCAGTAGTGGGAATGAGGGTAGGACATGATCATGGAACCATGGTCAAGGGATGCTCCTGAAGAGGACACCTTAGCCTCAAATAATACACACAGGATTATAGTTTTGCTTTGCTTCCCTTAAGATTCATAGCAACTGAGCTATCTTTCTAACCCCCGTGGCTGTAGTTGGACCCGCCATTCATTCAAACTTCTGTGGGTCTATCACACATGAGGCTGTACATGAGCTCGGATCTCTTGGCTCAGTAGCTCAACTGCTGAATGCATTTTTGTGAATGGCCAGAGATCAAAGGATTAATAGAAACATGATCTACCTGGTCACTAGAGTAGGAGAGGGTAGGGATGTGGTCCTGGAGGCTACTTGATAAGGAACTGAGATGCAGAGGTCAAGGGTGGGCTGCAAACCATGGCTTTGTTGTTCTCTGAGACCCCTACCCTGCTGGCGCGTGAGTTCCAGGGCCACGAACAACGGGACTGTCTCTGGGGAAGGCACTTTTTCTCTGGGGCTCATCTGTAATCCACTCAGTGGTTTCATCTCATCTGAACTTCCTTTCAGCTACCAATGCACCATGACCACCCCCACACCTGCATCCAGCAAGCAGGAAAACTACAAATGAAGTCAGAACCTGGGTCTCATAGGCTTGGGGGACACTGGGAATAAAAGTAGAAAACATTTGGGGAGACCTAGAGGTCGTTTACTCAGTTGTCAAAAGCACTTGCTGCCAAGCCTGACAAATTGAGTTCAATCCCCAGAACCAAACAAATGGAAAATCAACTCCTACAAGATGTCTTCTGACCTCCACAAGTACACTGTGGTATGCGCAAGCCCCCAACCAATAAATAAACATATAAATCTAAACTTCTAAATTCAACTTTTAAAAATAAAGTGATTTGGGGGGCTGGAGAGATGACTCAGCATTTAAAAGCACTCGCTGGTCTTCTAGAGGACCCAAGTTCAACTCTCAGCACCCAAAGACATCTCTCAAGCGTCTATTTGTAACTCCAGTAGGATGCAGAAGAGAAGATTGATTGAGAGACTTGGGGAGAGACTGACATAGCCTCAGATCTGAAACCATAGAAGGAATTGTGAAAGAAATGTCCAAATGCTTTAGCAATAAAAATATGGTATTTTTGCCATGATATTGCATTATAGCGACACAGAGCCCTTATAGTTACGACAAAACCACTATTTTGGGGCTGGAGAGATGGGCTCAGCGGTAAAGAGCATTGCCTGCTCTTCCAAAGGTCCTGTGTTCAATTCCCAGCAACCACATGGTGGCTCACAACCATCTGTAATGAGGTCTGGTGCCCTCTTCTGGCCTTCAGGCATACACACAGACAGAATATTGTATACACAATAAATAAATAAATAAATATAAAAAAAAGAATTATTTCAAAAAAACCCTACTATTTTGTTTGTTTGCAACACTAGGAATTTGAACCCAAGGCTCTGCACATGCTATGCCACATTTTGTCTCTCAACTATCCCCCTAGTCCCATGCTAACTTTAGTACATGTATTCTTTGTGGATACGTATCTGACCCAGTACACACATGGAGGTCAGGTGACAAGTTCTGAGAATCAGTTCCTCCCTTTTGCCATGTGAGTCCCAAGAACTGAACTCAGGTCATTAGTCTTGGACACAAGCGCCTTTATCTGTTGAGCCATCTCATTGGCCCAGTAACTTAATAACCTGTTTAAATACTTAGGAAAACCCATCGAGACCCCACCACTACCACCACCGCCAATGAGAAGACAATGCCTTATGAAGAGAGTCACGTAGGAAAGAACACACAGGACACGTGGTGGACAAGCTGATGGCCCTCCAATCTCCATCCTGTGGTAACTTCTGTATGAGAAGGAGAGTCAGAGACAAGACCTGTCATTTCACCGTGACCACATGGCAGGCCAGAACTGGAGGGACAGAGAAGCTTCCAAATGACCAGCCTGACCTCCTCACCACCAATCCCCAGAAGGCATCTTGGCCATTTACTTGAAGGGTAGCCACAGGTTAACATGACGGCTTCTCACGCTTGGGGTCCAGTCAGCTTCAAGCTGGGTAAGGTTTCCCTGCATATTAAATAACCACTCCTAATACCTGGGAAACAGACGACCACCTGTTTCCCTCTGACCCAGGAAGGGGAAGGAAGACATACCCTGCCCCAATGGCACTAGGCTCTAATACTTGGTCCTAGGAGGAAATGAAGCTATTCTAAAGAGAGCTTTGTAGCCCTTCCTTTGGATATCTACTGAAACAATTGCTCTTGTGCTGGCTACTTTTATATCAACTTGACCCACAGGCTAGAGCTATCAGAGGAGGGAGCCTCAATTGAGAAAATGCCTCCAAAAGATTGGGCGGTGAACAGCCTGTAGGGCATTTTCTTAATTAATGATTCATGGGGGAAGGCCCAGCCTATTGTGGGTGGGGTCACCCATGGAAAGGTGGTCCTGAGTTAAAAAAAAAAAGCAAGTTGAGCAAACCATGGGGAGCAAGGCAGTAAGCAGCACTCCTCCATGGCTTCAGCATCAGCTCCTGCCTCCAGGTTCATACCTGCTCGTATTCTTGTCCTGATTTCCTTCAATGATGAACAGTGATGTGGAAAAGTCAGATAAGCCTGTCTTCCCTGGGTTGTTTTTGGTCATGGTGTTTCATCACAGCAATAGTAACCCTAAGTAGGTCAGTTCCCAAAAAGCAGGAATTTCCCCAAGAGTCTCATTCTGGAAGAAGAAAAAGGCTAGTCTGGTACCAATAAGAGAAGGAACTTTTGAAACAATCTGTGGTGGTTTGAATTCTAATGACCTCCAGAGGCTCATATATTTGAATGTTTGGTCACCAGGGAGTGGCACTCTTAGGAGGTGTGACCTTGTTGGGGTCAATGTGACCTTGTTGGAGGAAGTATATCACTGGGAGTGGGCTTTGGTCTCCTCTCTCTCTCTCTCTCTCTCTCTCTCTCTCTCTCTTTCTCTCTCTCTCTCTCTCTTTCTCTCCTTGCTACCCGCAGATCCAGATGTAGAACTCAGCTACCTCCCCTGGACTGTGTCTCCTGTATGTTACCACGCTTCCCACCATGCTGACAATGGACTAAACCACTAACATTGTTAGCCAACTCCAATAAAATACGTTCTTCTCAAGAGTTGTCATGGTCATGGTGTCTCTTGACAGCAATAGAAACCCTAAGACACAATTCTTACAACTAGCCACACCACTTTGCAGGAGAGGATGGGGTAAGACAAAGATGGCTCAGTGATGGGTGGGACCACACCTTGACCACGATGGCTTGGCTATGCATATTTCTTGCTGCTGTGACTACTGAAACCCTATTGTCATGCCCATGCACAGAAGATCACTAGATCTCTTCATTCCTCTTTTCCTCTTTCCAAGGTGGTCACACTGAACACATCTCCCTTCTCTGCTTTTTATTCTAAGTGTGTCTGTTTAATTGACCTATGGAGGGTTCAGCTTGTCAGGGCTGTCAGGGCTCAGCTCTGCCCCTAACAACTCCATTAACAACCTCTGGGAGGTGAATTCATGGATCACATGGGCTTGCCGGGACTCTGACAGGGGCCATGCCTCACTAACTCACATATTCACTGACTAGCTAGCCTATCAAGGCTATCTAACCTCTGTAGGAAATGCTGGGGAGCCTACCTGCCCTCACCAGGAAATTTTTCTTTCCAGTGGTCACCAAGTTCATCAAAGGCCAAATCCTACTTCCAGTCAGACTCAGAGGAAGAGGCAGGAAAGGCAAACCTGATTTGGAAACAACCTGGCATGTGTCTGAGGCCATGTGTCTCCTGAAGGAGCTTCACACCTGCTCTTTAGCTCTGATGCAAAAGGGTCAAAAGACCAGGGCAGTGAGTACACAGGGACCGGACATGGGACAGAGCCCAGAGCATGCTCTAAAGCAATGCACCTAAAACACAAGAGCCACAGGCAGGATCAGGCTTCAGATGCCTTATGAGGGATGGACAGAGGAATCAAGTATGGAGCTGGAAAAATGGCACTGGTTGCTCTTCCAGAGGGCTTGGGTTCAATTCCCAGCACCCACATAGCAGCTCACAACCTGTAGTGATATTTCATTTGTAATTTAATAAATAAAGCTTGCCTGAAGATCAGAGAGTAAAACAGCCTCCCTGGTCAGCCCTACAGACCAGGCAGTGGTGTCACACACCTTTAATCCCGGTAGCCACACTAGTTTGCCATAGAAACAGGGAGGTAGTGGTGCATGCCTGCTTTAATCCCAGCACTCAGGAAGCGGGTGGATCTTTGTGAGTTCAAGGCCAGCCTGGTCTACAAGAGCTAGGTCCAGGACAGGAAGCAAAGCTACAGAGAAACCCTGTCTCAAAATACCAAAAAAAAAAGAGGAATGTAAACCAGACGGAGTCAGCTCTCAGTCAGTCTCATTCTGAGGATTCCAGGAGGCAGGATTGCCATCTCAAACTGAGTTAAAGGTAAGAGCCAGTAGCTGGCTGTTTTGTTTTTCTGACCTTCAGGTTGAACCCCAACTTCTGTCTCTGGGTTTTTATTAATTGTGCTACAACAACCATCTGTAACTCCAGTTCCAGGGGATCCAACGGCCTCTTCTGGACTCTATGGGCACTGCACACACATGGTGCAAAGACATACAGGTAGGCAAAACAACCATGTGTATAAAATAAAATAAATCTTAAGAAAAAAGAGAAGTGGTCTACAAAGTGAGTTCCAGGACAGGCAGAAAAACCTTGTCTCAAAAAACAACAACCACCAAAACACACACACACACACACACACACACACACACACACACACACAGACAGAAAAAGAGAAAGGGAGAGAGGGAGGGAGGGAGGAAGAAAGAAAACTAAAGAAAAGTAAAGGGAAAGAAATCAGACAGACTTATTGCAAGAGAAAAATGGTTCAGAGTAAGTCCTTGTGGTTGCTTTCCTAGAATTCATTTTGTCTGTCAGAATGATTGATTGGTTTTCCTTTTATTTATTTATTTTCGTTTCTGCAATGCTGAGAATTTAGCCCAGGGCCTTGTGCATGCTAGGCAAGCACTCTCCCACTGAGCTACCTCTCCAGCCCAGGAGGGTCCCTGAGTGGGCCTCTCCAGAGGCAGGGTGCTCTATCTTCAGACTGAGGGCTGATCCTGAGGGCCAGGCGGCGCCCTATGCTTGGAACTGCTCTCCAGCTGTGAGTGCCTCCCTCTGGAAGTTCTCTTTCACTCACCCAAATGGTTTGTTTTAAAATATAAACACACACACATAGAAACTGGCGAGAGAAATTAGTCAAATGTGAAAGACGGAGGGAAGAAGCCTGATACACTTTGTTCTAGGTTCTTAGTCTAAATCTGCCAGGAGGTGTGAAGGGCTGGCAGCCTGGGGAGGGAGAGGAGCAGTGGCAGCACTATATGGTTCCTCCTGTCTCGAGATGTCAGGCCAGCGACTGGGATATTCCTAGGGACCAGAGGGAGAGTAGGTGGCCCTCGTGATGGGAGCCAGGCATCAAGAATTATATCCCCCAAGATCCTCACCCAGGCTCTTTCCCCCCATAAGCCCACATGCTCAGTCCCATGGGGTAATTGCATTTGGCTGGGTCCCCACATTAAACTTGTCTGTAACTAAAGCTGTTTTTTGCCAACCCCAGCCCCCACTTTTTCCTTTCCCCTTAAATTCAGAGTCTCAGATGGGGATGTGGTTCCCCTCAGCTACTCAGGTCTATTAATATCTTCCTGTTCGCCTATCACCGTATCGCTCCTTTCCAACTTCATTGTCACCTTCAAAGTGACATGTGTTAAAGGCTTGATCTCTAGCTTGGAGCTGTTGAGTCTAGTCAGAAGCTTTTGGGTGACTGGGGATGTTTGGGAGGGGGCTGAGGGATATTAGTCTCTCTTCTCTTTGCCCCATGGCCACGAGGCCAGTGGCTTTCACCTCTCTACATACTTCTGTTTTGGCCTGCTTCTTGCAGGGACCATCTAGTCATGGGTAAGAATATCCAAAACCACCTGGGCAGTGGCCTACACCTTTACTCCCAGCACTCAAGAGGCAGGCAGATCTCTAAGTTCAAGACCAGACTGGTCTAGAGAGAGTTCTAGAACAGCCATGGCAGCTCACAAACATCAGTAGCTCCAGTCCCAGAGGATCCTGGCTTTGGAAGGCACTGCACACAATCAAAACACCCATTCACAAACAGCAGCTTTTGAAAACTTTTCCGCCTACAACAAAGGTCTGGACCAAGATCCCTTTTTATACCTCCCTCCCCACCCACAAACCCAGGCTAGCCACAAAGTAGCTCTATAGCCAAGGATGACCTAGAACTCCTGGCTGTCCCAGCCTCTACCTACAAATGAAGGCATCAGAGGTATGTGCCACCATGCCTGGCTTAAACAAGCAGATCTCTGTCTCTCTCTCTCTCTCTTTTGGTTTTTCGAGACAGGGTTTCTCTGTAGCTTTGTCCTGGAACTTGCTCTTATAGACCAGTCTGGCTTCGAACTCACAGAGATCCTCCCGAGAGCTGGGATTCAAGGCATACACCACCACAACCTGGCACAAGCAGATCTCTTAAAGTCGCACAAACTTCACGGCACAGCTACTCTCGGCGGTGACTGAAGTGTTCGGTATCCACCCACACTGGAACACCTTCCTATCTTTTCTCCTGCACTACGGTACAAGCACGGGAAGGAAATACCCAATAGTATCCAAGTACCAAGCAAAAACAGAACTATTTCCCCGATTAAGGTCAAAAGTCCATCTCCAGATTCGAACCCGACATTTGGTACTTCCGACCCCACTCCTCACCCCTATATTCCAGGCACTGCAACCAATCACATACTGCTTTTCATTTGTAAACAGTCCGGCATTGGCTGATCCCCACTGCAGAAGGAGACACAAGATCGGCCTCAAAAAAGGCCCATTTTGTGAACAAATCTTCTTCCCCAAAGATGACAGAGATTTTATGTTACAGGGTCCAAGTATTTTTCATAAAAGCAGCAGAAAGGGAATCGGAAGATTCTTTAAGAACCTCCCCCACCTCCCCAGCCTCCTACTGCAATACACTTGCATATAGGAAGCTTTAATACATATTGGCCAATTCCTAAGTGGTGTAAGCCCAGCCATGGTGCAAGGAGAATTTGGAGGGAGGAAAGGAATCTCTCTAGGGAGCCTACTGCTGTCTCTGATAACCAGAGCATAGTGTGGCTCCGCCCCAGATCTACTAAGCCACGCCTCCACAGTACGTCACCATCTCAGGAGCACCGAACTAGGGAAGCCCACGCAAGAAGGCAGGGAGACTGAGACCGCTTCAGGCAGGCAGGGCTGGAAAGAACAGAGGGATTTAACTGCTCACATACCTTTTCAAACAGGACTTTCCAGTGCTGGTAGAGTGGGAGGCCATGCAGGAGAGGAAGAGAAAGAAAGGCACTCATCACCAAGGTTTCTGCAGACCCCTGAGATTTCCAACATCACCTCCCAGCTGCTGCCCAGTCAGAACCAGGCTCAGGGGCTCACCAGAAGAACTTCGAAAATTTCCCAGAGGAGCAAAGGCAGAAAGGCACAGTACGGGGTAGAAATGGAGTGTTCCTGGGGTGGGACAGTCAGATGCAGGAATGAGAACAAGGAAGATTCCCAACCGTGTCTCAGGGTTTTTGATAACTTCTGCTACCTAAAGGTCATGTTCACATCCATACCTGAGTCTAAGCATACTCAGGGCTTGGCAGTTGGAGGTCTCTACTCAGGAGACTTACCCCTGCTTGAGCACTAGTTTTGCCTGCGTGTGTGTGTGTGTGTGTGTGTGTGTGTGTGTGTGTGTTCGTGTTCCCCAATATGCTTCCAAGATTGAGTGTAAGTACTGAGTACATAAGACTCACTCTCTTTGGAGGTGGGCCAGGAGAAAGTGACAGGCTTGACCACGCAAGCGGGAGAGATGTTAGACTCCCGATCCATTCAGATTTGCTGGCTGTGGTTTCGTAGGTTGGGGTTCCCGGCTTAATTTCACCCCGAGGGAGGGACAGATCCCCGAAGCAGGGTGCCGGGAGGGAGTAGCTTCAACAACTCAAGTGCCCAGTGCTTCCCAGTGTCAGATCCTACTTCCCAGGACTTAGGGACAAGAGATTTGAGCAGCAGATGGCAGGGAAACCCTCTGGGGCAGCCCCTCCCTAGTCTGCCCCAGGGGACCAGCCTGGCACCGACGTGGTCCAGGACTCCTGAGCCCCCTGCTGGGAGCGTTTCGTCCCAGCTTTCAGGCTGTACTAGCTCTCACAGGGTTCAGGGACTAAGGCCAGTTTGAATTTCAATCAGTGTCGCGACGAGACAGATGCCGGGCAGGAGCTAATCTGGGAGCAGAGAAGGGATCTCCAGACTGGTTTGCGCTGTCCAGAGATTGGGGCGCCGGTTCCTTCCCCAGGCTTGCGGAGTCCGCAGGTCGCCGAGGGGAGGGGAGGGGGAGTCACTACAGTGACGCGGCCGCCTCTGCAGGAAAACGCCGTGTCCCGGGCACTGCACCAGCAGCGGGGAGGGGGCTCCGCGGCCGACAGGTTCCCGGCGCAGCAACCCGGGCTGTATCCCGCAGGAAAGCCGCGGGAACCCGAGCGGGGTTGGGTGCGCACCAGTTCATTTGGGGAGACCCATCCCTCCCACGCGTGGGGGCCCCCAGCTTATCCCGGACGCTCCAGTGACATAACCTTGAATCCTCCAAGTTCCCCCCAGGGTAGGGAGCTGAGGCCGCGGCTGATCCCCGCGTGGCGCCCCCCAGAAAGTTTGAGGGGCACAGAAGGGGGCACTCACGTCTTCTGGCGCGGCGGGCAGCCGCTCCTCGGCCTCGGGCTCCAGCTCTTCGATGCGCTCCGCCTCGGCGCAAGCGGCCACTGCGGGGCCGGGGCTGGGGTGTTCGCCCATGGCCCAGGCTGCGGCGCTCGTCCCGGGGCGCCGGGCTAACTTTGCGCCGCCTCGGCCGCGTCGCTCCAGGAGCTCGCCGCGCACCTCGCCACCTCCGCGCTCGCCCCCATGGCCCTGCTTGCCGCGGCCCCCGAGACCCCGGGACGCCGGGCCCCGAGGTGCCAAACTTCTCCGCCTCGGCCGCGGGCCCGAGGCGAGGGCGCCCTTGGGCCGGCTGGGCCCTACAGCTCCCCGCGCTCCTTCCCGCTCCGCGCAGCCCCCGCTCTGCGCGCCAGCCTCCTCCTCCTCCTCCCCACGGACTCCTCCGGGGCGGCGCGCGGCGGGGGCGGGGCTGCTCGCGGGGCCCCCGCCCCCCAGGCCGCCCGCCGAGAGGGAGGAAGGAAAGGAAGGAGGGAGAGCGGGCTGCGGCGGGGCGGGCATCGAGTAGCTGCTCTTCGCGCCCAGGGATCGGGACTGCGTTGCCCTCAGCCTGCTCAGCTCGGTACCGGGTTAACCATTACTTGGAGGCGGCAGATTGGCAGATTGTGTGACAGAATCAGAAGCGAGGTTCCCACGAAGTTGGCCACGTCAGGGTTAACCAGGACTGAATTGAGAGTGAGGTGCGAGGAGTGGACCCCACCAGCCACCTTTACATCTTTTATTTACTGCCATCTCGGATTCTGGGAGTTCCCGGAAAGCCTAAGGATGAGACAAAAGTCAGGGGGTCTGGGACCTCAAATCCTAACCTTTGCCCTACCTCCATCCGGAGCTGTAAGTCCTGCTCACGCTTCTTGACCATGTTAAACCCAGGAAAGCGCCCCGCCAGAGAGAGGGGCGGGAGAGAAAAAACAAAAACTAAAACTAAAATGCAAGAATGAAGTTAGCAAAGCAGTAAAGGATCATTAAAGGAGAAAAGCAGAGGGCAGTTTCCCTGACGGAAAAGCCTCAGGGAAGACCGTTTTACCGAATGACTATAATCTGTGTCAGCGCCCAGGCTGGGGAAGCTGCTCCCCAAGGAAGGCTTAGGTAGCCCACACACAAAACCAAGGCTGTGCCCTCTAGCCTCTTCCCATCAGCTTCTCCCTTCTCCACGTCCTGTCAGAAGGAAGCATCTGTTTTATTAGCAGAAGTTGCAATTAACGACTTCATTCTCAAAAGACAAACTGCATCACGCAGCCCCAGGATCAACCTGTGACCATCTCACCCAGCACTGACTACTCCCCTTGAACCAGAAGGAAATTAGTTCCATCCTAATTAGGTGAGTTTGCAACAGACACCAATTTTCATCTCGGTTTCAGAAAGTGTGATCATTTCAACTATTTTTGTTTCGCACCACCCTCCCCCATCCCTACTCTACTAACAAGTCAAGATCCTGCCAAGATTTTCTTGTAAATAAAACTGTCTGCATGGGGGTGTGATTTTGAAAACAGCCTTCAGGGGACAGAAGAGAGGCTGGATTCTTTGTGAAATGAAGCCCCTGAGGATAAGCAGCTGCCTGGGCCTGGGGGCCAGGGTCCCTGCCTCTCCTAGTCCTGCTCCTCTTGACTTGACTTAACATGCATGGTGCTGGCAATGTTACACTCAGACTTCTGCAGCAGAGATAGCTCAGGAAGCCCGGTCACAAGGGAGTTGGAAAGAGACAGAGGCAGGTGCATGGAAGAGAGGGTCACTCTGCAGAGATGTCCAGCAGCCCAGCACCCACATGCCCCCAGCTGTTTCTCAGAGACTTCCTCTTCTCCAGCCCTGGTGACAGTTCTTAGCAACACATTTAACTCAGTCATCCCCTCCCGGGGAAGGCACTTTTTCAGACTCAGTGAAGTCACTGAACAGTTATTGAGTTCTTATAAATACTAGGGGAGATCTTTGGGGGTACAGGCGTAAGACACAAATTCTATCTGCCATAAATGGTTTGATTGGGCTGGGTGGGGCACAGCCATGTTCAACAAGTCTTGGATTCCATAGAAGCACAGGGGTCACACAGACTGGAAGGAAGGGGTAGGGGGAGGTCCCTTGTGGATCCAAGAGGTCTTCCCAAAGGAAGTGCTATCGTAATTAGGCCACGTGGAAGGTGACCCGGCAATCCAGGCAGAGGGGACAGCATGCAGCAAGGAGGGGAGCACAGCATGCAGCAGGGAGGGGAGCTGCAAGGGATCTTACATGGATGGAAATTAGAGTAAGGCATCCATAGAAGAGGCCAGTTCAAGGGGAGGGGGATCTGAGGGCTGCTAGTTTCCTGAGAATGGAGTTTGGATTCCATCCTCAGGGCAGCATGAAAGAACAATAACACTTGATCAAATTCTTCCTAGTCAGATGCAGTGACAGGAGTCTTCAGACCCAGCTGCTGGGAGGCTAAGGCAGGAGGATTATTTGAGCCCCTAAAATGTTGTATGGCCAGGGCAATACAGTGTTCACTCTTCTTTTCTCCCTTCTTTCTTTTCTCCCTTTGATTTTGAGACTGGGCCTCATCAGGTTGCTAAAGTTGGCCTTGAACTTGTGAATCCTCCTGACTTAATCTCCCAAGTAGCTGGGATTGTAGATCTATACATCAGGCCTGGCTGTAAGATCTCATCTCATTCATACATCGAGGCCGCAGAGAGATGGCTCAGCAGTTAAGAGCACTGGCTGCTCTTCCAGGGGACTCAGGTTTGATTCCCAGCACCTTCATAGTGGTTCACAACTGTAACTCCAGTCCCAGATGACCTGACACCCTCTTCTGGACTACATGGGCTTTGTAACACATGATACATAAACAATACATGCAGACAAAATACCGCACCCACCATACAATAATAAATAAATAAATCCTTCTGCTGTAGTTCAAAGGGAAGTCGACTTGAAGACAGGAACAAGGGAGGTACTGTCCATAGAAGAGTTCACATGAGCATCAGCAGTTAAGACAAAGCGGAGAAGGACCAGAGAATACCATCTGCTCCCCCAGGAACAGACGCTTAACCTTGCCAGTGTTCCCTAAACCTCTGTGGAAAGAACCCTGGGGTCTCCCCAGGAATCACCCCAGCAGGAGTCCTCTGCTGGAAGGAGAATGGCTACTAGACTTGGAAGCCATGAAGATCATATGTGGCATCCCATCTGTAAACCAGACTTCACCCTTGTGTCCTCAGGAATGCCCAGCTTCCTCAGACAACCTGCTCCCTTTTTTAACTCCAGGAGACTCTGCAGCTAGGTACCAAGTGTCCCCCAGCAGGCAATGGGACCGGGAGCCTGCAGTCACACCTAGAAACCTTCAAGGGATAGGATAACCTGACTATTTGGTAGCTTTAATCCCATTCCAACATAAGACAGCCAGAACACTGAACATTCTATAGTCACTTTCACACTACAGCATGCTGTAGGTTGTAGGAGCATGCTGCACATTTGTCTGCCTCGAGCCCATGTATAGAGTCTAGTGAGAGGTGAGCAAACGAAACTGGTTGGCCTTTACACGTGTGTGTGTGTGTGTGTGTGTGTGTGTGTGTGTATGAGAGAGAGATACTATGGTCAAACACTGGACTTCATACATGCTAGGTAAGACCTCTACTGCTAAGGGGTACCCATTGCTCCATGACTTCTTTTGTAGTTCTCAACAAAACAGACTAAAGTGGGCTGGAGAAATGGCTCAGAGGTTAAGAGCACTGACTGCTCTTCCAGAGGTCCTGAGTTCAGTTCCCGGCAGTCACATGGTGGCTCACAACCATCTGTAATGAGATCTGGCGCCTTCTTCTGGCTTGCAGGGACACATTCTTTTTAAAAAATATTTATTTATTTATTTATTTATTTATTGTACAATATATGCCTGCAGGCCAGAAGAGGGCACCAGACCTCATTACAGATGGTTGTGAGCCACCATGTGGTTGCTGGGAATTGAACTCAGGACCTTTGGAATAGCAGGCAATGCTCTTTACTGCTGAGCCATCTCTCCAGCCCTAAACAAATAAATCTTAAAAAAAAATACTAAAACAACTTAGGTCTACATAGTAAATTCCAGGCAAGCCACAGTTACACATGGTGAGACTCTCTTCAGAACAGAGAGGTGAGGGAAGATGTATTCTGGCTCACACTTTTGGAGGTCCATGATTATTGGATTTGTTGCTTTGTGGCTATGGAAAAGGCAGCATGGTGCAGGGTATGTGGAGTAAAACTGCACACCTAATGGCTGGGAAGCATAAGAAAAGAAGAGAGTTAGAACCCACAGCCAAAGAACAAGCCCCCAAAACTGACATAACAAACTGCACAGGACCCCATGCCTAAAACATGTCTAAAAGTCCCCAAGGGCTCTAAACTTGGACCAAGCCTTTAATCCACGGACCTTTGGGGAATTTTTATTATCCAAATCCTAGCACTGGGGAAGAGCGGTTCAAACTTGGGGGCGGGCGAGCACCGTTGAGATGAGCTCTGTGAATGGGGCAGCTTTGGGGCAGGGTGTGTAAGGCTTCCTGCACGGAGGGAATGGCTGGGGTAAAGACAAGGCAGGCCATGGCAGACCTTGAGGGGGACAGATGAGTGGATGGACACAAATAAGGTAAAGCCAATGAGGAGGATCACATTGAGAAAGTCCTTCACGCGGTCTGAGGAGGCTGGCCCTTACCCAGCAGGCAAAGGTGAAGCAGTCAGCTTCTAACCCAAGCAGCATTTTAGGAGGATTAAGCTGGCAGCTGCTCCATAGCAACTTACAGCTAACATGTTGTGAGTGTCCATTATTTGCCAGACCCTGGCCAAGGTGCTTTGACTACAAACCACTCTAGAAAAGAGCCAAGCCTGCCCTCCTGGAAGAAAATTAGACAACCCTCTAATGACAGCCCAGTGACATAATACAGCAGGGAGGATGTCAGGGGGCTGTCTCTCAAACATGCCCTCTAAGGGAAGAAAAACTGGACCACAGAGCAATACAGTATTCAACACAGTTTGGCTGGTATTGAAAAGCCAGAAGGGACTCAGAGTGTGGCTCATGGGCACCGTTCTGGCCTAGCATGCATAAGACCCTGGGCTCTAAACCCTGGACTGAAGGGGCAGGGGGAGCTAGGAGGAACCTCTGGGGGAGGGAGAGGCATGGAAGCAAGTTGTTTGTTTATGGATACCTAACGCTAATGAGAAGCCAGGGAAGGAACGTTAAAGGACTATAATTAACACACTCAAAGCAAATGGCAGGCAGCACCCAGAAGCAGGATAAAAAGGGCAGCTTCTATCATAACTCCTTACATGTGGGTTTCCTATCATCTTCAGCCAGGACCACACCCCTTCAAGGCTCCTTCTGGCTCCATAGCAAATCTAAGTTGACCCTCTCAGTGCACCTGTAGCTCCGGTCTTCTGAGAAGCCGGCCAGTCAGTCCTGGACTGCCGCCTTTGCCTGCCTGTAATGAAGACATGAATTATTTTTGACTGAGATCCAAGGCTCGGTACTGAATTCTTTTGTCTTCCAGGAATCCCCGAGTCATGTTTGAAGTCTGCAAGTCCAAACAGCAGACCCAGCTCCAGGAGGAGGCCGTCACTCGGAATCCAACCACCCTCCATCCCCAGCGTTCTTCCGTTATTGCCCACTGTCTGCGAGATCAAACAGAACAAGGCTGCCAAGCGGAGGTTTTTTCCTCTCCTTTCGTCTCTTCACTCCAGGGCCCTCACTTTTCTGAATAACTTAAATCATTATTGAAAGATGTCTAGGTTCACAGACACCAAACCCTTTCAAAGAGAGGTGTGGGCACCCAATGGTTGAGCTCAAAAAGGCACAGAGGAAACTTTGCCAGTCCCAAGACTGATCTAATCACCCACTTGCATCCCCTGCCAGCTGCTTTGCCTCAGCTCACCTTCCTTCCCTGCCATCTCCTTGGGGCTTGGCTGGTCCCCAGGATCCCATTTCTGGGCCTGGAGTTCTGTGTGAGAACTGATCGTGCAATGGCCGGGTCTTGTCTGTTGGATGAAGGTCCTACCATGTTGCCTGACTCTCTGGTGAGAATCCTCAATCTTTCCACCAAGGCGGGCCCTTTCTCCCTGCATCTGAAGAACTTCTTCCTTTGACCTTGCATTGCATTAATCTAAGTTTTATCTCCCTGATACAAGCATGTGCATTCTTTAAAGATTATGGCTTATTCAATTTCCACATCCATTACAATGCACAAGGCTACACACGGTAGAAGCCAAACAAATGTCTGTTTAATGAAAAACAGAGCATGCCTCGCTTGATATGACACAAAGTCTAATTACATAGTTATTACTCTCAGCTTCCAACAAAAGGCAAGTTTTATGTTATGGAGAAAAGATGGTTCTGCATAATAATAATGATACACTTGTGTGTGTGAGCCTTTATTTCAGTACACTTCCTCGTTTGTCATTTCATATTAGCCTCAGAAAGGCACACAGAACATATACAAATGCCTCCATATTACAAAAGGGACATTAAGACCCTTGGAAGTGGAGGAGGTTTGAATACCCATTCCTCTCACCAAGGTGTTCATTGTAACAGTTAAAGTACAGGGTTCAGTGGCAGAGCCTCTACCTGACATATAGCTCAATTCCCAGCACTGCAACAAAAATAAACAAATAAATGACCCAATAAATGAGTAGTACAACCTCCTGTCCATGATGGTATACATGCCCTTGGCTTAAACCAGCAACAAGGCTCTCCTAGGGCAACTGAGGGAGGCTCAGAGTGGCCAGATAGGGCTGGTCTAGGTGCAGGTTTGCAGGGATCAGGAACTTAGGGTGTGTCCCAGACTATGGAGCAAATATCAGTATACTTGTCTGTTTCTTGGAGGAGAAAGAAAGGAAGAGAAAGGACATGGCATCTCACTGTGTAGTACAGACTGGCTTCAAGCTCCACACCCTGCTTCAGCTTCCCTAGTGACGGGGCCATCAGGGCATACCACTGTATACTGGATTGTACTTTGGATCTATCTCTCTCGACATCTCCCTGTATAGCCTAGGCTAGCCTTGAGCTTATGATCTTCTTCACTCAGCCTCTGTCTTACTTCTCTCGGATAATATGTGTGGAATGACAAGGGGGGGGCAGTTTCCCTTGATTTTTCACTGCACAGAACCAGGTACCAGTTGCCCAACAGACTCTAGAGGGAAAGAACTGATGAGGATATTGGAGAGCCAAAGGCAGTTAGCTATAAGGTCTGTGGTCAATGGTCAATCTTTACATGAGAATGTACTGTTGTTCATAAGGGCAAGGATGTGATACTGTTTGTAGTGTCTTAATTTGTCTACGAAAAACCTGGATGTGGTGGCAGTAACTCCAGCAGTCAGGAGGGAGAAGCAGAATGACCTCAACCTCAGTGCTAGCCTGGGCTATAGAGTGAATTCAAAGCCAGCCTAAGTTATTGTGATACCCTGAACTGAGGATGTAGCTCAGTGGCAGGGTGCTTGCCCAGCATGCACAAAGTCTTGAGTTCAATTGCCAACAACATGTGTATGCATGCACGCTCACACACACACACACACACACACACTCCTCTGTACAGTATGTGCTCAACGAATGAGTCCATCTGTTTTCTGTTTTCTACTCTGCCAGGCCTTGAGACAGCATCTCAGAGTCAGTGTGGCCTAACGGGAATTTCACCAGACTCCTTTTAGGGAGAATGCCAGTACAGGTTTCTGTGAAGAATGGCTTGGGGTGCACAAGGCAGGCTTTATGACAAGGAAGCAGCAGTGGCACCCGAGGAAAAGCACCCTGAGCCTTCATGTTTATAACATAAGAGCCAGCTAGCACCTAGGAGGTGCTGCAGACGGCAATGCCACAGCAGCAGCTTCCTGAGAGTAGGAGTGAGGCAGTGGACGTTAACTCTGCTTCTTCCATGTCTCATCTACACAGCCCAAGCAAGGCTCTGGGGGAACTCCTCAGTGTGCATTGTAAATACCATCTGTCACTTTGCCTGCCCAGACGTGGCCTTCCTCCCTGGGAGGAGAATGTTCATTATTATTTATGCAGAACACACTCTACTTAAGCATGGTGGCAGCAAGAGGGAAGAAGAGCTTAGGAGAGCCAAGGACTCCAGAGACCTGCCCCTGGGGGAGCAGCTGGTTGGGAGGGCTAGGTCATCCACCTTTCTGGGACAGGAGGTTAACCCTCAGCTCTCCAGAGTGTAGTTGTTGGGTAAGAGCACAGCCCCAGAGACCAGGAGGCATGCATCTTCAGTTCAGCTCCGTCACCAGCTGGCCATGTGACCTTGGGAGATCTTCATCCGCACCAGCCTCCATTTTCTCATCTGCAAATGCAGAGGATGGACTAGATGAGCCATGACCTCCCTCCCAGCCAGCTCTGAGAGTCACTCACTGTCTCTCTAACCCACCTCTCTCTCTCTAGCCCAGAAGCCTGATTATTACCCATCAGCCTTCTTTCCCAGACAGGACAGAGAAAATGAAACTCAGGATATGATTCCTTAGTGCCTGACAGCAGGAAAACAGGTCAGTAGAACTGTGTTCTTGTTCCAGCTCTGTCATTATTTAGCCCCAGGACTCCAGGGAAGGCACAGTTCTAATCTCATCTTTTGTGGAACAAGGAGAGGACCTGGAGTTTTTGCAGAAGACTGTATCTATGAAAATAAAAACCAAGTGAAAATACACATACGCTTTAACCTGAGCACTTGGGAAGCAGACTTATGTGTGTTTTTTATTTAAATTTAATTAATTATATAACACATATTCATGTTTTGCATGGAATACTATATGCATGCATGCCTTTGGAGGCCAATGGAGGGCACTGGATCCCCTGGAACTGCAGTTATAAATGGCTGCCAGGCACCATAAGGGATGCTAGAAATTGAACCTAGGTCCTCTGGAAGAGCAGCCAGTACTCTCTACTGCTGAGCTATTACTTTAGCCTTTATCTTTACTTATTTATTTACTTATTTTGAGACACGGTCTAACCATGTAATTCTGGCTAGCCTGGAACTTGCTCTGTAGATTAGGCTGGGCTTAAACTTACAGCGCCTGTCTTTACCTTCCAAGTGTTGGTATTAAAAGTATGTGTCACCTTGCCTAACACTAAAATAATTTAAAAGATGTGTTTTTATTTACGTGTATGTGTCTGTGTGATGTGTCCCATATGTATATTGATAACCACAGAAGCTAAAGAGGGCACTCGAGCCCCTGGAGCTGTTGCTACAGGTGGTTGTGAGCTGCCCAACACAGATGCTAGGAATGAACCTCAGGTTCTCTGGAATGATTAGTGAGTGCTCTTAGTCACTGGGCCATCTCTGCACTTCCTAGAGGCTTTATCTCTAAATCCTGTTATCTGCAAATGTCCTTCTTCACCTCTAGGCTCTCAGATAGCCCAGGTCAGCCCCTATTTCACTACGTAGTTGAGAATGACCTTGAAATTCTGACCCTCTTGGGATAGCTGGCATGAGTCACCACAATTGGTTTATGTGCTGGGACTGGAACCCTGGGTCTCATGCATTTTAGATAACCATTCTTCTATTGACTGAACTGCATCCCTATCTTTGGCTTTCTCTTCCAAAGCACTGCTGATAAACATTTTTCATGACTCTGTATCCAGACAGAGGTTAGTGAGGCATGGCTTTGCCTTAGTGAGGACAGTGTCAAGTGGGTAAGATACTGGCAAAGCCTGAAGGTACCGAACAGAGGTGAATGCAAACAAAGTAGGTGGTGGCAAAGGGGGTCCAAGTAAGTGATTAAGGCTAAATCCTAAAGAATAGACAAGTTGATGGGGCTTGAAGTATTTAAGGCAGAAGGAACTGTGTGTACTAATATCAGGTGTGAATCTGTATAGCAGCTGCTTGTTGTTGTTAGGTTGACTGTGACACTCTGTGAGTCTAGGCATTGACTGCTTCATCTCTCATCCCCTTTAGGATAATCCAGTGATCACATGGTTGTGGATGAGAGGGGTTGCAGTTGATAATTCAGTGTGGCCATCCTGTCTGTGAAGGACTCCACCAGTGACGGGCTAAAGAACAAATCTATCCTTTTATCTCTATTCTCTGAATGCAATCAGTGAAGCAGGCCGGAAGCAGGTGGCTCATTCAAGTGGCCCCGACATGACCCTCAACTTTCCAGCCTTGCATACCACCAAGTCAGGGTCAGGCCTGGGGAGGAAACTGGTTTTGTGTAAAACAAGACCCAGAGGCTGCAGTGGGCAGTTTCTGTTTCCTAGGCATTCACCCCTGTGCAGTAGAAACATAGAACATGTGATCCATCCTACAGCTGTAGCAGCCTGCTGTGGCTCCTCAGGGAGCTGTCCAAGTCCTCTGCAGAGCTGGAGTTAACCTGTCCCTCCTCCAGGAAGGACGTCCTAGCATGAAAAGCATGTGCTTTGCCCAGTTTTTCCATCTGGTTGCTGTAGCTGTTTTGCTGCTCCTGTGTCTGGCTCTGCACACTCCAAAACACCCAGGAGCAGTAGAGAAGGGAGATGCATGCTTCCAAGAGCTCATTAGCCGTGAGCAGCTCCATAGGCAGTGAGCTATGTGGTTAACTAGGCTAGGGAAAGCCTGGGAAGCTCCAGTAAACATTCAACTGGCTTGGCTTGCTGCAGCAATTTATATCTAAGAAGGGGGAATTACCAGGAACACTGGAGGAATGAAGGAAGGAGCGCCTTTGCCAGATGGCTCCTGGAGCATAATGGCATTTGCAGAGGGACAGTCTGCAGGGGGAGGTCCTTTCACCAGAGAGCAGACTCCTGCTGAAGACTCATTCATTATCCCAGGGTTATTAGGAAGAGTTTGGCGGCTTGGAACACACCCACGCTTGTCCTTGCTTCCCAGAACCTTGCTGCTGTGACTGCCTAAAGCTGAATTTTCAGGACTGGTCTTCTCTAAACGCCTCCTGGCTCTGTTGCTTTTGACAGCTGCCACCTGTACCTTCTTTCCTAACTTAAACCAGTAAATCCATCCTCCCTACCGCCCGCTGTCATTTGCTCCTCGATGTAACTGATGTGTTAACCAGCACAGCTCGAGCTCCGATGATAGGCGTTCAGTTGTGTTGCCAGGGCAGGAGATGGGAGTAAGCAGGTTTACAGATGAGTAGCTGCAACACATTTAAATGCATGCACTGTGTTATCACGGAGCATTCAAGAGTTCACTGGCTTTGCTCAGATCATGAATGTGCCTTCCTTCACTAAACAGGATTTGAGCAGGGGCATGGTGGGTCTTGGCTTTGTTACCTGTTTCAGGTGCATGGGGGAGGGGTTGTGCCAATATCCCCAAAAGCCTTGGTCCTGGAGAAGGGGCGAGCTGAGTGGATATCAGCATAAAAGTGTTTGCCTGAGCAGAGGCCCAGTGATGATGTCATGTTTCCAATGATAGGTGCTTCCCTCTGCAGAAACCAGCATCATAGCTATGGAGGTTTGTGGAGACCAATACATAGGACATCATGATGAGAACACTCCTTAGGACCCATTATCAGGTATCTGTTTATTGTCACTTCTGGGTTGTAGTACTATCACAAGGCCTCTAAATATCAGGGCACCTTTACAAAGCCAGTATTTTCTACATCCTAGGACCACAGCAGTCAGTGTGTCCTGTCAGGTTTGGTAGGAAAAAATTATTCATCTAAATGTCCACCTGTATCTGGTAAGGGGTCAGTTTCAATGAATCTGCTTCCTTGGGTTTATTTATTCAGTTTGGTGCTTATTGATACAAGGTCTCTTGCTATGGCTCTGATTGGCCTGGACCTCACTACCTAGACCAGGCTGGCCCTGAACTTGCAGTGATCCTTCTGCCTCTGCCTTCCAACTAATGGAATAACAAGTGTGAGCTTATACCTGACAGGTTTTTTATTTTCAGTTTTTAAAAAATATTTATTATTATGTATACAATATTCTGTCTGTGTGTATGCCTGCAGGCCAGAAGAGAGCACCAGATCTCATTACAAATGGTTGTGAGCCACCATGTCGTTGCTGGGAATTGAACTCAGGACCTTTGGAAGAGCAGGCAATGCTCTTAACCTCTGAGCCATCTCTCCAGCCCCCTTATTTTCAGTTTTAAATGTTTTGTTTTTGTGGTGCAGGAGCCCAAATGCAAGGCCCCATATAAAGTTGGCAGGTGTTCTGCCACTGCTAATCCTTCAGCCTCATGCTTATTCGGACTTTTATTTGTTGTTTGTTTCCCTGGCTGTCCTGGAACTCACTCAGTAGACCAGGCTGGCCATGAACTCGGAGATCTGCCTGCCTCCTGAGTGCTGGGGCTACAGGCTTGCACCACCATGCCTGGTTTTCTTCTTTGGGATTTAAATAAGGCTATTACCATCCAGCTTGCTAGGATGCAGATAACAATGAGAAAGGGGACAAGGTATGTGGCTCATGCAGCTCTCAGTATCAGTTTCCTCCCTCTCTCCAACACACTTGATACATGGTATCAAAATCAGAAATAAATTATTTCAAAGATGAGCACATCTTGGCATCTTACTTGGATGCATTCATATTCTCAAAAGACCATATATGGTGGTTAGAAAAATCTAACCAGGTAACTGAATTTGCAGATTGTAACAGGAGGCAGCACCCTGTGGAGAGCTAAAATAGTTTCTACCAGATGACATAGCTGATGTTTTTAAAAGAATACAAAGAAACCATTTCCCAATACAATGTCACAGGACACTGTGTTTGACCTCTATCTCCATCCTTGATACAGGAAGCACCCTGTAGGTGCCTGATAATAAATATGCACTAAATAAATATTGCCTCCTAAGAGGCACTGGTGTAGCTGGCTAGGAGCCACATGAAGTCTTGGGGCTACAGTGCCCTCTACTGGAAATAATAGCCATAGCACCTCACAGGGCCAACAAGTCAGCAGGAAGCCAGCATGGGCAGACTCCTTAACATCTATCTACACAGATGCAGGCGGCAAGGCAGACTTCAGAAAGTAACAATCAACACACTTTGCAGGAAGTGCTTTGCTAACTGTATTAATTAGAGACAGACAGTTCAGTCACATTTGTTCTTTAAAATTCATTATGAATTGCTCGGCAGTAGTAGTGCACTTTTAGTACCAGCACTCAGGAGGCAGAGTAGGTGGAATTTCTGAGTTTGAGGCCAGTCTGGTCTACAGAGTGAGTTCTAGAAAATCCAGGGCTACACAGAGAAACCCTGTCTTGAAAAAACAAAAAAACAAAAACAAACAAACAAACATCCCTAATTCAGTGGTACACAATTAATTATTTTCAGGTGAAATGTGTTGTCTGGAATATGTCCCAAACAATTCCAGAGAGTGTGGGAGAAGAGATGAAACAAGACTACCATGACGATTATTGCTGGAGCTTGGTGATGGGCACAGGAGGCTTCATTACACTGCGACTCTAGGTTTTTGTCTTTGACTTACATGTAACTAAAATCAGTGCCTGCTAGAAGACATTCTATCTTGACTCTCCATGAGAGGGCACACAGCTCCAGTAAAAGTCAGCTGTTGCTGCTTGCAGGACAAAGCAAGTGCTGAGTATTGGCGGCATCTGCAGGATGGGATGTTGCAGATCGCTTTCATCTGGCGCACCTGAGACATGTGGTCAAATGAGCTGAACTGCTCTGCTTAACAACTGTACCATTTGAAAGTGCTTCTGTTCTTTATTTACCCCTGATAACAGCGTGGGAAGAACCACACTGCAGACAGAACTTTCAAGGGGCAGCTTTAACGTCTACTCAGATCTGGGGAGCCAGCTGTTCCTATGTTCTCTGCACACTGCAGATCACCCTCTCACCAGCAACAACTCCTGACCTATGACCCGACAGAATGTGCTGACTGACAGAGCCTCGGCAAGCAGAGGTGTGCCAAGCTACTGTTTCTCTGTAACCTCGGACTCCCTTCTGCCACCGGCTTACATAAGCACAGCTGTATCAGCAGCCTGCCAGCTGCCAGCTCTTCTGGAAGATATTCGGCACTTTTCCTATCCTGGCTAAAAATAAGCCCTGGGCTCTCCTGGGCATTTGCAGGTGGTGTGCTCACTGCCATGCTGGGTTCTTCTCGGGGTACTGTAATTCAGAAATGTTGAGCTGCTTAGACCACGTCCATGGGGAAGGCTCTGCATGTTCCCTAGGGAAAGGCTTACAAGCAACGCCAATTCAGGGAAGAGTTTTTCTGTCTATTTCTAAAGGCCACGGTGGCATCTATAAGTACAGGACAAGGGTTAAGCTTGTCCTGTTGCAAGGCTGGGTCTACAGTGGGCTAATCAAACTCATTTAGCCTCAGAACCACTGCATTTATAATGTGGGTGGTGATGGTAACAATTATGATTTTTGGTTACTATAATTAAATGACATCTGAGAACTCTAGAAATCACTTTTTATAAAATGTGCTAATTTTTCTTTTCTTTTTTCTTTTTTTAAGACAGGGTCTCCTGTAACCATTTGCTATGTAAGCCAAAAGAACCTCCTGCCTCTGGCTTCTGAGTGTTTTAATTACAGGTGTATAGCGCCACATTTGGCTATTTTTTACATTTTTATTACACTCCCAACCCCTCGAATCAGTGGTTCTCAATCTTCCTAATGCTTCAACCCTTTAACACCTCATGTTGTGGTGACCCCTCCCAACCATAAAATTATTTCACTGCTACTTCATAGCTATAATTTTGCTAGTTATGAACTTTAATGTAAATTTTGGTATTTTAAGATGGTTATGAAAAGGTTGTTCAACCCACCCTAAGGGGTCTTGACCCACAAGTTGAGAACCACTGTCTTGAGTCTCTCACTTCATTCAATAAATACCTAAGCATCTGCTATTCCGAATACCACTCTAGAAGTAGTAACCAAAACAGACAAAATCGTGGCCTTAGGGAGTTTATAGTGTCTGGAGATGAAAAAGTAACAAAAGTGATTTATTATATAGAAGAGTATAGGTGGGTGTGGTGGTGCACTCCTGTAATCCCAGCACTCAGGAGACAGAGGCAGGCAGATCTCTGTGAGTTCAAGGCCAGCCTGGTCTACAGACCAAGTTCTAGGACAGCCAAGGCTACACAGAGAAACCTGGTCTCAAAAAAAAAAAAAAAAAAAAAAAAAAAAAAGAAAGAAAGAAAAAAAGAAAAAAAAGAATCTAAAATCATGTGACACTATGTGTGGATGTGCATGTGACCCTAAGAATTGACTTTGCTCAGGATACAAGACAAGACTGCATTCTGTATCAAAAAGAGCGGGGAGGTGGCATGGGGGGAGAGAGAGATTATTAGTTAAGATCACTTACTGCTCTTGCAGAAGACCCGAGCTCAATTCCCAGTGTTCATGTTAGGCAATTCACAACTGCCTGTGACTCCATTCAGCTCCAGGGGGTTCAATGTCCCTGGCCTTGGCAGAGGCTCGTACACACATATAAAACCATAAATCTTTAAAAAAGACTTTAGTGTTTAAATTGGTGATAAGCACTATGTACAAAAATGAAGTATTCAAGATAGGAAGTGCTTGTATAATGGAGGAGTAGATTTTAAGCATGCAGACTGAAAAGACCTTATTTAAGATGACACCTGAATACACCCTGAAGGAGGTGAAACATGCTACGTGGATAAATGGGAGATGAGCATGTCAGTCAGACTGGCAACCAAGTACAGAGGCCTTGGAGTAGACATTAAGCATGTACGGTTTATGAGTCAGGTGAAGTTGTGCTGAGAGGCCTTATTGGCTACATTAAAAAAAGGCTAAAAACCATGCCTTTAATCCCAGCACTCAGGGAGGCAGAGGTAGGCGGATCTCTGTGAGTTCAAGGCCAGCCTGGTCTTCAGAGCAAGTTCCAGGGCAGGCTCCAAAGTCACACAGAGAAACCCTATTCTGAAAAAACAAAAAACAAAAAAACCAAACCAAAACAAAAAAAAAGCCATGTCTTTTTATCTAAGGTGAGAAGCCACTGGAAAGATCAGGGTCTGTACTTTATCATTCTGTTGTTGCATGCTTGAGATAGAGAATCATTATGTAGCCCAAGCTGGCCTCAAGAGTGCATGGCTGTACTGCAGATGCTGCAGGCAAGAGACACCAGTGCAGTCCTCTCATGTCGAATCTCGGAAGGAACACTCCTGTTGCCCTGTGGAGAGAAGTCTGAAGTTTGACAAAAGTGGGAACAAGAGGTTTAGAGACAACAAAATCCCAACTGGATTTTAGACATATACAATACAATATTTAAAACAGAAAGACACTGGAAAGCATATGGGGGGAAAACGCCAGCCAGCTTGCTGACAGTACTATGTGAAATATGAACTCTGTAAAATAAAACAGGAAACATAAATAAACCAAGAGCATCACTGAGCACTACAACACCAAGCAGCTGTGCACAAGCTGTGCACATCTATCCTGTGGGGAGGGGAGCTGGAGAGATGGCTAGGTAATTAAGAGTACCTACTGCTCTAGCAGAGGACCTGAGTTTGGTTCCTCAAACATGCTCCGGGAGACCCAGTGTCCTCTTTTGGACTCTCTGTGTTCTGAACATACTCACACACATATGAATAATTTAAGACAAATTATTGGGGGCTGGAGAGATGGCTCAGCAGTTAGAACACTGAGATCCTCTGCTCTTCCAGATGATGATACCGGTTCAATTCCCAGCACCCACATGGTGACTCAGAACGCCTGTTAACTCTAGTTTGAGGGGATCTGATGCCCTCTTCTGACCTCCTTGATAACCGCACACAAATGTCACATATAGGTAAAACAGTCATACACATAAAAGTAAATTAAAAACAAAAAACTAAGAAACGCAGGGCCAGTGAGCAATCTCATCTTATAGTAGCACCACCAAGTCTGATGATGACCTAAGTTAAATACCTACAAGTCACATGGTAGAAAAGAAAACTGATTCCTACAAATTAACCTCTGACCTCCACATGCATGTTATGGCATGCATATACTTCCCTGCCTCACAAATAAATGTGCAAAAAAATTATATTTCAGACACAAGGAATTCAGTGAAAACTGACTGCAGATTTATTGTAATAACAGTGAAGATGCTGAGAGTAGTGGCGTACACCTTTAATCCTAGAGGCAGGTGGATCTCTGTGAGTTTGAAGCCAGCCGTAACTACACAATAAGACCCTGTCTTGAAAAACAAAACTAATGGGTGTTGGTGGTTCATGCCTTTTATCCCAGCACTAGGGAGGCAGAGGCAGGCAGGCAGATATCTGAGTTCAAAGCCAGCTGGGTCTACAGAGCAAGCTCTGGGACAGCCAGAGTTATACACAGAAACTGTGTTGATAAACAAAACAACAACAACAACAACAAAAAACAAAAACACACACACACAAAAGAAACAAAACAAAGCCAAAAATCAAAGAACAACAAACAATGGAGCCCAGAAAAATCAACATCTTTAAAAGTTGAAAGAAAAAAAAATGTGCCCTGGAATTCCTCACTTAGTGAAGACTAAATTTCAGAAATGGAGCTGAGCGGGGCTACATAGAAACGGAGCTGAGCAGGGCTATACAGAAATGGAGCTGAGCAGGGTTATATAGCACTACATTTTTAAAGACCTGTCTCGAGAGGGTGTGTGTGACTGAAAAGATGGCTTAGTGGTTAAGAGCACTTGTGACTCTCACAGAGGACCTGGGTTCAGTTCCCAGCACGCACACAGTGGCTCACAACCATCCTTAACTCTAGTCCTTGGACACCAGGAATATACACGATATACAAAAATACAAGCAGACAAAACACAGAACACATTAAAAAAAAAAAAACCCTAAGTCACTGGGTCATCCTTAGGAACTCGACACCATTCCCCTCCCTTATTTCAACTCAGGAACAGGGATCATATCAAATGTTCACAATCCAAAACCTCTACTCTCTTTTTCTTTCTTCAAGACAGGGTTTCTCTGTGTTCCCCTGGCTGTCTTAGAACTTGCTCTGTAGATCAGAGTGGCCTCAGACTCAGAAATCTGCCTGCCTCTGCCTCCCAAGTGCTGGGATTAAAGCGCCACTAGGCTGGGTCAGAACCTTTACTCTTTTTCTTTCTTTCTTTCTTTTCTTTTTTCGGATTTTTGAGACAGGGTTTCTCTGTATAACAGCCCTAGCTGTCCTGGAACTAGCTCTTGTAGACCAGGCTGGCCTTGAACTCAGAGATCTGCCTGCCTCTGCCTCCCGGGTGCTGGGATTAAAGATGTGCTCCACCACTGCCCAGCTAATAAATAAATCTTTATTTATTTTCATTTATTTGTTTATTATGTATACAGTATTCTGTCTGCAGGCCAGAAGAAGACACCAGGCTTCATTACAGATGGTTGCAAGCCACCATGTGGTTGCTGGGAATTGAACTCAGGAGCTTTGGAAGAGCAGGCAATGCTCTTAACCGCTGAGCCATCTCTCCAGCCCTAAATAAATCTTTAAATAAATAAATAAAAAGGCCAGGTGGTGGCGGCGCACACCTTCAATCCCAACACTTGGGAGCTAGAGACAGGCAGCCCTTTGTGTGAACAGGCTCCAGAGTTACAGAGAAACCCTGTGTGTGTGTGGGGGGGGGCGTCTCATCCCCTCCACCATTCAATTTCACTACAGAAGACCCTTCGCCAGCCATAAAGTAGGCCATCAATAAGAAGTATGATGCTATCATATTTCATTTTCCCTCTCCACCTCTCTAACAGTGATCAGCACACACATCTGAACTTGCACAAACCTGTTTCTCTGCTGCTAACCAGTGTGGCATGTGTGGGTCTTTGAGCCGAGCCTGTGTTGGCCTGTATCATCTGTATCATGTGTACCTTATTTCCTTGTGCATGTCCACCAGGAGTTCTTGGAATCAGGATCAGAGATGTGTAACACTGAATATTTGAAATCTCTTTACTCTGTTTCAGTTAGCTAAGAAACCAGTCTGACTCTCTGGGATTTTCTGTTTCTGGTTTGAGCAGGCCTTACTGCAGCATGAGATAGACTCTTACTCTGTACTCTTGAGAAGATTTGGGGCAGGGGGAGCAGCTCGTCTTTTCCCTGGAGTAGGAGGGCAGCTGAGAGCATTCAGATATTTTGAGATGAAGCTGTTACCATGGGAATGTTTCCCTATCCTTTCCCTTAATGACGGGTAGAAACAATGAACAGTACAGCTCTCAGAATTCTAGAAATGGGGAGAATAAGAAAAGGAAAATGAAAGCTGAAGAACAAATCCCTGAAAAAGGATTGCGTGGTTCATTCAAAACGGCACTGGCTCCGTTCTAGGAGAATGTAAGGCACTCACAGGCCAGCAATTCCCCTAAGGTCAAGTTTTCCACGAGGCTATCATTTGTCGGGTCCTGAATGGGTGAGTAGAGACTCACTTTATTAAAGAGTAGAGTTGGTCTTCCTTTGCAGAGGGCTAAGGTGGGGAATGGGGACAGAAACCGGGAAACAATAAATTCAGATGCTTCTAAATCCTCTCCATCTTGCCCAGGACCTCGGACTGCCCCAGGCAAGGCTGGTGCACATGCTTGTCTTACGAATCAGAAGTCAGAGCATCCTAAGTTGTATCTTCCAACAAAGGCTTTCAACTAAGAGCCTGTCCCCTCCACCCACTGCTTGACGCACTGCAGAGGTCCTCCCTGGAAACTGTTAGCTGAACTCCTATTTCTCTAGGACACAGGACTTCAAATATCTATCTGCAAAATTAATGATCTTTAATTTTACCTGTCTGCCATAATCCCATACCCTCTTTCTTTCTTTTCACATTCTTTGTTTTTTTGAGATAGGGTTTTATTATGTAGCCCTGGTTGGTCTGGCATATGTAGATCAAGGAAGGCTTTGAATTCATAGGGATGTACCTGCCTCTGAAGGGGTCTCCTTATATTTATATATAATATATATATAAACATATATATAAACATGTTTCGAGGCAGGGTCTTATCATGTAGCTCTGACTGGCTAGCCTGCAACCTGTATAAGCCAGTTATCTCTTACTTCTTTCTCCATGATTGCTAGCTACACAGAGCTTCTCACTGGGGGACATAGTCAGTCTCCCTTTTCAAAAGTGAATCCTAAATGTGGCTGAACTCTGATGGCAATGCAAGGTGATCTATACCTGGCTGGCAATACTCTGGTGTATTTCAGTTGCCGCGTATAGCTAACAGCTGAGCACTGTTCCCATGCTGTCTGAAATGAACAACTATCCTGTTCCAAGCACATTATTACACAATGTACTTTCCAAATTCAGCTGCTGCTTTGACAGATTTTACAGAAGTATGAATTTCAATTCTTACACAAGCCAAGTTGGGGGCAGTTCTTTCAGTGAGATAGGAACTGACCTCTCACCCCAGCAAGAGACACACAGGCACTTGAACTTCCCAACTCGGTGAGACAGACAACTTTTTGCTTTGATTTTTTTTTTCAGACCAGGCTGGCCTCTGCCTCCCAAGTGATGGGATAAAGGTTTGCATCACCACCTCCCAGCTGACATACAACTCTTTAAGTGTGAATTATTTCAGTTCTAAGCTGAACACCACCTTCTGCAGAACTTTCTGGTAACTCAACTGCAGAAAAATCTCTGGTGATTGAGCTTAGCCATCACTACCTGCGGTACTGACTATGAGCTCTCCCCAAGGGAGTGGGAGACCAAGACAAGCGCCACCAGGCACCACCACGCCAGATTATTTCATACACACCCGGCACTCAGTTCAGAACCTACATAAAGGAGGCTCTGAATACAAAGACACGTCCTCCACCTCCAATCTTTGTTTCCACACAAACACAACCAGTGTTTTTATATTCTAAGTATTGTGCATTCCAATTCCATAGTGATGTAATGACTTAACAACAACTGCTCAATTAAATCAGTTTCTGTACATCTAAGAATAAACTCTAGATTTTTAATGGTCAAGTAAACCCAAGGGAGTCAAGTGTGGTGGTTCATAACTTTAATCCCAGCACTTGGGAGGCAGAAGCAGGTGGATCTCTGTGAATCGGAGGCCAGCCTGACCTAATAGTAAGTTTCAGAATAGCCAGGGCTATATAATGAGACATTGTTTAAAAAACAGAAACAAAAACCCCAAAACAAACTGGGTAGTGGTATCGCATGCCTTTAATCCCAGTATTTGGCAGAGGCAGGTGGATCCCTGAGTTTGATGCCAGCCTGGTATACAAAGGTAGTTCTAGGACAGCTAGGACTATTACACAGAAAAACCCTGTCTCGAAAAGCCAAAAACCAAACCAAAACAAAGACTAAGCAAGGGGCTGGGGAGATGGCTCAGTGGTTAAATGCATTCCCCTGTAAACATGAGGACTATGGTTCAGATCCCAGAACTTATGTAAACGCCCATTTGGTCAGGAGGTCTGCATGTAATTCAAGTACTTAGAAAGTAGAGATGGGATCCTCTGGAAAAGCTGGCTAGCTAGACTAGCAAAATTTGCCTGTTCTGGGTTCAAATGAGACACCCTGCTTCAGTAATAAAGTGAAAAGCAATTAAGCAAGACACATGAAGTCACCCTTAGGGTTTCTGATACATGCACACACATTAATATACTCAGATGTACTCACACATGAGAAAAAAACAAAACCAAAAAACTGATCATCAAAGAAAAATCCAGAAAGGCTCTTCTGTGGCATGTAAAGGTTGTATGAAATTCTAATTTCAGTATACCTAAAGTCTTACTGGAATGCAGTCACATCTATTTGCTTACCTTGTGTCTACAGGGATCTTCATTCTACACGGGGTTCTGTAGTGGAAGTCTGATGCTTATTGTGTGTACCTTTTACAGAAAGAGTTTGCAACCTGTAAGTTAAACTACTACAGGCACATTAATATCACTCTGGTAACAAGCTCTAGATTATTCAATTATAAAACACAAATAAACTAGGAAATAAAATAGGAAAATGGTCAAAGAGAAAGTTTGTTCTTGCAGAATTTGGATTTTTCAATGTATAAAGATAATTCGGACAGTGCTGCTTTGTTTATACACAGCTGACATTCACCTTTCAAACCCAGGGAACAACCTTAGCGTTGGAGCATTACAACTGTATGCTAAAGAAAAGGAAAAAAAAAAAACCAAACAAACAAAAAACCTACAGTGCAAATGTTTCCCTAGAAAGCATGGCCAAGAAGCAGAGTGGCTCTGTGAGGTCAGGCCGTAGTCCTAATAGCGGCAAAATCTCTACATCCAGTACAGTGGCTAAACTTTATGAGGCCTGAAACTGAGATAAGCAGACTGGGGAGTCTGAGTGTGTCATAGGGGAAGGGGACTGGTTTCTGAAATTTGGATACACTAGAACAATCTCAGATATACCAATGTGATATCCACAATAGATGAGACGTTCAGATCTAAGGGACAAACAGGTTAACAGACATTTATTTGTTCTTGCCTAGAGGGTGTTTTAACTGAGTTAATAACACAAGAAAGAAGCTGGGTAGTGATAGTGCATGCCTTTAGTCCCGGCACTTGGGAGGTAGAGGCAGGCAGATCTCTATGAGTTTAAGGTCAGCCTGGTCTACAGATCAAGTTCCAAGAAAGCCAAGGCTACACAGAAAAACCCTATCTCAACATCACTCCCCTCAAATTAAAATGTTATGAATAAACATGCTAATAAGACTAGGCTATCTATTGGTCTGTCTGTCTGTACTGGAGACTAAGCTCAGGGACTTACAAATGCTAAGCACATGCTCTACCACTGAGCTGTACATGCACTGACACATATTTCTAAGATCTGCATAATCACCTCTGTGAGTTCTCTCTTTGCAGATTTGGTCAAACCTGTATTAAAAATATTTTTTCAAAAAGTAGCAAGGGGGCTGGCGAGATGGCTCAGAGGTTAAGAGCGCTGACTGTTCTTCCAAAGGTCCTGAGTTCAATTCCCAGCAACCACATGGTGGCTCACAGTCTTCTGTAATGAGATCTGGTGCCCTCTTCTGGCCAGCAAGCATACAGACAGAACATTGAATACATAATAAATAAATAAATCTTTTAAAAAAAGTAGCAAAAAAATTGTAACTTGAATTTGTAAGCTTTCAAGTATGACAGTGAGCCCATGAAGATGGAGTAATGTGTAGGTATATCATGATGTAGCCTCCAGTCCTTCACAGACCTGTACTGGCCAACATCTTATCCATGTGCTCTCTAGTTGAGTTAGTATGGCTGCATTTGTTCCAGAACAGACGTTTTTTCCTTATCATCACTCCCTAAGCAATGTTTTATATATATATATTATTTGTACCATTTACACACACACACACATATACTCTCGGGCATCTGAGGGCTGGTATTTATGAAGGTCTTGGAAGCAACTCTCCAAATATACAAACAGCTGGGTGGTGGTGATGCACACCTTTAATCCCAGCACTCAGGGGGCAGAGGCAGGTGGATCTCCGAGTTTGAGGTCAGTCTAGTCTATAGAGTGAGTTCCAGGACAGCCAGGGATACACTGAGAAACTTGTTAGTGTTATTCCACCATCTTTCTGCAGGTCAGGATGGTTATCCTTTCATTCAGGATTGGCTCATCAGTCTACTCTCCTGTGATGCCTTCCACGTGGCTGATGTGCAAATATGCACAGAACAAGATGTCCACTGTTCTCTACTTTCATTTTGTAGTTTACTTCAGATGGTTATGTGCTCCTCAAATGTCTACCATCACAGCCCACACTTACTCTGGTATTTATTACTACAAACAATATGGGAGCTTTTTTGGTCAAGTGTACATAAGAATGATATCACAGCACAAAGCTAAGACCCCCGAGGCATGAAGGGAGAGTATGTTATGGTGAGTAAATCATAGAACAACAAGCCTTCAAGTCTTCAGAGTGACAGTTCTTTTTAAAATATCCTATTACTCATTAAAACCTTTTTTTTTTTTTTTCTTTTTTGAGACACGATTTCTCTGTAGCTTTGGAGCCTGTCCTGGAACTAGCTCTTGTAGAACAGGCTGGCCTTGAACTCACAGAGATCCGCTGGCCTCTGCCTCCCAAGTGCTGGGATTAAAGGCGTGTGCCACCACCACCTGGCTCAAAACTGGGAAACACATGGAGTGTTTAACTTATAAGATAGAAAAGGCAGTCGGGCCCCAAAGCTACAGAGAAACCCTGTCTCAAAAAACCAATAAATAAAATAAAAAATAAAACATTTTAACAAGTGGTCTCAGAATTGCTCATTTACAAGACAATGCAATTGGTATTCGGTGAAAGGTTTTCTTTTAATCCTTTAGTCCCTAATTCCTTCATTGTTTTTTAGTATTCTTACAGTTTGCATTTTTGGAGCAAACCCTCCAAGTCAGAAGAAGCCTCTTACTGTGTTTTCCCACATTAACTAGTTCCTAAAATGGATGTAAAACAAAGGAACATACCTACACGCCTGCTTACCACAGCACCTCAGGTGACAGACAGAAGAGGGTAACCAGGCTGTACAATGTGGGTCACCCACCAACAAAGGCAATTGGGGCATCTCTCCTCTCTTGACATTTAGTGAATCAAGCACAAAATGACAAGATTAGCCAGGCATGGTGGCACATTCTGTTAGCCTTTAATACTGGCACTTAGGTAGATCTACGGCAACCCTGGTCAATAAAGGGAGTTCCAGGACACCCAAAGTATTTAGATAAGACCTTGCCACAACAACAACAAACAAACAAAAAAAACACAAACAAAACCCTCAAAAATAAATAAATAAATAAATAAATAATAAGAGAAAAAAAGTTTAAATATATAAACCCAGCACTTTCACACACATACCCCAATCCACCTGGAGACAGGGTTTCTCTATGAAGTGACAACTGTTGTGGCCTCAAACTCAGAGATTCACCTGCCTCTGGCTCCTGAGCGCTGGGTCTAAAGGTGTGTACCACCATGCATGGCCACTTTCCATCTCTTGACAAATTGCTTTCTTTTCTGTTTCTCACAAACAAAGCAACATTTAAGGGATATTATTTTAGTCAAAACAAAAAGAAATGTGGAAGGAAGGACATAGTTGTCTTTGAAAAGTGTGCAACTGAGATCAATTTATTTGGCATGTAGGAAATTAATCAAAATTAAGGGCCTGAGAGATAGCTCAGCAGGCAGTTTCCTGCTCACCAAGCCCATTGCCAAGACCCAAACTGTACCTGAGGTCTGACTCCTCTGATTTGTTGTCTTCTGACCACATACATGCTACGGCACACATGGGCCCATACACACACATACACAAATAAATACAGTATAATAAAAATTTAAAATAACAAATCTGAGGTGTCGCCATGTTTAATTTTCTTTTTCTTTAAATTTAGAGTGAAAATGGGAAGAGGAAGGAGAGACAGGGAATAAGCAAAAGAACAAGTTTATAATGGGCTAAGCTGTGATTAGTTGCTCAGGAAGTGTGACCATGTGAGACAATGTCCTCAGGACAGCAGAGGGAAGAGCCATCATATTAAAGGTGAGGTCCAACCCTAAGCCAACAGCAGCCACAGCAGTCAGCGCAGGCAGAGGTATGCTGGCCTCTGAGGACACATCTCTAGACTTTAGACAGATCTTAGACACATAGAGCCTATTTGGCTTCCCTCCTCCTGAGGATGGTGCTTTTGTATAAAAAATAATTTCTAAACTAAGAAAGGAAGAAACCAGAAGAGCTGACTCCCATCTGGACAGAAATACTTTATAAGACAAAACCCCACATTACATTACACAGCAATTATTTATTTAAATACCTAAAAAGGTCAATGATGGAAAAAATAGGTTTATTGTGAGAGTTTATATTCATTAGATTTATTTTACCATTAAAAAAGTGCTGCCTCTAGATTATCCTGGCCAGATATAGAACACTTCGTGACACATGCAGCTATGGCAGAAACTACAACAGACACGGCCATTATAGAACAGTTTCACTTCAGATGAAATTCAGCAGTGGTCAGGGTGGCCTGTTCAAACTAAAAACATTGATAATATACAAATTGTTTCCCGTTTGATTGAAAGGGCTATAAAATCCCACACACTGACAAGAAGCAATGTGGTCACACAGTCACCACCTTTGCTAGCTGCTTCTGCCTCAGCTCCTCAGTCACACTCTCAGCTATACAATTTTCTAGATTTCACAATGGCTTCGATTCTGGCCTAGCATAAGTGACAGAAACAAGTGGTTTTGGAAAGCTAACCTTGACTCCTGTGTGATCTTAAGAACAGGGAGAAATGGCTGTAGAAGCCAAAGGATCATTCTGAGTCAACGTGAAATAAATATGGTGACGTGATCTCTGGTGACTGAAACCTAGCAGAGTGAGCCAAGTGAACACTATGACACTAATGTAGAAATGTCTGCAAACACCATTTCTAGGACTCAGTGTGGGAGATCATATCTTGCCTGAATATATACATTATATACAAAATATTCCCTTTTGGCCTCTGAAATTCAGCCACTTACTTAGATTTGGCTACTAAGGTGTTTTCTTCCACATGCCAGCCAATACTGCAGTCATCACTATCAGTAAAATACTCTTATGCATGAATTACAAATATTAATAAAGTAACTCTGCATGTATAAATATCTCAATATTTCTAGCAGAATTTAAAGCATTCAGAATATACATAAAAGTATTTGCTTTTGGTAGGCCGATTATTATTATTTTTTTAATCATCGCTGTTTCAATAATGCCTTGTACATAGCAAAGCCCAAAACTGCAAAAACAGTAGCACCAAAACTCGCTCGAAGCCAGAACGTGGAGCTCTTGAGGTCAGCTTGTGTCACGTGCCTGCAGTCAGAAAATAGAATTTATATTTAAAACATTATTAGTAGGGAAATTTTACAGCAATCATCTAACCTAACCCTCTAGCTGGGTAAAATATTAGCATATTTGTCAGGCTAATTACATATAGTAATGCTTACCCAAAACATTCATATATATGGCTATACTACAACATAGACATCAGTAAAAACAAATGTCTCTACAATTAGCTACTACTTGGAAGTTGACACTTAAAATTTTATACACTTTTGTGACATGGGAAATAAAGTTAGATAAATCAGCTGAATACATTTTAATGTCACCACAGTCCTTCAAAAGGAGAATTAGGCTGGAGTCTTACAATTCTTACGGTCATATTCATGAAATGCAAGCAAGACAAAAACTTCTATTCTCAGGAATCAAAAACTATCTTGTAAGCAGTTAATTGACAAGTGACAATAATACTGTCTCAAGAGCAATTCTTAATATGTGAAAAACTTGAGACTTAGAAATCCACCCCCTCTAAAAAATTTCCCCCAAAGAAGAAGGAAGACTGATTAATGCTTAGCTTGGTTAATGCTAATTGAAGAGAAAAAAACTAAAACTAAACCCAACAAACCTTGATGTTAGTTAGACAGGCAGTGATCATGACACCAAATAAATGGCATGATGGAATATGATTCATCAAAAGGTAATGACACAAAGAAGCTATATTATATACAACGAGAACAGGGACAGTCTAATACCACAAACTGAGTTTGTGGGCATGCTCAGTTAATAATACTGCTCAGTACCCTCAGGTGTCTCAAGTATGACAGCTTACCATGACAAGGATAAAGCTTAAATGGTTGGAACATTTTATTTAAGTGCCAATGAAGAAAATTAGGCTGGGTTCTTAGGTAAGTGCACACAATTGAGGTGAAGTAAAAACTTCCAGAAAGAGCTTAGTCAGACAGTCTTGGTTACTTTACAATTAGGCAGATCTGAAGCAAAAGTTGGATACTAAAAGACCAAAGGAGTTAAGAGTCGAGAGGTCAACTTTGTGCACAGCAACTTTGCCGTGGTCATAGTTACATAATGTTGGATTAGTTTTCACAAAATGCAATCTGTTCTTCTCTAGAAACCACTGCAACACAAGCCAGTGCCCCATGCATCTCAGTAGAGCCAAACAACACATGCACTCCACATCACATCCTCACCACAAGTCTCTTCTCAGTTATGTTGGACAAAGCAAAGTGATAGCACAGGTTTATTCTACATTGCAAGCTAGTTTTTCCAACAGGCAATGTTTTTTTGTTTCCTTAAAAGGTTAGGGAAGAGAATATTTAGATCTCAGTTTTTTTTCTAGCTGGAAAGATTCTAACGAGGCCAACCCACTGATGGTGGGAAATGTTACCTGTCATCAAGAAAAAGCTGGCCATGTGATGACTCCATGAAGATGGAATCTTCTATAGAGCTGACGGCGTGCACCTGGTGAGTGATACTGCCTTCGTCGTCTGCTAACAGCATGGCACCCCATTCAGCTACCCGGGCTTTTAACCTTTCATACACATGCACACAGTTGGCAGTTCACAGCAGGGCTCACGAAAGAACGGGACTTAAAATAACATTTCTCAAATAAACATCCTACATATATTTTGGGTTCCTTTTCTATAAGATTGAATCTTATGCTTTCTATATTTAAAATATATGCATCACATAGAAAATTACTGAGTTAAAAACTATATTAAAACATTCATACACTGAACAAGGAAACCTGAAGTTGCTACATGGATCCCCTACATATCCCTAGGAGGCTGGGCTTAGCAAACAAGACACTGAGAAAACCTTTCAAACCTCTATCATAAGCATTGCCTGACAACATATGACAACCACAGAAGCCACTCAACTAACAATCACGAGTCATGAAGCTTTTATAAGCTTAAAATTTCAGAATGTTGGGGCTGGAGAGATGGCTCGGAGGTAAAGAGCACTGACTGCTCTTCCAGAGGTCCTGGGTTCGATCCCCAGCAACCACATGGTGGCTCACAGCCATCTACTATGAGATCTAGTGCCCTTTTCTGGTGTTTAGGCAAAACATGCAGCCAGAATACTGCATACATAATAAATAAATAATGATTTTAAAAAAATTTCAGAATGTTGAAAAGCAAAAGTATTATATATGGAAAAAATGACCCCAACATTCCAAACTATTAGCTCATCAAGGATTCATATAGAAATAAACAGAGGTTGCATTTTGCATTTCCAGTAGGGAAAGAGATGACTTAAAGCAGTGATTCTCAACCTGTGGGTCTATACCCCTTGTGGGGATGGGTGTCTACGACCCTTTCACAGGGCTCGCCTGAGACCATCACAAAACAGATATTTACATTATGATTCATAACAGCAGCAAAATTACAGTTATGAAGTAGCAACAAAAATTATCTTATGGTTGGGGGTCACCATATGAAGAACTGTATCAAAGGGTCGCAACACTAGGAAGGTTGAGAACCGTTGCCCTGAAGGATCAGCACCAGGTGAAAGTGTATTACAGCTTTAGTTTTAATTTTGAGTTTTTATTTTGTGGGGAATAACCTAGGGCCTGGCACAATCCATCACTGAGCTACATCCCCAACTCTACTTATTTCCAGGCAGGGATTTGTGATGTTGATTAGGCTGGCCCTGAGCTTCTGATCCTGCCACCTCTGCCTCCCAGGGCTAGATTTACAGGCAGGAGTCACTATGTCCAGACAGCTTGCTTTTGCTTTTTAATTTTCTCCTTTGTTCTTCAACATATAGGTACAGAGAGAGAAAGTATTAGTATTAAAGTTAGCCATAGTCACACTAGTTCTGTCAGAATTACTTCTCATGAGTAGCCCTGAAATGAATGTGAGTTTCACAAAGCTCTGCTTGTTGCTGTCATTTTCAAATTTTATTACTTATAGGGAGTAGGGAAATGGGGCAGGGTAATGCCTCGGCATACACATGAAGGTCAGAGGCAAGTATGAGTTAGTCTTCTCTTCCGTTAGGTAAGTCCCAGGGATTGAACTCAGGCTGCCATGCTTAGTGGAGAATGCCTTTATCCACTAGGCCATCGTGCTGGCCTCCATCTCTATCTGAAATAAGGTCTAACTCAGCCCCAGTTTCCTGAGTTCTGGGAGTTTTAAGTGTGCGTCACCATAGTCCGCTTCCTTTTTGTTTTGTTTGTTGTATTTTTAAACAGCTTACTAGATTGTCTTAGTTTTTTTGGGACTGCATTTCTCTGTGTAGCCCTGGAACTCATTTTGTAGACCTGGCAAACCTCGAACTCAAGAGATATGCCTGCCTCTGTCTCTGCCTCCCAAGTGCTGGGATTAAAGGTGTGCACTACCACAGCCTGGCTAAATTTATTAGATTTTTTAAAATGTGTTTTGCTTGTATGTATGCATGTATGCGCACTACGTGCATGCTTATTGCCCTTAGAGGTCAGAAGGAGGGTATCAGTATACAGAATACCCTGGAAGTGGAGTGAACCAGCATGTGGGTACTGGAAATCAAACCTGGATCCTATGCAAGACCCACAGAGCTTTTAACCACTGAGTCGGCTCTCCAGCCCATTTGCTATACTTTCAGCATTATTTAATTAGTATTCTCTTGTAACTTCTTAGAAAGGAATTTGAAGTTTTAATTTTCATTCCTTTCATCTTTCCATTTATCCTTTCTAACTATAACTCATAGGAAACAGATGCACTAATATAAGTGGTATTCTAATTTTACAATTCCATTTATGTTATCTCAGGGATGAACTTTTAAAAAAGTACTCTTAGGTTTTTTGAGTTATACTCTACGAAGTAAGGTTTCTGGACCTCCTTGCTTCAGTTCTCCAAGTGTTTCTACCTGGCATTTCCTACATTTATGTCTAATAATAACGCCATTACTGCTATCAGTTTATTCCTCTGATTTCACTGTGTGTGGATGTGAGGCCGGCACGCTAACACTGACCTATAGTCCTGGTCCTGCTAGCACAGGTCTCCTAATGGAGCTAGAAGGCATGAAATATTTAATAGGTTTCTCAGGAGAGATTAAGAAATCAGTGCACAGCACGCAATAGAGATGAACTGGGACAGAAATCACAAGCAAGCTGTTAACTGAGGAGCGTGCCTAATAGTCATACACTTTGGGAAAGCTCTGCCCCAGTGTCAAGTAATGCTTCCCCAAGCAGTAAGAACCCAAGTTTACAGATGATTCAGATACACAGGAAATGCTCCACGATCTCTGTTGACTAGGGATGCTTAAAGAGCAAATCAGGCAAACTTTACCATGCCACGTCCTTTAATATATGAACCAGAAGGAAAATAATCTGAAATCCTAATCAGTAGCAGCTGACTGAGAATCTGTAACACAAGTCCTTGAATTATCTTAAATTTAACTCTAGGGGCTGGAGAGATGGCTCAGCAGGTAAGAACACTGGCTGCTCTTCCAGAGGCTCTGCAGTCAAGTCCCAGCACCCACATGGTGGTTCACAACCATCTGTAACTGCAGTTCCAGAGGATCTGATACCCTCTTCTGGCCTTTTCAGGCACCAAGAATGTATGTGGTGATGTACATACACACATGCAGGGAAAAGTCTCATAAACATAAATGAACCTAAAATAAAAAATCCCACCTATATATTATAGAGATTCAAAGAGCTGACCCTAAAGACATACACAGGGAAGTAGATGATGCATACAAGACACTAAAACAGGGTTTCTTTGTTCGTATTACTTTACTACAGCATAGCATTCTAAAAGCACTTAAGAGTCCTGGTATTTATGATCCTAAGAACAGATCCTTTTCACAATATAATTCTATGAAAAAGCAATTCATTTTGGTCTGACAAATAAAATCCTTTCCTTTAAAAGGGCACCTAAATAAACATTAATTTAAACTTTATAAAGAAAGAAGTTGGGTGATTATCAAAGTAACATAGACAATTAGTAGTAGTCCATTAGTAAATAGCTTAAAATAAACACCATATATAATCAGTTTTAAAATGTATTAAAAATACAATGGGGACAATGTCTATCCAGGTATCTTTAAGTCAGCAAAATAGCGTGAATTATGTACTTTGAAACCAAACATGAATAAATTATTTATATGTCTAATTAATGCAAATAAAGTAAAATGAAAAAATTCTAAAGCAGTCAAAGCACCAAAGAAAATCGCACAAAAATAATGAATTGTAAAATAAACAATTATGATTAAATTGTAACTTAAGAAAAGTGGGAAGATTCCACATAGAAACCATGCTTTGAAAGAGAACAAGAGTATTTAAAAAGGGAGAAAGAGTATGACCAAAATCGACTGTACAAAAAATTTTAAAAGATGACTAAAAATCACCAAGTAGCAGAGGTGACTGAGTGGAAAAGAACACCCAAAGAACAGATCAACTCCACAGCACTCTCCTATATGTTATCTCCTATAACACTATCACATAAAGCAGGAGTGTTCTTAAGTTAGAATAATAGGCAACTGATGTGGGATTCCCCTCTGTATGCTGTGAATACCACTGGTTAATAAAGGACTGTCTTGGGCCAGTGAAGGGCAGAATAGAGGTAGGCGGGGAAAACTAGACTGAATGTTGGGAGGAAGAAGGAGGAATCACGAGACGTCATGGAGATACCAAAGGGGAAAGATGCCAGCTGCCAGCTGGAACCTTGCCACAGTCTCATGGTAAAATATAAAATAATGAAATGGGTTAACTCTAGATGTAAGAGCTAACCAGCAATACACATAAGTGATTGGCCAAGCAGTGATTTAATTAATACAGTTTCTGTGTGGTTATTTTGAGTCTGAGTGGCTGAGAACAAACAAGCAGGCTCCTACAACAGGTAATATATAAGAATTCTGGGTAATTCAAAAAACAATCAAGCTCATTCCTATATACTCAGTTTATCACTTTAAGATCCAAAAAGTATTTAAAAATTAAAATAATCTCAAAAGGTGTTTTCCCCAATTAGCATAATTTGCACTTTTGGAAATGAAAGCATTTCCAAAGATAAAATGATCTGACTACATGTTTGTTTTCTTACTTATAAAAATTATTTATTTATTGGCTGGGTGGTGGCGGCTCATGCCTTTAATCCCAGCACTCAGGAGGCAGAGGGAGGCGGATCTCTGCGACTTCGAGGCCAGCCTGGTCTACAAGAGCTAGTTTCAGGACAGGTCTAAAGCTACAAAGAAACCCTGCCTTGAAAAAACCAAAAAAGAAAAAAAAATTATTTATTATGTATACAGTGTTCTGTCTGCATGTATCCCTCCAGAAGAGGGCACCAGATCTCATTACAGATGGTTATGAGCCACCATGTAGTTGCTGGGAATTGAACTCAGGACCTCTGAAAGAGCAGTCAGTGCTCTTAACCTCTGAGCCATTTGTGTAGCCCAATCTGACATGGTAATCATCCTTCAAATGTATTTTAATTTATACAGTTCTAGTTATTCATAGTTCTAAAGAAAAACACAAAACTATTCAGGTATGAAATATGTGTCTATGCAGCCCTGGAACTATGTAAACCAGGTTTGGCTGGAACTCACAGGGATCCTCCTGTCTCTGCCTCTGGAGTGCTGGTATTAAAAGCCAAGTGTCTGTGAGCCTGCCGCCATGTCCTACCTTCTTTTTTTTTTTAATATTTATTTATTTATTATGTATACAATATTCTATCTGTGTATATGTCTGCAGGCCAGAAGAGGACACCAGACCTCATTACAGATGGTTGTGAGCCACCATGTGGTTGCTGGGAATTGAACTCAGGACCTTCAGTTAAGAGCAGGCAATGCTCTTAACCACTGAGCCATCTCTCCAGCCCTGTCCTACCTTCTTTAAATCACTTAGCGGAAAGTGAAAACACTCTTCAAGGAATGAGACTCAGTGAAAAGTCCTCAGATGACTTTTAATAAAGTAGCTCTCTTTCTTTCCTGCTTATATTAATTACATTAATTAAGATATGTTAAGCATGGAAAACCAATAAGTGACCAACCACCAAACACTGTCAAAACCTGAGAAACAGAGATGTTTCCATTCTCATCCCACCATCCAAACACTTTTTCCTGGGTGAGTAATAAACTACGGGGAGAAGAACAGAGACACTGTCATTCCTTGGGTGGCCTTTTTTTCTGTCATACTTGCTTGTGACACAATCTTGAACTTGTGGCGATATTCTGCCTCAGCTCTATACCATACTCTGGTTTGCCTCCATTTTCAGGAAACTTTACCTTAAAACTAAGACTGCCAAACAACTGCCTGTAAACATTTTTTGTCCTGGTAATTTCAAAAGTTTGTAATGGATATCTGTCAATTACCAGGAAATTTCATGTTAAATTTTATTTGCTTGCTTTTTTTTTTCTTTTTTTGAGACAAGGTCTCAAAACCCTGGCTATCCTGGAACTCACTCTGTAGACTGGCCTCAAGCTTGGAGATCTGCCTGTCTCTGCCTCTCAAGTGCTTGGGAAAGGTGTGTGCTACCACACCTGGCTTAGGTGGTTTTTTTTTGTTTGTTTGTTTGTTTTTTGTTTTTTTTTTTAAGACCTGAGTCTCATTCTAGCCCAGGCTGATTTAGAACTCATTCTGTATGTTAGGCTGGCCTTAAACCCATAGTAATTCTCCTGCCTCAGCCTGCCTAGTATTGAGATTAGAGCTATGGCCCACCATACCAAGCTCTTGTCACATAAAAATGTTATTTTTAAGCTTTTATAGAATAGAAAGCCAACCAACACACGTGCTACATAGTACAGGACTACAGCTGAATAGTTACTGCCTTTATGTTATAGACAGGCCTGTCTCAGCCACCGTCTCTCCTCACACTTCGACATCGCTTACCTAGAACGCTAGATCCTTTGAGAACTGAGTTTTGACCTCAGCTCACCTGTGCTGCTTCTCCACACCCTTCTATAACTCAGAAGAAATTCAGCACAGAACTCCTGGAGTTCACTGCACTTCTATCCAATATATGACAAAGCAGCAACTGAAGTAAGAAAGGAGTTCTCTGAAACATACATTGTTTTCCTCATCTTTCCATCTTGACTACCAGATCACCAGTGAGGAGTGCTGACACCATTATTAAATTACTTCCCATTTTAACACATGTGACAGATAAGGCTGATTTGTTTGAAGATTGCAGTGTAGAGCAAGCACATCAATTTAAAGCATCTCCAGTCTCACCTGGAAACTGAATCAACCTAAGAGGAAATTGTCACCAATGATACAGAAAAGGAATCAGTCTGCTATGATAGCAATTAAGAGATTCTAGAATATATAATGAAATAGGTGGTTTGTAATCAGTAATTACTGCAAGCAAAGGGAGGTTCACCAAGAATAAAATATTAAATATGTCACTTCCTAGTTAATAAATAAAAGAATCCACTGGTAAGTCAGGAGAATGTGATGAAAATTGTACACTGAGTCCAGAAAAACTTTCCCTGAAACTCCCGATAGATAAGAAGATACAGTGTATACTAGGTAGTAATAAGCATTGTGTACTAGGTAATAAACAATTTATAACAGGTAATATTATGCAGCATATACTAGATTATAATACAATATACAATGCATATTGGGAAGAATAAATATTTTATTTTGATATTTGGAGCTAGGTTCTCAGAACGGAGTTCAGTCAGACCTCAAACTTACTGTGTAAACTAGGCTGGTCTTGAACTGGAGATCCTCCTGCCTCAGCCTCCTGACTGAGTACTTGGATTGCAGGTGTGTGTCACCATTGTGGAATATTAATTTAACTAGGCAAAGATGTGTTACATTTGCTTCTGTTACCTTTGTTTTTGGGTTTTTTTTTGTTTTTTGTTTTTCTTTTGAGACAAGATTTCTCTATAGCTTTGGAGACTATCCTGGAACTCGCTTCTCCAAACCAAGTTAGCCTCAAACTCATAGAGATCTGCCTGTCTCTGCTTCTCGAATGCTGGGATTAAAGGCATACGCCACCACAGCCAATCTCTCTGCTGCCTTTGTTAATAATGTAAAGATGTGTTATATTTGTTTGTGCTGAATGTTTAATTATGTAAAGAAGCGTTGCATTTGTTTTACCTTACCTGCCTAAGGCACCTGATGAGGCTGAGGCCGGGCGGTGGTGCCACACGCCTTTAATCCCAGCACTTGGGAGGTAGAGGCAGGCGGATCTCTGTGAGTTCGAGACCAGCCTGGTCTACAAGAGCTAGTTCCAGGGCAAGCTCCAAAACTACAGAGAAACCCTGTCTTAAAAAACAAAAACAAAAACCAAGAAATAAAAAGCTAAATAGTCAACAGTTAGGCAGAGGGAGGATAGGAGGGGCTGGCAGAGAATAAAGAGGAGAAGCAATCTAGAAAGAGAAGGAGAAGAGAATGAGGGAGAAGAGAGGGATGTGCCTGGGGTCAGAAGTCAGGTAGCCAGCAGTCAGTCAGCCATGGAGACAGCAGGAAAGTAAGATATACAAAAAGAAAGGCAAAAAGCTCTGAGGCAAAACGTAGATAAAGAAAAACAGATTATAGGTGTATGCCCCCACATGACTCAAGAATATTTTTTCCAGGGCTGGAGAGATGGCTCAGAGGTTAAGAGCATTGCCTGCTCTTCCAAAGGTCCTGAGTTCAATTCCCAGCAACCACATGGTGGCTCACAACCATCTGTAATGGGGTCTGGTGCCCTCTTCTGGTCTGCAGGCATACACACAACAGAATATTGTATATGTAATAAATAAATAAATATTTAAAAAAATATTTTTTCCATTAGCTGAATTTTACATCTATCACTGACAGAGTTCCCAATGGCTTGTTCATGTCTCTCTTCAATCTCTGAGTAGTCAACATTATTTATCAGTAACTTAAAAACTTAAACACATCTAATCTATGCAATTCGAAAGTAACAAAATGATAGTTATATAATGGGACAAATTATAAAAACAATGTGTGAATGATTGAGCTGGAACAAATGGATTAAAAATAACAGTAAAGAGATGTATGTACCTACATTTACATTTAAAATGTCAACTAAGATATTAAAAGCGCAATTAGAGAGGAAGGGACATTTGCCTCAATAGTATTTCATATGAAGAAAAGGTACAATTTCAACTAGCCCCAAGTTAATTATATACATATATATATACACACACACATACATACATACATACATACATACATACATACATACATATGTCAACAGTGGGATGGGGATAGAAACTTTAGTCACATACTAGTCAGGTGTTGAACATGTGAGGAGCATGGCTGCTCTCAGTTCTGAACCAGACAACACCTGGAGCACTGTTAGCCACTCTTGTTGGCACCTGCTAATTTAAGGGGATTTCAGATGATGACAATCAGGAATGATGAAGTCACTAAAAGCACCTAATTTAAGTGAAAGCTAAAAGAAATGGGGTGTCTGCCTGGAGAAGAGAAAACAAGGGGGAGACATGATAGTCGCCCTCAAGTACCTGAAGGATTGCCATATTGATGAGGGAGAGTGGTTGTATGCTGTTCTAAAGGACAGAACCTAAAGGACCAGGGAGAAAGCTACAGGAAAAACATTTTAGCTAAAAAATTCAAAGCAAGCAGGATGGTGGTGGCAACATTCCTTTAATCCCAGCACTTGGGAGGCAGAGGCAGGTGAATCCCTGTGAATTTGAGGCCAGCCTGGTCTACAGAGTGAGTTCCAGGACAGCTGGGGCTGTTACACAGAGAAATCCTGGGGCGGGGGGACACAAAACGAAACAAAAAACAAAACAAGCAAAAGCAAAGCCTCTCTCTAAAAATGAAAGCCACAGGCAAATAGCTGCCTCTCGGGAAGGCATGCAGGAAAACATTCTCATGGAATTAGCCAGATGCATTCCAGAATCTTCAACTCTTAAGATCCAGAGCTCCTAGGTTTGTTCAGTTTGGACTAGCCTTGGATTTCTGTCAGTCACCATGGTGGACTCTGGTCACTCCTTTACAAGATGCTCTCAAACGACAGAGGCAAGAGCAAGGCAATCCCTTCACAGCAGTGCCTTCAGGGGGCTGCATCCTTATTCTGGAGGTGTTAGTGCTCTAAGCACCGTTGAAACCCTTACAGAACACTGTCAAAACTAGCTTCCATCTCTTGAATATCAGTCAACACTTCACAGGTTCAGCTGCTGTGTCGGTGGTGATCATATATGATGGTTATTTGATCTAGCTAGACTCTAGCGATATAGATGTAGCTAGAGTATTCAAGGAAGGACCAAGTAGCTAGGCCATCTTGACCAGCTGTTTTATCAAGCCTGACTCTTAATGATATTTAGATTACCTCAAAAACCAAAATCATCCTTAGACAGATACAAACTAAATATTATGTAGGCTTTTAGATAAAAAAAAAGACAACAACACTGATTTACAAAAGGGTAGCATGATCAGAATAAGAATAAAGTTCATTACTTTGAGAGAATGAAAGCATCACTCCCCCCTCCCTTCATTTATAAAAGAATACATTGCTCTATAGGGCTATGTCATAGTTTAACTTACTTAAAATGACTTCAATAAGTAATTGCTTGTTGGAATAAGCAAGGCTAACAAACCTGGAGGGGGAGCTCAGAATCTAGCATTATAGCTCTTTTTTTCTTTTTCCACATTCCTTAAAGTCTTTAAAGTTGACTTTCCAGAAATTATGTTCTTTCAAATAAACATTCTCCCAAAAGGAATACTGGAATTACAAAAGGTTTCAAGAAGAGAGAATCTGGTTCATATTAGTATGGTTTGCATATGATATATCATAGGAACACAAACTAAGTACAGTACAATGTTTCTGATTTTGGATTGACATGTCTTTTCTTCACTACCAAAAAACTCCTAGTCAACAACGGACACCCAAAAGATCCATAGACATACTATCTCCTAAAATGGAACAGGCTGCTAACTTTCCTAGTGAAAAAAACCTCAAAATTTTGTTTAATAGTTCCCAAAATAGACCTATTAATTAAAAAACATTATTAATGATGATTCCCAAACTAAACACTGTCATCATACTGAGACTTTCAGTGGGAGTTAGTAGGGGTCAGCTGACTTGTTGTTTATAGTGAGTAGCTGTATAATAAATAGTTATCCACTTTTTCTTTTGTATTTTAACAGAATGCCTGGTACCCAGTAAATAAAGTTAAGAACCTGTTAAGAACTGCAGTGAAGATTTTGTTCTTTACAGATTGCAGCAAGTCTGAGTTGAGGAAGTTCTGACAGATGCAAAATGTACACCTGTTGCAGGTGCACATACAGCGTAACCGGGCATGGCTGTGAAAACACACAGAAGGACAGGGTTGAGTTCTTTCTTATAAATATGGCACAAGTCGAGTGTGCCAACTTAAAAAAAAGAAAGATTTAGGCATATGCAACACTCTTTGTAGAAAGGAAAAGGACAGTGTGGGGCATGCTAAAGTTGTGCAGAATTCCACATTTGCTGAAAACATGGTAAGCAGCAATAGTTCTTCCTCTCTCCCTATAAAAAATCTAGGGAATATTAGCTAATATTTTAAAAAAATATTGAAGGGGGAATGGAATCGTTATTAGATGAGTTTTAGTGGAATAAATATGCACAGCAATAGATGGCACCCTCATCTAAATTAATAAAAATGAAACTTGAGTAAGCCATAGCGCCAACTGAAAGGACAAGGTTTGCTAGCATTGAATAGCCACTCCCTCCTCTACCTCCTCCCTCAGCATACACACATGCCTGAACCAGGAAGGAGAAGGGTGACAAACCACGAAAGTCGACAGACGAGTATATTCAACCCTGAGAAGATATGAACATCGTCTTTAGTTCACCAAGCACCCTGGCTCCCAAAGGAAATCAGAGTGCTTCATCAATTTGTACTAGAAGAAACACAGGATTAATTTCAGCTACAAAACACAGCAGCTGTAAGTATGATGGATGAGACTGGTAAGGATGTAAAAATCTCGTGAGCCAATTGAATCAGTTATGAAATTGAAGGGCTGTCTGACTCCTTTCTGGTTGAGTGAAGTCACTGGTTAGCGCAGGCACATGGGTGACCCATTTCACCTAAGACTTGACTACAATGCAGGACCTTCAGTGACTGCTCAGTGGTCAGACAAAACCATTACACCACCCACGACAAGGTACTGACTGGCGCAGAACCCACTGAGAGGGCATCATCTGATGAATTAATGACGTCACTTCTTGTGACATCTGATCATTTTTAGAAGCTTCTCAGTCAAATGATTGGTCCAATCTGCCTTGGCCTTAGCTTGTGAGAGCTGATGAGACCACAGTGCATGGTGGCATGGCTGTGGGCATTAGCAACTTTCCTATAGTGCCTAATTCCCAATATAAAGAAAAATAAGAATTTTGAGAATCAATGCTTAAGATATTTCTTTTTAAAACCTGGCTTGTGATGAGGAATTACATCACTGTTAACAAGACACTGCCAGCTGTCATACTGGAATCCATCTGTGACTTTAAAAACTGAATCTGACTTCCAGATCCACAAAGCTCCACCCACCAAAAATGAGAGATGCAAAGTATGCTGAGCAACAGGGAGATGCTTCATGAGAAGTAGTTTGGTATTAATTACACAAGAAGTGTCTATGTATGTACATTTATCATATATACACACACACGAGTTAGAAAGTGTTTAGAGACGCAGCTCTAGTCACACTTGCAGTCCCCTCTGCGGCTGGAGAGGTACACTGACATAGCAGAGACAGCACCGTAAGTTACTGCTAGGCAATGAATCTAACCAAGCAGTGCGTTTCTAGATATTTCTAAATACTAACAGCAAGGAGGGAGATTTGGCCACCCTATAAGAAAATGTAAACAAAATCCCACAGAATCATAAAGAAAAAGCAACTTACAAAGCAGTTTTTAGAAAGAACCAGATTTTTCTCAAATTCTCTATTCTATCAGTGCTGCCCATGTCTCGGGAGAGGCTGCCTCTGTAATGATCCTCTCTGTAGATAACATACATGAGAGTTTTAAAGCAAAGGTGAAACAGAAAGAAGGTTTTAACTCTTATATTAATAGGAATGATTTGCCTTTCAATACAAACAGAAAGTCAAAGGCCTGCTGCTTTTTTTTAAGTCATTTTAATAGAATACCAGTATACTATGACTTCAAAAATCTGTATAAATTAATACCTTTTTGGAAAGCTTCAGTCTTCTTGTTTTCAACGATGTTTAATTATTACCATTGTATAAGTACTGTGTTAATTATACTTTATTCTATCTAGTTTTCATGAGAAAATGACCTCAAGGTTAAAAGAATAATAAACAGAATTTGCTCTAAAGTCCTGAGAAACGCACTGCCTGAAAAGCTATTTTGTTATCACAGAATTTATACACACACACTACTTGAGTAGGATGTCATTAAGATCATGCAAATTTAAGGCAGTTAGTGAACTATGAATATAACCATAATTATATGCTTGTACATATATGCATGTATAGATATAATAAATGTACATGAAATTTGTGGCTAAAATAATACAAAATATTTCACTGTAATTTTTTACAGCACTTTAAAAAAAGGCAAATCCTGAATTCAAACATAAAGTTCAATGTAAATTCTCAAAAGACTTTAGAATTCTTCACACACCAAAGGCCAATTAATCAACAGAAAAATCAACTCCATTTTATCATAGCAGGATTACTTTTTAACGCTGGGTGGTAGCTGTGCTTTATTATACTATCCTGTTAGGACAGCTACAGCCTGCTCAGAAAATATACAAGTACTCTAGAAGCACTGTTTATATCATGTATGACACTCAAAGCAACTTGCAGTTGCTCAAATTTATCCCTTCTCATTACAAAGTTTCTTTCTGTTGCTGAACAATGAATGGCTATGTGACAAACATCTTCCATGGCTAATGACATGCAATGTTACTATGAACCATGCAACATGAAAATGAGACAGAGCAAGTACTTACGGATACATGGCCATTGTTGTCAATTTAACAAAGATATCCTTACTGGGTGCATCAGCAGTGTTGCAAGTGAAGGCTTGAGGTGGAGGCATTTTGTGTTTCCTGCAGAAATCAGTAGGTGAGATACTATGTTCTTGTTTAACTTCATGCAGGTCTGACTTTGCAGCTACAATTAAGCAGGGAATTCTGCTGTCCATAAAATGTTGCTATGGAATAAAAAAATGAAATCAAATATGGATGGCAAATTCAAAAATTACTATTTAACTAGATGTAAATGAAAAACACTTCCCAAGACAAGCAAAGAAACTATAATTGCAAAGGGAGAAAACGAAGTGAGAAGCAAAGTTTGGTAGCACTAGGGCAGTCTCCTGTTGTTATGCATGATCAGGACTGCTTTCCTGGAGTAGGTTACAAAACAGACCTATCCTAATTCTCAAGAGTCACTCTAATTTTTTTTTTAAGATTTTACTTATTTATTATGTATATAGTGTTCTGCCTGTATGTATGCTTGCAGGCCAGAAGAGGACGTGAGATCACATTACAGATGGCTGTGGGTGCTGGGAATTGAACTCAAGACCTCTGGGAGAGCAGTGAGTGCTCTTAACCTCTGAGCCATCTCTCCAGCACAAGTGACAGTAATTTTTAACATGTTAAAATATATACCTATTTTATATACTGGAAAAAATCATTCTTTATATTGCCACTATATTTTCACCACATACATTTATATACATATAGCTGCAGTTATGCCACACACAATATTTAAAAATATACGGTTGTATCATTTCTGTACTGTAGAATGAAGATTATTGTTTTTAATGTTTGCAAAATATCTCACAAGATATTTATCTTTTCTGGAAAGCCATTGTTCAACTGTTAGTTATTTGGATTTTTCCAAAGTTTTTGATATTAAAAACAATATTAGGATAAATACTTTTGTACATATAGCTTTTTCTTCCTATTGATTCTTGTTGATAACCTCAAAGCGAACGTTACATTTTGTAAACCTGTGGTTTATTCCCTTGTTCTGGCTGTTATTCTTTGAGTAACTGGCAATATATATATAACCCTTTGCATTCCTAACAGTCAAGAAGACCTTATATTAATGCAAAAGTTCTCAATCAGAAATATACATCAAAGTCACATGTAGATAAAAACATGTTACTTCCTATGACCACTTTATTAGTGTAGAATGAAATAAGAATTTTCAGGAATAGGACACATAGATGCATATATTTTAAAAACCAACTAAACAACAACAAGAAGAAAGCCCTTTGCAGTCTATTTTGTTTTATTTTCTGACTAGGAAATACCACACTACAGATTCTGAAAATCCTACATAAAGCTACAATTAGCCATGGCCATAAAAACAAACCTTAAAAATCCTGGCACAGTATTCAAAGGATTTGGGATTAGTGACATCATATACCAGGCATACAACATCACAAATGATCTCCGCTTCAGTTAGAAATTCTGACTCTGAAATATCGTGCAGCTTGTAAAAAGAAAAAGACAATGGGAAACTAAGAATCACAATATTGACATAAAAGTAACTTGACAAATTTCAAGTAAAACATGAAAGCAAGCATAGTCCAAAACACGGAAAATGATTTACAAAGAACATACGAATATTATAGCCAGCAATGCCTACTGAGTACTAATATTTAAAACTACATGAGACAAACAAGATTTAATAAAAACTTACAGAACCTTTATCAGAAATAGTAAAATTTTATAATATCATAAAATGTATAACATTTGTTTAATGTGATTATCTGAGAAACTATTTCCAAAAACAAAGCGTGGATGTATTCTGATTATTATTATTATTTTGGTGCTTTTTGTTGTTGTTTTGAGACAGGGTTTCTATGTAGTGTTGGCTGTCCTGGAACTCATCCTGTAGACAAAGCTGGCCTTGAACTTGGCGATCCACCTGCCTCTGCCTCCTAAGTCCTGGAACTAAAGCAAGTGCTACCACTGTGCATGTTTTCTAATATTTAGTTGTTAGATGCTCCCCACAGGAATACAACTTGGTTAGAAATTTGTCTCATCACACAGTTAATCTATTGTGAACCAAGTCTGAAACTGAAATCACAGTACCCAAAGAGAACATATAACCTTTCTACTCTATTTCACTTCTATTTTTTTCTTTTCATATACTTTTTTGTTTGTTTGTTTGTTTTCAAGACAAGGTTTCTCTGTAGCTTTGGTGTCTGTCCTGGAACTAGCTCTTGTAGAACAGGCTGGCCTCGAACTCACAAAGATCCACCTGCCTCTGCCTCCTGAGTGCTGGGATTAAAGGTGTGCGCCACCACTGCTGGACCTGTCTGAGTTTCTTATTATGGGGTAGCTAACAAAAAAGTTCATTGTTCCACCTTTATGTATAGTCACGTAATCATTACACAGAATCAATAGAATTAACATTCCAATGAGTAAACCAAAATGAAAAGTATCACATACATTCTATATACATCCATTAAATGAAAGCTAATTTGTTTTAGACTCATTTAAAAATGTACCCAATACTTCAAGTCTTTGTATTACAGAAGATCTTACCAACAAGTACTTCTCTTGTCCATATACATAGACAGTGTTAATTGCATAATAGGATTTATGATCATCACGAATTTTCTTCTGCCTCTAAAAACAGAATCAAAAATAAAATATTAAAGTAACTTCATCAGCACATACCTTTGTCCATGTATGGGTATGTAACAAAAACACATTCATCCCTCTCTAGATTGCTGTTTATCAGTAACAACAGCATACTGGTTTTATATTTCTTAGCTCTGAGGGCCTTAGACAAAAGGTGCATTTCTTTTGCATAAAGTAAAAGTAGTAGCTGAAGAGGTAGCAAACGGGATTAGTAAGAAGATTCTGGAGCCATCTGCTGACAATTCTCATAGTGCAATCTGGTCTCACATGAGAACCCTATGAAAACAGTATTCTCAGTCAAGGAAATAGTCAGAACTAAGTATCAGCACTTATTTGATACATGAACTTCAAGCTCCATTAGGTGCTTTCATGTATGCAGTCATTTAATCTCTATCTAAACACTGATTTTGTAAAAGACAGCTAACACCAGTGAAGCAAGATAGGTATTTCTTTTTTTTTCTTTTTTCTTTCTTTTCTTTTTCTCCCACGAGACAGGGTCTCTCTGTAGCTTTGAAGCCTGTCTTGGGCAAGATAGATATTTCAACAGGATTACTGTTACTTTGTTTGCACTAAGTAGCTCAAACTGATCTAGAACTAGCTATGTTCCAAGGCTAGCTTCAAACTCCAAGTTCTGGGTGTATCAATTGTTACAGTTTAGATTGTATAGCACTAATATAAGTAGACCGATTAATAACTTCTAATAATTACCTAAAAGGGTTAATGCCTATGAAAACATTTGTAAACTTATAAATATTTGTTAGAAAAAAATTATATTCTGACAATCCTCACCATTAAGTTTCTTCCAAGAAGAGCCTGAAGAACTCCACTTTTCCCACAGCCTTTCACTCCAATTACATTACATCTGAACACATTTCTCTGAGTCTGTTTTTTCTGTAGGTCAATCTTTTTATCTCTTGTTACTAAAAAAACAAAACAAAACCAAAAAACATAAACACATACCACTAAGACTTACTAAACCTCTATTCACTAAAGACTCACTAAACCATCTATAAAATTATAAAGTTAGGTATTGCTTCATTTCACTTTTAGAAATGTTTGATTTACAAAGAAACATAATGTTGGTTGGTGGTCCAAGCCTTTAATCCCACCAGATCTTTGAGATGGAGGTCAGGTTGGCCTATAGAGTGAGTTCCAGAACAGCCAGGGATACACAGAAAAACCCTATCTCAAAACAAACAAACAAACAAACAAAAAAGCCCAGCGGTGGTGGTGTAGGCATTTTAATCCCAGCACTCGGGAGGCGGGGCAGGCAAATCTTTGTGAGTTAAAGCCAGCCGGGTCTACAAGAGCTAGTTCCAGGAGGAAAGGCTCCAAAACTACAGAGAAAAAAAAAAAAAAAAAAAAAAAAAGAAAAGAAAAAAAAAAGTTAAAGCTATGCAATTAGCACAATAAAGCACCATATTTCTTTCTTAAAGCTATGCAATTAGCACAATAAAGCACCATATTTCTTTCTTTTGGGGGTGGGGTAGGTGGAGAAAGTTTGAGGCAGGATTTCATGTCACCTAGACTGGCGTCCAAGTCCCTATTAGCTGAGGATGACCTCTTCCTCACTTTCATCATTGGAGTACCAGGGAATAGAATAGAAGCAAATGAACTCTAACCCCTTTGATAAATAATAAAAAGAAATTGCCAAGTCATGAGCAAAACTAATAAAGACATAGAATGAGATGAGTATATCTTCATTCTTTGCAATATTTGAAATGATTTCTTATTTTTTGCCTCATGATAACTTCATTCATATTTCTAAATCTATTTTAAACATTTACATCAGTATATATTAATAACAATGAGTCTCATTTTCACACACGAATATAGTACATTGTGATGATATTTATCCTTCCCAATTCCCTCTCATTTCTTTCCCACTCTCACTGAGCCCCTTCTCCTTTCTGACCAGCCTTTCATGTCCTTTTTAAAAATTAATTTATTTTTATTTCATGTGCATTGGTGTTTTGCCTTCATGTATGTCTGTGTGATGGTGTCAGATCCCCTGGAATTAGAATTACAGACAGTTGTGAGCTGCCATGTAGGTGCTGAGAACTGAATCTAGGACCCTCTAGAAGAGCAGCCTGTGATTTTAATCACTGAGCCATCTCTCCAGCCCCATTTTCATGTTTGTGTTTTTTAATGACTCATTAGTGTTGCTTACAGGAACATGAGGAGTTATTTATAGGGAATGGCATCTCACTACTTGTCAGTGGCTACACCACTGAAGAAAATGACTTGTCCTCCTCCCAGCAACTATTAACTACTTACACATCCTCAGAGAGGGGTGAAGCTTCACAAACCCTCGAGGTAGATGGTACCAACCATGTGCAGATCCTGTGTAAGTACTCATAGCTTTTGTGTTCAATGCAATGGTCCTGTTCTTGCTAATTTAAAAAATTATTTATGTGTATGGGTGTTTTGCCTGCATATATGTATATGTATTCTTTGTGGTCATGGAGGTCAGAAGAGAATGCTGGATCCCTAGGAATAGTTACAGATATCTGTGAGGCACCATGGGGGTGTTGAGAATCCAACAAAGGTCCTGTGCAAGAATAGTTAGGGCTCTTTTCCACGGAGCCATCTGTCCAGGTCTGTTTTTGTTTGGAGAGAGGGTTCTCACATAACATACATTGGCCTCAAACCGGATTTGCAGCTGAGAACGATCTTGAAATTTTGCTGGTATTACAGGTATGCACCATCATTCCCAGTTTATACAGCAGGCACTAGGGATAAAACCCTCATGCACACTAGGCAAGCACTCTACCAACTGAGCTACACTCCCCCTCCCAACCCCCAAATTGGAGTTAAAAAAAAATTCATAGGCATGAACTGAATTGTAGAAGGAAGTGAGCCGCTTGTTGGTTCCCAGCTGCTCAGCCCCGAAATAATCACATAGAAACTGTATTAATTAAATCACTGCTTGGTCCATTAGCTCTAGCTTCTTATTGGCTCTTACATATTAATTTAACCCATTTCTATTAATCTGTGTATTGCCAATCTGCGTATTGCCACATGGCAGTGGCTTACTGGCCAAGTTTCGGCATGTCTGACTCTGGCTGCACCTCCATGGCTTCTCTTTGACTCCACCCTTCTTCCTCCCAGCATTCAGCCTAGCTTTCCCTGACTACCTAAGTTTTGCCTTGATATAGGTCCAAAGCAGTGTTTTTATTTATTAATGGTAATCACAGCACACAGAGGGGACTCCCACACCACTGAATAGCATCCTTATATGTTTACCTGTAATGGCTGAAGCTTGAGACTCTTGTTCCGTCAGTATGGAATAGCCTAGATAGCCCAAATACTCCAGGCAACGCTGTACATCTAAGTAGGTTGTGAGCCTAAAACCAGGAAGTTTACAAGATATATGTCTTAAATGAACATTCACAAAAACAATTCCAATAATTCAAAAAAAATTTCCCCACTGTTAGGTTTCAGATAACACTTGTCAGGTTGCTCTCGTCTTCTGTGTCCAACTATGACTCTGTGTGTATGTGTCTGTATGTAAGTGTAAAGGCGGGTGTCCACATGTGTGCAGGCCAGAGGACAATCTTTAGTTTCATTCTTTGTGAGCTGTTCACCTCATTTTTTGAGAGAGTCTCTCACTAATCGGAACTTTCCAAGAAAGCTAAGCTGAAGGCCAGTGAGGTTCAGGAATCTGTCTGCCTGCCTCCACCTTCACTGAGCGGATGATAAGGATGTGCCGAATCTGTACTGTTTTACATGGGTTCTTAAAATAAAATTCAGGTCCTTCTCGGCACTTTACCAACTGAGCTATCTCCCCAGCCTCTCCGATCATAACCTTCCCTACACTGCCATCCCATAGTAAAGCTGGTAGGAAACTTCAGGATAAGGGTGACTTCCTCTATTCCACCTGCTGGAGAAGGCAAACCCTGTGCAATGAGCTGCTGCACAGATGAATACTGGTGCAACCTACACCACGGATATGTATCATATTATCTGCTTCCTAGGCTAACATAATGTCCTGTGTACACTGACCAGTCAAAACCTAAGCAGATATGAAAAGGTTTGACAGAAAAGCAAAATACACCTCCTAAGAGTACCCAAAATTGATCCTTCTTATGTACTTGGGGGATGGAAGAGTTTGGGATGTAGTTCAGTTGGTAGAATCTTTAATTTGATCCCTAGCAGCACATAAAACAAGCTTGAATTCCCAGTCACTTATGAGGTAAAGGCAGGAGGATTAGGAGTTCAGGGTCAATCTCAGGTACACAGTAAATACCAGACCAGCTTAGGATAGGTAAGACCTGGACTCAGAGAAGGGAGACAGGGTGGGGAGATGTCTCAGCTGTTAAAGGCTCACAACCAAGAAAAAAAAGGTGTGAAGAGGGAGGCAGTACGGAGGAAAGAGGGAGGGGGAAAAAAAGGAAGGGAGAAGGGTGGGAGAGGGAGAGAAACGGAAATGGGGAGAGCGGTGGTGCAGAGAGAAGTGGGAGAGAAAGAGAGAGAGTGCTGTAAAGTATGCCCCAGGTACCCTTCCTTGAGGGGGAGCCTGGTTTTCTCCAATACATCTACCTCATCAAGAAAAAAAAAGTTTTCAGCAATGCTAAAATAATAATGATATCATATTTGAACAGAAAAGTCCTTTAATGTTCTTGGCACAATGCCAACCATGCTCTAGGTAGGTTTTAGACATATCCTTATTAACTTTTATAGAGAATTAAAAATCATTTAAAACAAAGAATACAAACTCTAGTGCCCAGCAAAGCATGCTGCTCTCCACTTGCTGAAACAGTTACAACAGCTCCAGTTTTCTTAATCAAATAAAAAGTAGAAAATTTAGTTTCATTTTGATGTAATGCTACCATTTTCTACAAGAATACAGCAACTTCTCAAAAACTTACAAAATTTCCATAGTTCATCTCAGAGACATGCTGCTTAGAGGGAAATTAGGATTGAAGGATTTCCTAAACTTGACAGACATACAAAATGACAAGTGCAAGAGCAAAGAGGTGAACTCTATACTCACGTCCACTGGGAAAGGAAGCCCTGGTAGGTTATCCAGCCTCTTTCATTCGTGCACACTGTGTTATTTACATCTGGTCCCCAAGGTATGTAAGGGAAAACTTTAAATAAATCTTTAAGTTCATCAGGCGACAAAGCACAGTCTCTGTCCTGAAGACACATTAAGGAATGTCAAATTAAACATGATATTCAGATACCCGACAGAAAAACCGGCAAACAAGCTACCCAGTCTTTGGTTTGAGAACTTTTGCCAGGCACAGTGGAACACACCTTTGATCCTAGCACTTGGGAAACAGGCAGGTGGATCTAAGTGAGTTCAAGTCCAGCACGGTCTACAGAGTGAGTTCCAGAATAGGCTGCACAGAAAAACTTCCCTAAAATAAGAACTTCTATGTTTTTCTGTTTATTTTTCCAGACAGTGCTGGGATTAAAAGTGTATACCACAATCACCCAGGTCAAAATAAGAATTTTTTTTTTAGATTTATTTACTTAACAATGCTTCTCCTGCCTGTACACCACCAGGCCAGAAGAGGGCACCAGATCTCATTACAGATGCCTGTGATGTGGTTGCTGGGAATTGAACTCAGGACCTCTGGAAGAGCAGCCAGTGCCCTTAATCTCTGAGCCATCTCTCCAGCCCCCAAATAAGAATTTTTATTTATTTTATTAAGACATTTCCTAGAGTCAGGCAGTGGTTGTGCTCACTCTTAATCCCTGCACTCAGGAGGCAGAGACAGGTTGATCTTTGTGACTTCAAGGACAGCAAAGTCTGGTGGGGCTATTACACAGAAAAACTTTGTCTCCAAAAAAAAAAAAAAAAAAGACATTTCCTCACATTATGAAAGACTCTACCAGAAAACAAAGGCTTTTTTCATCCTTAAAAATAATACAAACAAAACAACTGGGCGGTGGTGGTGCACGCCTTTAATCGCAGCACTTGGGAGGCAGAGGCAGGCAGATCTCTGTGAATTCGAGACCAGCCTGGTCTACATGAAGTAGTTCCAGAACAGGCTCCAAAGCTACAGAGAAACCCTGTCTCGAAAAAAAAAAATAAAAAAATAAACAAATAAAAAAACTGAAAAACAAAAAACAAAAGACCTGTAGTGGCATTTCACTTATATTTTAATAAATAAAGCTTGCCTGAAGTTCAGAGAGTAAAACAGCCCCAATGGTCAGCCTTACAGAACAGGCAGTAGTAACAAACACCTTTAATCCCAATAGCCACACTAGTTTGCCATAGAAACTGGGTGGTGGTGATGGTGTACGCCTTTAATCCCAGCACTAGAGAGGATTAGAAGAAGGGAGGAGATAGTTCTCACACACACAGTCTCATTCCTGGAGGCAGGAATGCCATTTTCAGACTGAGGTCAAGGTAAGAGTCAGTGGCTGGCTGCTTTGCTTTTCTGGTGTTCAGGCTGAAACCCCAATTTCTCTCTCTCATAAACATTGGGTAGCACAAAGGTTAGAAGAAAATCACTCATAGAAAATTATTTGACTATGTACTTTGGAAAACTGCAGGCAAGGCTTACCAAATCATGTTTGTCAAAGGTGCTTTGGAGAAACAAATATGCATGATGATTTAACTCAGTAGTGCAATCAGGAGGTATTTTTAGCCTGTTGATTAAAAAATTAAGAATAAATCATTAATCAAATATTAAAATTTAATATGAAAAACCGAATAAAATAATTGAAATAAGTATTTTTGTGGGATGGCAGTATGAGCAAAGATACCATCTCTGAAGTCATATAGACATTCTCAGGGAAAAGTCTCTGGGGTGGTTATAGCATTCCTCATAAGAATTATTAATCATGTTCATCACAAAGGGACATATACATATTTTACTAAATATTATTAGGGAGGTTGAAATAACAACTTTACAAAGTCTGATTACAGGATGGAATGTGGCTCAGGTGGTAGAATACTTGTCTATGCACAAAGTTCTCAACTTCATTCCCAGAACAACATAAATTTGGTGTCATAGAATATGTCTATAATCCAAGCGATGAGAACAGGAGAATTCTACGAAGGAGGAAGCCCATTCCCCACACTCCTGCCCAGACCACCAAAGAAGCAGGATGTGACCTGCACCACCACCACCCCCACCCCGCTGAAAAAGGTACTGAGCCACATGGCTAACATAGATAAGAATAATGGGTTACTATAAGCTACAAGAGCTAATAAGAAGCCTGAGCTAATGGGCCAATCAGTTTATAACCTAATGTAGACTCGGTGATTTTTCTCTGGGACTAAACAGCTGGGGGACAGGGCTGGACAGAAACCCCAATGAGCCGGCCCTCATGTTACAACAAGAGGTGGAGACGGGGTGTGTGTGTGTGTGTGTGTGTGTGAAGCATTCAAGGGCATCTTCAGCCGGCCTATACAACATTAGACCCAATCTCTCTCTTTCTCTCTCTCTCTCTCTCTCTCTCTCTCTCACACACACACACACACACACACACACACGTACACACACGAATATGTAAAAAGGAGCCAGGAGATGACTTAGCAGCTAAAAGCAGTTGCTGAGCAAGCCTGAAAACTAAATTTGAATCCATGATATTCATGTTTAAAAAAACAGGGGACAACGAGGTAATGGTTGCCTTTAGTTCCAGCATTCAGGAAGCAGAGGCAGGTGAAACTCTATGTTTGAGGCCATTCTGGTCTATAGAGCAAGTCTGAGGACAGTCAGAGCTCCACAGAGAAATCTTTTTTTTTAAATATTTATTTATTTATTATGTATACAATATTCTGTCTGCGTGTATGCCTGCAGACCAGAAGAGGGCACAAGATCTTATTACAGATGGTTGTGAGCCACCATGTGGTTGCTGGGAATTGAACTCAGGACCTTTGGAAGAGCAGGCAATGTTCTTAACTGCTGAGCCATCTCTCCAGCCCTCCACAGAGAAATCTTGTCTTGAAAACAAACAAACAACAACAAAACAGGGGCCAAAAGATGTTACAGGTGCAGGTGTCCGTAATTCCTGATCACACTAACTAACCAAATAAATAAATAAATGTTAAAACAAAACAAAACGAAAAATATATTTGAATTAAAAAATGGCAGATGGGCCGGGCGGTGGTGGCGCACGCCTTTAATCCCAGCACTCGGGAGGCAGAGGCAGGCGGATCTCTGTGAGTTCGAGGCCAGCCTGGTCTACAAGAGCTAGTTCCAAGACAGGCACCAAAAACTACAGAGAAACCCTGTCTCAAAAAAAAAAAAAAATCAAAAAAAAAAATGGCAGATGGCAAAGACCAACACCTAACGATGTGCCCTGACCTCCAAACACGTAGTATGACACATACCTGCCCTCATACATAAACATGTTCACACATATAAGCCAAAAGCACACATGACACACATACAAATAAATATTAAAGATAGGAGCTGGGGAGATATCTCAGTCATTAAAATTCTTACCATAAAAACTTCAGAACCTGAGTTCTATCACCAGCACACATGTAAAAAAGGCAGCTATTTTTTGTTATTGTTGTTTGTTTGTTTTGCAAGATAGGATTTCTTTGTGTAGCACTTGGGAGGCAGAGGCAGACAGATCTCTGTGAGTTCAAGACCAGCCTGGTCTACAAGAGCTAGTTCCAGGACAGGCTCCAAAGCTACAGAGAAACCCTGTCTTGAAAAACCAAAAAAAAAAAAAAAAAAGAAAGAAAGAAACAAAGAAAGAAAGAATAGTTCTCTTAATGGCTCAGCAATCTCTCCAGCCCCTCCCTAATGGTAACACTGTGATGAGTTGAAATAATATGGAGATAGTATTTAACAATTGTCAAACTTAGGGAGTTAGGTACTCAAAAGACAAAAACAAAACATGCTTTCTACTTTAGAATTTTTAAAAATTGGGCTGGAGAGGAGGTGGCTCAGAGGTTAAGAGCACTGGTTGCTCTTCCAGAGGTCCTAAATTCAATTCCCAGCAACAACATGGTGGCTCACAATTGCCTATAATGAGATCTGGTGCCCTCTTCTGGCATGCAGGCAAATACGCAGGCAGAACACTGCATACATAATAAATAAATAAAATCTTTAAAAAAAATTTAAAAAATTATTTTTGTTTATTTGCTGATTTGGAGTTTTTCATTTGTTTGTTCATTTATTTTTGAGACAGGATGTCATTATTAAGACAAGGCTGGCCCAGAACTACACGGACCAAAATGACCCTGGATTCTGAAGGGACATTAGCTCACTCCAGCATGTGGCTCTGGCAAACCTTGTTCTCTCCCCCATTCCCACTGCCTTGTTAAAATCTGGTAGATTACATTCCTTTCTATTTTTAATTTCCTTTTTTTTGAACAATTTATTTATTTTTATTTTATCTGCACTGGTATTTTGCCTACATGTGTATTTGTGTGAATGTGTGAGGTGCCACATCGTCTGGAACTGGAATTACAGACAGACAGTTGTGAGCTGCCATGTGGGTGCTGAAAATTGAACCCAGGTCCTCTGGAAGAGCAGCCAGTGCTTTAACCTCTAAGCCATCCCTCTAGTCCCTATATTACATTCTTAAAGCTAGTCACCAAGGTCCTTCTATCTTCCACTTCCTTCTCCTGAGGCTGACTACCAAGGTTCATCTATCAAAGTACTGAAGTCCAGCAATCAGAAGCCCCATTTGGCTCATCTAATTAACACGCCCAGTTAAAATTAGATACTTCATCCTAACATGGGGTTTCCCCTTATATCTTTATAAACTGCCATGTTCCTATGTACCACATCTGTTACCTCTCTCTCCAGAGGCAATTCTTTGTCCTCTGTGACAAATACCTCTGCCACCTGTCCCTTGTTCCCTTCCTCTTCTCCCTCAATCTCCATCTGCCGTCCTTGTCTCTTATCCCATTCCTGTCCTCTGTCCCTCCGGGGCAAATAAATCTTTGGGCTGAGAACTTGGTCTGAGAACTTCATTGTGGGGGTGCTCAGCAGATACTTTTCCCTTTATTCTGAATACTGTCTCAGCTTCGCAAGTGCTGGGGCAAAAGGAGCATAATACCACCAAGGCTAATTTTTATTTTTAGTTGTGCTGGCTAGTTTACATCAACTTGACACAGTAGAGTTATGGAGAGGAGGGAGCCTCAATCAAGAAAACGCCTCCATAAGATCAGGCTGAATGTAAGACTACTCTTCCGGAGGATCCCAGTTTGAGTCCCAGTATCCACATGATTGCTAACAACCATCCGCTGTAATTCCAGTTCCAGGGTATCAGATGCCCTTTTTTAACCTCTGTGGGCACCAAGCATACACATGGTGCAGAGCAAAATATTCACACAAATAAAGAATTTTTAAAGTAATAATTGGAACTCAAGAGATAGCTCAGTGGGTTCAAGTTCCCGGTACACATAAAAAGTTGGGTGTCGTAACATAAACACCTACAACCCCAGGGCTAGGGTGGAAAAGAAGATTATCAAGGAGGCTTGCTGGCTGCCAAAGTTGCTCCAGGTTCAGTCAAAAACCAATCTCAAAAGAAAGAGGAGGAGAATGATGGAGCAGGAAAACCGATATCCTCTTCTGATGTCGCACTCACACACGCATCCCACAGTAATAATCTCCTGCAGAATGTATCCGTTCACGTAGCAGCATAGGGAAGATAAACTCAATCGTTCAGTATGTATATATGTATTGAATATATGTATTGAAAAACTATGTTGAACTTTAGCCGACATTCAGTTCCTTAAGATTCAACCTAGAACATAGAATTGGACCAATAATCTAATCAATTATACATATAGCTGGTGGTGCGACTCTTAGAGAAGTGGCACCTTGAAGGTAAGATATGAGTAAAAGGTAAGAAAGGCCAGAAGATATCAAGGCTCAATTATGACAGACCACAATTCCCAAAAGGAGAGAAAAGGCACCCACAACCAGTATCTCCTGAGAGGGCATCATTGAGTCTGCATTTAAGTATGTAAGATTCAAACAGTATTACCAAAGGAAAATATCTACACACATCAGTTGTTCAGGGAAAAAATGCTGAACATGAATTAAAAACAAACCATGAAAGTGATGGGGAATCGAGGCCAGCCTGGTCTATAGAGCTAGTTCAGGAAAGCCAGAGCTGTTACAGAGGAATCCTGCCAAAACAAAACAAAAAAAACCAAAGGGGGCGGGGAGCATCTTTTTTTGACTCTAAAACTAAAACTATGATTACACAGTATCCTTATTCCCTCTGTTCTCAACAAAAGTTTTTCAAAAGACTTGTAAAGTTGGGTATGGTGGCACAAATTTGTAATCCTAACACTTGAAAAGCAAAGGCAGGCAAATCTCTTAAGAGTTCAAGGCCAGCCTCGGCTGCACAGTGAAAACCCACCTTAAAACAACAAAAATTTCAACTAAGTAAATAAAGAAAGAAAAGTAGCCAGGTGGTGGTGGTTCACAACTTTAACCCAACATTTGGGAGTCAGAGGAAGGTGGATCTCTGTGAGTTCAAGGGCAGCCTGGTCTACAGAGCAAGCTGGTTTACAAAAAAGCCAGAGCTGTTCCCCAAAGAAACCCTGTCTCAAAAAAACAAAAAGAGAGAAAAAAAAAAAGGCTTTACATAGTGCTGTATTAAGTACTAACTCTCAATTGTGGATGATTTTGTTTATGACGGACATTTTCACGTGTCACAACTAAAAGAAGAGGTGTTACTGTCATTTAAACATCTGTTCACTGTGATCCTATAGTGCAGAGGACAGGTCAATCTCTACAATAAAGAATTTTCTGGTCAGGTATGGTGTCATGGCGGCACATGCCTTCAATCTTAGCACTTGGAAGGCAGAGGCAGGCAGATCTCTGAGTTCTAGGCCAGTCTGGTCTACAGTGTGAGTTCCAGGACAGCTAGAGCTAAATAGAGACTCAAAAAATTCTGTTTCAAAATGTCAGAGTGCCAAAGTTGAGAAACTGCCTATAATTCTAAATTAGTCACAAGGCACTTAAAAATTATGCATAAACAAAATAAAACTTAAAAATACTTGGCAAGTGAGATAAATCAGAAAGCTGAGGTACATACAGGGGGAATAAGTACTCAGGCGTCAGATCCAGATCATCATCATAACCAAACCGTCGAAGTACAGTCCAAGTAGTCTCATGCCTCCCCCTCTGGATAAAAAGTGTATGTAAAAAGAGAAAACCTGAAATAAAGTAAATCAGTAAATACAATTGATGTGAAGACTGTAAACTATGGCAGGGAGGAAAGCATACAATGTGAGCTGGATTTGTGAGCACTCAAGTGTCTGAAAGAGCTCATTTCAGACTCATTTCCCATAAACACCCAGCTCTGCAAGAGCAAGCAATGGACAGAAGAGACAAAGTAACATCTAAAGGAGCACAATGACAGCCAGAGCCACATGATGAAAACAAATGAGAACGATGTACAGGCCCCCTCGCTTACTTCTACAATGGAAAAGTCTGGGCTTTAATTTCATTTTTTATTATAGCACATGTAGTGTTTAGGCACTGCACTGGCCTGCCCTTAGGGTCCTGACAGGACAGTCCTCAGATGCGCTACTAAGAGCCCCTCCTGTGCACATGTGCCACTGCTCACCTTCAGTCTCTTTCTTTCTCTCCTTCTTTCTCTCCCCCTCTCTCTTCCTCTCTCCCTTTCTCTTTTGCCACTTTTGTCCCCAGGGTCTGGTCTCTACCCCCTCACTGCTCCCTTCTCGCTCCTCTTTCATTAACCCTCCTATGTGAGCCTTGTTGCACAGTGTGACTTCTCTTCATGGCATTTTTTAAAATTACAACACCATAAATCAGCAATATACTCAACAATGAACACTACAATTGGAAAATTGACTCATATACAGAGTCCCTAAAAGTAATTTCTGCCTAAAGATGGTATGTTACATGTAACATAATATGTAACATGCTTGTTGCGTGTATCTTTCCCTCATATTGTCTGCATATCTGATCTAACTAATTTCCCTACCTCTAATTTATACTGACAATAGATAATAATCTCCCACAAATACTAACATTTCCTTAATGCATAAATAATACTAATTGGAAATATTAAATTTAAAGGGGTGGGAAATGGGCAGAAATACGACTAATGCAGTGTGGGCCCTACAGGAGTAAGGCCCCTGGGGAGAAAGTGATGAAGAAGCCATCCCCTACCTCTCAGCGTCAACCCACTGTCAGCCACACCGTCACTTAAGTGCTTTCTGACCACATTCTTGACATCTTCCAGAGCTTGAGGCGCTAAAGGAGTATTGAAACAAATTCTCTAGCAAAAAAACATGAAATAAAATAAATGTAAAAACAAACCATCATATAAATCCACAAATACAAAAGTGTTTACTTTAAAAAATCTAAGTGCTTCAACCAAAATAAACAAGTAAATGCCATCTCTCTATCTCCTGTCCTACTTGGAGAAAGACACCTGTAACACTCCCCGTTCTCTTTCAGAAACACAGTCTTTGTGTGGTCACAGAACACAAAATCCAGAAAGCACAGTGCTACAGAGTTCATCATTCTTCACACACCCACTGAATACCACAACCTCAAATTATCAAAAAAGTCTCAGTTCCTAGGCATAATAGGCTTTTCATATGTTAAGATTTAATAGCTGGATGTGATTGCTTTACAAGATAAGAAAACAGGTTGCTTAGTAGCATACTGCTAATCTAATCATTCTTACTCTGAAGCTAAAGACAGTTACCTGAAAGAAGTTGAGTTCGGCATCGTTCAGAGTGCCATCATTATCTTGATCAGATATTTTAAATATACGAGTGAGGGCTTTTATACAAGCTGGTTTCATCTATACAACAGTGAGAAAAGAAACAAAAATAAAATGATTTAAAATACATTTTTCACAGACAAAGTTTAGAATTTTTGATAGTTTTTATTTAACATCAAAAACTGATAACATGGGGAGTTGGAGAGATGGCTCAGAGGTTAAGAGCACTTACTGCTCTTCCAGAGGTCCTGAGTTCAATTCCTAGCAACCACATGGTGGCTCACAATCATCTATAATGAGATCTGATGCTCTCTTCTGGCATGCAAGCAAACATGCAGATAGAACACTGTATACATAATAAATAAAATGAATCTTAAAAATAAAAATAAATAAATAACTGATAACATAAAGAAATAAACTGAAGTTAAGCAATTTCCTTTTTTTTCTTTTAAGCATAGAGGACTGAACCTATGGCTTGCTAGGCAAACACTATAGCTGTGCCATCTCCTCAATCTTTTTTTTTTTTTTTAAACTTCTGGTTTTTCAAGGCAGGGTTTCTCTGCACAGCTTTGGTACCTGTCCTGAACTAGCTCTTGTAGACCAGGCTGGCCACAGAGATCCACCTGTCTCTGCCTCCTGAGTGCTGGGATTAAGGGCATGCAACACCACCGCCCGGTTTATCTGCAATCCTTTTTTAACTTTACCCCCCATATTTTGTACATGTGCCATGGTGCTTACATGTACAAATCAGAGCACAATTTTGGCTGTCAGTGCTCAGCTTTCACCTTGTCTGAGACAGAGTCTATTGTCTGCTTATGGGAATTTTTCTTTCTCACCTTCACAGCTTGACAGAGAAGCACTGGGATTATAGACACATGCTAGTATATCCAGCTTTATGTGGGTTCTGAAGATCTGAATAGACCCTCACACTTGTGCAGCTTACTCCAGACACCTTTTTTTAATTTGTATTTTGAGCCAAGGTCTCACTTAATTGCCCAACCTTAGCTTCCCAAGTAACTGGATAATGTCCGACCCAGCACGAACAGCAAAGCAAGCCTATGACTTTTATTATGTTCTATCTCTCTCTCCCCTCCCCTTTTTTGCTGACACCTGGCCTTGCAATAATATAGCTCAGACTAGTCTCAAATTTTGAAACATCATGCCTCAGCCTGACTGCTAAGATTACAGGCATATGCCATCAGGCCTGGTTCTGTGTATGTGTGCATACCAGAATACATATATGCTGGGCATCAAACCCAGAGCCTCCTGCTAAGCAAGCACTGAGTTATAAGCTCAGGCAAAAGAACTCAATGTTTTTTATTCACTCCATGTATATGTAAAAGTTGGGTAAAAAATGAGATTATTCACAAATAGTTTACAAAATACTACTGGTTAGTAAGTATATGACTTTTACTTAGTTGCTATTATAAGATTATTTACATTTTGAAAGTAAATCTTGTCTTTTTGAGATTTATAAAACATATAAGTAACGGTGACAGAAATCTATTTGGCAAATTCCTTAATTATTTTAGGACATATAAAGGATAAAATATCTGATTACCTAAGAATAAGTTTCATGGAGCTATTGAGATGGCTTAGTCAGTACTTTCGGCAGAAGCATGAAGACCTGGATCTCTAGAAGCCATGTAAAAGCCTGGCACAGGCCCATGTCTGAAAACCTAGTGCTGGAGTAGAGACAGGCAGGTCCCTGGGCATGCTCATCAACAAGACTAGATGAAAGAGTAAGTTTTAGGTTTAGTGAGAGAGCCTATCTCAAAAAATATGAAAGAGCTGGGTGGTACTGGTGCACGACTTTAATCCCAGCATTTAGGAGGCAGAGGCAGGTGAATCTCTGTGAGTTTGAGGCTAGCCTGGTCTACAGAGAGAGTTACAGGACAGCCAGGAATGTTTCACAGAGAAACCCTGTCTTGAAAAACAAAAACAAACAAAACAAAGTATGATGGTGATTGAGGAGAAACATCCTGACATTAACCTCTGGTCACATGCATAGACAAACGCACCCCACACAAAGGTCCATACTCGTCTCCGGGGTAATCACTATCAACAATACTGAACAAAAGACTTCTGGAGACTAATGATGTAGGATGTAGTACAGTGGTAGAATGCTTGTGTAGTGCGTCTGAGGCTATGTGTTCAATCTCCAACACTATTCAGGGTAAAAAAAATCATCAGGAAGATTTTTTTTTCTGTTCAATGTAGTTCTTTTATTTTTTATATTTATCACATTATTTATTATAAATTTATATTTATTAAGTACATTCTATTTTTTATAGATTTTTTTTGAGATAGGATTTCTCTATGTCTTCCTGATAATGTAGACAGGGCTCGCTTTGAACTCAGAGATCCACCTGCCTCTGCCTCCCAAGTGCTGGGATTAAGGGCATATACTGTCACACCTGAAGGAAGAGCACTGAAGTTTATTTGAACTTGGAGGTAGATTCATTCATATTGGCTCCCTACCCTCTCTCAGCAAGAGTATGGCATAGTCAATAGAAACTGCAATAATTTCTTTAAAGTCACTTTTAGTAAAGTTTGTTATAAAGAGTGCTTATTAAGTTTTACATATATTTTCTGGAGGTAGAGTCTTTTTGTTTGTTTTTCAAGACAGGGTTTCTCTGTAGTTTTGGAGCCTATCCTGGAACTTGCCCTGTAGACCAGGCTGGCCTTGAACTCACAGAGATTGCCTACCTCTGCCTACTGATTAAAGGCCTGGAGGTAGAGTCTTATGAACCCATTTCATATCAGAGAATCAGAGAAATAAGACACCAGGATGAAATGACATATTAACTTATAATGCTATTCTCATGACTACCTAGAGCAAAATAGTAATGAGAATAGTTGTGACTACATATAATATGAAACTGAGTTTCAGCAGTAAAGATGCCTGCCTACAAGCCCAATGACCTGAGTTAGGTCCTCAGGACGAACATGGTGGAAATAAGGGAACCAACTCCCAAATGTTATTCTCTGACCTATACTCACCCATGCAGACAGACACATTGTGTACATACATACAAATAAGTGGGGGAACAAAAAAATGTTTTTAAAAATTATTTTTAATTGTGTGTACGCAGGTATATGCACTTGGAGGCCAGAGCTGTTGGGTCCCCCTGGAGATTCAGTTACAGCCATTGTGAGGCACCACATGTGGGTACTGGGCACTGAGCTCAGGTCCTCTACAAGAGTAGTGCAAACTCTTGACCCTGTCAAAAAAAAAATTCTAGTAAAGCTTAAACTTAAAGCTTGTACACATATAAAACAATATATAGTCTAAAACTTGAAAACTTTCTGTGGTACTTTATTATCAGATATACCTGTGAGCTGAGTAGCAGACAGTTTTATTCAGGGACCGGAGGAAGGGCAGGGGATCAGCAGATTAGCGGAACTAATAATAGGCCTAAGAACAGAGCAACAGTTCAAGAATTTAGAATAATCTAAGGAGGTGCTGGCATACATCTTTAATCCCAGCATTCTATGTGGTGAGTTCCAGGACAGACAGCTACACAGAGAAGCTCTGTCTCAAAAACAAAACAAAACAAAAACAAGCAAACAAACAAACAAAAAACCTAATAGAGAATTTAATGTATCACTGAGGTAAAGGCCTCTGAGGTAAATTCTAATAATTCAAAATATTTTCTAAATTTCTTTGACTATGAAATATAGCATATAGCTGGACTGGTACGGAATGCATTTGTAACTTGTTAACTTTGGTGAGACAAGCCTAGAAAGCACCAGGTTAAGAATAATTGTAAAAAACTTAAGGAATCATAAATTTGGAATAAAAATGAAAAACCATGGCCAGATTAAGGGATAACTCAAGACTATTATTCTGTCAGGACAACATAGCAAATACTTTAAGCTTTGGAGCCAAATATGCAAAAATCACAGATATCATGTAGGTTTTATTTACATAGCACAAATTCCCTTATTTTTCCTGAGAACATTTAAAATGCTAATATAGTAACAAGTGAGTATAATTTTGTCAAGTAGGTCACTAGAGAAAACAGAATTTGTCGGGCAGTGGTGGCACACTGCTAAGGTAGGAAGATCTCTGAATTTGAAGCCAGCCTGGTCTATAGAGTTCTAGGACAGCCAGAACTACACAGAGATATCCTGTCCCAAAAATACAAACATCTGGGTGTGGTGATGCTCAACTTTACTCCCAGAACTTAGGAGACAGAGGCAGGTGTATGAGTTCAAAATCAGTCTATTCTACAAAGTGAGCTCCAGGACAGGCTCCAAAGTCATACAGAGAAATCCTGTCTTAAAAAACTAAAACAATAATAAAACTTAAACAAACAAACAAACAAAGAACTCTCTTGAAGTGATCAAATTTTACTAACCTGGGATTCAACGTTAGATCAGCTGTAAATGTTTATACATCATCGCTGATCTGAAATGAGACTTCGCATGTTTTTGTTGTTTTTTTTCCTTTGTAGTGATCTCTATTGCCAAATACTGATATATATATTTATCATCATCATGTTTTTTGCTTTTTTTTTTCCTTCTTGAGACAGGGTCTCTCTATGCAGATGCTATGTAGACCAGGCTGGCCTCAAACCTGCCTCTGCCTCCTGAGTGCTGGGGTTAAAAGTGTGTGCCACCACACCTGGCTGTACAGCATGTTTTTAAATTATCTTTATTTATTCATTGGGGGTGTGGAGAAGCGTGACTGTGCCGCAGCACAAGCATGGAGGTCAGAGGTCAAGCCTCAAAAGTTGGTTCTCTCTTTCCACCATGCAGGTCCCAGGGATTGATCTCAGACTGACAGGCTTAGTAGTAAGGCACTTTATGCAATGAGACATCTCGCCAGCCCCACAAACATGATTTTAGCTGGGAAAATCCATGAGTTGGAAGGCATCTATAGATGTATTAGACTCCTCCCTTGGCTCTGTATTTGAGGATGTGACGACACTGCAAGAGTCATCGCTTCCAGTTAGAGGTCTGTGAGAAAATCAACTACAGAGGGAGATGGACTATGGAGTGTGGAAATACCTGGGGCCTGCATCAAAACCTAAAGAACAATGCTGCCACTGAGGTCTGGGTTTACAAGTTGTAAGTGCTTTGCTACTGAACACCCCCTTGCCACCTGTCTAGCACTGGAATGGGGGTGGCACTCGGGAAGTGAGCAGGACACTAGGCAGCAGAGGGGCTGGCAGTACTGAACAGCAGCACTGCTGGGACTGCTCACCACAGCCACAAACATAAACAAGGATGACTGGTACACTAATGGGACACAGTTTTTACATATCACAAAACACAGTTCATTTTGACTTTTTTCAATAATTAAAAATACATAAAATGTATTCATAGCTCATAGGTTGTAAAAAAGCCAAGTTTTGGTTCTCAATTTGCCAACTACTTAACAATATTATAAACTTCAAATTTTTATTTAGTTTTAGATTTCTTTCTGTGTGTCTGTCTGTCAACACGCCACCTATGTGAGTGTGCCTGAGAAGGACAAGGATGTGGGCACGAGGGTCTGAAGTCAGGACTTCTGGAAAACAAGGAAATACTCTTAAAGGCTGAGCCATCCTTTCAGTCCTCCAAAATTTTATTTCACCTCTGGACAGTGCTAGGACTAAGGAATTAAGGAATCCTAGCACAGGGAAGGCAGAGGCAGGTGGATCTTACAAAAGTGAATTCAAGGACAGACAGAGCTACACAGTGAGACAAACAAACAAACAACAACAATAACCAAAAAAAAAAAAAGAGAGAGAGTTGGCTCAGCAGTTAAGAGCACTTGTTGCTTTTGCAGAGGACCCAGGTTTGATTCCCAGTCACATGCTGGTTCACAATCATCTGTAATTTCAGTTACAAGGGATCTGACATACTCTTCTAACCTTCTCAGAACCAGGCATCACATGGTATACATACATACACACAGATAATATATTCACATATACAAAGTAAGTAAATCTAAAATTGTTTTTAAAAAATACCTCAAGCCGGCCGGTGATGGCACATGCCTTTAATCCCACCACTCAGGAGGCAGAGGCAGGCAGATCTCTGTGAGTTCAAGGCCAGCCTGGTCTACAAGAACTAGTTTCTTTGTAGGATTGCTACAAAGAAATCCTGTCTTGAAAAACAAAAAACAAACACAACAACAAAAACCTCAATAAAAATTAGTCTAGGGCTGGAGAGATGGCTCAGAGGTTAAGAGAATTGATTGAGCCAGGCAGTGGTGGTGCACGCCTTTAATCACAGCACTTGGGAGACAGAGACAGGCAGATCTCTGTGAATTTGAGGCCAACCTAATCTACAGAGCGAGTTTCAGGACAGGGTCCAAAGCTATAGAGAAACCCTGTCTCGGGGTGGGGGGAGAAAAGAAAAAGGGAGCACTGGCTACTCTTCCAAAGGTCCTGAGTTTTAAGTACCAGCAGGTACATAACGGTTCACAACCATCTGTAATGAGATCTTCTGGTGTCCAAGCACACATGCAGACAGAACACTATATAATAAATAAATCTTTAAAAAATAATAAAATAAAATTAACCTAACTAAAAAGTGGGCATAAGTCCTTGAGGAAATATTTCTCCAAAATAGATATATAAAAACTGTTTAAGATTATTAGCCATCAGGGTAATATAAATTAAAATAACAATGAAATAAACTGGTATTTTCTCTTTTTTTTAGTTTATTATTTTCTTTTATGTGCATTGGTGTTTTGCCTGCATGCATGTCTGTGTGCTGTGTGTGGATGTCAAATCTTGGAGTTAGACAGTGGTTAGCTATCATGTGGGTGCTGGGAATTGAATCTGGGTCCTCTGGAAGAGCAATCGGTGCTCTTAACTGCTAATCCATCTCTCCAGCTCCAAAGTGATATTTTCTAGGATGAATGTAATAAACCAAAAGACCAAAAGCATAGATGACTGCTGGCAAAGATGTAAATAAATTAGAAATTTCATTTGGGTATGGCAGTCAATACCAGTAATCCTAACACTTGGGAAAGAAAGGTAGGAGAATCAGAAACTCCAAGTCATACTCAGCTATACATCACATAGTATAAACACGCCCCAAGATGCATGAGAATGAGAGAATGGGGGGAGAGGACAGAGACAGAAACAAAGTGGTGGCACACATCTTTAATCCCAGCACTTGGGAGGCTGAGGCAGGGGGAATCCCTGAGAGTTCAAGGCCAGACTGGTCTACAAAGTAAATTTTAGACAGTCAGAGATACGAGAGAGAGAGAGAGAGAGAGAGAGAGAGAGAGAGAGAGAGAAATAGGAGGGAAGGGGAAGAGAGAGGAGGGGACGGGAGAAGGAAAATGGAAGGAGGAAGGGAAAAGAAGAGAAAAAGAAATTGGATATTGCACGACAGTGGTGGCCCACTTCTTTAATCCCAGTACTAGGGAAGCAGAGGCAGGCAGATTTCTGTGAGTTCGAGGACAGACTAGTCTATAGGATGAGTTCCAGGATAGTCAAAGCTACATGGAGAAACCCTGTCTCAAAAACCAAACAAACAAAAATTAAACCTTTATATGGCAGGTGGGAATGGACAATTTCGCTGCTACTGCAGGAATATCTATTTGGTGGTTCCTCCCTTAGTTAAACATACAATGGTCTCGTTACTTATCGAAAAAAACTGAAAACAGGTGTTTCAAGAAAAAAACAAAAACCTTGTGAACAAGTTAACATTAACAGCAGTCTATTCACAATAGTCAAAAGGAAGAAACTACTTCAGTAGACACCAAAGGATAAAGAAGAGTTGTTCTCTCCATATGATGACATTTTATTTAACTAGAAGAAATTAAATAGATACACACTACAACATGAGTAAACCTTGAACACAGTGCTAGTGAAACAAAGAGAGAATTAAAAGCTACTCATTGGTGACAACACTGTCGGGGAGAGACAAAGTGGATCAGCAGTTGCCAGGGGTGGGACAAAGAGGGCGGGGTGTGTGTGTGTGTGTGTGTGTGTGTGTGTGTGTGTGACTGCTAACAGCCACAAGGTTTCTCTGGGGAGTATATAAGGCAGTGGAATTGCTTATGAGGTATGTAACTTTCTGAATATACTAAAACTCAACTGTATGCATGAAAGATATAAACTTTGTGTTACAGATCTTTAAGAAATCAGTTTTAAATCTATTGCAATTTTTTATTAAATTCTGGGTATTTCTCAATGGAATTACTGTATTTCTTAGCTATGAAAGCATATCCAAGTTATATCACATGTACCCACGAAAATAACTTTTAAGAGATCCGAGAATGTAGCTCAAGGGTAGCACACTCACTTCTTACTATGCATGAAATGAGATCAATTACTGAAACAAAAGAAAAAAACAAAATTCTACCCAAGTTTTTGCTTAGATTCATAGATTTTTTTTTTTTTCAGGCTGATGATACCGATTAGCGGGTAAAGAGTATCGGCTACCAAGTCTGACATTGAACTTAACAGAGGAGAGAGAACTGACAACCACAAGCTGCCCGCTGACCTCTATAGGCACGTCATGGCACACATCCAACTCACAAAATAAATACACAGAAAATTAAGGGAGAAGTTCATCGATTTTATAGCTGTCAAGTAAGTAAACAATTAATTGAGTCTTGGCTGTTTTGTTAGTATCGCCAGTTCTGTGTGTCGGTGGCACTATCTGAAAGAATACTGAAACTGGAAACTTTATGGAGACACAATGTCAGTGTCCCTAAACCAGAACACTCAAATTAACAATTTAATAAGCAACACAATTCGATCTCAATAGCGTCATCTTTTAAAATGTTTAACAATACTAAAACCCACAACCATATTGTATCATTCAGGCCAACAGAGCACAGCCTGGGGTTACCTCTTTCTCCTCTGGGCAGTAAAGAGGCCCTGTAGGGTGAAGAACAGCTTTCTGTGCATAATAAAACAGCTCTGATATATTCTTCAGGTTTTTTGCTGAACACTAAAAAAAAAAAAATAAATAAATAAAAAATAAAAGTTTTAAATTTTAAAAATTTTAAACTCTGAAGTCAGTTATGATAGTGAAAAACAATTCCTCCTTGGAACCCCTCCCATTCTCAAGACTTCTCAATTTCTCTTACTTCAGCTATATCCACTCGGTTTAGTGAGAAAAAAAAAAGCCAGCAAGTTAAGAGTTAAGGTTCCTTGAAGAAACGGAAAAATAAATTTTCCTTTGTAGAAAGTACCAATATCTCCATAGAGCTTTAGAGGAAAACTTTTAAATTCTATGTTTTATTTGGTTTATATGACTTCACAAATAACAGAAAATTTACTCCATCCCACACAATCCTGCTTCCCATGAGGCGTACCTCCACACAGGTTTCTATTTCTGTATATTGGTTCATAATAGGAAGGATGGTCTCCATACTACTATATTCCACCAGATCAGATTTGTTCCCAACCAATATCAAAGGCAGCCTGAAATAAACAGGGCATTAATGCAATAAAGAAAAAAAGATGTTAGATTTATATTTTCACTTAAATCATTACCCATTCTAACTAAAAAATTTTATCTAGCCTTTCCAACATAACTTCTCTACTATTCTCTCTCTCTCTCTCTCTCTCTCTCTCTCTCTCTCTCTCTCTCTCCACACACACACACACACACACACACGAGGCAAAGGCCCCTAGAGAGTAGGTTCATTCAATCAGTCAATACCTATTTCAAGTCACAAACTCTTCTAAGTATCTAAGTATGAAGGGCATTTAGAAAAACGTTCCTGACTGGGTGGGGGTGATCAGGTACAAACCAAAAATAAACTGCAGGCTTATGAAAAAAGTTACTGAAAAATATAAGGTTTATACAGGTATGGCAGTGTATGCATATAATGTCAGCAATTGGGGGGCTGAGGCAGGAGGATTTTGAGTTTAAGACCAGTTTACACTACACAGGGAAAGCCTGTCTCAAAACAAATAATAAGGTGAAAAAGTACAGCAGTCTGGGGAAGATCAATACTTAGGAAAGTAAGTGTCCTCAAGTGCTTCAAGGAAAGAAAACGTGAAAATCAAGGACAAGTTCACCCATGACTGCATTTACACACACCACAGCTTCAAGTGACAAAAGACATTTGCACATGACACCACAAAGGCCACCAGCAAAGCATACTGGTATAAACCTTTCATCCTGACTACCTGGAGACAGAAGCAGGAAGATTACAAGTTTGAGAATAGCCTGGGAAATATAGTGAGAGTCTACATCTGTAAAATGAAATGAGATTAAATAAAAATAAAACAAGGTCCACAAAGCAGCCACAGTATTTTAGTGAAAATTTCTAAATTTAGCCAAAGTTTCTAAATTCAGTGGCAAAAGTTGGCTCTTCCTAGATACTGGCCAAAGCATGCTTTTCTTCAGAAAGGTCTTCCTAGAAGTAGCTCCAACAAGGAGAGAGTGGCAAGAGCATGTGGGCATTGCGGCCTTTAAGGCATCGCTGTCCAACACAACATTCTAGGATGATGGTCTTTTTTCTTTGCTTTTTGAGACTGGGTCTTCCTAAATAATCCTGGCTGTCCTAGAACTCGATATATAGACTGGCTAAAACTCATAGAGTCCCTTGTGGGGACTAAAGGCATTGGCGACCCTCCTGAGAAGCACTGTTACCGTGACCACTAGTCACAGACGGCACTGCGCTTCTGAAATGTGGACGAGCATATCGGGGGAATTAGAATTGAGTTTTATTTCATTTCAATTAATTGAAATTTCAACAAAGACAAGTAGCTAACAGCACTGGACAGCTGAGAGTCACTCTTTTCTTTTAATTTGTCAGTAACTCACTGTAAAGATTAAGAAACAACAAAGAGGAGCTGGAGAGATGGCTCAGAGGTTAAGAGCGCTGGCAGCTCTTCCAGAGGTCCTGTGTTCAATTCCCAGCAACCAAATGGTGGCTCACAGCCATCTATAATGAGATCTGGCGCCCTCTTTTGGCCTGCATGCATACAGACAGAACATTGTATACATAATAAAGAAATAAATCTTAAAAAAAAAAAAAGAAAGAAAGAAACAATGAAGAGTCAACACAGAGCTGAAGGCCCTAAGTCAGTTTCCCATCCATAAGGAAGAAAGACAGGGGCATCAGATTTCCAGAGTAGGAAAGAACAGAAAAAGCTCAAGAAGAATTCTAAAAAACTGAGCCAGGAGCCAGATGTAAACAATTAATATTTAAAACACGATTTCCCTAACATTTAAAAAGATTAAAATAGGAGCTGGAGAGATGGCTCAGTGCTCTTCTAAAGGACCTGGATTTTGCTCGCAGCACCCACATGGTAGGCTTACCAACAATTATAACTCTAGTTACAGAGGATCTGATGGCCTCTTATAGCCTCTGCAGCATGCACAAAGTGCAACAAACTTCACACATACATATAAAATAAAACAAGTAAATAAGTCATTTTTTAAAAAAATGATTAAGATGTTGAGCCAGAAGTGGTGGTACAAACATGTGACACCAGCACTCAGGAGGCAGACAGGTCTTTGTGAGTTTGAGTTCAGCCCAGACTACAAGGTGAGAACCTGTCTCAAAGGTTAAAATAGATAGATAGATAGATAGATAGATAGATAGATAGATAGATAGATAGGTGACAGATAGATAGATAGATAGATAGATAGATAGATAGATAGATAAAAGGCTGAAGGCCAGGCATAAATGCACAAGAGGCAGACACCTTTAATCCCAGCACTTGGGAGGTAGAGGCAAGTGGAGCTCTGAAGTCAAGTCAGTCTATATTGTGAGATTTTATCTTAAAAAACAACAATAACAAAAAAAAACAGAAGGAAGGGAGAAAAAGAGAAAGGGAAGAAAAAGAGAAAAAGAAAGAAAGAGGAAAGAAGGATAGTAAAAATAATGTTCGTCCAATTAAATATTGGAAGGAAATTTTTTTTGACTTAAAAGTGAAATCATCTGCTTGGTGGTGCGGCGCATGTATTTAATCCTAGCACTCAGGAGGCAGAGGCAGCAGGCAGATTTCTGTGGGTTTGAGACCAGCCTGGTCTACATAGTGAGTTCCAGGAAAGCCAGAAACACACAGTGAAACCCTGTCTTGAAACACCAAAAAGAACTGAAAACATCTATACAGAGAACTACCAGTCTATGTTCTCCTGACTTCTTCCCCACCACACTTGTATCTTCCAAGGAACTGCACAGAACCTCCCTGCATGAATTCCTAAATGAAGATTTCCAGAGCATATTAGAGAAGTTATATATAAGCTATCTAATTTGATTTTTTTTTTTTGAGACAGGGTTTCTCTGTAGCTTTGAAGCCTGTGCTGGAATTAGCTCTTGTAGACCAGGCTAGCCTCAAACTCACAGAGATCCATCAGCTAATTTGATTCTTGATACACCCACACGCATCCAGGACAGATATTAACCTTTATCCCCATTACAGATGAGGAAACTAGAGAGTCAAATGAAGTCAGAGGCTTACAGTTTCTAGTGGCCAAACCAGATCTCAAAGGTTGCTCAACATTTTCCAAGTCCTATGCTCTGCCCAGTGTACACCATGAGCAATCAGCAATTCCACACCTCATTAGAGAAACAACTCAAAAGAAGGCACATAATGCTAGCAAAGAGAGACTCCTAAACAGACTCAAGCAGCAGTCTGTGATCAGAAACAGACGGTTACTAAAACATTTAACCTGTCAGTAATTGCAAATCTTCAGTGTCAGAGCTGTTCTCTGCTTTGCTCTCAAATCTGTTTCTAATCACTCCTGTCCCTGGCAAACGTATGTGGTGGCATATGAAGGTAGGTAAACAGAGAAAAACTGACAAAAACCAGTGTAGAGGGCCAGGGACATGACTCAGCAGATAAAGGCACTTGCTGCTGCCAACCCTCAATTCCATTCTGGAACCAAAAATAAAAGGGGAGAACAAATCCATTTTGGTTTGCTCCTCCTACCCCACACACCCCACATCCCAAGAAAGGGATTCTCTACGTAGTTCTGGATGTCCTGGAACTCCATTTTTTTAAAAAATGAGATAGCTTTTTTTTAAACAGGGAGATATATATATATATATATATATATATATATATATATATATTTGATTCTTATTGAGCTCTACATTTTTCTCTGCTCTTCTCCCTGCCTCTCTCCTCCCTTTCAACCTTCTCCCAAGGTCCCCATGCTCCCAATTTACTCAGGAGATCTTGTCTTTTTCTACTTCCCATGTACATTAGATCCATGTATGTCTCCCTTAGAGTCATTGTTGTCTAGGTTCTCTGGGATTGTGATTTGTAGGCTGGTTTTCTTTGCTTTATGTTTAAAAACCACTTATGACTGAGTATATGTGATAATTGTCTTTCTGGGTCTGGGTCTCAATTTTACTGGGATTTTGATGGGCATTACATTGAATCTAGATTGATTTTGGTAAGATTGCCATTTTTACTATGTTGATTCTGCCTATCTAATAGCATGGGAGATCTTTCAACTTTCTGATGTCTTCTTCAATTTCTTTCTTCAAAGATTTAAAGTTCTTGTCTTACAAGTCTTTAACTTGTTTGGTTAGAGTTACTCCGAGATATTTTATGCTGTTTGTGGCTATTGTGAAGGGTGATGTTTATCTGATTTCTTTCTCAGCCCATTTATCATTTGTGTACAGGAGGGCTACTGATTTTTTTTGAGTTAATCTTGTATCCTGATACATTATTGAAAGTGTTTATTAGTTGTAGAAGTTCCTTGGTAGAATTTTTGAGGTTGCTTATGTAAACTATCATATCAGCAAATAGTGAGTTGGTTTTTTTTTTTTTTTGGAGGCAGGGTTTCTCTGTAGCGTTGGAGCTTGTCCTGGAACACTAGCTCTTGTAGACCAGGCTGGCCTCGAACTCACAAAGACCTGCCTGCCTCTGCCTCCCAAGTGCTGGGATTAAAGGCGTGTGCCACCACCACCCAGCTGATTTGCCAGTATTTTTGCATTAATGTTCATGAGTGAGATTGGGCTGTAATTCTCTTTCTTAGTAATGTCTTTATGTGGTTTGGGTATCAGGGTAATTGTAGACTCATAAAAAGAGTTTGGCAAAATCTGGAACTCAATTTGTAGACCAGGCTGGCATCAAACTCAAGACATCCACTGGCCTCTGTCTCCTCAGTGCTGGGATTAAAGGCATGTATCACCAACACCCACCTAGATATATTTATTAGTTTATGTGAGTGTTTTGCCTGCATGTATACCTGTGTACCAAACTTTTGCCTGGTGCCTGAGGAGGTGGTGAGTCTGTGTGGGCACCGGGAATTCAATCCAGGTCCTTTGAAACAACAAGTGCTCTTAACCACTTCAGCCCTAAATCCAGCATATCGCACTCTGACACCTACGTGTGCACACACATACACAAATACACACAACACAAATAAATAAATATTTGAAAGAAAAACCAAATTGGGAACATGTTAATAACCAGTAGATCTAAGTAAAGACTTAACAGATATTCTTGTTACTGTTTCTTACATCTTTTCTCTAAGTTTGAAATTTTCAAAAAAAAAAAAAAGTTTGAAAAAAAATACCTGCTGTCTTTGTCTGTTCTTTCATTTATGAGAGGAATCCATCGGCTTGTTACCTAAAATGAAAATAAGTAGTAGTTACGCCATGATGTAGATCTTCTTTGAAAAGCTGCACACCTTTAATCCCATCACTCAAGAGGCAGAGGCAGGGAGATTTCTGAGTTTAAGGCCAACCTGGAGTTCCAGGCCAGACAGGGTGGCATAGTGAGAGTCAATAGTTAAAAAAAAAAGAAAAGGGCGGGCGGTGGTGGCAGAAGCAGGCAGATCTCTGTGAGTTCGAGGCCAGCCTGGTCTACAAGAGCTAGTTCCAGAACAGGCTCCAAAGCCACAGAGAAACCCTATCTCGAAAAACCAAAAAATAAAAAATAAAAATAAAAATGTGACAGGCCAGGCGGTGGTGGCAGATGCTTTTAATCTCTGCACTCAGGAGGCAGAGACAGGCAGATCTCTGTGAGTTCAAGACCAGCCTGGTCTACAGAACAAGTTCCAGAAAAGGTTCCAAAGCTACACAGAAACCCTGTCTCATGAGGCTGGAGAGGTGGCTCAGCGGATAAGAGCACTGGTTGCTCTCTCAGAGGTCCTGAGTTCAATTCCCAGTAACTATATGGTGGCTTACAACCATCTGTAATGAGATTTGGTGACCTCTTCTGGCCTGCAGGCAGAATACTGTATACATAATAATAAATAAAATTAAAAAAAAAAACCTGTCTCGAAACTCACTCCTGCAAAAAGGTGGCAGAACAAAAAAGGAAAAGCATACTTTTCTAAAAATTATTATTTTATGATTATGAATGTTCTGTCTGCAAGTGCATGCCTGGTGCCCAGAGGCCAGAAGAGGGTGTCAGAGCCCCTAGAACTGAAATGGAGTTACAGATGAAGAGTAGCCTCTGAGTCACTTTATCCTGAGTCATATCTCCTCTACTTTGTTAAGAGTCCTTAATGTCCCACTAAAACTAGGCATGGTAGCACATATTTGGAATCCCAGGCTAAAGCAGGAAGATCATGATTTCTAAGACAGCCCAGGCTACAGAGTAAGACCTTATCTTAAAATCAAAAAAAAAAAATCTGGAGCAGTGGCAGAGCGCGCCTTTGATCCCAGAACTCTGGAGGCAGAGGTACGTGGATCTCTGTGATATCTAGGTTAGCCTGATCTTCAGAGCTGGCTCCAAGAGACAACCAGGGCTACATAAAGAAACCCTGCCTTGAAAAACAAAATCAAAAGAATCCACCTCAAAATAAATAAATAAACCATATCACATTTAATTTAAATATAGAGAAAATTTACATATACCTTATCAATAGAATGTTTATTGTTAACAGCATAAACTATGCAGATGACATTAGCCTAGAAGAAAAATTAATAAATTAATGGCATGTTGAAATAAAATATACACAACAGGATTTAATTATCAACCACCTAAGATTTGAGCCAAAGGAAGAATTTTTTGAAGAAGAAAAGCCTGTCTATAAGAAAGTATCCCTCAAGAACTAGAGCAAAAAATATAGACTCAAATACCAATGATAACAACAAAGAGTTGAGAAATTTCTGTTAAACTTGAGCATGGTAGTACATGCCTATACAGCACTCAAGAAGTGGAGGCAGGGGGTTCAATACAAGCCTTAACTTCACTGGGAATTCAAGAACAGTCTGAGCTACAAGAAACTGTCTCAATCCACAACTGCTCCTACGAAGACAGACTCACAGGATTATCACTGTTCATGTACATGTGTACACACACACAAAATGACTTTTTTACACATACCTGTGATATTTCTTGATGAAGTTGTTCATCACTCTGTTCTGCTTCTATAAATGATAAAAGTCAGAATTTTGTATTTTAAAAATTTTCATAATAGTCAAGCCAAAATTTAAAAAAAAACCTATGTAATATGCACCTAAAGAAATAGACATAGATGGTTCTGCAGTTAAGAGCACTTGTTGCTCTTTCAGAGGACCATAATTTGGTTCCCAGCAGCCACACAGCAGCTCATAACTCTCTATAACTCCAGAGTCAAGGGATCCAACAACCTCTTCTGGCCTCCATAAGCACTAGGCATGCATGTGATACATTTACATACGTACAGGCATAGATACATACTCATAAAAATCAATAAATATTCAAAATGATATAGTATAGAACAAGTTAAGTTACCAAAATAACAGTGATCCAGAAGAAAAAGCTGAACCAAGATAAGAAGGTGGTTAGTAAGGAAGGAGTATTGGAGAGGATTCCAGCACTGAAGGGCAGAGGCACTGTATCAAAGATCTAGGCCAGTATCTGGTTTAGAGTTGAAAAAGGATCAGGAGGCCGAGTGGTGGTGGCTCACACCTTTAATCCCAGCACTCAGGAGGCAGAGGCAGGAGGATCTCTGTGAGTTCGAGGTCAGCCTGATCTACAGAGTGAATTCTAGGACAGTCAGGGCTGTTACAGAGATACTCTATCTTGAAAAAGAAGAAAGAAAGAAGAAAGAGGAAAGAGGAAAGAGGAAAGAGGAAAGAGGAAAGAGGAAAGAGGAAAGAGGAAAGAGGAAAGGAAAGGAAAGGAAAGGAAAGGAAAGGAAAGGAAAGGAAAGGAAAGGAAAAGAAAAGAAAAGAAAAGAAAAGAAAAAAGAAAAGAAAAGAAAAAGGGCAAGGCAAAAGAGATCAGCAACTCGAGAAGAAGACTGAGTACTTCGGAGCCAGAAGCTCAGACAAGAATCTGGACACAGAGCCCAAGACTAGACACTATCAGCATAGTGGATAGGAGCAAAAATAACAAAGGCCCAGAGGTAAAACTACAGCCTGAGAATGAAGAAAGAACTTTCCTTTCTTGGCTGGTAAGACGACTCAGTGGGTAAGAGTTCTTGCTGCCATGCCTGAGTTCGATCCCTGGACCCAACATGGTGGAAGAAGAGACTCAAATCCAACAAGGTATCCTCTGACCTCCACACATACTGTAGCTCACTGATGTCCACACACATACTAAATAAGTAAATACACTCAGTAATATGTATAGTTTGACAATTATCAAAAACAGTAAGATGAACTCTGTGTACATATCTGTGCATGCACATGTGTATGGAAACTAGACATTGATGTTGGTGTCTTCCTCTATCATTCTCACTCTATTTTTCCAGACTGGTATGTTTACTGAACCTGCAGCTCACAAACTGGCTCAACTGGTTGGCCAGTGAGCTGAAATGTGCCGGGTTCTGTCTCTTCCCAGTGTGGGCATTACTGTCAAAGTGCCCAGCTACAGATACCTGAACTCAGGTCCTTAAGCTTGCTCAGCAGGGCCTTCACTTGCTGAGCAATCGCCTCAGCTCCCAAAGTAGCCATCTTGTTGAACTTTTGTTACATATAGAATTCAACAAATCCTGGCGATCAAAATCAGGGCTAGGAAAATACTTTGTAAATGAGTTACAGCCACACCCCCTCAATGAATTTAAAATTCAGAACCTACTTTTTTGAATATGTATGTGTGTAGGTATATATGCATATGTATATGCACATTCACATTTGTGTGACTATAAGTGTACGGGTGTACACACCGCATGTGTCTGCAGTGGCCAAAGGCACTGGATAACCCTGATGCTGGAGTTACAGAAGGTTGCAAGCCATTCGATGTGTGTGCAAGGGATTGGATTCAGGTCCTCAGCAAGATTTAGTATATGACCTAGCCAAGTGGTGATGGCACACACCTTTAATCGCAGCACTCAAGAGGCAGAGGCAGGCAGATCTCTAAGTTGAGGCCAACCTGATCTACAGAATAAATTCCAGGACAGCCAGGGCTACACAGAGAAACCGTGTCTCCCCCCTACCCCCAAAAGAAGAGTAGTATATGATTTTGTTTTTGTTTTTATTGAGCTATACATTTTTGTTCGCTCCTCTCCCTTCCTCCCCTCTCCCCTTCTACCCTTTTCCATGACCTCCAATCTCCCAATTTACTCAGGAGATCTTGTCTTTTTCTCCTTTCTATGTAGATCTATGTATGTCTCTCTTAAGGTCCTCTTTGTTGTCTAGGTTCTCTGAGGTTGTTAACTGTAGACTGGTTTTTCTTTGCTTTATGTCTAAAAGTCACATATGAGTGAGTACATATTATATTTGTCTTTCTGGTACGGGTTACCTCTGTCAATATGGTTTTCTCTAGAGCCATCCATTTGTCTGCAAATTTCAAGATGTCATTATTTTTTACCACTGAGTAGTACTTCATTGTGTAAATGTACCAAATTTTCTTTGTCCATTCTTCAATTGAGGGGCATCAAGGTTGTTTCCAGGCTCTGGCTATTATGAGGAATGATTGAGCAACCTTTGGGTATATACCCAAAAGTGATATTGCTGGGTCTTAGTGGTATGTGGTCTTAAACACTGAACTTTTAAACATTTTTAAAAGCTCAGGTAAGTTCTATTTTCAGGGCTATTAAAAATTAACTCCAGAGCCTCACTCACAAGAGACCACCAATTACCTGAGTAATCAACAATGTGTGTTGGAACTCTCTCAGGGGTGACATCAGCTGGAATGGTGATTTCTTCTGCCCGAGGAGGAACCTTTATTTAAAAAACAAACACAAAAAAGGATAAATGTGGAGAAATTATCTATCAAACTTACTAACAGAGCATGTAGATTTATCTATATCAGGCTGTTCTTTGAAAGCTACTATGTTAGGTATGCACTACATTCTAAAATGCTTTCATTGGGGTGCTTTATCATATAAAACTACAAAATAACCACATTTTTTAAAAAAGTATTTTTTATTTACATTGGTGTTTTGCCTGCATGTATGTCTGTGTGAGGGTGTCAGGTTCACTAGAACTGCAGTTACAGATAGTTGTGAGTTGTGGTTGCTGGGAGTTGAACCAGATCCACTGGAAGAGCAGTCGGTACACTTAACTGCTGAGCCATTTCTCCAGCCCCATAAAAACATTTTTTAAGGAGCAGCAAGATGGCTAAGTAGGTAAAGATGCTTGCTGCTAAGTCCAACTACCCGAGTAACCAGACCGTTGATTCCCGAAACCCTCATGGTGGAAAGAGAGAACCTGCTCCCACAAGTTGTCCTTTTACCTCCAAATGTGCACATAGAGATAGATAACTGTAGTAGTACCAAAGAGTTCCATAAAAGCCCAGAATGGAGTATAACAAAGGTTTATTTAGTTGGGGATAAGTTCACAGTGCACTGGGAACTGGAACCAAATCCAGCAGAGAAGAGGGACACACACACACGCTTTTTGTCTGCACTTACAGTGCATGAAACCAGGCCCAAAGTGGGCAGGCATCTTAAAGGCTATAGGCTGAAGGCGTTCCCACAACAGATAACAAATAAAAATGTAATAAAAACTAACAAACAAAATAAAAAAACAAGAAAAAAATAAGTTTCCAGCAGAGATATAGCACAATGGTAAAGTGCTTACCTAGCAAAAGTCTAGCCCTAGGACACAGTCAGAGGCCATAATAAGGACATAAGTTTTTCACAAACTTAAAACAATTCTTAATTTGGTATTCAAATATTAGAGTGGTTTTTTTTTTTTAATGTATGGTTCTCAGGGCCTGGAGAGATGGCTCAGAGGTTAAGGGCACTGGCTGTTCTTCCAGAGGTCATGAGTTCAATTCCCAGCACCCACATGGTGATTCAGTACCATCTATAATGAGATCTGGTGCCCCCTTCTGGCATATGTATACATAATAAATTAATTAATTAAAAAATATGATTCTCATTCTGTTTTGTTGAGAATTTAAAACACTTTACAAATAAGGAGCTATGTTAACCCAAGGCAGTCCTGACGAGTGTAACTCAGGGGTGGAGAACTTATCTAGCACATGCAGCTTTGGGTTTAATCCTCAGCCTGACAAAACCCACAAAAACACAAAACAAAATGTCAACCTTCAAGGTAACCAATAAATATTAATTTTATGTAGGCTAGATAACAGGTTGGCTACAGTAGCCTGTGTTTAATAATTCCACATTTTAGCAAGATGCATAGTTTTAACAAAATTGCAAAGTGTGGTGGCTTAATCCTTTCTTTTTGATTAATTATCTTTTGTGTGTATGGGTTCTGCATACATGTGTATCTGTGAATCACAAGCATGCCTGGTGTTCTGGAGGCTAGAAAAGGGCCTGGTTCCCCTAGAGCTTGAGTTATAGACAGTTATGAGCCACTCTATGGGTACTGGGAATCAAACCCAGGTACTGTGGAAGAGCAGTCAGTGCTCTTGACTGCTGAGCCTTTTCTCCAGCCCCAACTGCATGATTTTCAATTGGGGGAAAACCCCATATTCACACAAAAGAAGAATACCCTTAATTTTAACTTAAGTTAAACATTTAAAATTTATTTCTTCTCTTCTTCCTCTTCTTCTTTTTCTCTCTCTGAAACTCTTTCTCTCCCTTCTCTTCCGCTGTTCCTGTCCCTAGATGCCAGTCTTCCCCCACCCTTCTCTCTTAATAAGACTTCCCACATTAAAAAAAAAAAATATTTGAGACGGGATCCCACTATCTCATTATGCAGTGCTAGCTGGACTGGAACTCACTGTGATTCATTAAATGTGCTTATTTATTTGTGGGCATGGGTATCGTAGCGTACAAATGGAGATCAGTGTGGAGTCAGCTTTGTACTTCCACCATGTAGGTAAGTCCTGGGAATTAAAATCAGGTTGTCAGCCTTGGCAGCAGGTGCCTTTTCCCACTCAGCCATCTTGCTAGCTCCTTAGCAGAGAATTTTATATATTATAACCTAAATAATTTTAAATTAATGTTAATGATTCCACAATATACTCCATTTTTCAAATGAACAGATTACTATTTGATTCTTTGTTAATGCTAGGGGGAACAAAGAAAATAAGCAGCCATAGAATTATGAATGCTGAAAATGCTACCAATGAGAGATAAAGCTCTTGCTTGCTATGTTTGAGACCCTGGATTCAACCCCAGCCACAAAAATCCAGAAAAACAAAGACACCGCCTAGCTCAGCAATAAAACCATAAAGCTATGTCTTTCTAAGAAGAGTAAGGAAAGGGTAAAGGCAAACTCTAACATTCATTTTATTTTTACTTGTGTGTATGTATGCACATGCACTTATATGTCACAGGTGTTGGGGGAGAGGTGGAGTGCCGTGAAGAGTATGGACACCCAGGAGCTAAAATTATAGTTATGAGTCATCTAACACGGGTGCTGGGAATTGAATGCAGGTCCTCTGGAAGAACAGCAAGTGCTCTTAGGTACTGAGCTATCTCTCTAGCCTCAGGTTCTGACATTAATAATACTTTGGAAGAAACAAAAGATAAGCCAGGCCTGTAATCTCACTATTTGGGAGGCAGAGGTGGAAGGATCAGAAAAAGGTTCAGGATCAGTCATGCCTGCATAGTAAGTTTGAGGCCAACCTGTGCTATGCAGACTGTGCCTCAAAAAATAAACAGAATAAACTAATGATAACAAAATCCAAAAAAAATTTTTTAAATTTTTTTAATTAATTTATTTTTTTGAGATAGGATTTCTTTGTATAGCATTGGAGCCTGTCCTGGAACTCGCTCTGTAGTCCATGCTGGCCTCGAACCTCCACCCGCCTCTGCCTCTCAAGTGCTAGGACAAAAAGTATGCACCATAACAAATGGGAAAATCTAAATTTTGGTTATGCTGTGGCACTGATGCTGTTTTCTCTAACAATACCGTTAATTTTACAGCATCTCCTCACACTGGGATTCCCAAAATGTAAATAAGTGTAGCCCAGTATGGTAGTGCATACATGCAGTCACAGCATCAGGTAAGTGGAGGCAGAAGATCAGGAGTTCAAGGCCATCCTTAGCTACATGATAAGTTTGAGGTTAGCCTGAGTTACATGAGACCCTGTCTCAAAATACCAATAATAGATATATTATACATACATATATATTATTAATAATACCACCTTGTTCCTGGTGGCACTTCACTATTATTAATTTACTGTCAAACACAATTCTTTGGATCTGTAGGCAACATAGATGAATTCATTTCTAATTTGTAATATGAAGTAGATATATAATATTATTTCTGTCAGGATTCTAGTAGTTCAGACAAAAATATTTCACAAACTGACAGCACCAGGCAGAAGATAAACGGTACCCAGATGGTAAAACTAGTTTCAATTCACACAACACTCAGCATCTCTTTCACGATTGGGGTTCTGGAAAACATTTTACTTCTAAGAACAGGTTACACAGGTGATCATTTTTGCTACCATTTTAAAAATGAAACAACTAAGACAAAGAGATGACAAATGACACGACCATTGCTGGTGAGATAGCTCAGGGCCTTGCCAACAGGACTAACAGTCTGAAGCTGATACTGAGGTTCTCGTGGAAGAAGTAGAGAACTGACTCACACTAAGTGTCATGATAGCCTGCTGTGCTATGGCAAACACACACACACACACACACACACACACACACACACACAATGTAAAATACAAAATTTTAATGACAAAGGCAAAGGCACAAAATGAGAACTTAGGCTCTTTCTTAAGGTGATAAACTAATAAGAGCTTTTTAAAAGTCCTGACTTTTGGCAGTTGGAGAGATGGCTCAGTGGTTAAGAGCACTGGCTGCTCTCCCAGAGGACCCAGACTCAATTCCTAGCACCCACATGGCAGCTCATAATTGTCTGTACCTCCTGTTGCAAGGGATCTGACACCTTCACACTAATGTACATTAAAAAAAAAAAAGTCCTGAAGTTGGACAGTGGTGGCGCACACCTTTAATCCCAGCACCCAGGAGGCAGAGACAGGTGGATCTCTGTGAATTTGAGGCCAGCTTGGTCTACAGAGAGTTCCAGGACAGCCAGAGCTACACAGAGAAACCCAAGTCCTGACTGTTGAAGAAACACATGAAGGTAGTATTGACATATCACTTTAACTTATTTTTCATAAATTAAAAAAAAAAACACTAAACAGGAACATAAAATGTTTACCTCTTCTGGAAATTCTTCACTGACCAGAGACATAATCAGTGATGTCTTCCCAACTCTAGCTGTTAAAAGAAGAAAAGTTCATTACTTTAATAAGCTATTTTGGTCTCGCAGGAAGCCAAATCCAGTAACCACATAGGGAGTTTATTAGCTCCTTGGAGAAAGAATAAGCCCATTTCACAGCATCACAAAAATCTCCTGCAGCTCAGGTGTATCAGTTCTTGCCTGTAATTCTACCAACTACTTGGAGAGGCTGAGGAAATAGGACGTCAGGTTTGAGGAAAGAACAGAACAGAGTAGCAAAAACCTTCCTGCATTACCTACTGAGAATTGCACAAGAACTGATCCTTAATATAAACTGTTTAATGTTCCCAAAAATTCCTAAATTTTCACCATTATAAATGCTGTGGGATAATGTTTTGTACACTATAAAGATTTGTCATTCATATTAGTTTAATAAAACGCTGATTGGCCATTAGCCAGGCAAGGCCATCAGACTAGGAGAATTCTGGGAAGAGGAAAGGCAGAAGAAGCAAGTTGAGAATGCATCACTGATACAAGATTCCAAGCCACATGGCTAATCACAGACAAGAATTAAGGGCTAATTTAAGTTGTAAGAGCTAGTTAAGAACAAGTCTGAGCTAATAGGCCAAACAGCTTAAAATTAATATCAGCGTCTGTGTGTTTCTTTGAGACTGAATGGCTACGGGACTGGGTGAGACAGAAACTTCCATCTACAAATGGCGTCCAGTGTGGGGCCTAGAGAAGAATAAGACAGGAGAAGACAGCTCTCAGTCAGTCTCATTCTGAGGATTTCTGGAGGCATGATCGCCTTTTCTGGACTGAGGTAGAGGTAAGAGCCAGTGGCTGGCTGTTTTGCTTTCTTGACCTTCAGGTGGAACCCCAGTATCTGTCTCTGGGTTTTTATTAATTGCGCTACAATTGGCACCCAGTGTTTGGGGCACAAACCTGTGACCCTAAGATTAAGAGTCTCATGCTCTACCAAATAACTGACCTAGCTGTGCTACCTTTCTTTGGATATATGTCTATCAAAATTCAAACTTTCCATTTTGATAAGAATAATGTTTAAATTTTCCACAGTGAACAAAAATTTTCCTACAATAATATCTGAAGTCTCCAGGAAGAAGATAGGGGCCCACAACAAAGATTACACCTGGTTCATATATTGCCATTCATCTGATAGCACCACTTTAAGATCGCCACTGGACAACAAACTTGTCGGAAAAATTTCAAGGTGGATAGCTGAGATGATCCAGCCTAACAAATTACTCTAACCAGGAGTTAAGACAAGCCCTGCACTTTCCCATTACAAAGACTGAACAAAAAATGATATAGTTACCTCTCCCAGGACTTGACAATTAACCCAAAAGATGATCTTTTCAGGATCACCTAAAGATACAGACGCCCTCAGAGAGCTGCAGAAAGACACTGGTCAATGGAAAAAAACTTCTGAATTAAATCAGCTGGTGTACTTCAAGGATGAGTTGACCTCAGAACGGAAAGGAGATGTGCTACGTTGGGGAAAGGGTTTCTCTTTTGTTTCCACAGGAGAAGAAAAGCTATGGATACCATCAAAACTAATCAAGATTAAATTTTAAAAGGAGAAACCTCTTGAGAAAGAGAAATAACAGCTGCTCATCCACAGAGGTGACAATCATACATGTGGTAAAGAACCTTGTAAGGGTTGGGGCAGGGTTTGGTTCTTGTCTTTACAGGAAAACAGAAAATACCCATCTTTGGGAAGTCAAGAGACCTAGGACATTCGATGCCCAAAGAAGAAAAGACAGCTAAATCACCAAGCAAAAGGAAGACATAAGAGCCAATGGGTTGGCTGCTTTGCTTTTCTGGTCATTGTGTTGAACACCCCCCCCCAAAAAAAAAACCCTAAACAGTTAACAGTGTGTTTAAAAATATGCATAGGCTTGGGAGAGAAAAGAAAAACAGAGAAAGTCCCGAAAAAAAAAAAAAAAGGAAACAGAGTTGTCGAGCATGGTAGCGCATGCCTTTAAATCCAGAACTTGGGAAGCAGAGGCAAGAATATCTTTGAGAGTTCAAGGCCAACCTGGTCTAAAGAGTAAGATCCAGGACAACCAAAGATACACAAAAGAAACCCTGTCTCAAAAAAAAAAAAAAAGCAAAAAGTAAAAAGTATAAATAAAAGAAATAGAGTAAGAAAAAAATCCCACATACAGATCAAAAATAACCAAAAATTTGGATACTATATGTTATTGTATTGACTTTGAGTTGTTTAACTGCTGAAGATGGAGCAACAGTTGCTAAAAGACATTTGAGTATAAATGCTGCTGGATTAATCCAACATATATTGTATATATAATGCCTTGACTTCAAAATTTAAATCAAAATATATGTTACTTTGTAGAAGAGGTTTTGTTTTTGTTTCCACGGGAAATGAGAGGCTATGGATTTATTCTTGTTTAAAAAAGAAAAAAAAAAGAGGTTTGAACGAGGAAAACCCGCTGAAAAATCTCTAATGGGAATGGATGGCCCAGATGATCCAATGCTTTAGAGCACCTCTGTTGCAGTTTCCTCTGAGTTCCACATCCAGAACAGCTTCAAGACTGCTACCTAAGATGATCCAGCCTCACAAGACTACTCCAGTCTGAACTTGACCATAATCCTAAATTTTCTTTGGTTCACCATAAGATTATCAGTGAACTCAACCAGCAGGAAGTAGCCTAGAAAACTAGGCCCACATTCCCAAAAAATGGATTATGGAAGTTTGCCTTTATTCAGAGCGCCGGTTACAAGTTGTTATGGATAATTATCAGGAAAAAGCTAAACAAAGAATATTAGATTTAAGGGTTTTGTTTTGAAAAGAAAAAAAGGGGAAATGCTGTGGGATCTTGTGCACTGTTAAGATTTGTCACTCATATTAATTTAATAAAATGTCAGGCAGGAAGCAAAGGTGGGGCAACCACACTAGGAAAATTATTAGAAGAGAAAAGGTAGAGATGCAGTCACCAGTCAAATGCAGAGAAAGCAAGATAAGAATGTCTCACTGATAAAAGGTACCAAGCCACATGGCTAAACATAAATAAGAATTATGTGTTAATTTAAGTTGTAAAAGCTAGTTAATAATAAACCTGAGCTAATAGGCCAAACAGTTTATAATTAATATAAGCCTCTGTGTGTTTCCTTGGGACTAAACAGCTGCAGGACTGGGCAAGATAGAAACTTCCGTCTACAAAAAATAATGTAATTCATATTTTACACATAAATTCCTTGAAGTGGAATTCAAGTTAGCATATGGTCTGTTTTGTATTTAACTGACACTGTTAATTATGTTCACAAACGAATACATCAATTTACATCCTTACCAACAGAAGATACACATGTACATTCCTTCCTTTTTTGTTCTACATTTTAAGAGTTGGTAACACGGCAAAAAACCAAAAATTTTCTGTCCCAGTGATCTTTATAATAAAAGAAAGTTAAAATCTCAATCTTTATTCTTTATATGACTTCTCTATTGCAGTAACTTTTCTGATCATATAATTACTACAGTCAAACCAAGTCTGTCCAAGCTCCTGGAAAAAAAAACAGACACCTACCTGCTATGTTAGTCTCTGCCACAGTGGCAAAATACAATTTCAAAAACAAGTCCAAATATGAAAGATGGTAATTTTTAAGAGTTGGGAACAACCTCAGTCCCTTTTTTTAAAAAAATATTTATTTATTATGTATACAATATTCTGTCCATGTGTATGTCTGCAGGCCAGAAGAGGGCACCAGACCCCATTACAGATGGTTGTGAGCCACCATGTGGTTGCTGGGAATTGAACTCAGGATCTTTGGAAGACCAGGCAATGCTTTTTACCACTGAGCCATCTCTCCAGCCCCTCAGTCCCTTCTTAAATGACTAAAAGAAAGAGTGAACTGAAAGCACAAGACAGATCCTAGAAAATGATGAATGGCCAGAACACACAGGAGAGTGAACTGGTCCAAACAGCATGAAGAATTTATGCAAGTTGAGAGACAAATTATATAGCTTAACAGGTAGTTTCTAGCTCTAGTTTTTATAGACTATTTTATTCTTTTATTATTTTATGTGTTCATGTGTATATATGTGTGTATATTATATATGTATTACATACATACACAAATATACACACATGCATGTGGCTACCCACAGAGTCCAGAAGACAGTGCTGAAGATGGCATTACAGGTTGTGAACTGCCTATATGGGTGCTAGGAAATATTTCTGGGTCCTCTGGAAGAATAGCAAGCACTCCTAACTACTGAGTCATCTCTTAATAACTGGAGGTTTCTCTCTTGAATGTCAGTTCCCAAATAATCACTCTGAGACTTAATATGAATTATAAATTGTTTGCTCTATTAGCTCAGCTTTATTATTAACTAGGTTTTACAACTTAAATTAACCCATTTCTATTATTCTATATTTTACCGCGAGGCTCATAGCTTGTTACCTCAAATCTTGCTTCTTTGGCAGCTGCTGACATCTCCCTGATTATGCCTTCTTTCTTCCTTTATCAGTTTGGATTTCTAGCCTAGCTATATTCTGCCCTGCCATAGGCCAAAGCAGCTTCTTCATTTACCAGTAGAAAAACAAACAAACAAACAAATTCACAGCATACAGAAGGTCGTCCCACATCAATCTCTCTCTAGACCCTCTACAGACTTTTTGATTATCTCGTGTCAAAAAAGGGTTGGCTCTTATTCATACGGCTCAGAACAAATTATTTCTGTTTTGATCAGAGCCTAACTAACAATACTAGCTCATACAGCTCTCCAGTTTTCAGACAGGAAATGTACAACTCAGAGACAGCAATTTCCATAAGATCTCACTAGAAGATGAGTTGTGAACCTAAGAAAATAGCTTGTCTCCTGATGGTCAAGCCAGAATTCTCTTTTGCCATACTTTTAAAGACTGCTAAGAATACAGAAAGGGGCTGGGGGTGGTAGCACATGCCTTTATCCCTGCACTCAGGAGACAGAGGCAGGCAGATCTCTGTGAGTTCAAGGCCAGCCTGGTCTATGAAGCTAGTTCCAAGACAACTAAAGCTACACAGAGAAACCCTGTCTCAAAAAAACAAAAACAAACAAAAAAATACAGAAAGAGAATGGTAATATAGCATCAGCATGAATCACTCACAAGCAAGTACTACAGTTAAAATAGTTACTGGCTTACTGGCAACTTATTAGAGCAACATCTATTCAATTTTTACTTTTATCTTTCCTTTTTTGTTTGTTTGTTTCTTTTGTGTATATATTGTTTTACTAATGTGTTTTGAAACAAAGTTTCTCTATGTAGTCCTGGACCAGGCTGGTCCTTTTGTCTCAGACTTTCTAATTTGTAGTTCATCACACCAGGCTTATTGGTTTTCCGAGAGACAGGGTTTCTCTATATACCAACACTGGTTGTCCTAGAACTTGTTCTGTAGCCCAGGTCAGAAAGGAACTCAAAGAGATCCACCTGTCTCTGCTTCCCAAGGGCTGAAATTAAAGGTGTGTGCCACCTGGCTTTTTGCTTTGCTTACTTTTTCAAACAATTTGAGAAAAGTTCAGATTTATGGAAAATATATTTCCTTCAACGACCACTGAGCCATCTCTCCAGCCCCTAATTTAAAATTTTTTATGTATCTGTATGCATCTGTGTATGGGCACAACTGAGCTAAGGCCTGAGAATGGAGATCAGAGGATAACTTTTGAGAGCTGGTTCTCTCTACTTCCAAGACGTGGGTCCCAGGTCTTCAGGGTTATTGTCAGACCCTTTACTCACTGAGCCATCTCACAGGTTTGCTTTTTTTTTCCCTCCCATTGAAAGGGCCTCAAAGTGAAATCTAGGTTGATTTCAAACACACAACATTCTACCTGCCTCAGTCTTTGAAGTGCTTAAACAGTATGCTGAATCTATGTCTATCCTTAATCCAAATTTCCCACATAACATATAACATTTTAGGGGCTGGAGAGATGGCTCAGTGGTTAAGAGCATTGCCTGCTCTTCCAAAGGTCCTGAGTTCAATTCCCGGCAACCACATGGTGGCTCACAACCATCTGTAATGAGGTGCCTTCTTCTGGCCTGCAGAATATTGTATACATAATAAATAAATAAATATTTAAAAAAATATAACATTTTACACTATTGTGTGTGCAATATCCTTTATCTATTTCACTCTTATTCTAGTAGTACCCATAGCTACCACATCATATAAGCTTACCAAATAATGAATAGTTAGAAACAGGCACAGGACCGTTTGAGAATAATTCTATCTTTTTTTGGGGGGGGGGGGTAATGAGTGCTCTGTCTGCATGTATCACTGCAGCCAGAAGAGGGCATCAGATCCCATTATAGATGGTTATGAACCACCATGTGGTTGCTGGGAATTGTACTCAGGACCTCTGGAAGAGCAGCCAGTGCTCTTAACCCCTCAGCTATCTCTCCAGCAACAATAATTGTATCTTAGTATGTATTTCCCAAAGGTAAGTTTATTCTCCTATGTAGATAAACAACCACATCAGAGACAGGAAATTAACCACCAACATAGTACCCTTATTCAATATATTGATCTTACTCAATACTATCCTTTATAGAAAATGAAAAAAAAATGGCTATCATGTCTTTAAAACTGAAAGCATTGTCAGGTGGTGACAGCGCACGCCTTTAATCCCAGCACTCGGGAGGCAGAGGCAGGCAGACCTCTGTGAGTTTGAGGCCAGCCTGGTCTACAAGTTCTAGTTCCAGGACAGGCACCAAAGTTAGAGAGAAACCCTGTCTCGAAAAACTGAAGGAAAAAAAAAAACCCACAGCTGAAAGCATTTCTTGTTTTGAGATAGTTTCATGTAGCCTAGGCTAGCCTTGAACTCACAACGTATATGTAGCTTAGAACAAACCTGAATTTCTTTCTTTCATTTGAGACAGGGTCTCATTATGTAACTCAGGCTGTCCTGGAACCCACTATGTAAACCAGGTGGCCTTGGCCACAGAAATCACCCTGACTCTGTCTCCTAATTCTTGAAATTAAAGGTGTTTGTCACCATGCTACTAAAAACTGCCAAATAAGTACTATTTTAAGTTATTTTAGTGGTAAAAATTGACAAGTTCTAGATTTACAGATATGAACACAAATTGATCTTAATTTGACAAATTAGATGCCTTCTTTTTTTCATAAATTTATTTATTTATTATGTATACAATATTCTGCCTGTGTGTATGCCTGCAGGCCATAAGAGGGCACCAGACCTCATTGCAGATGGTTGTGAGCCACCATGTGGTTGCTGGGAATTGAACTCAGGACCTTGGGAAGAGCAGGCAATGCTCTTAACCGCTGAGCCATCTCTCCAACCCTAGATGCCTTCTTTTATGTCTTCAACAAATATGTCTTCTTATGTATATGGAGTTTGTGTGTGTTCAGATCAACACTGGGCCTCTCAAATGCTAGGCAAGTACACTGCCCACGAGCTATTTCTCTAGTGTTATGATCTACTGGCCAAGCCTGTCACCTGGGTACCCTGTCCCTTTAAGAGACAAGCCCCCCACTCCCAACTCCCCTCCTACTTGCCTGGGTGTGGGTGTGGGCATGCGTGTTTGCTCTCTCTCTCTCTGTCCCTCTTGGAAAATGTAACTTCTGGTGCTCCCCCCCTTCTCCCTTTTCTCCTTCCCCTTTCCCTTTCCCCTCCATAACCCTCTAAATAAACACTATACCCAACCTCTTTCTGGCATATCTGTCTGTCTCTCACCCACACCGCCAAGGGGACTTACTGAGGCCTGGGGGACCAGTCCCTACCACGGCATCTTTATAAATGAGTAACACCTAGGCCTACCCAGCAGCTACTTCAGTAGTACTTCTATGTGTCTTAGGTGTTCACAACACTCTGCACAACGTCACTGTGTGCCTTCCTTTTTAAAAAAAATTACATCTTAACTGGCTTTAATCATTCATGAAGTGAACACTGTTTTACACAGCAAGATAAACTACCATCTCTGATGTGGTTTCTTATTTTGCATTGAAATTCTGTTAAATTTTTCTCGTTGATACTAAAGGAGACCTACTATATTGCCCAAATTAGTATGAAACTCTTGGGTGGTCCTCCAAGTACTCCTCCCATCTCCAGAGTGCTGGGATCACCTCCAGGTGGTCTTGAAGTATGCCACCATTCCCTGCCCTTGTATGGCTGACTAGCTTTGTCCTCTGATTTTCAGGCAAGCTTTATTTATTAAAACACAAATAATACACCACTATAGAATTTTTTAGGACATCACAGCTGATAACAAAAATTGGTATTAGAATGCAGAGGGCATGAGAGGTTCATGTTTATCAAAGTAAAATATGCCTCAAAAACCTGGGAGGAAAAAAATTAGTTATTGGTGGCACATGGCTTTAATCCCAGCATTCAGGAGGTAGAGGCAGGTGAATCTCTGTAAGTCCAAGGCCAGCCTGGTCTACAAAGTGAGCTCCAGGACAGCCAGAGCTGTTACACAGATAAACCCTGTCTCCAAACAAAAAAAAAAAATAATAAAAAATAAAAAATAAAAAGACCAGAGAACAACAAATCTTGTATCCAAGAACTCTAGTTCCACATAAACACATGTCTCCTTGAACTGTTTGTTTTCCTCAAACTAAGAAACACTGGAAAAACATACACTTCTACTTTCTGAGATACATCTCTTGTTCATTTGATAATTATCACATGATTGCCTACATGTAAATTCAGTCTTACAAACTACATGGAGATAATCTGAAAAACTTACTAAATAAGACAAATCAAACTGTCATAAAAGAGGGACCAAGCACTATGTTCAACACCTCTATTTAAAAATGGAGGGGGGTGGGGGAGCAGAGAGGAAAGGAAGCAAGAAAGAGACCCGCTTCTGAAGTCTGTAAAAAAGACCTCAAGAAACTTGTCTGTGGCTATGGTGTAAGTCTGTGGTAGATAAATGGCTTAACATGTACAAACTGGGAGGAGAGGAAGGAAGGGCGATTTAAAAAGAAAAACGCCACCAAAAACTAAAATAAACTGGGTGGTGGTGCACACCTTTAATCCCAGCACTCAGGAGGCAGAGGCAGGCGGATCTCTGTGAGTTTGAGGCCAGCCTGGTCTACAGAGTGAGTTCCAGGACAGCCAGGACTACAGAGAAATCCTGTCTCAAACGAAAGGAAAAAACCCTAAAAACAAACAAAAACAAAAAATAAACAAACAAATAAATAAATGAGAAAAATCAGAAACTTGGCTTCTAGGAAGAAAAAAATATCTGTTGATGTTCTGAAGACACATACATTCTTTTGTTTGGTTTGGGGATTCTGACTGGCCTGGAACTCAATATATAGATCAGAAGGGCCTCAAATTAGCAACAATCCTTCTGCCTCTTGCCTCCTGGGTTTACTGGATTTACTGGGATTACTGGAATGTGCTACTGTACACACTCAAGAAACAACTAACTTTTTTTTTTTTGAGACAGGGTTTCTCTGTAGCTTTGGAGCCTGTCCTGGAACTAGCTCTTGTAGACCAGGCTGGCTTCGAGCTCACAGAGATCCACCTGCCTCTGCCTTCCGAGTGCTGGAATTAAAGGCATGTGCCACCACCGCCCAGCTATATGTTTTTTTTAAGACAAAGTTTGTCTGTGAAACAGTCCTGGTTGTCCTGAAACTCACTCTGTAGACCAGGCTGGCCTTTGCTACCACAACCCAGCCAAGAAATATGCATTCTTTTCTTTTTTAAAAAAAAAAACAGGGGAGAGTGTGGTACCAGCACTTGGGAGGCAGAGGCAGGCAGATCTCTGTGAGCTCAAGGCCAGATTGGTCTACAGAGCAAGTTTTAGGACAGCCAGGACTGTTTCACAGAGAAACCCTGTCTCAAAAAACAAAATAAGTAAGAAAATAAAAATATATTTTATTTTATATCAATAAAAGAAGTGTACATTCCTAAGAGTGCTGTATCTACATAAGATCCAGACAACCCTCCAACATATCAACAGTGAGCTCCTAAGGGAGTTCCTAGACTTTGATAAAAATGGGATATTTCTTACCAGCTACTATTTCTAGAAATTCTTAAGAGCAGGGACTATTTGCTTTTCAGTACAGCATCCCTCGCACTAAGCAAACCAAATGGCCAACTCATTAGAATTACCTTCTTCCTAGTCACAGCTGCGTTCTTTCCCTCAGATCCACTGGTCTCCTATGAGTTCCAGAAAAGAGAGAATAGCACTGTGAGAAAACAGGGCAGTCCTGGCTTCCTGAACAGCAGCAGGCTCCTCTCAAGCTACAGATCTGTGACTAGACATTCATAGCCTCTAACACAGCAAAGGAGACACTGGGGAGTGAAGAAGACAACTTCACTGGTGCTTGAAGACACAGACACACAAGACATCACGCCTAAGGGGTGTGGCTAACTCAATTAAAGTCATTTGTTACCACTTCTCAGAGTGTGATTTTATTTATTTGCTCACATCCTACCTCATCTAGAAAACAATTCAGCTCACTACGTTATAAAAATTCCATCTAGAGCTGAACATGATGGCACACTTTTAATCCCAATACTTGAGAGGCAGAGGCAGGAGGATCTCTTTGAGTCCAGTGGTCTGCATAGGGAGTTTCAGGTCAACTAGAGTTACACAGTGAGACTCTGTCTCAAAAATAAATAAAACGTTTTTCTTTCAACTGCTCCAGAAACAGTTCCATGAGGAAAAGAAATCCTCAATTTTTTAAATATATTATACTAGATAAAATTTATATTTGCTATAAAAAGTATAGCATATTACATAAAATATATTTATAATAAAATATATGGCAATGTATTACAAATAAAATGTTATAACCAATGTATAAACTGCAATGTAAGTTTGATAGAAATATTTAACATATAGCCAGAGCTACACAGAGAAACCCTGTCTTGAAAAAGAAAGAAAGAGAGAGAGAGAGAGAGAGAGAGAGAGAGAGAGAGAGAAAGTAAGGGAGAGAGGGAGGGAGATCCCCTAACTGAAGTTACAGATGGTTTGAGCCATCTTGTTGGTGCTGGGACCCAAACCCAGATCCTCTAGAAGAGCAGCCAGAGCTCTTACCCACTGAGCCATCTCCTCAGCCCCATGCCCTGCTTTTTTAGGCAGGTGTTGGGCATCCAAGTTCAGTTCTCATGCTTCAGTGATAGGCACTTTACCAACCCTTTAAGGGTAGATTTTGATTCATAGGTGTCAGTGACATAGAAAGAATCTTTCTATAAACAAAATTTATTCTTCATGAAGAACAGAAGACCTTGTGCAAACATCCTATAACGTATGCTGTATTGGTAAGCTGTTATGTCTTATTTGAGCTCACTGAGAACCTAGTTCCAGAAATAGGGCTGCTTCTCACCCCCATTTCAAACCCAAATATGTTTGTCCTACAGTACCCACCAAAGTTTTGTTTTGTTTTGTCTAGAGATAGAAGAGGAATAGCAAAACAGCCCCAGACCAAGAGTAAAATTATTGTGCCCTCAAGAATAGTTAAATGGCCAGGTGGTGGTGGCGCATGCCTTTAATCCCAGCACTCAGGAGGCAGAGGGAGGCGGATCTCTGTAAGTTAGAGGCCAGCCTGGTCTACAAGAGCTAGTTCCAGGAAGGATCCAAAGCTACAGAGAAACCGTCTCGAAAAAAAAAAAAAAGTTAAAAGGTGAACAATTTCCAACAGAGGTTATTATCATTTATCCAATGATATAAAAGTGCTTGCCATAAGCAACAGAAGCCAGAAATGCTACCAGTCATGGGATGCTCATGCGTGGAGAGAAATCAAAGGACCTTAAAGGACCTTTCCCCAGTCGACTTCTTCTGGGCACTTGTAGGTTCTAAAATTGTAAAATTGGCAAATTTACCTTTTGCTGATATTTGTTATTTCACTTGGAAGCCTCAACCCAGGGACACTCTGCTCTGCTTGGGACTCCCTCTATCTTGAACTCTAGCTGACTAGGGCTTTCATAGTCAGATTTTTTTTTAATTCTTAGATTTATTTGTTTATTTATATTTTATGTGTAGGGGTATCTTGTTTGCATGTATTTCTGTGTACCATGTGTGTACCTGGTGCCCACAAAGGTCAGAAGGTGGCAATGGATCCTCTGGAATTGGAATTGCAGACGGATGTGGGCCACCATGTCGGTGCAGTGAAAGGAATCCAGGTTCACTGGAAAAGCAATTGCTCTTAACCATTCAGTCATCTCTCCAGCAGCCCAGGTCAATCTCTACTAGATATTTTGTGCATTCGATGTGATGACCTTTTACTATCTATCACCTATCAATTTAATCTGTCACTTACTATTTATTCTTTTTACTTTGGCTTGCTATATACCTAACTCGATCATTCACAACTCAATGTATGGCAATTGTAGATCATTCTCCAGACTATACAGAATATATCATTAACCTTACAAGGTGTCCTCCTAGATCAGTAGTTCTCAACCTGTGGGTCTCAATCCCCTTCAGGGCCTAATAATGTTTTCACAGGGGTGATAGCCTGCATATCAGATATTTACATTAAATTCATAAGCTAGGACCTTAATCATGCTAGGCAAGTAAATATTGTGCGTCTGTGTGTGTTTCTTGAGACAGGGTTTCTCTGTATAACCCTGGCTGTCCTAGAACTCACTCTGTAGACTAGGCTGGACTTGAACTCACAGAGATCCACCTGCCTCTCTGCCTCACAAATGCTAGTCCCGGAGGCTGTGAATGCACTTTTAAAGACTTTTAGGAATATATTTTGTGATAATAGTAATTTACTTTTGATCTGATCTGAATGGTATTTGATAAGCAATAATTAAGATATGACATAGATAACATTTAAAATACCTTGTCATTTTCTACAAACAATATGCCTTAAGATTTTACAGACAGCCTAAGTTCCTTCATCTTCTCACTAAGTAGAAAGCAGTTAGTTAGTATGATGCCTAGATGGATTATAAATGGGCCAAGAAGCTGGGCAGCAGTGGTGAAGGCCTTTAATCCCAGCACTTGGGAGACAGAGGCAGCCAGATCTCTGTGAGTTAGAGGCCAGCCCGGTTTACAGAACGAGTTCCAGAACCGGCTCCAAACCGACATAGAGAAATCCTGTCTTGAAAAACCAAGACAGATGGATGAATGGGCCAAGAAAATATCCTTTCCACCTCAACAGTACAGCAGGATGTCTGAGACAACACAACATTGAAACCATTCACCATTTGGGAGCAACAGTGAATGACGTTGCCACTGCCTGGTTCAGGAACAGACACTGACAGGAATACAAAGTAACAGAGCCACACAAAAGAACAGACTTAAAATCCACAATACCAGAAAGAACAGAGGCGGAGTCGTCTTTGTCTTTACCTCCTCCACTCCCAACTACCTTAAAGCAACTGAAAACTAGATATGCTTAAATAAACATTAAAAGCTTAAATCCTAACCACTTTTTTCCAAAACTAGAGGAATCTCCAAAGGAGGGCCTGTGAGACTGCTCAGCAGAGAAGGGCGCTTGCCTAACTACCAAAGTTCAATCCCCAGATGATTCCATGTGAATCCCCCACACGGATGAAGGAGAGAACAACCTCCTGTAGATTGTGCTCAGATTTACATACACACAAATAAACAAATGTAAAAAGTAAATTTTAAAAGTAAGGTTTAGGCTAGATGGTAGCGGCACACACCTTTAATCCCAGCACTCACTAGGCAGAGGCAGGTAGATCTCCAGGTTTGAGGACAGCTAGAGCTACACACAGAGAAATCCTGTTTTGAAAGAAGAAAGGGGGAAAAAAAGAAAGAAAAATAAGGTTTAAAAGGATTTCCCCACCAAATACCAGCCATTAAAATAACTGAAATCCTACAATCAATTGAGTATAACTATACTTCAAACATTAAAATTTGAAAACACATGTATACAAGGGCTAATAACCTCACTTGAGTGCTTGCCTAGCAAGCACCAAGCCTTAGGTTTAGTAGCAAGCACAGCATAGACTAAGAAGGTGGCATAAACCAATAATCCCAGCTCTCAGGCAGGACAACTGGAGGTCAAAAGTTCAAGGCAGGCAGCCTAGCAAATTTAATACTTTATTTCAAATGAAAAAGGGAGGAAAGGGGAGGACAAAAAGAAAGGTTGTTGTTTGGTTGCTTGAGGTATTTTGAGACAGGGTTTCTCTGTGTAGCCCTGGCTATTCTAAGAGTCCCTCTGTAAACCAGACTGGCTTCAAACTCAGATATCGGCCTGCCTCTGCCTCCCAAGGGCTGGGATTAAAAGGCACATTAAAAAGTGCCACCACAGCTGGCCGGTTGTGATGCACTGCCTTTAATCCCAGCCCTCGGGAGGCAGAGGCAGATGGATCTCTGTGAGTTTGAGGTCGGCCTGGTCTACAGAGTGAGTTTCAGGTCACGCTCCAAGGCTACAAGGAGAAACCCTGTCTCAGAAAAAAAAAAAAAAAAAGTGCCACCACACCGGCTACAGTTTGTTTTCTTAATAGCAGATGGCCTGAAGGTTTTGGTGGTAACCTTCTCCTACTTGGAGACTGAACCGAGGGCCTCATATATGCCAGGCAAATGCGCTACCACTAAGCTATATACCCTAACCGTTTTAAAATTTTCAATTGCTATCCTCCTGCTTCAGAATCCTAAGTAATGGAATACAGATGTGTGCCATTAGCATGATTGGTATCACTCTTTTAGAGGGGAAAAAGTGTCTCCCTCAAAAACTAAAGCTTTCTCTCTCTCTCTCTTTTTTGTTTGTTTTTTGTTTTTCGAGACAGGGTTTCTCTGTATAGCTTTGGTGCCTAAGCTGGAACTAGCTCTTGTAGACGACCAGACTGGCCTCGAACCCACAGAGATCCACCTACCTCTGCTTCCCAAGTGTTGGGATTAAAGGCGTGCGGCACCACTGCCCGGCTAAAGCTTTCTCTTATATCAAGTTTCTCCCTATGATCAGAAAACTCCTACGTAGCTCTCTGGTTTGCTTTCATTATTAAATGATGTACTTTTCTAACAAATTTTAAACTTCTGCATATTCCTAAATAACACTATTAAACTTTAATACAAACGTCCTAAGGGTGACACTGGATCTTACAGGTGTATGGTGTTTCTATTTGGACAGTTTATACATTAATGCTATATAATTGGTTCCTATACTCAACACTAAATCCAAAACACATACCTATCTTTCTTAAAAACACATTCAAAGAAAAAAGTACCAGACTTTTATTAAATACAATTAAGGTTTCAGCGGCTCACTCCCCCGTATTTTGCCCCAAATGTATCAGCACCAATCACACTTTAAATAATGCTTTCCTTTACTATCAGAGAACCTGATGCAAAATACAGATTAAGATATTATAAATAAAATCTAAAATTCAAAACTGAAATCCAAAAACCAGACTATGCTTAGCTAAGCTTACTTCTAAATTCTGACTACAGAGTTGTCAAAAACAAAACAACAACAACAAAAAAACAAAAACTACAGCTACATGAGTAAATAGTCCATCATCGTAATCATACACACACCCCACCCCACCCCACCCCCGCACTCCTTTTTGAGGCCCACCGTGCCGAGACTGGCTTAGAACTCTCTAGGTAGACCAGGTTGGCACGGAACTCACAGCAATGCTCCTGCCTTAATTCTTCCCAGTCCTGGAGTTACAGACATGAACCACCACAGTAGGCTTCTCAAAGAACACTATAACCATAGTAAAAATGTGCATACTTGGGGCTGGAGTGCATAAGAACATAGGACCCAAATTCAGGTCTCAGCACCCAGTAGGGTGGCTCAAAGCACCTGTAACTCAAGCTCTAGGATTTCAGACTCCCGCTGTCTGGGTTCCAAGAGTACACCCTACCCCAAGTTGAAACAAAACAAAAACACTTTTTTTATTAATGTGTGCGTGCACTTTTCTCCTTGGGAGTGTTTCACAGTGACCTATAGAGCTACTCCAAAGGTAATGTGGCTTAGAATAACGGGCCGCAAATCAGCAATGGCAAACATTAACTAATGAGCTTTTAAACCACTGCAAGTCCTCCTTAGCCTTCTTTTTAATTTTAGTTCCCATGACTGAGAGCAGAAATCCCTGCTCTACTGTCTTCATGTCAGCAAAGGCGCTGTATTTGTTGTCTGTTTTGCTTTCTTTTACCCGCAAAAAGTAAAGTCTAACAATCCCTAGGGAGTCTTGGATACGCGTGTATATATTTCGCTGTCTTATATACCTGCTCTTGTTCATAAAATACCACATAACTATGGAATGCCTAACAAGGAGCGAAAATTAAGACTTTTAGGGGAACAACTGCCTCCACTAAAGGCTCCCCCCCTGGTTAAGTAGCACTCACTGAGTACTCGTTCGTATTAACTTGAAGGTGCGAGTCAATTTTTTAAAAAATATCGCGACTACCAGGAGTTAGTCCAACGCAAGGCACAAGAATGGCAAACGGCAAAAGCAAAAATTTAAATTAAAAAATAAATAAATAAAACCGCTATCTTAAACTGCCTTGTCTTTCTTCTCCCTTGTGCTGGAGACGGAACCCAGATCTTTATGTATAAAGCTAGAGCTCTACTACCGAGCTACACAAGCAACTCAGCGCACTCTCTTAATGCCCATGCACAGTAGCAGGGAAGGCAGCAAGTGAAAAAAAAAAAAAATTCCAGAAACCTGACCTTGTCCAGAAGTCGACTAATTCTGCACTCCTCCTCCCCCTAGTGTGTCCCCGCGAGCCTGTTCCCGCAGTCCCAAGCGCTCAGTCGGCCTGTTCCAACATCTGCCTGGCAGTCAGAGACTGACAGGCGACCAGAGGGTCCGACAGGAGGTGGCCCGAGAAACGCCGAGGCCCGAGAGGAAAGGACTCGGGGAGGCGAAGGCGAGAACCTTGACAGCGGAAGAGTCGGGCCTTAGGGACCAAGGCCTGCGAGGAGCACCGAGGGGACAGGGCAAAGTCCTGGGAAAGGATGAGCTGAGGGGCTGGCAGGCTTAGAGGGGGCACCCGGGCTGCGAGGCCGGGCAGGGCGCGGACTCACGTTCTCCCACTAGCAGGATCCGCACGTCTTTCTTCATGTCGGAGGCTCGCAGGGGCCGCACTCGGCCCGCACGCATGGAGCGCACGCCTCACGCCGGGAGCGCCCAGCCAGTGGCGCCGCTCTCCCCGCGCTACCGCCGTCTCCTGCCAGCCTCTCAGGCCTCTGTGCCCGATCTTCGGCCGCCCGGACTCGCCACACCGCCTCCTCGGCTGCCGCTCCGCTCGGGAGCCGGGACAAACCAGCTCCGCCTCCTCCGGCTCCGCGGACGCGGGCGGCGGCGCGGACGACGGCGGGCGGCGAGGGACATGCGCTTTCGCAACGTGAACGCTCTCGTGGCTGGAACTAGCGCCCTCGCGGGCAGGCTGACGGTAGCGCAAAACCCGAGAAGGGTGTCCGTCGCAATCCGGACACTGCCAGAGATGTAGGTTGCAGATCCCGTAGTCGGATCCCATCGTTTTTTGTTTTTTAATTTAACTAGTTAATGTTTATTTATCTATTTAATGTATGCAAGTGCTCTGCATGTACATCTTTATCTCAGAAGAGAGCATCAGATCCTACTACAGGTGGTTGTGAGCCACCATGTGGTTGCCTAGAATTGAACTCCGGACCTCTGGAAGAGCAGCCAGTGCTCCTGAACCTCCTTCACCATCTCTCCAACAGCAGATGCCACTGTTTTACAGAATAAGAACATATGAAGTTTCTTGTCCAGGGTCACACAACGGGAGCTTCGTCATGACTCAGAGCAGGGAACCTTCTCACTAAACAATAAGGTCAAGAAGGGCAAGTGACCTGCCTATCTGTTTTTCAGAATGATTTATTGAACAAGGTGACTGGCTCACAGAGTGTGTATACTCCCCAGAGCACATCACCCTGTTTGTTTGTTGTTTTTCAAAATGCATTATTTTGTATATTTGAGTATGACGTGTGCGTTTGAGTGCCTTCTAGGGTGAGTATGGGAGCTCAGAGGACAGTCCTCATGAGTTGATTCTTGGCCAGTGTGATTACACATGCCTTTAGTTTCAGCATTGGAGAACAGAGGCAGGTGGATCTCTGTGAGAGATCTGGTCTACATAGTGAGTTCCAGGACAGCCAGGGCTATGAAAAGTGACCTATCTCAAACTTCCATTTTGGATTCCAGGGGTCAAAACTCAAGTCATCAGGCTTGAACAAAAAGCACTTTTCCCTGCTACCATATCACCGCCCAATTAATTACATTTTTAAAAGAAGAACATGATAGTTCATGCCTATATTTCCAGCGTATGGGAGGCTGAAGCAGAAGGATTGCCATGAGTTTGGGGCCAGCCTGGACTATAGAATGAGACCTAAACAGGCATGGTGTTATGCACATGAAAAAGTGGAGGCAGGAGGACTAAGCAACCACAGATATCATCTACACAGAGAAATTTCATGCCAATCGAGCTACAAGGGACTTTGTCTCAAAACAACACACACACCAAAAATTATACATACATTATACATACGTAAAGCTAGTTTAAAGGGATTCAAATGTGTATAGGATCTCTATAAGTCTTGTGGTGGACAGCAGTTCAGAGATGCTGAGCAATTTTCTGAATTTCAATCCAGATTCCTGCACCCAATAAATACATAGTCCTGAATGAGGTCACTTACTTCCCTGAGTCTATTCCTTCTTAGGGAGCATGGCGACGATAGTGATACCTTCTCCTCGGTGGTTTTACCATGTCCAGCATTCATGACAAGACTTTGTACAGCACCCCTGCAGAAGCCCTGCAGAATTAAAATTAACTTTGCCTGCTAGCAACCACAGTGGTGCAGAAAACGCCTACGCTCATGACCCTCTCTGAAGTGCTGCTGCAGGTGGCAGTTACCTAAAGTATTTGTCCTTATGATTAATGTTATAGTTGTGTAACTTTTTTTTTCAAAGAAAAGTTTTGGGTGTGCTGGGCAGTGGTGGTGCACCGCTTTATTACCAGCACTTAGGAGGCAGAAGCAGGTGGATCTCTGAATCTCTGAGTTGGAAGCCAGACTGGTCTACAGAGCAAGTAATAGAAAGGTCAGACTTGTATAGAGAAACCCTGTGGGAGTGGGGGGAAGCACATGGTCTCCAACTTACTATGATCTGACTTAAATTTTTCTTTCTTTTTTTAATTTTGTTTTGTTTTGAGACAAGTTCTCTCTATGTGGCTCTGGCTGTCATGGAACTCACTGTGTAGACTAGGAGGACCTCAAACTATAAAGATCTGTCTGCCTCCTAAGTACTGGAATTAAAGGCATGTACTGCCACTCCCAGCTATATTAAAAAAAAACTAGAATAGTGTCAAATGTTTCTGTTTTGACTAAGATCAAGTGTTATTATGGTACCCAAGGGATAACGTGGTGAGTAGAATTGTACTTCAAAATTTTGAATTTTTGGTGTCTTTCTGGGCTAGTAATAAGCAGGGCTAAAGCAAATCTCTCTCGGCTCCATGATTGGAAAGATACACAATTGTGTATTAAAATATGGCAGGTTAGGGGATGGAGAGATGGCTCAGAGGTTGAGAGCACTGGCTCTTCTTCCAGAGGTCCTGGATTCAATTCCCAGCAACCACATGATGGCTCACAACCATCTATAATGAGATCTGGCACCCTCTTCTGGCATGCTGGCATATATGGAGGCAGAATGTTGTATACTTAATAAATAAATCTTTAAAAAATAAAATAAAATATGGCAGGTTAGATATGTTAGATGTATTTTATTTTACAGTGATTTATTTAGAGGTGCAAGGATTTCAATTGTTTCCAGTTATGGAGCAGAGAGATGTGCAAGGAAATCTGCTTAGAGTACATACTCCTATATCATTTAAGTTACTCAAAGAATTAAAAACTGCTTGTGCTCAATACGGTGCCACGGCATCCTTTTCGCAGACACTGGTGGAAAATATAGCTATAGAAGCTCTGCCACCAGCGGATTGGAAGCAGATAGCCAAGGCTTGCCTGTCAGGAGGAGATTAGCTATTGTGAAAAACTGAATTTACAGAAGAATGTCAGGCCACAGCTGAGAGAAACAGGACTCAGCAGATTCCTATTTCATATGAGATGCTGGCAGGTGAAAGACCTTATACGGGAGCAAATCAGCAGTTAGAATATGACATGGTAGCATATGTCCAGATCAGTGCAGCAGCGAAGAAGGCCTGGAGTAAGCTTCCATCGTCAAAAGAACAGACTGAGGAGTTGTCTAGTATAAGACAGGGACAAAATGAGTTATTTCAGGACTTTGTTTCCAGACTGACACAGGCATCTAATTGATTGGAGACTCAGAAGTAGGACAGATAATAATTAAACAGTTAGCATTTGAGAATGCCAATGCTATATCCAAGGCGGCTATAAGACCTTTTAAGAAACAAGGTAATGTTGCAGATTATATCTGATTCGGCTCGGATATTGGCCAATCATATACACAAGGAATAGCATTAGCTGCTGTTTTACAGGGAAAGACAATTGATGATGTCTTATCCCAGCAGGGAGACCTAGCCCCAGGGAAAACACAAGCTGCAGGAATGTCTGGAGGCTGTTTTGGATCGGTCTTGTGGGACATCAGGTCAGAAAATGTCCTGATAGGAGAGCAAGCCCTAGAACTAGAAGAGAACCAGGATTGTGTAGGAGATGCAGGAGAGGAAAGCATTGGGCAAGCGAGTGCAGATCAAAGAGAGATGATCTAGGAAATCCCCTTTCGGGAAATGGATTCAGGGGCCAGACTCAGGCCCCACGACAAGTTTGTGGGGCAATCCAGCAATCTGCACCCCCACAAGGAGATCTATACAGGGCCTTTTCAGAACCACACCAGGTAGTGCAGGGCTCGACCTCAGTTCAGCCGTATACACGGTTCTAACACCTGAGACGGGACTGCAAGCTCTTCCCACAGGGATCTATGGGCCTTTACCAAAAAGCTCTGTAGGATTACTGCTAGGAAGAAGTAGCTCAACTATGCAAGGGATCTTAGTGGCTCCTGGAGTCATAGATGCTGACTTTGAGGGAGAGATCAAGATGATGGTTCATTCACCAAATGGAGTTTCTGTAGTAAAAGCATGTCAAAGGCTTGCACAATTAATCTTACTTCCAACTGTGCAAACCAATAATCAGAGTAAAAAAGAAAAGAGAAGAGAAGATGGATTTGGTTCGTCTGATGCATTTTGGGTACAGACAATAGGTCATCAGAGACCAGAACTCACTTTGTTTATAAATGGAAAGAGATTTTCTGGTCTTCTGGATACTGGCACGGATATTTCAGTTATAACCGCCAGCAAGTGGCCTTCTAAGTGGCCAAAAATGGAGACTATTACACAGTCACAAGGAATTGGTCAGACTAGAAGTCCTGAACAGAGTAGTAATGAACTGCATTCGAAAGATGAGGAAGGCCAGGAAGGAACTTTTAAACCGTATGTTATCCCTCATTTACCTGTGAACTTATGGGTCAGAGATATTATGTCCAGAATGGGAGTATATTTATATTCTCCCAGCACAGCTGTTACTAATCAGATGTTTCAACAAGGATTATTACCTAATCAAGATCTAGGCAAGGATAATAAGGGAAAGGTTGATCCTGTCGTACCAGACAGTAGACCCCCTAGAGCAGGATTAGGGTAGGAGAGGTCACTGAAAGACCTGCACTCCATGCAGACCCGATAATATGGAAAAGTGATGAGCCTGTATGGGTGAGTCAGTGGCCTCTAACACAAGAAAAATTACAAGCTTCCCAGCAGTTAGTGCAGGAACAGCTGGATAGTGGACATATTTCACCATCTAATTCTCCATGGAACTCTCCATTTTTTGTTATTAAAAAGAAATCAGGAAAGTAGAGATTAATTCAGGATTTAAGAGAGGTTAATGCAACCATGCAGCCAATGGGAGCATTACAACCAGGGCTGCCATCTCCAGTAGCCATACCAAAGGGCACACATAAAATTATCTTAGACTTGAAAGATTGTTTTTATACAATTCCGTTAGCACCACAAGATTGTCAAAGATTTGCTTTTAGTATTCCTTCAGTTATTTTCAGAGAGCCCATAAGGAGATATCAGTGGAATGTTTTGCCCCAGGGCATGTTAAATAGTGATACTTTATGCCAGAAATTCGTAGCTCATGCTATATAAAAAGCTAGAAATCAATTTCCACATGTCTATGTTATTCATTACATGGATGACATTCTGCTGGCTCATAGAGATGAGGATACTTTACTAGAAACATATGGATTGTTAAAACAGAGCCTAAGCCATGCAGGGTTAATTATTGCTCCTGAGAAAGTACAGAGGGACCCGCCTTTTCAATATGTAGGTCACATATTATACCCCAAAGAAATTAAGCCTCAGAAGATAGAAATTAGGAAGGATGACTTAAAAACTCTTAATGACTTTCAAAGGTTGTTAGGAAATATACAATGGCTAAGGCCTTATTTAAGGTTTCCTATAGGAGACCTCGAGCCTCTAAATGAAATCCTTAAAGTAGACAGTGATCCAAATTCTAGCAGGCAGTTTTCAGAAGCTGCCAGACAGACTCTCTCACAGATAGAGCAGGCTATACAGGAACAGCAGGTGTGCTACATCGATTACAGCCAAATGTGGCAGGCATGTATATTACCTACAAGACTGGCTCCTACAGAGGTCTTAAGGCAGAACAGACCACTTCTGTGGCTGTATCTGCCTGTATCACCAGTAAAAGTATTAAATCCTTACTTTGAAGCAGTAGCATGTTTAGCACAGAAGAGCAGGATGGAATCTATGAAATATTTTGGCAAAGAACCAGCTGTAATCAATGTTCCTTACACTAAGCAGCAAATTGAATGGTTATTTTAAAATAGTGATTCATGGGCAATTGCATTTGCTCAGTTTCAAGGTCAGATTAATAATCTTTTCCCATCAGACCAGTTACTACAGTTTACACAACAGCATTCATTCATTTTTCCCAAAATAGTAGCAAAGAATCTCTTAAAGGATGCTTTGTTGATTTTCACTGGTGGCTCATCTAATGGAAAAGCTGCTTATGTAGTCAATGGTGAAGGACACGTGGTACAGACGGAACCAGCTTCAGCTCAAATAGTTGAGCTGTGGGCAGTAGCTCTGATATTTAAGAATTTTGCTAATAAGATTTTTAATCTATATACTGATAGCTGGTATATTTATGATGCATTGCAAATCTTGGAAACAATGTCATATATAGGAACTAGTAATGAGCAAGTTAAGATATTGTTTCAGCAGATTCAGGAAGCCATACAGTGTAGAAAGTTACCATGTTTTGTGGGACATATCAGAGCACATTCAAGTCTTCCTGGTCCGTTAGCTGAAGGTAATGTTCTAGCTGACGAACTTACAAAAATAATTGCTCTATCTCAGGTTGAACTTGCACAGCAATCACATGCTTTGCACCATCAAAACAGCTTAAGTTTAAGAAAGCAATTTAAGCTGACCAGAGAAGCTGCTCGTCAAATTGTTAAGCAATGTGAAAGATGCCCACAATATCTACCTGTGCCTCATTTGGGAGTAAATCCCCGAGGACTGCTTCCTAGCCATATATGACAAATGGATATAACCCATATTACTGAGTTTGGAAAATTGAAATATGTACATATGACAATTGATACATATTCAGGATCCGTGATGGTCACAGCCCAAACTGGCGAAGCTGCCAAGCATGTAATAACTCATTGCTTAAAATGCTTTTCATGCATGGGAACCCCAAAGGTAATAAAGATGGACAATGGGTCCGGTTATGTTAACAAAGCTTTTCAAAAATTTTGTGCTCAATGGAATATTGTTCATAAGGCTGGTATTCCGTATAATCCTCAAGGACAAGGAATTGTGGAGCGTGCATATAGCTCCTTGAAAACACAACTCCAAAAAATAAAGACAGGGGAGTTGTATCCTCAGACGCCACACATTGCCTTAAATCATGCATTGTTTATGCTAAACTTTCTAAATATAGATGTCCATGAGCGATCAGCTGCAGACAGATTGTGGCTTAATGATACAAAAACCACATTTGCTAAAGCAAGGTAGAAGAACCCTTGTACTGGATTATGGAAAGAACCCGATCCCATCCTAATATGGGGTCAAGGGCATGTCTATGTTTTCTCACAGGATGAAAATCAAGCCAGATGGCTTCCCGAGCGAATGATTCGGTGCATTCAGCAGAAGGACAGCTGACCTGAGGACAGCTTAGCTGACAACTGCCCAGGAGGAGAAACAGAATAAGAAGAGCTCCATGAGGAACTGGTAATCCAGACCACAGAGAGGAGCCTGATCCGGACCTGCAGCTGCCAACTTGCATCACTGCAGGGAGACTTCTGACAAAGAGATCCTGCTGAGATGAGCTGACTGTGATGTCTGCAGCTGGCTGTGGTGTGAAACCTGTTGCTTTAGAACTAAGATACAAACTGAACATTTGAGCAATCTCGGTTTATGGGACACAGAACTCATTTTGAATTAAATATTAAACCTAAGAACTAAGACCTAAGCTTTCCCCGCAGGGAAAGAAAGACTCAAAATAGAGAATGACTAAAACCCCCCTTCAATTAACAAGGGGAAAGACTAACAGTTTAACAGCTGCACAGAGACTGAAAATGGGATTTAATAACAGCAAATGGTATTATACTCTTAACAGTAATGACCTGATATTTACAACTGCATATAAGGTGATGGAAAAGATCTGGTACTGACCAGTGGTGCTAAATACATCGGTAATGACCAAAAAGAATATGAAATTATGGAAAAGAATATGAAATTATGAATAATCGGAGAGTTGGTACTGACCAACTAAATGTGAAATTATGATAATTGGAGAGCTGGTACCGACTGGCTAAATTTGAAATTACGATACGAAAAATTGGAAATTCGGTATTGACTGATAATGTGGAAAAATCATGATTGTGACTTGATGCTACTGGCAGTTGCTGAAAGAGAGGTTGTGACGGTGAATGTTGAGAGTTGATGTGTATTCTGAGAATGTTAGAGCTAAGTGCTCTGAACCAGTGGAAGAAACATTTTCAACTCAGGCAATTCTACTCTCCTTTAAAATAGGAGACTATAGCCTTTGGGAGCATAATTATTCATAAAGCATTATGATATATCCTGACAAAAGATATGGCTGATACACAGGGCCTGAAAAGTATATTTCTCTCCACTAATCTCTTCTCTTTGCAGAGGTCGGCAGTCAATGATGGGTTTAAAGTTTCTCCTCCCCAGATGCCTAAGACAGCAAAACTCGCAAATGCCGTTTTCCAAAGACGAGAACATTTAGGTAATAGGAAGAAGACTTTGCCCAAGCCAGGCACGACCCATCTGTCCTGTTGCAGAAGCACAGGGGCTGTTAAAATTTAATAAGAGAGAGTGGATTGTAGGCCCATATTTCTATATGGTGTGGCAGCCAGGCTCTGAAGCCATAGGCCCACCTGAGGTGGTCACGTAGCCCTGCAGACAGGCTGTCACTGCCCCAATAAAAGGTCAGGATGTTGTTGCTCCTTTCTTTGTAATTTGGAGGATGCCTTATAGGAATGCTGATTCAAGCCTACCGTGACAGCTAGCATACACAGCAGACAGGTAGATGTGGACATGACAAAATGCCATCACCTGGTTACCGAGAAAACAGGTCTGGTGTATTTTCCCGCTCAGTTTATGTGTTGGTATAAAAACTGTTTGGAGAATAAATGAGAGGAATTCTTCAGAATGTGAACTCAGGACTTCATGAGGGACCACTGAGAATCTCCCTCCCAATTAAGCCATGTGGGTTATGTCTTTATTTCTGTCTCCTACACACTGGTCAAGAGAGAGAATTTATGTTAGGGTCTGGTCTAGAGAAATAATTTATGGTCTGGGCTAGAACTGGGCCCTGACAGTGATTCCACCAGGAAATGGCAGAGCATCTGTATATTACTTCATGAGATTGCTCCAAACAATTCTGCAAGGAAGGGTGTGAAGTCTTCATTTAGTAGGGAGGAAACAGGCATAGAGCCCTGTGCACTTTACAGTCACCCTCCTAGGGACTTTTCCCTGTGAGTAAGAGGTATGTCCTTCCTATCTCACCTCTTTGTCATATCACAGAGTTGGGTTTTGTTGTTCGTTTGAGACAAGGTCTCACTGAGTAGCCCAGGTTGGGTAAGCAAGCCATTGTAGCTTATGGCTTGCTTTCCACGTCTGTTAAGGAGATGATAAAGTCATGGTCATCTAGCATTAAAGCTACTCCACATGACTGGATTCAGTTAGTTTCAGCAGTCCTGGATGACAGACCTCAATTAATGTTAAAATTTATATCAGAGAAGAAGCCAAAATTTTGAAACAACAGGGAAAAGCAAAAGGCCTAGAGACTTCCCAAGATCAAGTTCTTGGTAAAGGCCTGTTGTCTGGGTTTCTGTCCTGCCTGGTTCCCGCAGTCATTAAGTCTCAAAGAAATTACACAGAGGTCTACATTAATCATAAACTGATTGGCCCATTAGCTCAGGCATCTTATTAACTCTTACAACTTATATTAACCCATTATTTTTATTTATGTTAGCCACATGGCTCGGTACCTTTTTGGGAGGGGGAGTCACATCTTCCTTCTTCTGTGTCTGGGCAGGACTGCTTCCTCTTCCCAGAATTCTCCTGTTCTCATTGACCCGCCTCTACTTCTTGTCTGATTGTCCCATCTATACTTCCTGCCTGGCTACTGATCAATCAGCATTTATTTAAAATATAATTGACAGAATACAGACAATTGTATGACACCAAAGGCCCTTATGTTGACCCACAGGTTCAAGCTCTTTATGATAAACAAATCTTGTCCTTATGCCATACAGCAGCCTTAAATGCTTGGGATGGGATTCAAGAACTAGGAAAAACCCTACCAAATACGCAGAGACTATTTGCAATTATACCAGACAGTAATCTTGGAACTTAACCATCATTTTACTTTCACAGGATCCCATATAAAGAATATCGCCCCCAAGACAGCTGGAAGTAATTCTAGAAGATGACATCCCCTCTCCCAACAAAGTTTGTCCTCAGGGTTAGGGACATCATTGGTTCTGAGCATCAACTCTGTCAAGTACTTGCTGAGCATCATTAGTCAAATTATTTAGCCTCTCTGTTGCTGCCCATGACAAACAGAAGTAACAATAGGACACATTACATGAGATTGCTATGAAAATTAATTATCCTAATAATTAATTAATAATGAGAAATCTCTAATACTGCCTGGTACATGGTAAGTGATATTTAAATACTGAATATAAAATACATTCTGAGTGAAGAAATTTTTTTGTTTTGTTTTTAAGATAGGGTCTATGTAGTCCTGGCTGTCCTGAAACTCAATATAGACTAGACTGGCCTAGTCTAGTCTATATTCTAGTTCTGCCTGCTTCTTCCCTCACCTTCCAGGGCTATGGGCCACCACACCCAGTTGAGGGACGTAACTTCTGTCCACCTCTCAGTCTGAGGATCAAGCCCCATGATAAAATACACAACAGAGAAACCCCGTCTTGGAAAACCAAAAGAAGAAAAACCACACACCAACAAAACACAAGGTAGAAGTCATCCCCGGCAGAGAACCCTACTGTGGAGACATCACAGATTTATTAGAGGTATTGAAAGGATTGGGTGAAGCCAAGAGGAGGTGCTGGCAGCCAGGAGGCAGCGATGGAATTTTACTCCAGTGTGCTAATGGGGCGCTTTTCTTTCACAAGGCAACCTGTATGTCGCTGCCCTGGAGAGACCATTGAGTAGTCAGAGCAAAGTGCCTCCCTCTGCCTAGAGATAAGAGGATCTATCTTTTGTGCCTATCAAAGGGAGAACTTGCAACACAGCCTCTTGAGTCCCAGGAGGGTGCAACATCCCAGGCTAGTAGGCAGGCCTGCTGGGCTAAAGAGATAGTGTGCCAGGAAGACGGCTGACATTGGGTGGGACAAAGGCTTCATCTAGGATTCTGATGTTCCTCACTGGCCTGAGCAAGAGGCCAAATAAAACTTGGGTTGGCTTCAGTCCCATCCTTCAGAACCATCAATCATGGGCTCTCGAACTAAACCCAAAGAAGTATCTATCATCTATCTGCTTTGCCTTCACTTTTCTCTCTCCCCTTCTCAGTGCTGGGGATGGACACAGAGCTCTGTACATTTAAAATGTTCTACCACTGAGTTAGAGCCCTAACCTCCTTTGTCATCTTTCCTATTTCAGAAGCAGAGCTTCACCACATTGCCCAGGCTGGCCCTTAACTCACAATGTAACCTAAACAGGTGCAATCCTCCTGCCTCAGCCTCTCACGTAGCCAGGATCATAGTCCTGTGCCACCAGGAGTCAATGGGTCCCCCTTCTTCACTGCTGTTCTTTAAGGCTTACTGCTTTTCCTACCATGCCTGTTTTGATGGAGCAAAAAAGTTCAATGCTTTGGTTCTCTAAGCTTTCAGCAGAGATGATCTTGATTCAGTGTTCCAACAACCATGTCCTCTACGTGGCCCTGAGAAGCAAAGTCCCTTAAAGGAATCTGTGTCTGCAGAGACCGATTGGCTGATTAGAATTTCGGTACTGTGGAGAGAGTGGAATGTTGCAGGTGCAGAGGCTACTTATCTTCTGGCTCCCCAGAACAGCCATTCCTTGCCTCCTCACTCCACCCCATAGGAACTAACATCTTGTGATAATAGATAAAAGTCTTTTAGAACCTATTGGTTTACAAGTAGCTAGCTTCTACCAATCCAAAAACTAAGAATACCATCAGACAGCATCCGGACCCACAGACTATCTTCCCCCATCTCTGTACACCTGCGTCACCTATGTTCCCACCAATGTATTTTAAACTTGCCTTGATTTATGACTTTCTCTTTCAATGAAACTGCTTCCACACTGGAACATGTGGTATTTGGGGGTAACCTAAATCTCTGTTCCCAGGCTATGGTCATTCAAAATGACTCCAGAATAAACGCTTTTTCCCCTTAAGATAAGAATGGTGGTTTTAGGTACCAAGAGTCAGTCCCTAGAGGACAAAGTCTCTGCTTGGTTTGGCTTGAAGGTACATCACTCAGCACAAACGTTAGTTAACTATGTAGGGAGAGACTTTTTGTTTTGTCTTTTTTTTTCTAGACAGAATTTTTCTGTGTAGCCCTGACTATCCTGGATCTCACTCTGTAGAACAGGCTGGCCTTGAACTCACAGAGCTCTGCCTGCCTCTCCTCCCAAGTGCTGGGATTAAAGGCGTGCTCCACTATACCAGGTGGGAGAAACTTTTCAGACCTCCTCTATTGATTGAGACACATCCAGTTTTTTTTTTTTCTGAGTTTTCTCAAGCTCCTTCAAGTACAGTGGCAAACAAGTGCTCTTGATTAAGACATAATTGATACTGAGAAGCTTCGACCGCCTTCCCCTTGGGAGGCAGTGAAGGCACAGACTATGAATTCTGCATTTCTTCTCCAACACATCCTAGCTGTTCGGCACTAGGTAAATAGCATAATGTGCCTGAAATGCATAAATCTCATCTATAAAACAAAGCTATCTCACGGGCTCTCTTTGAGAAGGAAACAACGCTGGCAAAGAATTCATCATATTGCTTAACATGGAGTGTGGGCTGACATGCCACAGCTAACAGCTCATTCCCAACTCCGAATTCATTTGCTGACTTCACTGTTTTCCTAAGGGCAAAGTGGTTAGCTTACCCACAACACTATAAATTCGAAAAAGAAAATGAGTACAAATTTTAATCACCTTAGACACATTAAAATTTTTTGTTAATTTAGATGTACCAACCAATGATTCTCAAAATTATGTAGGTCACAAGACATTTGTGAAAAACAAAAAAATTCAATAGGTAGTAATTTAATATTTTTTGCTTATTCCTGAGGAAAAAATCATTAAAATTAGATATACCCCAAGACAGTAATGAGAAAAAGATATATATGTGTATGTATGTATGTATGTATATACTCATATACAAATGTACACATTTAGCTGTCGCTCACTATAGGCAGAGTTGGTTCCAGGACTTCTCTCACATACCAAAATTGGAGGATTCTCAAGTTCTTCATAGAAGATTCATGATGTTTGCATGGAAGCTAATCACTTACAACACTTTGGATTATGTAATTTCTTCAGGTGATACCATGTAGGAAATAATGACAAGAAATTCACAGACGGTCAGTACAGTTATGATTTATTCTAAATATTTTTTGTCATTGTTTATTGAAACAAAGTTTGTCTGTGTAACAGTCCTGGCTTTCCTAGAACTGGCTCTGTAGACCAGACTGATCTCAAACACACAGAGACCTGCCTGCCTCTACCTGCTGGGATTAAAGGTCTGCTCCACCATGCCTGGCTGTTTTCTAAGTATTTTTCATCCATTGATGGGTTACTATGGAGATTTCAAGAGAACATGATAATAAATATTGAAGAAGCCAGGTGGTGGTGCCGCACACCTTTAATCTGAGTGCTCAAGAGGCAGAGACAGGCGGATCTCTTTGAGTTCTGAGGCCAGCCTGGTCTACAAAGTGAGTTCCAGAACAGTCAGGGCTAAATATTGAGACTCTGTCTCAAACAAACAAACAAAAACCCAAAAAACAAAAACAAAACAAATGAAAAAACATTTCAAAGTGATTGCACTGGGTAACAGCCATCATTAAGTTCAAATCCACCATCAAGTTCTGGTTCTGGTACCAAGAAAGGCCGAGAACAGAACTGAGGGCTTTGTGTGTACAGAGGAAAGGCTCTACCACTAAGCTACCCCGCAGCCTGCGTGTTATTTTAAAGCACTAATTCATGGAACTATTATGACACAGCAATTGCTAAGTAACATATAGCCCTTTTTGGTGAGTCCTTGATGGTCTGCTTCCAACACCACTCAGAAAACAAACTGAACTCAGCACGGCTGTGATACTCATGATTTCAGTTTACTACATTGAAAGGCCATAGAATAACAGGAACAATAGCAAAGGCACACAAGGTAGGGTCCAGGAAGGCTCCCTCTCACAAGTCACTGGACAGGGCTCTATCCTCCCAATAGTGGTACTTTGGGACTTATCTAGTGCATGCTAGCTAGTGGTGTTTACCTAGCTATGCTGTGGGGCTGGGCTTTTAATTAGGGGTGGGTCAGTCATGTAAGCATGACTCGTTGACCACAGGGTGACTGAACCAACAGTCAGACCCAGACGAGTCCTAAGTGACAGAGAATTGTCCAAAGTCCCACTTATTAGTCAAGCTAGCCTAAGGCCTTAGAGGTCACCTTCAGGAGACAGGCCAGGCCAGCTTTTTCTCTTAAACGCCCAAGGTTCAAAGAACACAAACCTGCTTAGTTAATCTTATCCCACACAAAAATGAATAACTTCAAAAGTGGGTGGAGCCATACCATGTAGTCCAAGCTAGCCTTGATTTTGCTGACTAGGTTAGCCTCAAACTTGCAGCGATCCCCCTGCCTCTGCGTTCCCATGTGCTAGGGTTACAGACATGTACTACCATATCCAGTTTCCTTAAGTTTCCTAACTCTAGCTGCCTCTAAACAGAGAGACTAGGAAGCCCGTGTTCTAACCCAGGGGAAGCTTCATGAGTTTACCTGCTTTATTTTCAGGTAGTTTCCAGGACTTAAACCATACAGCCAGAAGGCAGGATGCAGAGGGGAGGAGGCAGAGACCTCACACTCATACAGAAGCCTCTCCTGACCAGAGACTGAGTAGAAGGCAAGCTTCCCCAGCTCAAGGTCCAGCCACACGCCCACAACCTCAGGGCGGCCCAAGTGAAGGTCGGTTTTCTTCACCATAGCCCAAGCAGAGAACTGGCCAGGCCCTTTCCACTCTATGCACCAAGAGTCCATAGTCCTTCCCAGCATCTGGTCCCGCTTCATGCCCCACGAAGCCACCCCAACAGCCCAGTGGTTGCAGTTCCTAGTGTCTACTTCCCAGTAGTTCTGGCCAGAAGAGAGAGCCTGGGAACATAAGACTTGGCTAATTAAAAATCTCTCCGGACTCCAAGAATAGGGTTGTGGACAACGGGACACAGTCACTGTCCGGCAACTGTTGGAAACCTCCAGGTTACAGGAGAGACTCCTCAGGTCAAAGGTTGGACTGATGGCCCCTGGGGAGACATGAACCACAAGAACATGACAGTCAGTTATTCTTCCATTTGTATGTATGGGTATTTTGCCGACATGTATGTCTGTGCACCACATGCATGCAATGCCCACAAAGTCAAGATGAGTATATTAGATCCTCTGGGACTAGAGTTTCAAACCATTATGAGACACCAAGTTGGTGCTAGGAATCAAACCCGGGTCCTCTGGAAGAGCAGCCGGTGCTCTTAACCACGGTGCCATCTTTCCAGTCATGGATACTTAGTTTTTGACCATCAATGCTGGAAATCATTTACTGACTAGTAAGAAGCAACATTTTATCCTTTGGGGTAATGTTTAAGTTAAATTGATATATAAACTTGTAGAAAGCTCTACATAACCTTCATGTTGTATAATCAATACCCTATTCCTGCTTTTATTGTTTTTTTTTTCCTTTGGGGGGGTGGGTGGTTCGAGACAGGGTTTCTCTGTAGCTTTGGAGCCTGGAACTGACTCTTGTAGACCAGGCTGGCCTCAAACTCACAGAGATCCGCCCCCTCTGCCTCCTGGGTGCAGGGATTGAAGGCATGTGCCTGGCTGCTTTTATTGTTTTTACCTCTCATCCGGAAACTATCTCTGAATCCCATGCAGTATAAGGTCATTCTTACTTTTCTCAATTCTTGTGCTTTGTGAGTATGATAGCTATTTATGCCTAGGTCTATGTGTTATTCATTTATATGTAATATCTCCTTCCTTCCTCCTTTTCTCCTCCCTCCCTTCTTGTCTGTCTAGTGCTGAGAATCAGACCCAGGGTCTTGCACATACTAGACAAATACTCTACTACTTGAATCACACTCCCAGCCCCCATTGGTTAAGTGCTAGTATTTGAATATTATGTCTTTTTTTAATTATTTATTTATTATGTATACAATGTTCTGTCTGCATGTATGCCTGCCCGCCAGAAGAGGGCACCAGGTCTCATAGATGGTTGTGAGCCACCATGTGGTTGCTGGGAATTGAACTCAAGACCTCTGGAAGAGCAGCCAGTGCTCTTAACCTTTGAGCCATCTCTCCAGCCCATATCATGTCTTCTCTACTCCAGGTACTTCTTTCTCTCCCTCCCTCCTGAGCTCTCCTGTAGCCATAAGCCAACTCTACCATGTTATGACCACTGCAAAGATAAGAGAACAGAGGCCCTAAGAGGTGACTTGTCCAGGCTTGCACAGCTGTCTAATAGAGCTGCTGCAGACAAACTCAGGACTCCAGGGTGCATGTACTCTTAAAGATCAACTAGCCTGAGACAACCCAGTATATATGTAAGTGGGGAAATAAACAGGCAGTTGTAACTGGTGATATCAGCATGGATGTGTTCAGTATCTAAGTGTTCAAAGACTTAGCTGAGCCTGGAATTTGGGACTCTCAAATCCTCTTTGTCTTTACAGTAAGCTCTCCATATAGAGGGGTTTCGTCTAGAAGAACAAATATCCAAGAATATAAAAACCAAAGATTAGGTCCCACAGCAAGGAGGTGAACATAGCACATTCTTGAATCCTACTGCTTGTAAGTAGTTTTTCTTTTCTTTTTTTTTTTTTCAGATTGAGTCTCATGTAGCCCAGGCTGGCCTCAAACTATGTAGCTAAGGATATGTTTGAAACTGATCCACCTGCCTCTCTCTCCCAAGTTCTAGGACTACAAGGATATAACATCACACCAGGTTTATACAGTGCTGGGGACTGAATCCAGGGTCTTTGTGCATGCTAGAAAAGTACTCTATCTACTGAGTAGATCCTAGTAAGTGTGTCAACCTGGCTGATCTACTGAGTCGATCCTAGTCCTAGCAAAGTGTGCTGAAGTGGACCTCATACTTACGGAGAGCAAACTGAGAGGCTTTCCTGGGTACAGGACATCTTTGGACAGGCGGCAGACATAAGGAAGAAGATGGTGTTTCTAGGAATTAAAAGAATAATTGGGAGGAGGAAGCACCATTAGCAAATGCAAACCAAAGGTATTCAACTGTCATAATATAGGAACAAGCCTGCATTCTTTCTCATTAGCGTATTCTGGGTGTTTAGGTTATGCCAGACACCACATTCAGACCAAGTATATCTAGTCCCAAGTTATCACTGTGGAACTTTTTTTTTTAATGATTTATTTATCTTTATTTTATGTGCATTGGTGTGAAGGTGTCAGATGCCCTGGAACTGGGTTTTCAAGCAGTTGTGAGCTGCCATGTGGGTGCTGGGAATTGAACCCAGGTCCTCTGGAAGAGTGCTCTTAACCACTCACTGAGCCATTTCTCAGCCCCTGTGGGACTTTTTTTTAACTGTTTCGCCCACAAGCCACAAACTCCTTGCTAGCAGAGATCTTATTCATCTCTATATTCTAAGTATTAAGACCCCTATAAGCCCCATAGACAGAAAGTATTTCATGCATATTTATCAGGTAAATTAATACAGTTCCAGGGGATTATAGCCCCTTATATCCAGAATACTCACAACCCCCTGTCAACGCCCTAAACCATTTATTGTATAAGCTGGTAACCTGGGCTGATGTAAGGTTCATGTCAACTGCTGACACCTACAACACCCTCTTCATGTTCCAAAGTTTAATTATTAACTTAAGCAATTATATATGCTAGACTACAATGATCATGGGAAGGCGGGAACAGAGAAAGGGAGGGAAACCCTATGGCATGGCAGAGGGGAAATCTTCCACCTGAATCTTTTTTTTTCCACTTTCATGTGTGTGGTGTGTGTACATGTATATATGCAAACTTTTGCATGTGTGGGTGCTTATACATGTGTGTGTACATGGGGCATGCGAAGGCCTGATACTGATGCTGAGACTCCCCCTCACTCACTCTTTCACCTTATTCATTGAGTGAGGGTCTACAGAGTGAGTTCCAGGACAGCCAGGGCTACACAGAGAAACCCTGTCTCGAAAATAAAAAAAAACAAACCCACATGTGACACATGCACAACATGAATGAATCTGAAGAATATCATTCTAAATGAAATAAAATCGTCACAAAAAGACAAATACTTTGAGGTTGAGTGGGTAACTCAGCGATAGATCATATGCCTGGCATGCATGAAGCCCCTGGTTTTGATCATCCCCACAAAACACACATATACCCCCCCCCAAAAAAAAAAAGAAGAAAGAAAAAGGTGGAATCACAATTGCCAGAGGCTGGAGAAAGGGAGAATATAGAGCTGCCTGACGGAAATAAAGATTCAGTTCTGCAAGATGATAAAGGTTCATCAAGATGTGTACTACAACCATGCAAACACTGTAAATATAATGAACAGCTGGATGAGCATAGCTATAATAAGATATATATCCCTAAGTATATAAAGCTAGCAGTAGCCAGGCTGGCTTTGAACTCACAGAGATTTGCCTGTCTCTGCCCCCCACCCCCAGTACTGGGATTAAAGGCTTGAGCCACCCCTCCCACTCCCCACCCCTCCCAAAACTGTATTTTTGATAGTATGTATCAAGAAGTAGCAAACTCCAAGACAAGACTACAAAGAGAGACTCTGTCTCAAAAAAGCAAAAATAAACAAACAAAAAGAATTATATAGTTATATACCTTTTTTCCTTCTTGCTACTATTCCCCCCAACCCTACACCCACACTCTTTTTGAGACAGGATCTCTCTATGTGCCCCAGATTTGCCTTGAACTCCTGATACGCCTATCTCTACCTCCCAAGTGCTGGGATTAGAGGTATGTACTGCTACACTTAGTTTCACGTCTCGTTAGTTAAAACATTTACTAATTAAAAAATAAAAAGAGGGCTGATGAGATAATTCAATTTAAAAAGACATAAGTGGTGGAGCACACCTTTAAGGCCAGCACTTAGGAAGTAGAGGTATGTGGATCTCTGAGTTTGAGGTCAGCCTGGTCTACAGAGTGAGTTCCATGACAGCCAGGACTACACAGAAAAACCTTGCTGAAAAAAATTTAAAAAGACACAAAATAAAAAGCAGCTAAGGACCACATGTGTGGTCCAGCTACTCTGGAGGTAGGAAAGTCGCCCAAGCCTAGTGTTTGAGGTCAGCCTGGGCAACATAAAAAGACCTCATCTCAAAAATGAGAACAGGGGCTGGCGAGGGGCTGGAGAGATGGCTCAGCAGTTGGGAGCACTGTTGCTCTGGTTGAAGACTTTGGTTTGGTCCCCAGCACCCACATGCTCACAACCATCCCTAACTCCAGCCCTAGGGACCCTGACACTCTCACCCTCTTCTGACCTTTGAGGGCACTAGACATACACAGGGGGCACAGACATACATGCGGGCAAACACCCACACAAAGAAACTAAAACTAAAACAGTGATAGCAGCAAGCAGAGATGGCTCAACAGGCAAAGGCACATGTTGCCAAGCCCAACGGCCTGAGCTGATTCCCAGGTCACACGAGGTGCAAGGAGAGAACAATTTCTGTAAGTTGTGGCCTGACTTCCCTCCACATGGGAGCTGTGGCAGGCACATGCCCACCACCACCACCACATATGTAAGTAGAAATGAAAACAAAAAGTCCAAATCAGCCTATCTCCAAACTCCTCCAGCAAACAGCAAAGATGAGCCACATGCTAGGATCCAGGGTCACGAGTCTTAAAAATGGGAGTTTAGCAGATTTTCTGAATGTGGCCGGATCTCTGAATGTGGCTGGTCCGGAGCCTTTCTGAAAAGCCACTGACAATGACACTGGGACTTGTTTCCTCTGCATATGCTGGATTTTTGGGATCCAGTCTGTTCGGATACTCACCTTCAGGGACCTGGAAGGAGTGGGGAGGAACTTGAACATCCCACAGAGCTGGAAGCCCTGACTGCTCTTAGGGATGAAGAGGGAGGAGGAGGGGGAGGGGGGAGTGGGAGGGTGTTGGGAGGAGGGGCAGAAATGAAAACTTTCATAATTTAATAAACTTTAAAAAAAATAAAAAAAATGGGAGTTTAGCTTTACTCGGGGCCTATGCTACAGAAAAATCCCTTATGTCCATATCTCAAACTGTCCTCAGCCTTGACCATACCTCAGCCTACTCCTATTCAACTTACACCGCCACAGGAAAAAGCAGACATGCTCTAGGTCCTGTTCCCAAAGGACAAAGCCAGGGGCACTTGGTCATTCTATCCTGATGTGAGATGTCCTTCTGTATATGTGTTGCTTTATTGGTTGATGAATAAAGCTGTTTCAGCCAATGGCTTAGCAGAGTAAAGTCAGGCGGGAAATCCGAACATAGATATATATAAAGAGTAGGCAGAGTCAAGGAGACACCATGTAGCCACTGATACCAGTAAGCCACAGGCGATAGATTAATACAAATGGGTTAATTTAAGATGTAAGAGCTACCTAGTAATATGTCTGAGCCATTGGTCAAACAGTGTTGTAATTAATATAGTTCTGTGATTATTCAGATCTGGGCAGCTGAGAAATGAAAGCACAGTCTCCGTTTACAGCACCCAACTCTCTTAGTCAGCCCGGCTCCATCAGCTCACCCGGAACTTGTTCTCCAGAAGCTTCTTTCCACATGACTCCGCCTTGCAGTTTTTCTTGAATTTCTTCTAAGTTATGGAGAATCTCTCGAATTTTCCTCTCAGATGCACTGGACGTTACTGCCTTTGGAGAAGTCAAGGAATGATCCTTCTCAGAGGAAGAAGCCTATGATCAATGAGGAAACAAGTAAATAAAAGCCCACTATAGAACTCATCAGGTACACTCAAGAGCCAGGCCCTCCATCCACAGTTTTGTTTTGTTTCATTTAAGTCTAAACAGGCTTTTAAAAACAAAATCAGGGGTTGGAGAGATGGCTCAATGATTAAGAACAATGGCTGATCTGCTAGAACCTGGGTTTAGCTCCCAGGATCAACATGGCCGCCTCCATAGGTACCAGGCATGCCTATGGGCACAGATATACATGCAGATAAAACACCTATACACATAAAAACGAACAAATAATATTCCCTAGCAGAATGCAGTGATTCGGGGCTGAAGAGATGGCTCAGCGATTAAGAGCATTGCCTGCTTTCCCAAAGGTCCTGAGTTCAATTCCCAGCAACCACATGGTGGCTCACAACCATCTGTAATGAAGTCTGGTGCCCTCTTCTGGCCTGCAGGCATACACACAGACAGAACACTGTTTATGTAATAAATAAAATAAATATTTAAAAAAAAGAATGCAGTGAGTCATGTTTATAACTCAAGCACTTAAGATTCCTGCATAAATATTTTTTTAAAAAGTCCTGAAGCAAGAAGACTGCTATGAGTTCAAGGTTAACCTAGGCTACAAAGTAAGATTCTGTCTCAAAACAAAAATCATGATACTGGAGCATTTTTTTTCCACAATGTTTTTTCAAGACAGGATTTCTCTGTGCAGCCCTGGCCATCCTGGAACTCACTCTGTAGACCAGACTGGCTTCAAACTCACAGAGATCCACCTGCTTCTACCTCCCAAGTGCTAGGATTAAAAATCATGCACCATCACCACCACTCAGAACATTTATTTCTTTTTATTTTATGTTTATGAACACTTTGCCTATCTATTTGTATATATGTATCACATGATGTGGGATTCCCCTCTATATGCTATGAATATGTTTTATTACCATTGGTTAATAAAGAAGCTGCTTTGGCCTATGACAGGGAAGAATACAGGTAGGCAGGAAACTAAACTGAATACAGGGAGAAAGAAGGTGGAGTCAGGCAGACTCCATGTAGCTGCCCAAGAAGCAAGAGGTAACAAGTCACAACAAGATCTCATCACTAAAGGGCCATTAGCAAGATGGCTCATCTGGTAAAGCTGCTTTGCTGCACAAGCCTGGTGACACCTTGAGTTAGATCCCTGGGACCTACAGTGAAAGATGAGAACAGACTCCTGAAAGTTGTGCTCTGACCTCCCCTACACACATGCTCTCCCTTGCACACAGACACCCTCCCCTACATACACTCTCTCCCATACACACACAAACTCTTTCTTCCATACAGTTATAGAATATTTTTTTAAGAGGTCACTGAACGGGCCAGGTGGTGGTTGGCGCACACCTTTAATCCCAGCACTTGGGAGGCAGAGGCAGGTAGACCTCTGTGAGTTCAAGGCCAGCCTAGACTACAGAGCCCAGTTCCTGGACAGCCAGAGAAACCCTGCCTCAAAAAAAAAAAAAACAAACAAAAACAAAAACAAAACAAAACAAAAAAACAAGCAAACAAGGTCACTGAATGGGGCTGGAGAGTGACAGTTAAGAACACGTGTTGCTCTTGCTAAGGACCTCAGTTCCATTCCCGGCATCTACATGATGGCTCATACTCATCTGTAACTTTGATTCCAGGGGATTCAACATCTTCTCTGATTTCTACAGGCATCAGGCATACCCATGGTGAGTGAGTGTGTGTGTGTGTGTGTGTATTAATGCAGACAAAACACCCATACACATAAAATAAGATAAATACATCTTTAAAAAAAACTAAAGGCCACTGAAGAGAAGGACTTTCAAATCTGTGGGATTTACCAAGAAATCGTTGGTGATTTTAGAGAGGGTTGATTGAGTGGAGTGGGAAGGACAGATCCCCGTCCACTTGAAGCTTTCATTAACTCATGTCTATCATGTCAGATTTCTAATCACCCATTCTGGCAGTAAAGAAAATAGTAAAACGTTGCCAGGTGGTGGTGGTGCACGCCTTTAATCACAGCACTTGGGAGGCAGAGGCAGAAGGATCTTTGTGAATTTGAGGCCAGCCTGGTCTACAAGAGCTAGTTCTAGGACAAGCTCCAAAGTTACTGAGAAACTCTGTCTCAAAAAACCAAAAAAAAAAAAAAAAAAAAAAGAAAAGAAAAGAAAAGAAAGAAAGAAAGAAAGAAAGAAAAAAGAAAGAAAGAAAAAGAAATAGTAAAGCGTGAGACCTGTTGCATTCCATGATTCCACGTCTCAGACCGCTCTAGCTGGAAGCAGTCCTTCACCCTGGCCCTTCCTTTCCCACCTGAACCTACCATGCCCAGGATGCCTCGTTCATTGTCCGGTCCGGATCCCGATGGAGGACTTTGCGTTGGAAGGCTCTTGACAACGTCCACCAGCTGTCGCACCAGTTCTGTCAGCTTCTGGATGACTTCTTCCGTGGTGCTTTTCTGTACTGTCACCTTTAAAAGAGCAAAACAGGGCTTCTGGTTCCCGAAAACTGGACCCAGGACTACCACTCAATAAAGGGACCTATACATGCCACGGCAGCAGCATGAAAGAAAACATTCGGAGTGATGGCAAAGACTGGAGAGTCAAGAAACAAATCTTCAGATGTAACACAAGATACATTTTTACAAGAATGCCAAGACAGCTTAAAGGTGCAAACAGTCTTTTCAGCAACTACTACTAGAAATATGTATCTGTATACCAAAGAATGAGGCCAGATTCTTTGGTTTGATTTTGAGACAGGGTCTCTCTACGCAGTCCTGACTGTCTTGGAGCTTTGTATGTAGACCAGGCTGGCCTGAAACTCATAGAGATCTGGCTGTCTCTGCCTCCTGAGTACTGGGATCAAAGGAATGTGCCACCATGCTCTGCTTGAAGTTAGATGCTTACCTAACACTATAAAGAAAATTAAGTGAGAGCCGGGCGGTGGTGGTGCATGCCTTTAATCCCAGCACTCGGGAGGCAGAGGCAGGCGGATCTTTGTGAGTTCGAGGCCAGCCTGGTCTACAAGAGCTAGTCCAGGACAGGCTCCAAAGCCACAGAGAAACCCCGTCTCGAAAAATCAAAAAAAAAAAAAAAAAAAAAAGAAAAGAAAATTAAATGAGGAGGCTGGGGAAAGTGCATGCCCAGTACATCTGAGGCCCTCAGATCAGTCCCCAACTGAGTAAAATTGAAAATAGGAACTCAGTTGTGAGATAATGTACATTGTAGCCGTAGTTATAATAGTCAAATATAGAAGTAATTCAAATGTTCATTGCTAGATAAATTGATTAGAAAGTGATATAGCCACACAAATGATAAGACAGAAACACCTAAAGCAAGGATGTGCTGATACATGCTACAACATGAATCAGTCCAGAAAATATTATTGGGATGAAAGAAGTTAGACACAAGGGGACATGGACTAGCCCCATTTATATGACACATGTAGAATAGGTAAATTCAGAGACATAAAATAGATTGTTGTGGAATACTATTTCAACTAGGTAAACATGCGTTACATTTGTTTATGCTGTGGAATATTTATTTTAACTGTATAAAGATGTGTTACATTTGTTTATGCTGCATTTGTTAACAATGTAAGGATGTGTTTAATTATGTAAACATGTGTTGCATTTGTTTCATCTTGCCTGCCTAAGGAGACCTGGTTGGTCTAATAAAGAGCTGAATGGGCAATATCTAGGGAGAGAGGGAGAGAGAGAGAGAAAGAGAGAGAGAGAGAGCGAGCGCACTTCCCACCAACTGACCAACTGTCCCAAGGCAAGAAGAAGCCAAGCAGCCAGCTAAACAAGAGAAGCAGTGAAAGTAAGATAAAAAGGAGAAAAGTAAAAAGCCCTGGGGCGAAAGGTAGAAAAAGAAAAACAGCCAGGCAGTGGCGGTCCAAGTCTTTAATCCCAACACCTGGGAGGCAGAGGTAGGCGGATCTCTGTGAGTTCGAGGTCAGCCTGATTTAAAAAGCGAATTCTAGGATAGCAACATCCAGGACTTTTACACTGAGAGACACCATCTGGAAAAACCAAAAATAAAAAACTAAAAAGGCTCCGTGTCATGATTTGAGAGCTGATTGGTCACTCAAAAGAAAAAGCCTGGTACAATGAGACGTGTGCGGAGGCTGGAGGAATCAGGTGTTATTGCTTAGTGGGTACAGAGGTTCTATTTGTGGTGACGAAACAGCGGTGACAGAAGCACAGTATTGGAGAGGTGACAAATGCCATCGAACTGTACACTAAAAAAGTTGTGCGAATCGTTGCTCGGTCATGGTGGCACATGCCTTTAATGCCAGCTCCTGAAAAGCAGAGGCAAGCGGAGCTCTGGGTTCAAGCGCTCCATACCTGTAATCCCAGACTTGGAAAGGCAAGGCTGGCACAGGTCATCACTTACTTCAGGTTCAAGGCCAGCGTGGTCTACACTAGTTAGGGCCTGTCTCAATAAATAAGTAGAATTAAATAGTGCTAAAGTGGCAAATTTTATGGTGAATATAATATACATATATATTATATACACATATATAATAAAATTTATACATATTCTACCACACTAAAAATTTTCAGACACCACAGAAAAGCTGGCGAAAAAAATGATAATATGGAAGGGTGCACGACACCTGGTGGGATGGGATTTAGAATAACTATTACTTGTGAGATTTTTAACTATTGTTTGTGCCAGACCTCTTACCACGTAGATCTGGCTGGTGTGGGGCATGCCCCTGCTTTCAGCCTCTCAAATCCTGGAATTACAAGCGTGCATTCTCCACGCCGGACTTTTCAGCTTCTTTATACAACTCTGAATTTTTCAAAGATTCTCCTGAAAACAGATTACACTGATAAAATCACGCAGCGGAAGAAGAGATCGGGAAGGCAGGAGAGGCCCAAGAGGGCGCGCGCAGGCTGCCAGAGCGGTGCGGGCTTCCTACCGGCGGCGGCGCGGGGCGACGCAGCGGAACGGACGCGGGTGCGGGCGCGGTTTCGGGGCCAGGCTCGAGCTCGAGCGCCGCTTGGCGGTACTTGTCCGCCAGGTCCTGCAGCAGCGGGTTCTTGCGAAGCGTGGGCTTCGCCTCCGGGGCCTCCCGGCAGGTGGGGCAGGCCCAGGGGCGGCCACCCAGGCCGGCGCGCTGCTTGACCCACAAGTCATTGAGGCACCGGTAGCAGAAGCTGTGGCCGCAAGGCAGCGTGGTGGGACAGTCCAGCAACTCTCGGCAGATAATGCAGCCCAGGTCCTCCTCGCTCAGCCACACAGGGACTGCACAGCCTAGGACAGGGCCCGCCATACTGGGCGGTGGCCAGGATGCCCAGTAAGGTTCCGCTCCGCCCCACCCACTTCCTCAGCTTCGCCCCGCCCAGCCGCCCGCAGTGTTCCCAGCCTCTAAAAGCGCTGGCTGGCCTCCAGCCTGGAAAGTCATTTTTCTCAATCTTCTGGCTCAAACTCATCTATTCATCAACATGCAACCCCAACAACTTAAGCTATGAAGAGGGTTCACTTCAGGACCTCATTTTCGGGTTGCACCTACTCGGTGTCGTATTTCGTTTTCTGAGATCTGTGCCAACAAAACAAAACCAGGCCAGCATGGTCTACAGAGCTAGTTCCAGGATAGTGAGGACAACACAAAGAAACCCTGCTTCAACAAACCAACAAATAAATAAACAAATGAATGAATGAATATGTAAATAAATGAACAAATGAATGAATGAACGAATAGAAAAACCAGACAACCAAGGAAATAAGCAAGCAAATGAACAAACAAAACTCACTATTTTTGTTTTAGATAAATTATGCCAAAAATCCCTTTTCTAAGGCTTGTCAAGTGACTCTCAATTTAACCAGTTAAACTTTTACTTAGAGATACTTCTGTTTACCTTAATATACTCAGAAAGGAAAATTAGAGCATTCTTCATTTCACTACATCTTTGGCAGTCTAATATTTTGGGAGGATTTTATCTTACATATTTGAAACAAGTTTGAATGTTTGAAAGTGTCCATTGAGCTCATGAAATTGATGAAGAATATTTACCACTTTAAGTAAAAGCAGTTTGTCTGATTAAATTCATCTGTTGTTCAAGTTAAAAAGGGGGTTGGTGGGCTGGAGATGGGAAGCAGTTGGTAGAGCACTCACCCTGTTCGTTTGTGCATGAAGCCTCGGGTTTGTTCTCCATCTTGGTCCCACAGGTCTGTGATCTCAGTACTCAGGCTGAAGGAAGAGGAGCAGAAGTTTAAGGCCGTCCTTAGCTACACAGTCAGTTGGAGGTCAGCCTGGAATACATAAGAACTTCTTTCAAAGAATAAAGTGCTGGCAAATGCCTATAATCTCGGCACTCAGGAGGCAGAGGCAGGATCTCTGTGAGTTCGAGGCCAGCCTGGTCTACAGAGTGAGTTCCAAGACAGGCTCCAAAGCTACAGAGAAACTCTGTCTTGAAAAACCAAAAAACAAGAATAAAATGGGACTGCTGAGAGGGCTCTGAGTGAAGTGCTCACTGTGAAGCCTGACACAGGAATTTGGTCCTGGAACCCAGAGAAAGGGGCAAAGAGAGACGCAACCCCACAAGATTGTCTTCTTACGACATGTGTGCTGTGACACACACTCCCTAGCACAAACACACATGCACACAATAATAACATAAAATAATAATAAACACAAAGGGGAAAAACGACATATTTTTTTTTGCCTTGGAGACCTCTTCTATTCTCTCCTCATTTTTCCTTTTAAAAAAATCTATATTTTCTCTGCTTAAAAATAAGTAAGTAAAATAATAAAATAAAGATAAAGAGGTAACCTCAGAGACCAAGACAGAGGGATTCAGACAGAGGTCAGGAGCCAGACCATGTGCTGTATCTCACTGGGCTTTCTTGTCTGTCCCCGCCTGCTGCTCTGAGGGACACACCCACACAGAATCCCCCCTCCCTTGTAATCAATCAGCTGTATTACAGCCTATTTACTGCCTTTTGGGTGGTGAATTCCTTGAGCACCGGAGCTGTGCCTCTACTCATTTCCCCATCCGAGAACTTAGCCACGTAGATCCCCAAGGAGCGCACAGAGGTGCAAAAGTCAGACGAGTGGCTCATAATGCGTGCTCTACAGCAGGTCTCAACCTTCCTAAGGATGCGACCCTCTAGTCCATTTCCTCGTGTTGTAGAGATCCCCAATCATAAAATTATTTTCGTTGCTACTTCATAACTGCAACGTTGGTACTATTATAAATCGCAATGAAAATATTTTTGGAGATAAAGGTTTGCCAAAGGGGTTGCGACCCAGAGTTTGAGAACCACTGCTCCAGCAGGCCCTGCCACAGATACAGTCAAAGAATTAGTAGCTAGAGAGGACCCACCTCCCCGGCGAGCTTCATTCTGGAAAGAGATATCCAGAATTTGTATTACTTGCTTCTTTGGGGAATTCAAGGAAGTCCAGTAGATTCAGAGACTCACGACACCTGAAGGTACACGTCTGCAATCCCAGCACTCGGGAGACAGGCAGATCTCTGTAAGTTTGACGACAGCCTGCCTTTGAGCATTCTCTTTCCTCAACTTGAGTTATTTTCCTCACCCCTTCCCTTTGATTAACCTCTATTCAGTTTGGACATTTTCAACTTTAACGTCACTTTCTTGAGAGGAAGGAAGGAGGCTTCCCTTGCCCCCTACCCCCTATGCTACTCTTGGCTGATTGTCACACACCCATTGCCGCTTGCTGCCCCCTGCAGGCTTCCATGTGCAACAGCAGGGACCTCCTGCTCGCACCTGCTCAATAAGGGAGCTCAGCCCGGCACTTGGCAAGTGGTGAAATGCAGGTAACTTACATTGAATTTTGACAATCAGTGCAGCTTCCTCTTATTCTTTTTAAAAAATAAGGTCAAACTTAATTTTTAAACATGTGTGCGCCCATGAAGGCCAGAGCGGATGGAGCTGGCTGATGCGGTTGCTGGGAATTCAAATCCTCTGGGAGAACAGAAAGTGCTCTTAACTGCTGAGCCATCCAACTTCCCCGACTTCCTCATTTTAAATATAGAAAGTAAGGCAAACAGTGAAGGGACTTTTCTTGTGTTCTCAAGCTAATGTCAGAACTGGACCCAGATAACTCCCCAGCCTGCTTTCTTTCTCCAAAGCACTGTGATAATGAAGATGGCATCATTTTCTCATTATCTGTGTTTCTATTTCTTCTCAAATGTGCACAAAAATGGAATTCTCTGAGGAACTTTTTAAAATCTATATTTTAACCGGGAGTCCTTTAATTCCAGCACTCAAGCAGAGGCAAGCGGATCGCTGAATTCGAGGCCAGCCTGGTCTACAGAGAGAGTTCCAGGACAGCCAGGGTTACACAGAGAAACTCTGTTTTGAAAAATCAAAAATAAAAAATATCTTTTAAAAAGATTTATTTTTGTCGTATGTGTATATTTGATCCGCATATATGTAAGCGTACCTTGTACATACAGTGCCTGTGGAGGCCAGAAGAGGATCCTAAGGAACTGGAGTTACTGTTGCCAGCCTCTATTCTATGTGGGCGCTAGGAACTAGAGTCCTCTGTCGGTGTAGCAAGTGCCCTTAAACACTGAGCCGTCTCTCCAACCCTCTTAGAGAAAACTAATTATTATTTTGCTTATTTAAGTTCTAATGATGGAAGTATGCTAAGCATAGTGGGAGGTGGAGGGGGGCTAAAACTAAAAGGAGAAATTCCCACACTTTAACCACCAGATCCTGACTGTTTGGAGCCTGTCCCCAATGACTTGCAATTCCTTATACAAACATTTAGAGCTTAACTCTAAGGACTCACGAATAGCCAGACTCAAGGAGCTCCAAAGCACTATAAATGGACTAGTTATCAAGATGGAGAGAGATGTCATTTGTCCACCCAGAATATCCACACACACACAACCAGCACGGGAGAGGCAATCGCAATGATCAAGCAACTCCCCTTGTTATGCAGGAATGGCCTTTCCTTGGGCAGCAGAGGACTTCTGTCTCCTAGAGCTCTCCAAGTCTTTGTCTCTCTGGCAGCGTTTTATTTAATCTTTTCCTACCTGTTCTGGTTTGGTAAATACTTTTACCCAGTACCCCCTTTGGTCACCACTGTTGCTGTCACAACACAAGCACAGGTTCTACCACTGAGCTGTCCCTCCAGCCCCTTCTAGGAAATCTGAGACACTATCTCACCAGGTTGCCTAGGGTGCTCCCAGACTCTCTGGCTCAAGTGGTCCTGTGGAAACCCCTGCGTACATGAGTCTGAAGATGTACCCGCCATGCCCAGCTCCATGGATATTGGATTCTGGAAGGAAAACCTTTGCTTTTGAAGAGTGACGAATGGGCGGTTTATCAACTTTTTAATACAAAAACCCAAATCTATATAAAATGATCACAAGTAAGAAAATAAGCACTCATTTACATTTCAGCTGGATTCATCAGGGCTGTGCTCTGTGCATACAGACATCGGTATGTACACATGTGCATGCTATTTGTGCACATGTCGACATATACTGATCCTTGCTAGCTGAACCACTTAAAAGCTGGCTGCAGACTTCATTTACATTTTACTTCAGCATGCATCCCCTAAGAACAGGAACACTTTATACAAACACATGACTATCACAATTTTACAATACTGTTAGCTGACGTACATCCAGATCCTAATTGCTCCAACATCAGTTATGTCCTTTACAGTGGCTTTTTAAAAATCATTTTGTTTTATTTTATGTGTATTGGTGTGAGGGTGTCAGATGCCCTGGAACTGGAATTACAGTTGTGAGTTACCAAGAAGTTGCTGGAAATGGAACCTGGGTCCTCTGGAAGAGCAGCCAGTGCTATTAATCACTGAGTCATCTCTCCTGGACTTCTCTTATTTTCCCAACTGCATTTGGTTGCCATGTTTTGGTATTGGCTTTTGGAGGGGGGTTGTTTGTTTGTTTTAAAGATTTATTTATGCATGTATGCCTGCATGCCAGAAGAGGGTGTCAGATCTCCTTACAGATGGTTGTGAGCTATCGTGTGGTCACTGGGAATTGAACTCAGGACCTCTGGAAGAGCAGCCAATACTCTTAACTGTTGAGCCACCTCTCCAGCCCTAATTTGTGGTTTTTGTTTGTTCTCCTTTGAATCAGGGTCTCATTAGCTTTGAGCTCTCTATGGATAATAGCAGAACCTCTGATCCTCTGGCCTCCACTTCCCTAATACAAGAATTATAGGTACCACTACCCCTGTCTTTGGTCTGTCTGTCTTTGTCTCTCCCTCCCCTCTGTTTTGTGAAACAAGTTCTCTCTAGATAACGCTGGCTGTCCTGGAACTTGATATATAGACCAGGCTGCTCTTGAACTCATAGAGACTTACCTCTCTCTGCCTGTTGAGTGCATGAGCCTAAAGGCATGCATCGCCATGTATGGCCAATTTTATCTTTTAATATTGATATTTGAAGAGTCCAGGCTAGTTGCATATCAACATGTAAGTAATATTGAGATATCTTATTAATTCTTGGTAGTTAGGTTCAGATTAAACATTTACATTTTTTTCTACTTGCACAATCTTAATGCTGAGGGTGCTTTTTATATTGCAATGCCTCTACCCCTCTCTGTAGATTTTGTTGTTGTTTGCTTGCTTTTGTTTTTGTTTTTCGAAACAAGGTCTTGCTATGTAACTCAGGCTGCACTTGAACTCCCTGTATGGTCCAGGCTGGCACCAAACTCACAGTACCCCTTCCTCTCCACAGACATGAATCACTGCACCCTGACATGAGACAGCCTTCAGGTCTTCTAAGCTTGGAGAGCTACATTCTTCTCAGTATCAGCTCCCCAGACTGCGAAATGTTTGCTGGAAAGATTCTGGGAGCCACAATATAAACCACACCCTCCATGTTGACAGAGTTCACTGACAGGGGCAGCTGCTGCTGGTCTCTGGGCTCCTTTCTGGACAGCCAGGGCAGAGGTGAACACTTCTCAGGGATTTCAGGTGCTCCGTGGCCAGCCAACCCTTCCGAGATGGGTCACCTGAGGCCACAGCCACTCTCTGCTGATGCAGCTGCAAGGGAAGCAGGAAGGCTGAGTAAGGTGGCAGTGCTATAAGGTCCTGCTGCAGGGAAGCAGTAGCCAAGGGGACAAGGGTGCCGTGACAGAGGGGCCAGAGCAGCACTGAGAGCAAAGAGAAACTTTAAATGAGAATAACCAGGAAAAACAGACTGAAGGTGATAGACAAGGCAGACACATAGGGAAAAGGGAAGAAGAAAGCAGGGCAGAGACACAGGGTGTTGGGCCCAGAGAGGACAGAGTGCAAGGTTGAAGTGTGTCCTCAATTACCTCCTGTGTCCTTAGCTTTGGGAACTGGTCACTGAAGACAATTGTGGGTTGGGTTTTTGTTTGTTTTGGTTTTGTTTTTTTTTTGAGACAGAGTCTCACTGCATAGCCCTGACTGTCCTGGAATAGCCCAGGCTGGCTTTGAACTCACAGAGTTCTACCTGCCTCTGCCAAGTGCTGGGATTAAAGGCAGCACTAGCTACCACACCACACCAGGATGTGACAGTTGTATTTAATTTTTATGTATGAGTGCTCTGCCGCCATGTATGCCCGCACGCTTGAAGAGGGCGCCAGATCTCATTACAGGTGGTTGTGAACCACCATATGGTTGCTGGGACTTGAACTCAGGATCTCTGGAAGAGCAGCCAGTGTTCTTAACCGCTGAGACATCTCTCCAGTCGGACAGTTGTGCTTATACTGGTGAGTCTAGGAAGGCACAAGGGCCTCCCCCTGGGGCTATTGGGGTCACCTGTTCAGTCTGTACTTTTCCAAACAGAGACCGTTTTCCTTTCCACCCCAGAAGCTCGGCTCTGAGCCAGATGTTTCCTCCTGAACTCAGCACATCTCTGCTTTTCGCAGGGTTAACAACAGAGGGGAACAGTCTTCTTGCGACACATGCAGGGTGAAAAGAAGGAGCAGGGGAGGGAGACGGCAAAAGAGAGGCTTGAGCACAGGGAGAACACTAAAAATAGCCTTCCTTCTGCGTGGGGAGGAATCCAGAATCCTGGGAGGGCGTCTGGCAGGGTGACCTCTGCTAAGGCTACCAGGCCAGCACTTATGAGAAAAAGGACAAGAGTGTGGGGAATCTGAGCAGCTTGGTAGAGCCAGCCTCCACAGTTCTGCTAGGGCCGGACTCCGCCTGAAGCTCATGAGGACAGCTGAATAGAGGAACTTGGTGCAGAGGGGACTTTCTGGCAATAATGTGCAATGCGTGTGCTTTTCTCTGGCAGGAAGTAAGGGCAACTCCAAACGATGAGTCAGGCCCTTCCGGGACTAACAGTGAAAGAGCCCTTTTCTGCCCTCACCCAAAAGAACCCCCAAGACCCCCCGCCCTGCCCTGCTTCTCACTGAGGAGGTGGAGGGGCGACAGGGGACTGGACAGGACATCCTGCAGACTCTCCAGCCATTCTCGCTGTTCCTTCTCACTGGGGCAGGTGAAGATGAATTTCCGCTCTGGAGTGACGACAGTGAGTCCAACCTTCCAGCGATTCCCTCGGATGCCCCTGGGCAGGTCTTCGCACACCTCATAACCCTGCTCATTGCTTCCCAGAAGAACCTGTCCCTGCTCGAAAGCATCCTGAAAATGGAAGGCAGTGGTTATCTAGCCCTGCCAGGCCCAAGGTCAAGCTCCGCAAACAGATGTGCACACCATTGCCAGGTGTGACTTCAAATTGAAACCTTAAGGATATTGCATACTAGTCTGCTGAAAACACTAACATACAGAGACTAGACCAGGCACTGGGAACTCAAAGGCTGGATTCTCACTTTGCTTTAGGCACTGGGGATTGAGCATAGAGTCTCAAACATAACAGGCAAGTCCTCTACTGCTGAGCTTAATCCCCGCCCTCTATCTCTTTTCAATTTTGAGACAAGGTCTCGCTAAGCTACACAGGTTGTCCTTGAATTTATTCTGAAGCCCAGGAAGTCTGAATTTACAATCCAACTGTCTGAGCCTCCCCTGTAGCTGGGATTATAGACTGGTGCCCCAGACCCAGCTCAAGTGGTTTACATGTTAGCAATTTGTATACTCATCATGGCCCCTTCTGAGCAAGGCATTCATGCCAAGCCAGTATTTTGGTAAGAAGGGAAATGCAGCATGGCAAGCTAAGCGCACACCCAGCCCAGGGCATGGCTCTACAATGGCAGGGCTGAGACTAGAGCCCAGACTCCAGGCAAACTGGTTCCTTGGCCCACAACCCTAACCGCTCTACTCCAGACCTCCTGGTTACAAGGGAGTGGCTGGTTCCACTTTACCTTAAGCACAGCTGTCAGCCCTGGGATCCTGGATGGAGCTGAGTGAGAATCTGGGGTACAGGCTCTCCTGTTACAGGTTCCCCTGTCCTGGGATCCTGAGAGCCAGCCTTTCTGTATATTCTAAGATCAGCACAAGCCCCTCTGACTGGGGACATGCTAAGGAAGGAATCAGGAATGACTCTTACCAGAGGGTTCTTGTAATACAACAGCCTCCGCTCCAAGGGATCCAGAGCAAACCATCTTTTCTTGAAGGGTTCTTTGTGCTGCAAAAGGAGGAACCTCTTTACCAGACTTGGCTAAACCAGGCACAGAGGTCAGGGCCAGCTCAGAGAAGAGGTCATAGCACAGGTTCTCCAGCCTGATTTCTGCAGCCAGACACCAGAGTGTCTCCCTGGGGCCAGTTCCTAGGCATGCGTACCCTCCCCAGCTGATGGCTTTAGAGCAAGGCTGAGATTGGAGTCCAGCCCAACTCGTTCTAGGGTCCACACGTCTGAATACCTCCTCAGACTCTGGGTTGTTTGTCTGTTTTGAGACAGGGTCTCACTGTGTAGTGCTGACTGGTCTGGAACTTGCAGGGATCCCCCAACTTCTGCCTCAGGAGTGCTGGAATTAAAGGAGCCAGCACCTGCTCAGACTCTGAGGGCTCAGCCCAGCCCCTCTCTGCCCTCACCTTTTTTCTCCCCCTTGTTTTGGTCTGTACTACTAGGTGTTGCCTAGGAGTTAAGGGGTACTTCCCTCTTTCTCAGACTGCGGACAAAGAAGTCTCAGAAAAAGGAAGCCAGGGAAGTCAGAAGTGGCTCCTACTCACAAAGTTGAAAGTGCAACCTAGGTCAGAGGAGAGAAAGGCCTGAGGCGAAAGCCAGGGACTGTGCCTGTGTGCCTGGTTTCTGAAGGAAGGAGTCTGTACACCAACCACCATTTGACCACAATTCCAACTCCTGAGAATTAATTTCTTTCTTTCTTTCTTTCTTTCTTTCTTTCTTTCTTTCTTTCTTTCTTTCTTTCTTTCCTTCCTTCCTTCCTTCTTTCTTCCTTCCTTCCTTCCTTTCTTTCTTTTTCCTCCTTCTTTCTCTCTTTCTTTCCTTTTGAGACAAGGTTTCTCTGTATTTTTATTGTCTTGACTGTCTTGGACCTCATTCTGTAGATCAGGCTGGCCTTGAACTCAGAGATCCACCTGCCTTTCTGGGATTAAAGACACCACCTGGCTCCTAAGGTTTTCTTTTACACTGTCTTCCAACACCTTTCAGGGTCCTCTCAACAGTCATCCTGTAACACATTGTGACTGTAACACATTATGACTGTATTTTTGCATTGAATCCGACCTTCCACATGCTAAGCAAGCTACACACCACACCCCCCACCTTACCTTATTATTTTTTTTTATTTTGAGATGGGAGGGGGTGCTCACTAAACGGTGCAGACTGACTTTGAGTTTGTTATGTAGGCCAGACTAGCTTGCATTCTTCTGCCTCAGCCTAAGAATCTGGGTTTGTGCAACCCTTGTCTGATTCACAGGAAACCCCAGGCTCCTCCCCGCAGGGGCAGCTCCTCTTCCTCCTTAGATAGGAGAGATAACAGCAGAAAGCACAGGCCCTGGTGAGGGGGAGGAGACAGGATACAGGGTCATGTGTTTCTCAGACTGTCTCCCTTACACTGTCATGGTGGATGCCTAGCTCTCAGAGCTGTCTCTCTAGGGGATTCCTTCTCAGCTCTGCTTTCCCAGGGTTAGCTGAAGTCTAATGGTGACAGAGGCAAGACATTGATGAAGACGCTAAAGCGGTACCCGAGGGGAAGAAACCGCGGGAGCAATGCGGGCTTCACACAGCAGCCAACTCCTGGTCCCTACTCCGTCCCTCAGCACAGAGACTCACAGACACTGGCATTCTTGTCTTTCTCTCTTCAGCCCTCCTTCCCGCTCCCATTCACACTTTTCTGCTTTATTGGTGGTTGGGATAGGACCACGTTAAATAACCCAGAAAACGTACCTTTGGCCCGGTCTTCTCCATGAAGCCTTGTTTGAGGTAGTTCCTGGTGGTGAGAGGCACGAGCTGCAGGGAGAGACAAGGCTGACTCCCTAGCCACACCCAGGAGAAGTTTGGAGTGGAGAAGGGAGCGTCCTCATGGCTGATGGCTGATATTTGGAGTGTGTGCTGGGTATAGTGCAAATAGCTTAACAAAGCCAGTGCACCGGCCCTGATTCACCTGTAGTTTTCTAGCATGGTCCAGTCATGACTTAAGTACTTCATTCATCCCAGATTATAGATTCAGGCAAGGCTGTCAAGAGACTCACTTGTCGACAGGCATGGTGGCGAATTCCTTTGAGCCCAGGACTTGGGGGGCAGAGAGGCAGACAGATCTCTGAGTTTGAGGCCAGCCTGGTCTACAGAGTGAGTTCCAAGATAGCTAGGGCTACATAGAAAAACCTTATCCCAAACAACCAAACAGAGGAAGGGCAGAAGGAGGGGAAAACCCACCTGTCTGCTGCAGCAGGCTCTGGGTACAATCCCCGACCCGCCTCGGTAGTAGATTTTATCAGCCTCACCAAACTCACTAAGAAACTAGGCCACAGAGATGTGAGCAGAGACTTTGCAGAAGTCACGTGACTGCTAGACGACAGAGGTGGGATCACACTCAGGGCCGACAGGCAGCAGGCCTGTGTACCATCACACAATGCTACCAAAATGTAAAGACAGCAGAGTCCTTTGACCAGACTGCCCACCATGCCAGCCAAGACCTGGTCACAGAATCTCACACAGGCCAGGAAGAGGTGATGCCAGGGTGGACAAATAGAGAAAACTCTGGATTGGACATTAGGAGACCAGAGTCTTGGCACCATAGCCTCAACCAGCTGCTACCTTGGTAAGGCTTCTGTCTCTGAGGGTCCATTTCCTGGTCTCCACCAGCCCTCACGGCCCACTTTCCTAGGCTCAGAGAAGCTTCCAGAGATTGACCATGACTTCCTGTGCTTCTTGGAAGTGGGAAAGGAGAACTGGACAAATCGAGGGCTTCAAATGGCAGCCTAGATGCCAAGAACAGCAGCAGGGTCCCTGGAGTTCCAGGGGGGCAAAGCTGAGGAAACAAGAGAGAAGCTGCGGCCCAAAATGAAAATCTACACTCGACTACTCCATCTCTCCTCAGACATAGTCTATAGGATTTATTCTCTGTTTGGCTCTGTATTCTGAGTTTGAGGCAGCGCAGGGCTAGTCTAGGCCGAGGGGAGCAAGAGAAACAAGGGAAGCCACGTGGCTGGAGCTCTCCTTCAGGACTCTTCCCTGTACTTCAGACACTGGCTCAGTCTGTTTTCATGATGGCCTGGCAGGTGGCATGGGGCCGTGGTGATATGACGGATGGGCACCCCGAAGCTTAGGGGCGATGTCACTTGCTGGGCAGCACACTGGGCTCTCTGACTCTAGGGGCACTTTGTGTACTTTTATCATTCCCTCCCTCCCTTCCTCCTTTCTTTCCTTCTCCCACTCCCGACACGTTTCCTGTGTATACCAAGATGGCCTGATTTTGAACTCACTGTGTGGCCCAGGCTGGCCTCAAATCTTCAACAACCCTCCCACCTCAGCCTCCAGATGAGATTATAGGCCACCAAGCCTAGCTTTTCTCCCTTGTGCTGAGAATGGGACTCGAGGTCCAACACAAATTAGACAAGCGCTCTACTGTTGAGTCACACAGCATTTCAGATGAAGCCATTACAACTCCGCAAAAAATGTTGGTTTCCAGCACCAAATTCTTAAGCCTGGGTACCACCCCTAAACATAGGGAAGTCAGGAAAGGGGCAGGCAGGGCATGGATGGTAATGGCTGATGAAGGGAACATGGAGGACACTGGTCAAAGACTAACTTTCTCCACACAGGTTAGCAAACATGGGAAGCCAGGCCGGATTAAACAAGGCTGAGCACTTGCTCCATCCCCTCCCCTCTGCTGGGTCTGCTGCAGTCAGCACTCTGGACTTCACTGAGCCAGCAGCTGCCAGCTCTGGGGGCTGACTAAGCAGAGCGACTTCAGCTTTGAGCCCTGACCTCCACCCAGCCTTGCTGAAACTGTCTAGGGAACTTCTCAATGGGTACATCACTGGGCCTGAAGTCGACCCTATCCCGGAAACTCAGCTCCCTGTAAACCCTGGGAATTGAGGAACATTAGACTTGCAATGAAGGTCTAACAGATGAGACTAAGAAACTCCAGGATCGGGCTGAGGAGATGGTCCCGTGGGTAAAATGCTTGCCATGCAAGCCTGAGGACCCAGCTCTGAGCAACAGCATCCACCAAAAAAACTGAACATGGTTGTGAGTGTGGTAATCTCAGCATTGGGGGGACACAGATAGGAGGGTCCTTCGGTCTCTCTGGTCAGCCATCCTGATGGGAGAACCCAAGTCAATGAAGAGAGATTGTCTCAAGAAAATAAAGGTGGGTGGTAGCTAAGGCTGACTTCTGGCTTACACACACACGCGCACACATACACATATGTGCGCACACGCACACATGAAACCCCAGGATTAAGGTTGATAAGATGGCTTAGTGCACACACAGAATAAATAAACATATGTCAAAACTTAAAAAAGAAAGAAAGAAAAGGAAAGGAAGTCGGGCAGTGGTGGTGCACGCCTTTAATCCCAGCACTCAGGAGGCAGAGGCAGGTGGATCTTTGTGAGTTCGAGGCCAGCCTGGTCTACAAGAGCTAGCTCCAGGACAGGCTCAAAGCTACAGAGAAACCCTGTCTCAAAAAACCAAGAAAGAAAGAAAGAAAAGGAAAGGAAAAAAAAACATGGAAAAGAAAGTTCAGGATTTCAGGTGTGGTGAGTGGATCTGTAATGTCAGCATTTGGGAGGTAGAGAGAAGGGTGAGGAGTTCAAGATCATTCTTGGTTACATAGTTAGTTCTGGGCCAGCCTTGGTTAGAAAAGATTCTGTCCAAAAGAAAGAAAGACAGACAGACAGTTCCAAGGATTAGCATGGATCACTTAAACAACAATCCTTTAAATTGGAAGCATAAACGTCCTCGAGGCTGGCGTAGTAGTAGTGAACACCTTTGATCTCAGCACTCAGGAGGCAGAGGTAGGTAGATCTCTGTGAGTTCCAGGCCAGCCTGGTCTACAGAGTGAGTTCTAGGTCAGCCTGGGCTACACTGAGACTGTGTCTCAAACAAACAACACTATCAAAAAAAAGAAAACAAAAAGTAAACCCACATCCTCAATTACAGAACTTCATAGGTAGAGGGAACCTCAAGGAGACCTGGACCAATCACCATCTTTCTGAAAGAAAGGCCTGTGACCTGTAAGGGTCACACAGCATGTCAGGGACAGAGCATCCATGAAAGCCTTGGCCTCCTGGCTTAAAACATCATCTTCTGCCCGTGTCATTCCAGCTTCCCCATCAGGAAATAGACAGAGGTCCCACATGTCGAGGGACAATCAAAATGAACTTCTCAGCTTACTGCTACCTTTGCCAGCACAGGCAGATATAATCCTGTAAAGAGGATGGCCACAACATCTTCCATAGAACAGGGCATCACAGCACACAGCGGGGATAGCCAGGGAAGGTCCTGGTCCATTACTCATTAACAGGAATGATCACCCAGCCCATTTTCCTGTTCTAAGTAATTACTGTATATAGAAAGAGCGATGAGCTGAAATGGGTCAAAAGCACTTTGCATACAGTATATAGGGCTCATCTGCACATTTTAGTGGGAGAGGTCAGAAAGATGTGCAAAGGCTGAGACCCTTGGCCCCGCAGAGACTTCTTATTCTCCAGTCTCCTTGGGTTTTATAAACAAGCCTAGTCTAGCCTCTGAGTATCTTAGGGGTCTGGAGACAGGAAGGAAAAAAGGGAAGGGAGGAGAGACTCAGAAGCCCGGCCCACATTTAGCTCACCTCAGACTCTGAGAGATCAGGAAAGGTCAATTTTAGGTATTGCAGGCGGGCCGCACGGAGAGCATTGAACCAATCCACTATCTCCTGCCAGGGAAAATTCAAAGTACACACGGTGGTGAGATGGGTGGATGTGGGAGGACCCTGGTGGCAGGGCCAGAGGCAACACGGCTACAGCACGCACGTGCGTTCAGCAAACATACGCACCACACAGTCCCATTTAGAGACATCTGGAGAGGAGGACGTCAGAGCCCAGGGGGCTGCCCAGAGCTAGTCGGAAGTCACAGACAGGAAGAGCTCCCAGCCACGGAAAAAGGCCAGTGTGATCTGCACACATGGCTTAGTATACTTCCTAAAGTTTCTGAGAATCACCTGGATTCCTATTAGGAGACTCGGTGTGGAGTGGGCCTTAGACTACATTCCCTCACCCTGAACTCTCGGTGCTGTGGGGACACGCATACTTCTTTGGGTGGGGGGATTGTATATAGAGACATTCCTCCATCATAGATATTCAGGATCTGAAATGCACACAGGCCACAACTAGATGAACTTTTGTATTGTCAGTGAGAGACTACATCCCTCATGACCGTGGGGCAGCAGCATCTCACCTGGAGACGATCCAAGGCTTTCTCAGCTGCTCTCTGAGCAGACATCCGTTCTCCTTTCTTCATTCTGGCCCCATGTTTTCACTTTACGGGTATGTGTGAGGGCCTACATGGACGCACGTGCCCCCAAGTGTGTGTGTGTGTGTGCGTGCCTGCAGAGGATAGAGGAGAGCCCCGGAACCCTGTCACCGGAGCTATAAGCAGCTGTGAGCCACCCTGTGAGCACTGGAAACTGAACAACTCAGGTCCTCTGCAAGAACAGCAAGTGTTCTTAACTGCTGAGCAGTCTCTCCAGCCCCACTCTGCCCCTTTTTACAGTATTTTTTTTTCTAGTTTTTCGAGACAGGGTTTCTCTGTAGCTTTGGAGCCTGTCCTGGAACTAGCTCTTGTAGATCAGGCTGGCCTTGAACTTACAGAGATCCACCTGCCTCTGCCTCCCAAGTGCTGGAACTAAGGGCATGTGCCACCCCCTCCAGCTCCTTTTTACATTATTTAGGGAAACCCTTTACAACTAACCTGTATCTCCAGAGCCTTTCTTTTCTTTTCTTTTCTTTTTTTTTTTTTACATTTTTGTTTGTTTGCTTTTGTTTTTTGAGATACAGTCATGTAGCCTAGGTTGGTCTCCTCAAGCAGCTAAGTAGCAGAGGCTGGCCTTGAACTGTTGATTCTCCTGCGTCTTCCTCCCATATACTGGGACTGCAGGTGTGCACTACCACACCTTTTTTTATTTTATTGTTAGTTTCGATACAGGCTCTTGCCATGTAGCCCACATTTGAACCTTGTTGTAAGCCTCCAACCTCTACCTCCCAAGTACTAGAATTATTATCACCACACCCACCTTCAGTTCTTCTTTCCTTTCTCTCTTTTTTCCTAGAGAAATTTTACTTTAAAATTTTTACTGAGGCTGGGCATGGTAGCATACACCTTTAATCCCAGTGCTCAGCAGGCAGAGGTAGGTAAATCTATGTGTGCTTGAAGTCAGCCTGGTCTACATAGTGAGTTATAGGACAGCCAGGGCTACATAGTGAGACCCTGTCTAAAACAAACCAGAAGAAAACTTATACTGAGACAATTAGTAGTTTCAATACAGAGCAAGGGGCTGGAGAGATGGTTCAGGGGTTGAGAGCAGGGACTATTCTTGCAAAGGGTCTGAGTTTGATTCCCAGGACTCACTGGTAGTTTGTAACCATCTGTAATTTGCATTCCAGGGAATCTGATGACCTCTTTTGACCTCCACAGTCAGTGCATGCACATGGTATAGAGATAATGCACACAGACAAAATACCTATATACATAAAACAGCAAAATGAAACACAGAGCAAGATGATGCCAAGAACGTAATGCAATGTGTCATTTTGCATTGGGATGTCTCCACATATTCTAAGCCCTAAATCTCCTCTGACCTGAGACCTTGCATAGGGACCTGGGTCTGCTAGTCCTAAAAGTTGCTATCAACCAAATATTATAATTTAAAATATAAATATATATAAAATGTAAAAATATAAACAAATATATTTTACATATTAAAATATGCGTTTATTGGCGGGGTGGTGGTGGCCCATGCATTTAATCTCAGCACTCGGGAGGCAGAGGCAGGTGAATCTCTGTGAGTTCGAGGCCAGCCTGGTCTACAAGAACTAGTTCCAGGATAGACTACAAAGCTACAAAGAAACCCTGTCTCGAGAAACCACAAAAAATAAGGAAATAAAATAAAATATGCATTTATATATATAAATAAAATATAAAATACTCAATAGCCCCTGGTGCACAGACAGTAACATGTCCTAGGTTCTGCAGTGTACCTGTCCTGCATGCCTGCCACTCATCCCCCACACTCACATCGCCTCATGCTCCTCCTCCTTCCTGCCCTCCCCACTTACCTACCACAGTCCATCCACCCCATAGGTTAGCTTAGATGCTGGAATAGATTCTCAGGCAATTGGCTCCTGTCCAAGCTTTTCTCCTCTGAGAACTGCTGCCCTGATCCTCAACCCCACACCCTACAATCCCCACCCTGCCTTGGCTACAGCAGCTGGACTGGAGTTATCAGGTACGCTCTCCCCCAGGAATTTGGGATGAGGAGGCTGAAAGACTTGCTTGGATAGCTATGGCGCAGGACTGCGAGGCCCTGCCGTGACTGAGAAAATCATTTGAACACAATTCCAACAGGATTCAACAAGTTCCTTTCTAGCCCCCAGGCAGGACACAGGGGTCCAGTCCCCTGGACTTCTGAGCTCTCCTGTCCTGGTGTCTGTTAAGGGCTTTCTGGGCAGGCCTATATTGGCCTATATCTACAAACTCAGCAGGAAGAAGGCTAAGGCAGGAGGATTGCTTTGCTCCAAATTCAAGACCAGCTGGGCTACATAGCAAACATGACTCCTACTGAAGAAAGAAGGAAAAGTAAAAAAGGAAACACAAAAGTTCTTGGGTCTTAGGCATTAGGTAAATGGGGCTGCCCCAGCAAAAAAGGTACTCAGTGTGCACATGGTCAAGTTCCCAGCACTGAAGAAAACAAACAAACAAACAAAAAAACCCAAGCTGGGTGGTGGTAGCACAAACCTTTAATCCCAGCATTTGGGAGGCGGAGACAGTGGATCTATGCAAGTTCAAGGCCAGCCTGGTCTTGAAACCAGTTCCAGGGCAAGCAGGGCTGTTCAAGAAACCCTGTCTTGGAAATAAAAGGAAGAAAGAAAGAAAAACAGCAATTGCCATCAAGGTCTGCTACAATCCTGAGCAAGTAACTGTAAAAAAAAAACTATAAAATAATAGCTGAGCAGTGGTAGTGCACGCCTTTAATCCCAGCACTCAGGAGACAGAGGCAGGCGAATCTCTGTGAGTTCAAGGCCAGTCTGGTCTACAAGAGCTAGTTCTAGGACAGGCTCCAAAGCAACCCTGTCTCAAAAAACAAAAAACAAAAACAAAAAAAAACCCAAAAAACAAAAAAACCCAAAAAAACATAAGAAAGAAAGAAAGAAAGAAAGAAAGAAAGAAAGAAAGAGAACAGTCACCCAGAGCATGTCTACCAACACTAAATGACCCCAAAGCGTCAGCAATGCGTCTCCATCCTGTTGCATCACTGATGAGGCTGAGGACCTGAACCAGTTCCCTCTCACATACACCCTTTTGCTTGACTGCCTTCCTCTGACGGGGCTGATGTCCCCATCTTGCTATAATTTTGCCTCAAACCCATGATCCTCCTGCCTCAGTCTGAAACCCCTGGGATTGTAGGACCATAATATTTCTCAAGCTTTACTGTAGAACTAATCACCCAAGACTCTCCTAAAATTCCTAATTGAATGGATCTGGGGTGCCCTAAGACTAGTCCTTTTATTTATTTATTTGGAGGCTGGACAGATGGCTCAGCAATTAAGACACTTCCAGCACCCACATGGTACCTCACAACTCTTTTTTTTTCTTTTTTTCTTTTTTACTGACCATTCTTTTGAGGTCACAACTCTTTGTAACTTCCGTTCCGGGGGAATCCAATACCCTATCCTGACCTCAGTGAGGACGAGGTGTGCACATGACACACAGACATACATGCAGGCAAAACACCCCATACGTAAGTTAAAATAATTTTCTTAAAATATTTATTTGTTTTTATTTAATGTGTACAAATGTTTTGCCTGTGTATGTCTATGTACCACATAAGTGCCTCGTACCCACAGAGGCCAGAAGAGGGCACTGACTACCCTGGAACTGAAGTTATAGACTGTTGTGAATCAGCCTGTGGGTGTTGGGAACTGAACCCAGGTCCTCTCCAAAAGCAGCAAATGCCGCACTGAGCCATTCTTCCAGCCCCAAGGCTCACGAGGTCTTAGGTAACATCAGTCCAGTGTGTGGCACATGGAAAGAAAGGCCCTGGCCCAGTCTATCCACCTTTCCTCCCAAATCACTATCTCCAGCCCTACCTGGACTTGCCATTTCTTCATTGTTCATTTGTTTGTTGTTGTTGTTGTTGTTGTGTGTATATGTGTGTGGTGTGTTGCTGTTGTCTCACTAGGTAGTCCCTGCTGACATATAATTCATTATTTAGAGCAGGCTGGCCTTAAACTCATAGAGATCCACCTGACTTTGCCTCCTGAGTGCCGGGGCCTGGTGTGTGTCACCACAAGCCTCAGATTTGCCGTTTCTGGCTATGGTCCCCTCCGCTAACTTTTCTCTCGCTGATGACTGCACACTGCCCAGCTACTGTGCTGTATAGTACTGCCTAGGTAGCCCAGCTATGTTCCCAGTACTTGAAAGGTTCATCTCCCACATCCCCTCTGCCTTCCTCAGATCTCTGCTGCATCACAAGGCAGAACTAGACAAAGGCAAGCAGCAGCAGCCGCAGCCGCAGCCGCAGCAGCTGCAGCAGGGAGGTCTCAGGGGCAGCTGAGTAAGCATGGATGAACTGTGCAGTGGAGGCTGAGAGCAAAGGAGCCCAAAGGATGGGGTGCCATGCCGGAGAATGCAGAAACTACATGAACCATCTCACCTTCCCACTGTCATGATACACAAAGAGATTCCTGGTGTGCTCCTCTTTCCTGTAGGTGATCTGCAGACCGTGGGGATGTCCTATCTTCTCTGTCTGGAAGGTGGCGTTCAAGTCCTTGATGTTGATGACAGCTTTGGGGGCTTTACCCTAGAAGAGAGAAAAACGGTTCTCAAGATACTGATGGCAATAGGTGCCTTATGATCACCTTTGTCGAGGCCTTTAATACAGACAAGCCCCCAATACATAGCCCTGGGTTGCTCTAGTAGCCAAAGGCACAGCTGTCCTACCAATGGCCTGCGCTCCTCCTTCTGCCCAGTCGTTTAGGCTCCTCTGACCCGGAAGTGGTCTAGGAAGCCTGCACTGTGAACTTGTCACACATTTCAGCCACAAAAACTTTGCTGGAGGGGGCTGGAGAGATGGCTCAGTGGTTAAGAGCATTGCCTGCTCTTCCAAAGGTCCTGAGTTCAATTCCCAGTCAACCACATGGTGGCTCACAACCATCTGTAATAGGGTCTGGTGCCCTCTTCTGGCCTGAGGGCATACACACAGAAAGAATATTGTATACATAATAAATAAATAAATATTTTAAAAAAAAACTTTGCTGGAGGAAATCCACCACTGGCATGAAATAAACCGCCAGGTAGAAGCAGTCGTGGGGGCTCAGAGCACCCATGGCACGCATTCTCTGTACCTGTCCCTTGGACTCCGAAACATGGTGGAGCACTAAACGATACCAAGGGATCCTGACCAGAGACACGATATTTCCAAGCCCCTAGACCTGCAGGAGCCACACTGAACTATCTCTCTGGCCCACAGATTGTTTAAACACAATTTCAAATTCCATCCTTAGAATTTCCTCATGTTGCCGGCCGGTGGTGGTGCACACCTTTAACCCCAGCACTCGGGAGGCAGGGGCAGGAGGATCTCTGTGAGTTTGAGGCCAGCCTGGTCTACAAGAGTTAGCTCAGGACAGGCTCCAAAGTTACAGAGAAACCCTGTCTCGAAAAACAAAACAAACAAAAAATTTCCTCATGTCAAGTGCTCACGAGCCAATTCATGAGAACATACACAGAATTACGTCATCACCAAGGAAAGTTCTACGAAATCTCTCTAGACCGAAACTTGTTGTGTGTGACTGTGGGTACACATGTGCCACTGCACACATGGAAGTCAGAGGACAAGAGTCAGTTCTTCCCTCCCACCTTCTGTTCCAGGATTCGAACTCAGACTGCCAGGCTTGTGGGGTGTGCCCTTTCACCCACGGAGTCATCTTCCTGACCTGAGTGTGTTGTCTGACCTACAGTTTGCATCCAAGAATCTACCACAAGGAAGTAACTGCATGACTATGCAAACATACACTAAACGATGTTTGCTGTAGTATTGCAGAGATAGGTCGCACACACCTTTAATCCCAAAACTTGGGAGGCAGAGGCATGCAGGTCTCTGTGAGTTGGAGACCAGCCTGGTCCACAAAGTGAGGTCCAAGATAGCCAGCACTGTTACACAGAGAAAGCCTGGCTAGAAAAAAATGCACATAAATATGCACAGTACATATGCAAGGTTATTTGTGAACACATTAAAAATAGTTAAACCAATATTCACTCTTTATTTTGAGTCAGACTCTCACTATGCAGTCGTAGCTGTCTTTGAATTACAGAGATCCATCTGCTCCTGACTCCTGAATATTGGGATTAAAGGTATGTGTCATCATGCCAACCTTCTTCCTAAGTTCAAAAGAAATATGACATCACCAGTTACAGTATTGCTTTGGAACAATATCTTTTCTCTATAAATATGTATTACTCTCATTGGTTAATATAGCTGGGAAGGATGGGAATGGGTGGGAGAACCAGACTAGGAGGATGCTGGGAAGAAGGGTAGAGTCTGAGGAGCTGTGAGGAGACGCCATGAGATGGGAAGTATGTACATGAGGCAAAGGAGCCTGGGGCAGTGGATTAATAGAAATGGGTGAATCTAAATTATAAGAGCTAATTAGAAATAAACTTAAGCTATTGGCTGAGCATTTATAATTAATAATAAGTCTCTGTGTGGTTATTTGGGGAATGGCTGGTGGGACAGAAATGTCTGCCTACAATGTTTGCATGAGGTTCTTTGTTTTATCCCTAGCAACACACACACACACACACACACACATGCACACACACATGCATATTCCATTATTAATAGACAATTTCATTACCTGAAGCTTACTCCACCCTTTCTCCTGCATTTCCCACAGGAAGGCAGTCATGAGTTTCATGCCTACTCTTCTGCTTCCTTTCTCATACTTGTACAAACACACACACATATGCCCATAGGCATGTATCTATGATCAACTTATTGTCCTATGTAGGTTTTTAATTTGCTTTGTGGTACTGGGGTCCAAGCACTGGACCTTGAGCTCTAGACAAGTGCTTTACCCTAAAGGTCACCTCCAGCTCCCTTTCATCATTATTATTTATTTGCGTGTTTATTTATGTATTTGATGTTGTGGTACTAGGGACTAATCTAGGGCTTCACTCACTGAGTTTTTGTTTTTGTTGTTGTTCTTGTTTTGTTTTGTTTTTTGAGATCGAATTTCTTTGTGTAGCCCTGACTGTCTTGAAACTCACTTTGTAGACCAGGCTGGCCTTGAACCCAGATTCTCCTGCCTCTGCCTCCTGAGTGCTAAGACAACAAGTGTCCACTACTACATCAAACTTCAACAAGTGCTCTTAACCGTTGAGTCGTTCTCTAAACCCTAGTTCCTCCCTTTCTATTGTTGATAGTAGTCTATTCTCTAGTTATGTCGTCATTAGTTTAGCTAGTTATAGAAGGACATTGGTTTTGGTTTTGGGGGTTTTCTTTTTCAGAATTTGGCTAAAATAAAGTTTCTTTTCCTTTTTTTTTTTTTGTATATTCCACCACCACCCAGCTAAATAAAGTTTTTATGAAAAACTTGTTTAAGAAACTTTTTATAAACCGGGCAATGGTGGCACACACCTTTAATCCCAACACTTGGGGGCAGAGGCAGGTGGATCTCTGTGAGGTCGAGGACAGCCTGGTCTACAGAGCGAGTTCCAGGACAGAGTCCAAAGCTACACAGAGAAACCCTGTCCAGAAAAGCAAACAAACAAACAAAAAAGAAAGAAAAAGAAAAAAGAAAAGAAACTTTTTATAGCCAGGCAGTGATGGCACATGCCTTTGGGTGGGTCAGGGAGCAGAAGAAGGCAGATCTCTGTGAGTTTGAGGCCAGTGTGAAGTGTGTTCCTTCCAGGACAGCCAAGGCTACACAGAGAAACCCTGTCTTGGGGGAAAAAAAAGGTGGGGTGGGGCTGGAGAGATGACTTAGCAATTAAGAGCACTGGCTGTTCTCCAGAGATCTTGAGTTCAATTCCCAGCACCCACATGGCGGATCACTGCTGTCTATAACTGCGGTCCCATAGGATCCAGTATTGTCTTCGGGTGTGCAAATGTACATCCAAAAATAAAAACCACATATATACATAAATAAATAAATGCTTTCAAAAAAAGGATTAAAAAAAGGGAAAAAAATGAAGTATTGAAAAAACAAGTTGCCAGACCTTAAAACTGCAGGCCCTCACTTCTACTGGGAGGGCTAGCACGCTGCTCCCAAAACTCACTCAGTCCCAGACCGCAGCCCGCCAGCGCCCTTGTAGCACTGCCTGTTCCTCTAGGAAAGCCACAGAGGAAATACACAGGCTCAGTGCCTCAAGTGCCGGCTGAAGAGCTCAGCCCTTACCCCTCTGCTGGGCTGCTCCTTCCCATTCACGTTGTTAGCATTTTTTGTTTTTCTGTTCTCTAATCTGGAAGCCCCAGGGTTCAGTGTGGTAGCCAGCCTCCAAAGATATCCTCACCACTTCCTCCTTTCCCAGTAGGTCCCAGATGCTCTGCCCATAAAGACTTAAAATTGCATCCCTTCCGTTAAGCAAAGCTGGCTGCAAGCCTTGTAAGTGTTTTGCCTCCATGTAAGTATGTGTGCGACATGCACACCTGATGCCTGCAGAGTTTAGAGGAGGGTGTGAAATCCCTTAGAACTTGAGTTACGGGTGGCAGTGATGTGGGTGCTGAGAACCAGCGTCCTCTGCAAGAGCAACAGTGCTCTTAACTGCTGAGCCATTTTTCCAGCTCTTTTTCAGACAGGATCTTTCTACACAACCCAGGTTATATTGGAATTCACTATGTAGATCAGGCTGTCTAGGAACTCATAGAGACCCACCTACCAGCTTCTGTTTTCAGGGGGCAAAGACTAAAGCACCACCGCTATAGCAGCAATCGCTTTTGCTTAGAAGACAGTCTCAGATGGCAGGGGTGGCGCACGCCTTTAGCTCCAGTACTTGGGAGGCAAAGGCAGGCGGATCTCTGTGAATTCCAGGCCAGCTTGGTTTGCAAAGTGGGTTCCAGGACAGCCAGCGCTGTTACGTAGAGAAACCATGTCTCAAAAAACAAAAAGTGGGGCTGGAGAGATGGCTCAGTGGTTTAAGAGCATTGCCTGCTCTTCCAAAGGTCCTGAGTTCAATTCCCGGCAACCACATGGCGGCTCACAACCATCTGTAATGAGGTCTGCAGACATACACACAGACAGAATATTGTATCCATAATGAATAAATAAATAAATATTAAAAAAATCAATCAATCAATCAATAAAAATGAAAAAAGAAAAAGAAAAAAAAGAAGAAAAAAGAAAGAAAACAGCCTTTATGCCATAAAGAAACCTGAGCTAGCTGTATTAGGAAAGAGCTCGTTGACAGGGTGCTTGTATAGAAAGCACAAATCATGAGCCCAATCCCTAACATCACAAGGGAAAAAAGAAGAGGAGGCAACTGTCTGGCCACAGGGGTTCTGGGGACCTGGGCAAGCGAGGGAAAGTTCTGTTTTATTTAGTCTTATAATAGTCATTTCATTTAGTTTTTTTGAGACAGGGTTTCTCTAAACAGCCCTGAAGTCCTTGGATGTCCTAGGGACCAGTCTGTCCCCTAACTCACACACATCCACCTGCCACTCTGCTTGGCTTCAATTAAATGAGTAAATCACATATGTAAATATATCTCAATTCACATACATTCACCTGCCACTCTGCTTGGCCTCATTTAAATGAGTAAATCACATATGTAAATATATCTCAATGAAAATTGTTTTCGGCCAGTCATAGTGATATACTCCTTTAATCCCAAGACTCAAGAGGCAAACCTCACCGACTCTCAGTGAGTCCAAGGCTTTCCTGAACTACATATCAAATTCTGAGTTGTAAGGGCTGTATAGTGAGATTCTGTCTCACACAGAAAAAAAGAGTAGAGAATAACAACAATGAAATGGACCCAGCTAAGAGATTTCAAGTGACCAGAGTGTGGTTGTGAGTAGACTGGACTGACAGTTGCCAAGGAAAAATGCGAGAATGTCCTGCTGGCCAGGGCTGAAGTCCTCTGTAAGACAAGGGACTGTTTGGTATTGGCACAAGAACAAACAAGAGGACCAATGGAACCGAATAGAAGACCCAGATATCAATCCACACATCTTCGAACACCTGATCTTTGATAAAGAAGCAAAAAATATCAAATGGAAAAAAGAAAGCATTTTTAACAAGTGGTGCTGACATAATTGGATATCAACATGTAGAAAAATAAAAATAGACCCATATCTATCATCATGCACAAAACTCAAGTCCAAATGGATCAAAGATCTCAACATAAAACCAGCCACACTGAACCTTATAGAAGAGAAAGTGGGAAGTACACTTAAACGCATTGGCACAGGGAACCACTTCCAAAATAGAACCCCAGCAGCACAGACACCGAGAGAAACAATTAATAAATGGGACCTCCTGAAACTGAAAATCTTCTGTAAAGCAAAGGACACGATTAACAAGACAAAATGACAGCCTAGAGAATGGGAAAAGATCTTCACCAACCCCACATCAGACAGAAGTCTGATCTCCAAAATATACAAAGAACTCAAGAAATTGGACACCAAAAGATCACATAATCTAATAAAAAAAATGGAGCTGAGCAGTGGTGGCGCATACACGCCTTTAATCCCAGCACTCGGGAGGCAGAGGCAGGCAGATCTCTGTGAGTTCGAGGCCAGCCTGCTCTACAAGAGCTAGTTCTAGGACAGGCTCCATAGTCACAGAGAAACCCTGTCTCGAAAAACAAAACAAAACAAAAGAAAGGAGTACAGACCTAAACAGAGAACTCTCAACAGAAGAATCTAAAATGGCTGAAAGACACTTAAGGAAATGTTCAACATCCTTAGTCATCAGAGAAAAGCAAATCAAAACAACTCTGAGATTCCATCTTACACCTGTAAGAATGGCCAAAATCAAAAACACTGATGACAACTTATGCTGGAGAGGTTGTGGGGAAAAGGGAACACTTCTGCATTGCTGGTGGGAATGCAAGCTGGTACAACCCCTTTGGATGTCAGTGTGGTGATTTCCCAGAAAATTAGGAAACAACCTTCCTCAAGACCCAATAACATCACTTTTGGGAATATATCCAAAGAATGCTCAATCAGGCCACAAGAACATGTGCTCAGCTATGTTCATAGCAGCACTGTTTGTCATAGCCAGAACCTGGAAACAATCTAAATGCCCCTCGATTGAAGAATGGATAAGGGAAATGTGGTACATTTACACAATGGAGTACTACACAGCAGAAAAAAATAACGACAGCTTGAATTTTGCAGGAAAATGGATGGAGCTAGAAAACATTATTTTGAGTGAGGTAACCCAGACACAGAAAGACAATTATCACATGTGCTCACTCATAGGTAGTTTTTAAACATAAAGCCAAGAAAGCCAGCCTACAAACCACAATCCCAGAGAATTTAGACAACAATGTGGACACTAAGAGAGACTTACATAGATCTAATCTACATGGGAAGTAGAAAGTAGAAAAAGACAAGATCTCCTGAGTAAATTGGAAGTATGGGGACCTTGGGGGAGGACAGAAGGAAGGGGGAGAGGCAGGGAGGTGAGCAGAGAAAAATGTAGAGCTCAATAAATAACAATTTAAAAAATTCTTAAATGTCAAAAAAAAAGACAAGGGATTGTCCACGAAGGCCTTGGCAGCGGGGTGATCTTGAGGAAGCACAGGCAGCCTGGTCTCTTACCTCCTCTTTCGTGTAGTACTTCAGGAGGCCTTCTCTTGCCAGGAGGACAAACCTCCTTCTCAGGAACTGGGCATTGTCGCGCCCCCCGCTTCCACAGGAACCCTTCTCTGTCACCTGAGGCACCAAGGACAAGAAGAAGTAAATCATGAAGTCAACATAAATAAGCTAAAGAGTGCCTCAGGTTCCTGAGGGTAGGACGAGGCCCCACCTGCCACTCAAATACGGCCAATCTAACTGGGTTGTTTCAGGTGCAGGACACAGGGTCCTACCTGGGCCAACTTTATAGAATTTCAGTAGCCACCTACAGCACAAAACTTCTGTCTGGACTCTCCCTGAGGGCAGCCCGCTTTACTGGAAGACAGGTGTGGCGGGGCCTGTTATCCTAGCATCTTGACTGAGGAAGGAGAGTGGTCATGATTTTCAATACCAGCCTTGGCCACACAGCTTGCTGCAGCAAAGAAAGGACACGATGTTGGAGAGACGGCTTAGCAGTTAAGAGCACTTGCTCTTGCGAGGACCCAGGTCCCAGCACCCACATAACTGCTCACAACCACCCAAAACTCCAGTTCCAGGGAATCAAACACTCTCTTCTGACTCCGAGGGTACTAGTGTTGCATGTGGTGCGCACATACATTCAGGCCATACACATAAAATCATACACAGAAAAATGAAGTTAATTTTTTTTTTCAAGACAGGGTTTCTCTGTGTAACAGCCCTGGCTATCCTGGAACTCACTTTGTAGACCAGGCAGGCCTCGAACTCACAGAGATCCGCCTGCCTCTGCTTCCTAAGTGCTGGAATTACACGTGTGTATCACTACCGTCCGACTTTTTCTTTTTCTTCTTTTTTTCCTTTTTTTTCTTTTCTTTTTTTTTTTTAATTTAGGGATGGCAGTTGTGGTGCATGATTTTAATCCCAGCACTTGGGAGGCAGAGGCAGGTGGATCTCTAAATCTGAGGCCAGCCTGGTCTACAGAGTGAGTTTCAGGCCAGCCAGGGCTGCACAGAGACACCCTGCCTCATAGAAAAAGACGAGTATAAGAGTGACCCCAAAACACTAGTTAGAGGAATAGTTTGCATCCTGGAAATCCTGGAAGCTTTGTCCTCTGGGCCGCGGCAGCTTGAGAACTCAAGTCAGTGGAATGAAAACTGTCCTGGGTCTAGGGCTGCCAGTGAGGTTGTGCCCTGCATGGGTGTGGGAAGAGAGGCTCAAGCCTCTCACCAAGTTTACCTCCCACCTTCCATTTCTCTAGAGCTCATTAGAACATAGACCTCAAAACATTAAACAAAAAACTTCAGCTGCAGAGTTGACTCAGGCCTGAGAGCACTGGCTACTCTCCCAGAAGACCCAAGTTCAAATCCCAACAACCATATGGCTCACACCTGTCACAACTCCAGTATCAGGGGATTCAATACCCTGTCCTGGCCTCTGGGTGCACTGCATACATGTGGTGCACACACATACATGCAGACAACGTGGTAACTTTACCTGGGGCTGAGACAGCTTTCTCGTCAGCTATAAATTCCTGTCTTTCATACTTAGCTCGAATCCATTGCTCCTTTAAGACCCTAAAAAGAGACCTCTTGGTCAGTTGTGTCTGATGCATTGTCTTCCCATTCCCACAGTGACTTTCCAAGACCCTTCAGTGGCAGGTGGGGACAGCCTCCCCTTCTCAGGATACCCAGACGTTCTTGGCCTTAGGATAGTTAACATCGGTGCTGGCTGATTCTCTGTAGTGGGGGTGGGTGGTTTATGTAATGTGTGGTAGTTCCTCTAGCTTCTACCTCCTAGATTCCAGAAGCTTCTGCTCTCCAGATGTCACACCAGGGAAATTTGTCTTCTAGTGGGTTGGGAAGCACTAGACTGTCCCTTAGCCCTCTAAGTCAAAAATGAAGATACGAGCTCCCTAGACACTTACCCTGTCCCCAGCACCTCCACCCCAACTCTCTGCCGCAGTGGCATTTCACTTGTATTTTAATAAATGAAGCTTGTCTGAGGACCAGAAAAGTGAAACAGCCACAGTGGTCAGCCTTACAGACCAGGCAACAACAACATACACCTTTAATCGCAGTAACTACACTAGTTTGCCATAGAGACCAGGCAGTGCATGCCTTTAATCCCAGTGGTATACACCTTTAATTCCTGCCCTAGAAAGGGTTATAAAAGGGGAGGAAACAGCTCTCATGTTCAGTCTCATTCTGAGATTCCTGGAGGCAGGATCGCCATTTTGGACTGAGGTAGAGGTAAGAGCCAATGGCTGGCTGTTTTACTTTTCTGACCTTTAGGTTGAACCCCAATTTCTGTCTCTGAGTTTTTATTTATCATGCTTTACTCTGCTTGTGAACTTGAGCCAAAAATGTCCTGGACCTGCTGATGAACTCTGAATCACCACACTGCACAGAGCAGACTGACCCCAAGGTGTCTAAAGTAACTGAGAATGACCGAACTCATGATCTTCCTGCCCCCACCCCCGGGTGCTGAGATTACAGGTGTGTGCCACCACCACACCAGCTTTATGTAGCTTGGGGATTGAACTCAGGGATATGAACATGTTAGGCAGGTACTCTCCCGATGGGCTACATCCCCAGACCAAAGTACTGAACATTACTGAACATCTCTAAGCTTGGGAAATGAGCCAGTAATATACCTGCCTTCCCTAGTGCTGTTGAGGTGGGCATTGTGTGTAACGAACTTAGCACCGTACTAAACACACAATAGGCTTTTGTCATTGTCATTGAAGGGGATAGGGCCTTACTGTATAAGCTGGCCATCAACTCACAGAGATCTGCCTGCTTCTGTTTCCAGATTGCTAAGGTGTGCTTCACAACACCAGGCTCACAGCAGGTTCTGGTTTTTGCTTTGTCTTGTCTTTTTTGTTTTGTTTTGTTTTGTTGTTTTTGTTTTCAAGACAAGGTTTCTCTGTGTGACTCCGGCTTTCTTGGAACTAGCCCTGGAGACCAGGCTGGTCTTGAACTCACAGAAATCCACCTCTGTCTGCCTCCCGAGTGCTGGGATTAAAGGCCAGTGCCACCACTACCCAGCCCACAGTAGGTTCTTAATGCTAATGTCAACCAAATGTTATTCTTGGCTGCAGTAAAACTGGGCAGCTGAGAACAAACTTATTTTCATTGTTTGTACCTTCTTATCTCTTCCAGGTACATGTTTCAAAGGTTAGCTGATCAAATGCCCTGGGACCAGGAGTGACCTGGAGCTGTGTATCTGGCCTAAACAGGTCACTTGGAACTCTGGGTTGTTCTGGCCTTTCGGGGTCAAAGGGATCAAAAGTTAAGAGACTGACCGGAAGTCCTCTCTGGGTTTTGCTGGGTAAAGCAGCATGAAGCTGCAAGTGGATTTGCTGGTAAAAGTCTGGCTGAGAAAGATGGAGGGACAAGCGCCAAATGAATAAGAAAGACCGGGTCACACTGGAGCCCCTGGTGTGGTTCTTCTGGTTTTTGCTTTGTCTTGTCTTTTTTGTTTTGTTTTCTCCCCTTCTCCTTTTCCTTGATTTAGAACTGGAGGAAAGCAGCCGCCAGTCCTAAACAACAGGGATTAAAATACAAAGACTAGCCAGGCGGTGGTGGCGCACCCCTTTAATCCCAGCACTTGGGAGGCAGAGGAAGGTGGATCTCTGTGAGTTCGAGGCTAGCCTGGACTACAGAGCGAGTTTCAGAACAGGCTCCAAAACTACAGAGAAACCCAGTAGTTTTAGGAGTCATGATTAACAATGCTGGAGGGGACAGGGTAGAAAGGCCATGTAAGAGATGCTGTCCATTTGCTTGGAGCAAAGGCTGAACGGTGGCAAAGGAGGCATGCTGTGAGAGGCTCTTTCAAGTGATGGTGGCCAACATAGCCCTCAGAGGGGCGAGGGACCTGGTATCACTGTAAGGCTGACACTAAGAAAAGCATTAAAACTACCATGCTAGTGGACAGGGGTGATGCTTAACAAATGATGTCATTTTATTTATATTTTGTTGGTTTTGTTGTCTACACTTTTGAAGAGGGACTTACACTACATGCAGTAGGACATCCAAGGGGCTTGGTGGCTTGGCCAGCTTCTTATAGCTGGGTAGCAGTAGTGTTGGGGGGGACCTGAGACCTTCTGCCTATAAAGATATGCTTCCCTACCGGGCGGTGGTGGCATACACCTTTAATCCCAGCACTCGGGAGGCAGAGGCAGGCGGATCTCAGTGAGTTCGAGGCCGGCCTGGTCTACAATAGCAAGTTCTAGGACAGGCTCCAAAGCTACAGAGAAATACTGTCTCGAACAATAAAAAAAAAAAAAAAAAGCTTCCCTGCCTTTCCACATGGTACAAGCCGCCCCCTGGGTCACGTAACTGCAAAGCTACAGAACCACCCATTACAGTTATGTATTTGTGAAAGGCCCAAAAGCACCATGCTGAGACTCAGTGGTTCAAATGTTACTTTCCAGACGTGCCTGCATGTGACTGTCTACCTAGAGGAATCCCTTTCCTGAGTCCACAGGACACTATCTGACAGCCCTGAAGGAGGCTAAATCCCTGAGAAGGAGGCCCAGGCTCAGGGAGTCAGCCTTTTAGAGGTTTGGGGTCACTAGGTTCTACGGTCTTCCTCAGCCCTCACCTTTACAACCCTCCTGCCATACTGTTTTTTTCCTAATGTCATGCTATAATCTCGCGGTATCAGATAGTCCATACCCAAGTCTGCACTCCTTCACACCCATCACGTTCTGTCTCTCAGAGGGTAACAGTCACACTTGCTGAGAATGTTTGACAATAGCACACGGGTACAGCTCCACAAATATTAATGGCTTTTGTTTTGTTTGAGGGGTAGTCTCAGGTAGCCCAAGCTATCTTCCAACTCACTGTGTAGCTGAGGTTGACCTTGAATTCCTGACCATACTCTCTTTATTCACCTCCAATGCACCAGAATTCCAGGCTTCGGCCACCAAACCTGGCTGAAACCATGATTCCTGTGTGCCCTCTACGATGACACCAAATTCATCCCTGAAAGAACCTTCCAACCAGGTCACAGGAGAACTCACCTCAGACAAAGGTACCGGGAACAGAGAGGGACTGGGAAGACCCTCCCCAGATGCTAGGGAGTCCCTCACTTACAAGCAGTCGCTGGCCTGAGGGACGTAGTAGAAAGCTGGGACTCTGGCCTCAAATTTGGCTTTCACATTGAGATTGCCATTGTGGGTCATGAACTGTAAGACAAGAGCAAGTGGATGTAATTGTAGAACTTGGAAAAAAAATGTGAAATGAAACCACGGTCTACCCAGAAGATGGTGGTGGCTGGGCGTGGCGCTGCACACACACCTTCCATCCCAGCAGAGGCAGGTGGATTTCTGTGAGTTCGAGGTCAGCCTGTTCTGCATAGTGAATTCCAAGGCAGCTAGGGCTATGTAGAGAGACCCTGTTTCAAAAAATAAAAAGTAAGAAGCCTGTGATTTTACTGTCTCTGAGGCAGGGCCAGGAGAACCTGCCTCTCAGGTGGCATCTCACCCGGCCTGGACAACATCAGTTGTTCACCAGGCATGAAAACATGGGGGACTGATAACCATGGCTTATATAGAAACAGCTCTTCACAGGTCACACACGATAGTTTACTGGGTCCTCTCAACCATTTAAACCCTGCTATTCTGTTTTTAAAGAGGGCACTGGGCTCAGAGAGGTTAGGTGGCTTGCTCAAGGCAGCACAGCTAGTTAATACAAAGTGATGATGCCAACCCATTTCTGCTGGGTCCCAAAGCTCATGTTCTTTCTCTCGCTCTTTCCACAGACAGCCAAGCTTCCCCTCAGCCCAGCCCTTAAAGTCTACAGGAAACTGGGCTGGCTGGAGCAAGGAAGTGTGGGCATTCTGTCCAGTGATATGCTGATGGACCAGTCAGCAGGGGCGTAGCTGGGGTAAGGGCAGGGACAGCAGGTTTGTAATTCCTATCTCTGGACACAGTGAACACTATCCCCCTCCCTGGGAGCTCTGGGGCTATGGCATAAGCATGTATTGCCTGTGGAGCCCAGCAGAGCATGGGAGACTCTGGGGAGTTCACCTGTCCCAGTGAAGACATTACAGGGGGGTTAGAGGGCAAACCTGTGGGCGTAGGGGCTGGTTGGCAGAGTCCCTGTGTTTCCTCTGCACAGAATGGAAGCCTTGGCTAGACGGCCAATCTGTCTCATCAGTGTGTGCTCCTCCCATCGAGGACTTTAGAGCCACATCTGTGTGAACTGAATAGTGACAGGTACAGTCCAGATCCTGCCATAGAATGGGAATGCTCAATGGTGTTACCTGCTTCCCCAGTGGCCCTGAGCCTCTCGGTTCACCAGTGTGGTGGAGACCTGTCTCTCTTCAGAGGGCTCCTCCATGCTAACTGGGCAGGCAAGCAGAGTGGGCTGGGGAGGCATGAAGGTCGGTGAGCTATGAAACAGGACGTCTCTCTCCTCAGTTCCTGGCTCCCATGAATGACAGCAACTGTTAATTTACTTTGTGTCTATGCCGAACCTGTATTTTTTTTTTTTTTTTTTTTTTTTTTGCTCCTGGATTTTCACGACAGGGTTTCTTGTGTAGCCCTGACTGTCCTGGAACTCTTTTTGTAGACCAGGCTGGTCTCAAACTCACAGAGATTCGCCTGCCTGTGCTTCTCAAGTGCTGGGATCAAAGGCAGCCGCCACCATCGCCAACTGTGTTTATTCTTAAAGCAGCCAGTGAGAAGGTGGTGCATGTCCATAACGGGTGTGGAAATCAAATCCATAGCTAAGTTAAGGACTGAGCCCAAGGGCTGGAGAGATGGCTCAGCAGTTAAGAAGACTTATTGGTCTTGCAGAAGACCTGAATTCAATTCCCAGCTCCACTATGACAGCTCACAACGGTTTGTAACTCCAATTCCAGGGGATCTGATACATTCTTCTGACCTCTGTGGGCTCCTGCATATATGTGGTGCACACACATACACTTAGGTACACACATATCTTTAAATACGCACACACACACACACACACACACACACACACACACACTTAAAGGCACTGCTTAGGGCCTCGTCCCTTGTAAGAGGAACAAGTGATTAGCTAGGATTTGAACTCATGGCCTTCGTCTAAGCCACCACCTTCTGCTTCCTCTCCTTAGTCATTGCACCTCTCTAGGCTCCATTTCCTCCTCTGTGGACTAGGAGGAACACCTGTGTCCCGCCTCCTCTCGCCACGCCCAACTCCAAGAATCTGCATATGCGCGACATTCTACCTCCACCATACTGTCGTCCCAGAAGTCCAGTCGCACGGATTTAACTTTGCTGACGTCTGGGAAGTTGCGGTGGACGCCAGAGCAGTGAAGACAGATGAAAATCCCCAGCTTGTAAGAGGCCCAATCAGGATCTGCGGGGTGGAAGGGCAGGATCTCCGCTGAGCCGAGGCAGGACTGGGCTGGGGTGCAGGGACAGGCTGGGCCATACTGTTGGGATTCTGGCTCGGAGGCTAGCTCTGCCCACGCCGGTTATCTTTTCTATTTTCGTCCCCAACCTTGGACAACTGAGATAACATCATAAACCTTGCTTAGCCCACCCTTTGGCACAGCGACACCGAGGAGACCTCGGTAGGAGGAACCGAGAAGGGGCAAGTGAGGGACCCGCTCGGAGGCTCAGGGCTGGGAGACGCATCAGCATCCTCAGGGTCAACGCGCCGCAGTGAAGGGTCGCGGGGCCCCAGGAGGCATCAGAGGTGAGGACCTCAGGGTCCTAGGGCGCGGGAAGAGCCCAGGGTCGGAGATGATGTCCAGGGTGGTAGGATGCCCGGTGGGAAAGTGAGAGAGACCCGGGGCATGGTCCGCATCTGGTGCGAAGTGAGGACTGAGGTCCCGGGCTTCGGAAGCAGGGAGACGGAGAACCGTCGGGGCCGCCCGAGACGCTCCAGCGAGAAGGATTGAGGTCCCAGGCGAGGGACGAGTCTGGGTCGCGCTTGGATGGGCTCTTAGAGAAGGGGCCGGCGAGCCAGGGGCTAGGGCCATGCCTGGCTGCACCTGCTCCGCACGCTGTGCCCTTACCCTCAGCCCCGCAGTCGGCGCAGTGCGTGTTGCCGGTGCCCGCAGCTTGCAGCAGCTCCAGCAGCCGTTTCTTGTTGCGCTCGCGGTCGCCCATGGCCGGACCGGAGGTCTCAGCGGGGCTTAGCGGCGCCGCCTCCGCGCTTCCCGCTCCTGGACGCCCATGATCCTGTCTTTGCCCAGTCCCGGGAGAAGGACTCAGCTCTCCAAGCCTGCGGGCGTGTGCGCCCTCCGCCCCGCCCCCGGCACGACATGCCCCGCCTTCAGGTCCTCGACCACGCCCCTGGACAACATATCCCCGGCCCCACGGCCGGCAGTCCAGTTCCACAACCTGAGGGGAGGGACAGGAATGCACCAGTTGTAATCCTGACTGGCTGCTTGCTGACTGCGAGTCTATGGTTTATCCAGTCTCTCTGGGCCTCAGTTTCCACATCTGAAAAAGGGGCATGTAAGGACAGTGAGCCGGAGTGATGGCTCAGTGGTTAAGAACACTGGCTGCTCTTCCAAAGGACCTAAGTTCGATTTCCAGCAACCACATGACTGCTCACAACTGTCTGTAACTCTAGTTCCAGGGAATCAGACACCTTTACATAACATATATGTAGGCAAAACACGAATGCACATGAAATAAAATAAATAAGAGCCCTGTGGTGGTGGTGCATGCCTTTAATCCCAGGCAGGCAGATCTCTGTGAGTTCGAGGCCAGCCTGGTCTACAAGAACTAGTTACAAGACAGGCTCCAAAACTACAGAGAAAACTTTCTCGGGAGAAAAAAAAAAAAGAAAAAAACTAATAAATAAATAAATAAATAATAAGAGCGTGTAACTATTTCCTCGTGAAACATTCTGTTCTGAGCGGAGGAGGGTGGCTCATAAAGTTCAGAAAGTAGAAGACTCACAAGGTAAGGGAGAGAAGGACTGTTTGCTGGAGCTGCCTGTAAACTGAGCAGGAAAATACAACTAAACAGCTTTCGTGAATGGCATTGCTTCTTTTGAGTTACCCATGTTCTTTTAAGTAGCTTTAATAAACCCACTGGTTTGTCAAGCTAGACTTGGGTACAGTTTCTTTGGTCTATCACTGGTGTCCTACATAGGGCGAAGAGACATTTGCTCATGTCTCTTCAGGAAAAGGACACAGCAGACCTGTGTCTGCCCTTCAGAGCTCCTTGGAAACACTAAGCAGGCTCGAACTTGTGTTAAAGTGCTCTGCAGGCCTTACATCTGTTTAGAGACAGCTAGATGCCATTGCCCCCTCCTCAGAACACCCTCCATGATTCCCGGTCTTCAGTACTCCACTGGTCCTGCTACAATTCCTAACAGGGTAATCGACCCTCTGTAGCCCTGACCACTTCTGTGATCTATGCCACACTACAGCAGCTTAGATACCTGTGTTCATTCCAATCCCTATGGCCTCACTAGAGTTCAGGGTCATATTCTATTCTGGGAAACAGAATACTCTGTTCTGTGAAACAGTCTCTATCCATTTTGAGAAATGGAAAGTTTCAGGACTGGATTCACCAGGAAGTAGAACAAAACTGAAGCCTGTGAAATTCCATTACTGTGAGGTGGGCAGGGTGTAGGGGGTTTTGAGTCTATTTTACTACATCCCTTTTTTTGACACCATCCCCTAACTCTCTCGGCTCCTGTCATTCATCCATGACACACATAAAGCTTAATGCTGGGTTTCTATCCCGAAGGACCTGAGCCCTTCCGGTACCCACATTCAACACATGCACACACATGCATGCACACACACACACTAGCATGATATAGTGGGATGAATCTAGGATTCCACAAATTCGAGATATGAATGTTGGCTCCAACTCCGTCTTGTTCTAGCTGTTGTGAAGGAAGTTTGCACCAACGCTTCTCCGAACCTTGGTCTCATCCATAAGATGAGGATTTTGAGGAATCCTGAGAGAGTACGCAAAGCTCTCAGCAGCCAGTGCTTTCCTTGCTTCTCCTATCTCTTGCTCAGCTGGTGGGACTCATCTGGAAGGCTAGGCTGCCTTTCTCATCATTCCCACAGTGGAGGAGGTTGAGCCACCAGACCTGGAGAAGCAGCACATTCCAGAAGCAGTCAATCCATAGGGGTCTTGACTAGGTTTTGGGGTTGGGGTTGCTAGGTCAGGAGCACCCATAATAAAGGAACCAGTAGATGGGACAGCTGGGGTCCAGAGGCATGAAAACTATTTACTAAACAAACTCAGAGATGATTCATTTCCGCTGCATTAGATAAAAAAAGACAGAAATGCGTCTCCCAGGGGGAGGATGGGAAAGACAACAATGAAAGGTATGAACGGAGGGGAGGTGGGTAGGGGGAAAAGAGGACCAAGCCAAGGACATCTGTCCTCTGCTGTCTTCAGGGCAGAGTTGGGCCATTTGGAGGCCCAACCTTTCTCAGTCTCCTATAGCATCTGGACTCTTAACTGGGCCCTCCCTGGAAGGCCCATCAAGCATCATGGCAGCAGTCAGTTGGGAGAGGAGTCCAAGACTACAAGCCCCCCGTTCAGGTTTCTCTTCCGGTCCTCATTTTTGGAGGTTTTAGCTGAAAAGCTAGCAAAGACTTAAGGTGGACTTGCAGCCATTCTAAGAAGGAAAAATGATAGTACCCTGGTACTTTGTGCCAGGTTTCTACCTCCTGCTCTGTGTTGGAGGTAGGGAGGTAAATAACACTGGCTGGGTGGTCCACAGACCGAGCTCCAGACATCGATATCTATACTTCAGGATGTCCCTCGGTGGGACATCTCAGCAAGAGGCTGAGGGCTGAGCCCCAGGGGAGCGGTTATCTAAGGCCTTGTGGTCAAGTGGTGTATGTATCACGGGCCTACAGCCTAATTCCTGTCATGGTATCATTTAGTCTGCTCTTCCTTCTCATCCTGGGTTTTTGTTTATCTTTCTGTGCTGGGGATTGAACACATGACTTTGTGCATACTAGGTAATCACTCTGCCGCTGAGCTATAATTCCACTCCTTATCCTTTCATAGGCATACCCAGAACATACACAAAGTGATGATCTGGGACACTGTGCAATGATCATCAGATTCAACACATCCAGGCTGGAGAGATGTCCCAGTGGTTAGAGCACTGGTTGTTCTTTCAGAGGACCCAGGTTCAATTCCCAGCATCCATATGGCTGCGCACAACTGTCTGTAACTCCAGCTCCCAGAGATCTGACGCCTTCTGATCTCTGAGTGCACCTGCAATCATGTGCAGACACACAGACACACCACACACACACACACTCATCAACACCAGTACAACAGAGATCCACATCCACCAGCAGCCTGCTGTGTTCATCTTACTCTGTATTTGTACTCTGCATTTTTACTACTGATTTTTAAAGTACGTTCATCACCTTCAACAGAAACGTTGGATTTGGCTTGATAAAAGTTTCCCTCTGCTTCTGTGTCCAGAAGTCACAACTCAGAGGTGTGGTGGCGGTCCTTTCCACACAGTTCCTCGAGAGGCTGAGGCAGGAGGACTGAGAGCTTGAGGCATGCTGACTTCCATGGTGAGGTCCCAATGCACCTGAGCAAAACCTTGTCTCCAAGTGAAAAGTAAAGCTGGGTGGTGGGAGCACACACCTTTGATCCCAGAACTCTAGAGGCAGAGACTGGCAGATCTCTGTGAGTTCGAGCCCAGCCTGGTCTACAGAGTGGGTTCCAGGACAGTCATGGGTACACAGAGAAACCCTGTCTCAGAAAGACAAAAACAACAAAAAAAGTGAAACAAAATAAAAAGTAAAAAGAGGGGGATGGAGGGGCCGGAGAGATGGCTCAAAGGTTAAGAGCATTGCCTGCTCTTCCAAAGGTGCTGAGTTCAATTCCCAGCAACCACATGGTGGCTCACAACCATCTATAATGGGGTCTGGTGCCCTCTTCTGGCCTGCAGGCATACACACAGACAGAATATTGTATACATAATAAATAAATATTAAAATTAAAAAAAAGAGGGGGCTGGAGAGCTAGCTTGGTGGTTTGGAGTACTTGCTGTTCTTGCAGAGGACCCAGGCATGATTCACCGCATCCATGTTAGGCAGCTCACAACAACTTGCAACTCCTCCTGCTACAGAGGATCTGATACTCTTTTCAATCACATACATCACACTTCACACACATATAAAGTACACCACATAATCTTAAAGGCTTTATATTATTTATCACATGTGTATGTGTGTATAAAACTCATTTTAAAATATTCATTATTTTTAAGTTATGTGTATATGTCTGTGGGTGGTTATGTATCTGTGAGTGCAGATGCCTGTAGCATCCAGAGGCACCAGATCCCCTGGAGGTAGAGTTAAAGGCACTCACGAGCCACTGTGAAGGTGCTGGGAACTTAACCTTGGTCTTTGATAAGAGCCAAAGTGCTCAACTTCTGAGCTATCTCTGTGGCCCTGAACTTAATCTTTTTTTGTTTCAAGAATTAACGAAGTTGTGCCACAGCACCTCCAGGCCAGCTTCCCCTCCTACATGATTATCACTTCAAAGGCCCTGTGCTGTTGGGTAGATGGGAATGTGGGGTCTCAGGGGACCCCCACCCCGAGTGCCGCTACACTGTCCACTTGGAAGAACAGTCAAACCCAAGTCAGCCCAAATGTCATTCATAATTTAGGATGTGGGCTATCAGGATGAGAAGTGTGGAGCTGCCCATAGCCTGTATGGGTGGTTGGTTCAGTAGGTCCCTGGTGAGGTTCCAGAGGCCACACCTGAGTCCGATGGCCTTCAATTATATCTGCACCCATCCTGACCCGACACATGGCCAAGAGGTGAGCCTAATTTTCCTGGCTTCTGGATCTGGAAAAATGGAAAGGGGTGGATAGCTCCTTGTGTTTTCCTACCCTTCTGAAGAACCTCCAGAAAACCCAGTTTCCATACACCCCCAACTCTAAAGCTGTATCTTACTAAAATGCTGACCATGTGACCCTTTGGTGAGCCCTTGAAGTCTCTGACACTGGGGTCTGACTAAGAGCATCAAAGCCAAACCCCAGAGCCATCTCATCATAGCTCTGCAATATGGCAGGGCTATAAACATCCTTACCATTCACTGGCTTCTGAACGTAGAAATAGCCACTTCTCTTGGCCCTGATGTCACAGACACAGCTGAGCAGCTGTGTCTGTGCTTGAGGTGCTGAAAGACCCAGGACAAAAATAAATCTTTAAGAAAAAAAAGAAAAGAGAAAGCTGGCTTTGTAACTTAGTGGAAGGTCATTTGCCTAGTACACACGAGACCTAAGTTCAATACCCAGTACCGAAAAAAAAGGAAAGGAGAGGAGGGTGGAGGAGGAGGTTAAGAGAATTTGCTGCTCTTGCATAGAACTTGGATTTGGTTCCCGGCACCCACACAGCGAGTCACAACTGTCTGTAACTCCGGTTCAGGGATCTGACACCCTCTTTTGGCTTTCACCGATACTAGGCATAAACGTGGTGCACAGAACATTCGCATACATAAATAAACCGATAATGTTTTTAAAAGAAAGAAAAAGCACGGGGGGGGGGGAGCAGAGAAAAGAAGAAAAGAAATTAGAAGCTGTACCCAAGGGAAAAGGACGGAGCTAGAGGCTGTCAAGCCCCAGGCCATTGATGGTGCTGACACCAGAACTTGGGGTGGGTGGAGGCAGCCTCTTTGGGGTGCTCAGTCCAGACAGCAGCTGCTGAAGGATGGAGAAGTCAGGACCCCGGGACAGAATGTCCTCTGTAAACAAAATTCCCAGGGCTCCTCAGGACACAAACATTTAGCCCTGGTCGAAGATCATTGCTGTCCAGCTGAGATGAACCACAGCCGGCTTGGAAGAAAGATTTCCACAACATTCCCAGGAACAGGCTTGAGATCTCCGGAGAATAGAGCATGACATGACCCCTTTGAAAATGTAATACAAAAGAATGTACTTATTAGTTTTAGAATTTTCAAGAAAACTATAATTATAGGGAATTCGGAAAACACAGTGAGAAAAAACATCATTCCCACTGACGGTCTGTGAGTTGCACTGGGTCAGGCTGCCAACACGCACAACTTCGTTTTATCTTTGCCACAACCTCCAGGTAGAGATTAGTTTTAGGTCCATTTGGTAAACAAGGCAACTATAGCCCACAGAGCAATTTAGTTACATTGACTAGTTACATTTAGTTACAGGTCACATGACTAAGACGACCCCTCTTGAGGGGTGGAGCACTGGTGCTTAGGTTTGGAAATCAGTTTGCCTTGGCAGATTTTCACCAACACATCAGCTTGAGTTATGAACCTAACCTTCAAAGAGAAGTCAATGGCAGGCAGGTAAGCCTCACACTGTGCTGAAAAGCCCTTCTACAATCACGTGTGTGTGTATTTCCTTCTAGCATTTCACATATAACTTGATATGATCCAAACCATAGTTTTCATACCACTTTACATCCTGTTGTGTGACGTTTTACTTTTTTGGGTTTTTTTTTTGTGGGGGGCAGCCATTCAGCTCCCAAATAAATCACACACAGAGGCTTATTGTTAGTTATGAATGTCCAGTCTTAGCTTGGCTTGTTTCTTATCTTAAATTAAAAACTTCAGATAAGTTTTTCTTATCTTAAATTAGCCTGAATACCTTTTGCCTCTGGGCTTGTATCTTTCTGTATTCTGTACACCTTTCTTATTTCTTTCTCCACGGCTTGCTGTGTAGCTGGGTGGCTGGCCCGATGTCCTCCTCTCCTGTTCTCTTGCTCTTCTTCCTCCCAGAGTTCGTCTCCCAAGTATAATCTCTGTCTGCTAGCTCCATCTATTCTTGCTCCTTTCTCGCTATTGGCTGTTCATCTCTTTATTAGGACCATCAAGTGTTTTAGACAGGTAAAGTAACACAGCTTTGCTGAGTTTAACAAATGAAACATTAAAAAAAATCACACACCTAATATTTCCCAACAACAACCCATTAAACTTTTACATGTCACCGGGTGGTGGCACCAACCTTTAATTCCAGCACTCGGGAGGCAGAGCTAGGCGGATCTCTGTGAGTCCCAGGCCAGCATGGTCTATAGAGTGAGTTCCAGGAGAGTCTCCAAAGCTACAGAGAAACAATGTCTTGGGGGGAAAAATTGTGTCATTTTTGTTGTTGTTTGTTTGTTTGTTTTCAAGACAGGGTTTCTCTATGTAACAGTCCTGGCTGTCCTGGAACTCACTTTGTAGACCAGGGTGGCCTCGAACTCAGAGATCCACCTACCTTGGTCTCCCAAATGCTGAGATTAAAGATGTACAAAACCACTGCCAAACATGTATCTTTTTTTGTTTTGTTTTGGTTTTGGTTTTTCAAGACAGGGTTTCTCTGTAGCTTTGAAGCCTGTCCTGGAACTAGCTCTTGTATACCAGGCTGGCTTCGAACTCACAAAGATCCACCTGCCTCTGCCTCCCAAGTGCTGGGATTAAAAGCGAGCGCCACCAATGCCCAGCAGAAAGAGGATCTCTGAAAAGTTTTGGGCCAGCTTGGTCTACAGTATGAATTCCAGAACAGCCAGGGCTGTTATACAGAGAAACCCTGTCTAAAACAACAACAAGATTCATCTTCTGCTGTGGGCTGAGAGGTCGCTTAGTAGTTATGAGCGCCTGCCACTCTTCCCAGCACCTGCATGGCATCTCACAATGATGTATTTCACTGAGCAGACATTTAGTTTTAATGAAATCCAGTATATTCTGTCTTCAGGTTTTATGCTTTTTATATCTTAAAAAATGTTCATTCCAAGTGATGGCGGTACACCCCTTTAGCCCCAGCCTTTAGGAGGCAGAGGTAGGCAGGTCTTTGGGATCGAGGCCAGCTTGGTCTATAGAAAAAGCTCCAGGATAGCCAAGGCTATACAGAAAAATCCTATCTCAAAAAATGGGGGTTGGGGGGAGTTTGCATATTTCAAAGTCATGAAATTTTTGTTAGTCTTTTTTAAAATTACATTTATACATGTATGTATGCATATATTCACACACACTTGTGTGCTGATGCATGTGTGGAAGTTAGAGAATAACTTGCCACATAGTTTCTAAGGACTGAACATAGGCTGTCAGAACTAGCAGCAAGCGCCTTTACCTGCTGTGCCGCCATCTTCCTGGCCTTGATTTTTTAAGACCTGGGGTCAGGTCATTTGACGTTTTCACTCTTTTGATTGTCCAGTACTGGAATCCAGAGCCTCATTCACAATAGACAAGAACTACACACACTTCAGCCAGGGTTTTACCAATGGCCAAGATGGCCTTGACCTTATAATCCTCCCACCTGCGTACCACCACATCTGGCTATGAAGAACTAATTTTTAAAATGTCTACAAACCAAATTAATTTGTTCCAAGGACAATTATCTGGAAATAAAAAGAGGGAAATGAGAAGGAGCTGATTTCAGGAGGAAGGTGGCCGCTTTCGTTTTGAACGCCCAGTTCTGGTTTACAGTGAATTATGAGGACCTGGTTGTCTCTTGCCCTGCCACCTCCAGTCTCCAGTCAAAGTACAACCCTGACGAGGACATTTCCTCTCAAGCCGTTAACCATGAGTTCTGAAGATCCGGTGACTCTGCCATGGGCCAACTGGCACTCCCTGAGCCCATATGGTACACAGGTTCTCTGCATCTCTGCATGCAGGTTCCTGCCAATGTTAGCAGTTCTTTGAGGCGGGGACTTCAGTCTCCAAGTTACACATGAGGAAGCTGAGGCCCAGAGAGGAAACTCTCGGCTGGCAATGCTAAGTTGGGTCTTGCTCAGCTGCAGCATCTCTCAGAGCACCACCAGGACTCTAGTGGTGCTAGTCGTGTGGCATCAGAGAGCTGCTGAAACGAACCCTGAGGATTCATTCTCTCCCAGTCCAGGAGTTAGAAGCCTGCGCTCAGAATGCCAGTGGGGTTGGTTCCTTCTGAGGACTCTGCAGGAAATCGGTTACACGCCTCTCTCGGACCTCCAGGTGACGACTGTCTTCCTCAGCATGTACAGGTGTCAGTCCATCGTCGCTAGGTATTCGCCTGGACATCTCGGACATCTCGTAAGGACAGCAGGCATGCTGGAAGGGCCGTTGGTCCAGTCCAGCACCAGCTCATTGTGGGGGAGGAAGTGTTCTGAGATAGGATCTTACTATACTGCCCAGGGTGCCCTTGAACTTCTGGGCTCAGGGAATCCTCTCACCTCAGCCATCCAAGTACCTGGAGCCGTGTCCCATGGTCACTCTCATTGTTCTGAATGTGCAGTGCTGGGGCTTGAATCTGGAGCCTCACGTGTGTGAGACAAGAGCTACTCACACCCCGGCGTCCACCTTATTTTAACGAATGTCTTTGACAGTGACCTTGTTTCCAAATAAGGTCAAATTCTGAGGTACTAGGAATTAAGATTTTAATATATCTTTTTTGAAGGATGTAATTCAGATATAGCACACCATTAAGTTCTGGAGTGAAAGGTAGTCATTTCTTCCTGAATTGGAAGGTTTTTGTTTTCTCTTTCTTTTGCTTTTTCGAGGTGGGGGTTTCTCTGTATAGCTTTGGTGCCTGTCCTGCAACTAATTCTTGTAGACCAGGCTGGCCTCAAACTCACAGAGATCCACCTGCATCTGCCTCCCGAGTGCTGGGATTAAAGGTGTGAGCCAGCACTGCCCAGCTGGATTGGAAGCTTTTTAAAAACAAAGATTTATTTATTTTTAATCCTTTAAAAATATCATTTTTAAATTGTGTGTGTGTGTGGTGGGGGGGTGCCCATGAGGGCAGGTTCCAAGAAGGCTAGAGGAGCCCTTGAAATTAGAGGTCCAGTTGGCTGTGACTTGCTTAATGCTAATGCTGGAAAGAGAACTCCGTCGTCTGCAGGAGGCTTTACATTTTAAACTTCATTATTTTATTTGTGACCGGATTGTGCACATGAACATCATGCATGCAAGGTCTGAGGACAATTTATCAGCCTTGGTTCTCACCTGCTACCATGAGAGTGCCAGGAATCAAACTCAGGTCACCAGACTTGGTGACAAGACCCATTGCTCAGTGAACCATCTCGCCAGTCTATTAATTAAAAAAACAAAATGCCATTCCAGCATGCCTGCTGTCCTTATGAGAGGACTGTGTGGACGTCTCCAGGGTGCTGGGATTGAAAGTGTTCCCTGTTGACTGAGTTTTCTGTCCTGCCTCTTTTTGTTTGTTTGTTTGTTTTTTATGACAAGATCTTGTTGGGTCTGGAGAAGAGATAGCTCAGCAGTTAAGAGCACCGGTTAGGATCAGGCAGTGGTGGCACACACCTTTAATCCCAGCACTTGGGAGGCAGATGCAGGTGGATCTCTGTGAGTTTGAGGCCAACCTGGTCTACAAGAACTAGTTACAGGACAGGCTCAAGTTACAGAGAAACCCTGTCTCGAAAAACCAAAAAGTTTTACAGATGACCCGGTTTCAATTCCCAGCACCCACATAGCAGCTCACAACTGTATGCAATTCCAGTTCCAGAGAATCTGACGTCCTCACAGAAACATACATGTAGTCAAAACACCAGCAGACATAAAAAAACAATCAATTAAAAAAATTTTAAAAAAGCAAGACCTTGTTATGTATTCCTTGTTATGGAACTTATGTTTGATTGACGGAGTGTACCACCACACCAGGCTCTCTTCTATTTTAGACTTACTTATATTACGTGTATGAGTGTGTTGCCTACACGTATGTCTGTGTACCACATACGTGCCTGGTGCCTGTGAAGGTCAGAAAACAGTGTCGGTTACCTGGGAACAGGAATTATAGATGGTTGTGAGCTGGCATGTGGGTGCTGGGAGCCAAAGCTCGGTCCTCCAGAAGAGCAATTTGTGCTCTTAACGGCTGAGTTGTGAAAACGTTGTTGTTGTCTTCTGAGACAGGGTCTCACTCTGTAGTCTAGGATGGCTTCAAACTCACCATATAGGCTAGGCTGGAGTCAAACTCACAGCAATTCTCCTCCTCCTAAGTGCAGGATTGCAGGTTAGCTACCACTTCTAATATAAAAACAAACCTATTACCTTCTCTTCCTTCTGAAAGCCTATTTTTTTTTTAAAAAAAAAAGGCGAATAAAGTATTTCGCCCCCTCTTCTAGCAAAAATCCTTTTCTTTCCACTCTTCTTCCACCTCCCAGGTTTCATTTCCCACTGTTCATTCTGTTAAGGCAAGATCATGCCCCACACCTCCCTTTTCCCCCTAGAAACTCCTACAATCTGGCTTTGCAACTAAAAAACAGGCGTCCTGCCAGTATTTTTCCAACTGTTTCATTCCGCATTTCAAGGATCGAATGTGGCTCCCTTCAGATTCACAGCCTCCGTCTTTCTCATGGGACCAACAAAGCCCATCGTCAAATTATCTCGTAGGTCGACCCTCTCTCTTTCCCTTGTCTCCTAGTTACTCCTCTTAACTCGGCACAGGGTATCTGTGCGTACAGGCTCCCCACTGTCCGCCCCAGACTGTCTCCGTTGTGTCCGGGAATCCAGAAACGTCTCGCCTAAAGGACTAAACCTGATTTAGTCCGTTCCTTCTCGGAGATTCTGACCCCACGTCCTCAGACCCTCAGCCATCAACCACTAAGCCCACCGTGGCGGCTACCAGAGGCTGCGCCTCGGACCGTCTCTTCCGCCGGAACCCTTCTGCCCAGCCCCAGTCGAGCACTTTTAGTTAGAACACATACAATCGGAAGCTGCTGGAGGAAGACAAATGGGAGAGAACCTGGAGATGGCTTGGAGGAATAACCTCGCTTGCCTCATCAAGGCCAGAGGTAGGGTTCCCGGGCACAAGGAACATTAGCCTGTGACCTGGAGTGTTTCTTTCCTGTCCCGTGTCTGGTTCTCCCACTTGGAGTTGTTGGGGAGCTGAGGGGCGTTCCCGACCCGCAGCCCGGGTGCTTCTGTGGCTCAGGGTCCGCATGCACCGCTTCCCTGGCCGGGATTCAGACCTTCACAGTAGTGTACCCCTGACTGCATTCCTTTCCTGTGGCCGCTGTGTCAAATGACTTCCCACTGTTTTACAAAGTTATCCATTGCATGGTGTATGCTTTGCTTGCAGTCATGTAGGAAATACTGAGAAGTGTGTAGAACAAAATAACCTCCCTCTACCATTTAGTTAATACCACCAATCCCCGCCCTCCCCAGACTGGCCTGCAACTCAGTATGTAGTTGAGGATGACCCTAATCCTGATCTGCCTCCACCTCCCCAGTGCTAGGACTACAAGCGAGGATCACCACTCCTGACCAGCTAAAACATTTATGATAAACGTAGAAAACTGAATTTTCTTTCGTGCCTTCAGATGAGAAACTAATGAAAATGGACATGAAGATAAATCTTAAACGATGTTACAAATAAAAAAAAAAAACTCTTGCTGGGCGATGGTGGCACATTCCTTTAATTCACATGGGAGGCAGAGGCAGGTGAATCTCTGAGTTTGAGGCCAACCTGGTCTACAGAGCGAGTCCCAGAATAGCTAAGGCTACAGGGAGAAAGAGAAACCTTGTCTCAAAAAAAAGGGGGGGATTACAAATATCAGAAATATCAAAGACATTTGGAATAATTTTAATTAAAATGAAGTGGTACTAGGGATAGAAATAATGGCCTTGCTAGCTAATTCCCCTTTCATAGAGGTCTGCCTATCTGTGCCTCTCAAATGCTGGGATTCAAGGTGTGTTCCACTATACCTGCAAACTCCAGGGTTTTTGTATTTTAACTTTAACAGAGTTTCTCTGTGTAGCCCTGGCTGTCCTAGACCTCACTCTGTAGACCAGACTGTTTTTGAACTGAGAGATCCTCCTGCTTCTGCTTCCCTAGTGCTGGGATTAAAGATGTGCACCACCACCACCACCGGCTTTACACTTCTTTAAAAGATAGTTCTCTGTGATGATGCAGTTTATGTGCAAGTCTGTGTGACTGCACAAGGTTGGAAATTAACACTCAGAGGAGACCATCCCAATTTAAATTTTCCTTTTAGGGAGATGGAGCTGGCTTCCAATCCCAGAGTACTCATTCCTGCCTCCAGTCCTAAATAATAGCTGCTGTCGGAGAAAATCTACTGCACCGGAGAAAATTGTTGCCAGTGTCGTTTCTGATGCAAACGGAAAGGAACCAGAGGATGCACTGGACAAGCTCTTCTCCCCGGAACAGCAGGGTTCTATCCTGCATGTGTTGAATACAGCTTCTGATAAAGAACTGGAAGCTTTCAGATTGCTTCGTGGAAGAAAGTCCGTCAATATCGTAGAACACAGGAAGAAGTTTGGGCCATTTCAGAGCTTGGAAAGTTTGATAGATGTGCCCTTCATCCAGTATAAAACTGCGGTTCAAGTTTGTAACTCTATTCTTTGTTCAGAGAATGGAAGGAAAGAAAAGTCACAGGAAAAGTGGCTGCTGAGAAAATTCATCAAGCCAGCTGTAGAGAGAGAGAGACTTAAGGTGCATCCTTCCCCGGCTACCCCACTCTGAGAACTCACTCTGGAAGTGCTCTTTCCAGTAGTGGGTTAGAGACACGTTTGGTTTTTTGTTTTTGAACTTTATTTGTTATATTTCTTTAGATACAAGTGCTCTGTCTGCACCTAGACCTGTATGCCAGAAGAGGGCACCAGATCTTATTACAGATGGCTGTGAGCCACCATGTGCTTGCTGGGAATTGAACTCAGGACCTCTAGAAGAGCAGCCTGTGCTCTTAACCGCTGAGCCATCTCTCCAGTGCCCCCTTGTTTGTTTTTAATTAGGTCAGAGAACATCTTTTAAGGGTCTGCTTTCCTTCTGCCATATAGGTCTTTGTCAGGCTTGGGTGTGAGTGCTTTAAGCCTCTGGCACTGTCTTACTGGCACAAAAAAAGATCCTTTCGGTTTAGTTAGGAATAGATGTACTCATACTACTGGAAGGCCTGTCACACAAAATGAAAGGTGCAGACAGTTAGCAAGTCAGAGGGAATGCTGTGAGGTAGAACTTGGGGAAAGTTTACTGAGAACTCAATTTGGAAGAAAGAAAATTAGGTAGGTGGGAAGAAGAGGGCATTTCGGATAGAAAACATGAATAACAAGAAGTATGTGTATACACGGTTGGGTTAATTTTAATTACCTTTGTAATTGTTTATGTGTGGGTGTGTATAATGTATGTGTATGGGTGCACATGCCGTAGGACATGTTTGAGTCCCAGACAGAACTCAGGTTGTCAGCCTCCTATTGCCCCCCTCCCTCCCACCGGTTTTTTGTTTTGTTTTTTGAAACATGGTTTCTCTATGTAGCCCTGGATGTTCTTGAAGTCACTCTGTAGACCAGGCTGGCCTCAGACTAACAGAGATCCCCCTGCCTCTGCCTCCTGAGTACTGGCATTAAAGACATGTGCCACCATGGCCTGGCACTGGCCCCTATTTTTATTATTATTTTTTGAGACAGTGCTCCTCTGTGTAGTGCCTCAAACTCATGGTCTGCCTGCCTCTGCCTTCTGGGTGCTGGGATTAAAGGTAGGAGCCACCACTGCCCTGCTATTTTTTATTTTATTTATTTATTATTGTGAGACAGGGTCTTATTCTGTTGTTTAGACTGGTTTGGGACTCTGTTAACTGGGCTGGCCTCAAACTTTTGATGATCCTCCAAGCACAAACTTGTGCACTGCCTCTCTTGTGCAGAGATTAACAGATTTGCATGTTATACAAGGTTTATAGGAGGACTGTTAGGCAGGTGTGCAACTGTGTCAGGAAGGTACATTGGGAAATTAAGCTGCAAAGATAATGGCTAAGGAGTGCCTCTAGAGCATTGTGGCAGTCTTTAAAATTATGTATTGAGCCGAATGTAGTGGTTCTCACCTTACACACACACACCCTGAACAATACTGATGCACATACACCACACACAGAGCACCAAACACCCACACACCAAAACAAATCAATTTAAAACCAAAACTCTGTTGTCCAGAGAAGGGCTCTGTGCAGGTGGTATAATAACGTCCATGCACAGTAAGCCAGGTCTTTATTTCAAAGATGCTGCTCTGCCTTTTTCATTACATTTTTTTTCTTCTGTGTTATTTCTGGTGTGTATGGATGCTTCAGGGCGTGTGTGTGAAAGGTCAGACAATAATCTGAATGAATTAGTTTTTTTTCTTCCGCCATATGGGTCCCTGAGATTGAACTCAGGTTGTTGACTTTTTCCACTAAGTTGTCTTAATGTTTAAATTTTTTTTTGTAATATTTATTAGGTAGTGTTCTGCCTGCATGTGTGCCCAGAAGAGGGCACCAGAACTCATTACATATGGTTGTGAGCCACCATATGGTTGCTGGGAATTGAACTCAGGACCTCTGGAACAGCAGCCAGTGTTCTGGGCCTTCTCTCCAGACCCCACCCTGTGTAATTTTTGTGTATGTGTGTGTATATGTGGCAGAGTACATGTGTGTCAAGGAGTACTTCAGGTGGTGTTCCTCCTCTGCTGCTATCTTGTGATTTGTTTTTTAAATTTTCATTGCATTTTTATTTGTGTGTTCCTTTCATAGTGGAAGTCAGAGGACAGCTTGGGAGAGTCACCTGACTGGATCTACCATGTGGATGTCAGACTTGGTGGCGGTTGTCTTTACCCACCAAGCAATCTTGCTGGTCCAACTTTGTTTTGTTTTTGAAGCAGAGTGTCTTCCTTTGCTTTCTGTTGCTGTGCTGAAACACCATGACCAAAAGCAATTTGGAAAGGGTTCCTTTCATTTTAGAGAACACAGCCCAGCCCATCAAGGGAAGCTAAGGCATCGTGGAAAGCATGCCAGCACATGCACACACACAAAAACGTTTTTTTTTTCTTTTATTTTGAGACAGGGTTTCTCTGTGTAGCCGTGGCTGTTCTACAACTCACTGTGTAGACCAGACTAGCCTTGAACTTAGAGTCACCTGCCTCTGCCTCTTGAGTGCTGGGATTAAAGATGCACCACTACACCCAGTTTGTAAATAAACTGAGTTTTTTTTTTTTTAGTTTGTAGGCTTTATAGATGTAAGATATTTACACTATAATCAAACTAGCCCTTTTCTTTTAGGAAGTTAATAGTATCATGTCTATTGTTTTTGGTACTCGGAGAATCGCGTGGGCTCACCTTGACCGGAAACCTACAGTGCTGGACTGGCAGCAGACTGAGTGTTGGAAATTAACGAACAGAATATACCCCTCATGTATCTATCTGGAAGAGGTAAGGCAATGGCTAGTCCTTGCTCCTTGTTTTCTGTGTTGTGCATTCCTACATAGTTTCTTGTACAGTTTAGACTGACAGTTTCTAAAGGGATTTAAAAGAAAACGAAAAGCAGTGAAGCTGGTCTTTAGGGCAATTTTTTACTCCTATTGTAGGTGAATTGTATTGGATTTAAAAATTTTTAGAAATCTTGTCTCTAAATTCAGTCTTTTGTCTCCTTCAAGTATTAAAAATGTGAAATAGGGGGACTGGAGAGACGGCTCAGAGGTTAAGAGCACTGACTGCTCCTCCAGAGGTCCTGAGTTCAATTCCCAGCAACCATATGGTGGCTCACAACCATCTGTAATGAGATTTGGTGCCCTCTTCTGGCCTGCAGGCATACATGCAGACAGAACACTGTAAGAAAAATAAATAAATCTTTAAAAAAAAAAAGTGAAATAGACAGGAATTGCTAGTTTGGTGAGTACATGATAAGAGACTGTATTGAATTCTAATTGGTATTAATAATAAAAATCCAGAGTCAGACATAGGGGTTAATGCTGAAGATCAGCTGGATGGTGGTGGGGCACACCTTTAATCCCAGCACTCGGAAGGCAGAGGTGGGTGGATCTCTGAGTTTGAGGCCAGCCTGGGTTACCAGTGCTCAGACCAAAGAAGGTGATCCTATGTCTACAAATCCTCAGACTGCACCTCTAGGCTGCAATGAGCTTCTCCTCCCCCTTATATTCCTCTCTCCACCCAGCCACATCACTCCTGTCTCCACTTCCCTAGTGCTGGGATGAAAGGCGTGTGATCCCTTGTGCCTTTGTGTGAGCTCTGCTTCTCTTTTAGACTGGATCAGTTCTGTGTAACCCAAGATGGCCTTGAACTAACAGAGAATCCGCCTGCCTGTCTCGAGTCCTGGGATTAAAGGTGTGCGCCACCATTCCCACTACCACCCCTCCTCTAGCGGCACTCTGATCTTCAGGCAGGCTTGCTAAAACACAAAATATCACTCCAAGAGGCCCTGGCCCGCACCTAGCTACCAGAAGGGGTTCCTGGCTAGTGCCAATCCTTTGCTCCATCTCAGAACATTTCAGATGCCGGAGTCCTGAGCCAATACAGACAGTAGAAATGATGAGACTGTGAGGACAAGAGCTCATTTTAGCTTCTTCCTGAGAAGCTTTTGTTATTCCAGGGTTGTCAGAAATGGGACAAACACGAAACATAGTCAGTTATTTCTGATTTTTTTTTTTTAAAGATTTCTTCAGTCATTTCAAAGATGCCTAAAGCAGATCTCTACATTTTGGAAAAATCAGGCCCTTCCATTCAGAACACGTCTCTGTTTCCTATACTGCTGCACTTTCTTATCACGGAAGCCATGCTGTATGCCTTACTCAATAACACTTTCGCCAAGGATGGCCAGCACCGAGTGCTGAGCATGAGTCGGAATGCTGTGGGCAAGTACTTTGACCTGATGATCGGCGACACAAGGACTAGTGGGAGACAGCTAGTGAAGCAGCTCCTCTCCGAGTCTGTGCTGAAGGAGCAGCCTCGGGTGTTCTTCCCACAGGAGCGAGTAGTGTGGTACCGACAGAAGATCCTGAAGGACACGCACCACATCGAAGAGTTATACGATTCACTGTTACAGGCTGTCGCCTTTCACGAGCTAGCTTTTGGCAGAGGCCCAGAGCTCAGATGTTAATGCACTTGCTCTAGTGTTATATTAATTTATTAAACCAACTGTTCCCATCCTCCATGTTAGTGGAGAAGAAGACATTTCGAGTATATTTTCTATGTTTATAAAATGAGGGTTTTGGTTGTGAAATAGTATACATGAGCCAAGACCAAATCAATAAATATTTTATGAAATTTTGTGCCTTCTGTGTTTAAGTTATGCCACCCACATAGACAAAAGTTATCCCCATTTAAAAGCAAGTGCCAGGCCGTTAATAGCACTTATGCTTTTTCAGAGGGTCCTAGTTTGGCTCCTACTCCCACGGCAGGTGCTCACAAGTTCAGGTCCAGAGACCTGTGGTGTACGTGCGTGTGTGTTTGGTCTCCTTGGGCTCCTGCATACACACTTACACATAGAAAAAAAATAAATTTAGGATGGGCTATGGTGGCACATGCCTTTAAACCCACTTGGAAGGCAGAGACAGTAATCTCTGGAATTTGGGGCCAGATTGGTCTACAGAGTGAATTCTAGGATAGCCAAGGCCACATAGAGAAACCCTGTCTGGAATAAAATCCCCAAAATAAATAAATTTAAAAATTAGTAAGAGGAAGAAAAAACTGAGCAGATGGTTCCATCTGTAATCTCTGCACTCAAGCAGTAAGATTGTGTGAGGTTACTTTGGGACTATAATGAAATTCTGTCCCAAATTCTCTGCTCTCACCCACCCCCCAAAAAAGGGGGGAAAAAGTCCAGAAGGTCAGGTTGGGGCTGTAGGCTGGTAGTAAACTGCTTGCCTAGGTATGGGAAAAAAACCTATCAAGCAACAAACTCCACCCAGCCATGTCCTAGTTAAGGAGGGAGTCTGGATAACTTGAACAGTTTTATGTAATTATTTTATATTGGTTCATCAGTTGTTGAGATGGTCAGAGTCCCTAATAATAAAACTGGCCAACAGCTAAGCAGCTCCAGTAGACACTGCACGGCAGCACAGATACAGACATTTGAAAGCTTCAGGACCTGGAGAGATGACTCAGCAGTTAAGAGCACTTGCTGTCCTTGGAGGGGCCCAGGGTACAGTTCCCAACCCCCACAAGGTAGGCTGCTCACAACCATCCTTAACTCATTCCAGAGGCCAGTATCCAATGGCCTCTTTGAGCACTGCAAGCATGTGGTGCACATACGTACATGCTGGCAAACATTATACATGTGAAAAACAAATCTTTAAAAAGCTTTGACTATCTTTTGTTTGACAACCTAAGTTGTAGCATTTATCTGAATGCATTCATCATAATGTACATTAAAATGATCATAACTTTAAATACCACTTACAGCCTTTAGATTTAACTTTTAATTAATTTGCTAATTATACAAAAAAAGGTAGGTTGAACAAGAGGTAAAAACATATCTTCACATACATTTGTAAACAGGTATGCACCTATACTTTAAAAAAAGTACAAAACTAGGATCCTTAACTTTTGAGTTAAAAATATAATTCATCAAAAATGTACCTGAATATTATGCTATTATATAAGTATGTGTAATATGAAACAATTTTAAACATACCTGATTATCTGATTGTAAAATAACATTAAGTAAAATGTGACATTTTAAAATCTTGCCACTAAAGTAAAAATACTTACATAAAAAAAAGGTCAAAAACCAAAACCAAACAAACAAACCCCCCAAAACACAAAACCTCATGACATTCCTGTGTAGCCCCAGGAACTTGAGAAGCTGAGGAGAATCACGTAAGTCTGGAAGTAGTTTAGAGGCAGCATAAGCATTATAACCAGACCCTGTCATCTCCAAAACAGGGAGGGAGGGTCTAGCTCAGTGGTGAAGCATGTCCCTAGAATGCACAGGCCATGGTTTGTTCTGTAGCACTGCAAATAATTACAAAAACAAGACTCTATTTACTAAGACATAGGACACTTGCCCACAACACAAAAGACCCCCAAGTTTATCCTTAGCACCACAAAACCTAAAACCAAACTTAAATGGAAACAGCTGTTAGGCAGAAACCCATGGTAGATGCCTTCATTATTTCTTCAACCATCAACAACTTGCCCAGAATAGATAAATTAATGTCATTACATTTATAAAGAAAACACAATATAAAATGTACAATGATTTGAGTTGGTAAAATGCACAAGACTTTACCTACATGGGGTGATAAGAAAGGTTTATGAAAACTAGAATTCAGAATGCTTTACTTTGCCAACACAAATGACTCAATGATTCAATGGTAAAACATGCTGGAGGAGGGCACAAGATGTAAAGGCAAGAGGAAGTACAACGCTTCCCAAAACACACATAACTTCATTCCTAGCACATTTAAAAATTATTCTGTATGTAACTCTGTTTTATACTGTGTGACTTAGGGACCGCAGGCTAGGTGTTTCCTATTTATGGCGGCTCCGATGCTGAAGAGCAGAGCAGAGGAAGGGTACAAGGAAAGGGAAGATTACAAATGAGCTCAGCACTGACACAGCTTTAGAAATCTACAAATGGCTTACACACAGAGAAAGCATACCAACAAAGCAAAAACAGGTAATACAGAACATTCAGAAAAAATATGACACAATCATATATACAGTTTGTAACCCAATTTTTTTTCATTTTAAATACTTGAACCACAAAAATATAAAGTTTTAAAATTTACATTAAGAGAAATAATCTCTTCTTTAATGTTAACATATTCTAGTGTGTCTTAAGGATCACATCTGTACAGGACACTGAAGACGAGGGGCATCAAGGGAAGTCTGCGGCCAAAGCAGTCACAGCCTCTTCTGGGATATCAAGATGAATTCCTTCAAAGTAGTGCAGAAACCTGTCAAAATTATAAAACAATTTAATCGCAGTATTTTCATTACCATGAACATATTTATTAATCTTGACGTATCTACCTAAAACAGTACTTTTTTTTTTTAGACCTTCTTTTATTTACCTTCTTTTATTTCTCCCTTGTTCCTTTAGCTTCTCTGTCCGACAAATGTTCCGAAGAGTTGGTAGGTAGTCGGTTATACTAGCTTGCTGATTACCCACACTCAGAAGAGACCGACTGGAAAGCACTCTTTTAATGACTGCCATCCTCTTGTCAGCATTTCTACAAATTAAGAGAAAGGATAATTTTTTGTTATTTGTACATAAAAATGTAACAACCTCAAATTTAGCTAGTGTTTCTGCTTCTGGTCTAGACCAAATGACACTTCTAATTTGCTGTCAACAGCATCAGTCACTCTCTGTGCCCAGACTGGCCTAGAACTCTACATAGCTCAGACAGACTTCAAACTCAGTCTCCTACCTCGGTCTCTGAGATTAATCTTGCATCACCACATTCAACTCCATATTGACACCTTTTGTTTACAGACAGGATCTCATGTAGCTGGGGCTGGCTTCAAACTCTTGATGCTTTTGCATCTACGTCCCAAGTGCTCTGATTACCAACAAGTGCCACCATGCCTAGTGTCACATATCTTTTATTTTATATATATATATATATATTTATATGTGCGTGTAGTGTCACATATGTATATCTTATGGCAACCTTTTCTTGTCACAACTATGAACTCTTCTGTTACCTAACGGTTTCCCAAATTTTTTTCTTTTTTTTTCTTCTGATACAAGATTTCTCTGTGTAGCCTTGGCTATCCTCGAACTCTGCTATCCACCTGCCTCTGCCTCCAGAGTACTGGGATTAAAGTCATGCACCACCACACTCACTCATTCAGGCTAGTTATCTCCGTAATCTCAATGTATATGAGAAGCTAGATTAACACTAAGTGTTCCCCATGATCAATAGAACAGAATTTTACATTAGTGAGAACCTCTGCCATTGATTACTGACAAAACAGAAGGTAACAAATAAGACTTACTCCAGATTAGCTGCCGATTGGCGGAAGCATACATCATTGCACCTTTGTGAAACACAGAAAGTGAGCTCATTGACTGCATCTCTTTCTAAGTGCTTGTGTGAATTCAAGGACTCCAGTGCTTTTGAAATGGTAGAAGAACATTTAGTAAAGCTGAGAGCCTCTGCAGTTGCTTTTAATTCTTCAGCTCTCTGAGGCGCCCACCCATCTCTACTCTCAATACTAAACTCATCACAAAGTCCGCTTTTAACCTTTCCGCTTGTCCAGGAAAAAGGCTTTCTACCCAATTCATTCTGTTCCCCTGCATCTGATAGAACGGCATCTAAGAAGGACATATTCTCCATGAACTCAGTGAGAGAATTTAAACAGTGGGAAACAAGCATAGAACTCTTCTTCTCTGCTGGTGTCTTAGGAGGTCGAGGCACAGAGTCAGACGTGAAACTGACTCTGTTATGTGTCTGTGTCTCTTGGTTGCCTTCTCTGTCTTTGCTTGTGAGGTCTTCTAAAGCCAAGGATGGAACAGGAGATAAGCTAGTCAGTTCATCAGAAAAGTCCATTCCGGTGTCAAATAAGTCACTGTCATCTAGGGTCACCATCTTTTTCTGTTTCCTTTTCTGTGATTTTTTTAATGGTTGATCTTCTGACTTCATCCTGGGAAGATTCTCCATGCTTCCTGGTGCACTGGCCTCTGTAGTCACTGGGAAGCCATGAGCATCTTTTACTTCTGGAATGACAGTGACTGGCAATGGCAGGATGAATTCAAGATTATTATATAATAGATCTATGTTTTGCATGTGGAATTCAGTGAGGAGCTGGATGAATTTATGCCATTCTTCCTTGGTTGTGATCTTGTGCTGAAAAGCAATTTTGAATAAAGAAATGTTTTAAGAACCTAGTTTAGACATATTCCCACCCTTAGGAATACAGACTTGTTCCTATGTATCTCTATCTTTTATTCATTTTTAAAAAGATTTATTTATTTATTTTATGTATATGAGTGCTCTATCTGCATGTATGTCTGCAAAACCAGAAGAGGGCATTACCATGTGGCTGCTGGGATTTGAACTCAGGACTTCTATAAGAGCAGCCAGTGCTCTTAACAGCTGAGCCATCTTTCCAGCCCTTCATACTATACTTTTAAAGCTATGCCTATGCACCATTTATCAACACAATCAAATGAATTAAAACCTCACATCTAACACCTAGAAAATGTTATGTATATTTTAAGTTGAACTAATATTCAAAACACAGGTATTATTATTGCATGGTGAAGCCTGGTTAGATAGACAGGAACATGAATTCAACATTTCACACAGATATGGAAAATACCTTTAAACATGAAATCAAGTCTTGAGATGGGGAGGTAATGTTTCTGAGTCCAAACAAAGCCTCTGCACAGCCGGTGTCACATTTGGGGAGGGCTATACGGCTCCTTCTGCTGTTTTTAGAGTTAGTTTTTAGATCACTGCCATCTTCAGAGCAAACTGGTATATTTCTGCTATTTCCTTCTAAAAAAATTAATAAAGACAAATCTTAGATGAATTTATTTTAAATGGACTGTATGAAAGAACGCACAAATTCTGAAGAAGTGCTCCTGCCCGATACCATCTGACCTTCACTCTATTTTGCAGACACATGTATTCACTTCATTACAAACACTGTAATTCATTACTTGAAAAATACTTAAGTGAAATGCTTCAATCCTATCTTTTATTTATTTATTATTTGATGTTTACACCAGGGCTTTTATTGTTTAACTGAGGCAGGCCTCACATTTGCAATGTAGGCAAGGATAACCTTGAACTTTCTTTTGTGTGTTTGGTGGCCAGACACATTTCAGTGTCATTCCTTAGGTATCTAACCTTGAACATCTGACTCTACTGCCCAAGGGTGAGCGCCATCACATACATCTATCAGGACATTTTTCCCCATGTTTTATTTATCATATTGATTTTTAAAAAGATTTATTTGTTTGTTTGTTGTTTGTTTATACAGTATCCTGCCTGTAGACCAGAAGAGGGCACCAGATCTCATTATAGGTGGTTGTGAGCCACCATGTGGTTGCTGGGAATTGAACTCAGGACCTTTGGAAGAGCAGGCAATGCTCTTAACTGCTGAGCCATCTCTCCAGCCCCCAAGCTGGCAACTTTAACAAGCTCTCAAAAGATCAATATGAGGGGGCTGGAGAGATGACTCAGTGATTAAGAGCACTGACTGCTCTTCCAAAGGTCCTGAGTTCAATTCCCAGCAACCACATGGTGGCTCACAACCATCTGAAATGAGATCTGATGCCCTCTTCTGGCCTGCAGGCAGACACACAGACAGAATATTGTATACATAATAAATAAATAAATTTAAAGTTGCCAGCTTACACTGAATAAAAATATGGCTCAGTCTATTCTGAAAAACAATGTTTAAATTTTTAACTAATTAAAGAGAAAAGTTACAGGGAATTAATTTTTAAAATTTCATATTACTTTAAACTTTTTCTTTTCTTGTCTATTCCCCTTGGTTTTATGTGCCTATGTGCGTAGGAAATATCCCAACAGAACACTCAGGAGGCAGAGGCAGGCGGATCTCTGTGAGTTCAAGCCAACCTGGTCTACAGAGCAGGTTCCAGAAAAGCCAGGGCTGTTATACAAAGAAACCCTGCCTTGAAAAACCAAATAAATAAATAAATAAATAAATACAATACAATACAAACCAAACCAAATCAAAGGGCTAGAGAGATGGCTCAGTAGGTAAAGTGCTTGCAAGCATGAGGACCTAAGTTTCTAAGTCCAGCACACACATTAAAAAAACTCTGACAGACAAAAAATACAAATAACCCCTGCTTCAGGAATTTACACTTAAATACAATCACAGAAAAAGAATGAGCTACAGCTATCCCAGTACAAAGGTCACTAATATATTTTGTTTGCTTTGATCAAGGCACTGTCTCCTATAGTCTAGGCTGAACTCAATATAGCCAAAGATGATCTTTACCTCTTGATCCTCCTGCCTCATTTCCCAAGTGCCAGGAGTACAGAAATATGACACCACAGCTGGCACTGAATATGTTTTTAATAAGGGAAAGAAAGAAGTTGCTAAGTGGTAACTATAGTTCTGTAAGAAACTATATGTCCATAAATGTACATGCAATAGTTTGGAGTGTTTTTGAGATGGGGTCTAATGCAGTCCAGGCTACTCTAAACTTACTATGGAGACAAGGATGACCTTCAACTCTTCATCCTCTGGTCTCCATTCCCCAAGTACTGTCAGGACTAATCTCATATTGACTTCTGGAGTTACTAAGGGCTTAAGAAGAGTGATTTAGAAAAAAAAAAAAAAGTCTAAGGACTGTAGGGAGCATTTCTCTTTTCAGCTTGCTGAGAGACTGCAGAACTAGGGTCACAGACCAGTACCACAATACTGGCCTTGGAAAAGCTTTTTTCCCTCTTGTATTTTTGTGAGTTCAATCCATTTGCACTTCTTTGTTGCTTTGTTTTTTGGGAGAAGGTGTTATAAAGCCCGGCCTGTCCTTGAGTTTATTATAAAGACAAGCAAGGCCTTGAATTTGATCCTCTTGCCTCTGCCTCCAGACTGCTGAGATTACAGCTGTGAAATACCACACCTGACTGTTTACTTACACTTAATGTTTTTTTTAAAAAAATATTTACTTATTTATTAAGTATACAGTATTCTGTCTGCTTGTATTCCTGCAGGCCAGAAGAGGGCACCAGACCTCATTACAGATGGTTGTGAGCCACTATGTGGTCGCTGAGAATTGAACTCAGGACCTTTGGAAGAGCAGGCAATGCTTTTAACCACTGAGCCATCTCTCCAGCCCCACTTAATGTTTTTAAAACTTTTATTTTAAAAAGTAGATGTATTTGTAAATATTTTAAAAATCATCATAGCTAGCCACTTAATTTAAAATTTTAAAATCATTTTGATAGAGTATATATTTAAGAATGTGGTCCCAGGCTGGAGAGATGGCTCAGAGGTTAAGAGCATTGGCTGCTCTTCAAAAGGTCCTGAGTTCAATTCCCAGCGACCACATGGTGGCTCACAACCATCTGTAATGGGGTCTGGTGCCCTCTTCTGGCCTGCAGGCATATACAGACAGAATATTGTATACATAATAAATAAGTAAATAAATAAATATTTTAATAAAAGAAAAAAAAAAAAAGAATGTGGTCCCGCCGGGCGGTGGTGGCTCACGCCTTTAATCCCAGCACTCGGGAGGCAGAGGCAGGCAGACCTCTGTGAGTTCGAGGCCAGCCTGGTATACAAGAGCTAGTTCCAGGACAGGCTCCAAAGCTACAGAGAAACCCTGCCTTGGAAAAAAAAAAAGAATGTGGTCCTGTGATAGAACATTTTTTCGTGACACACTACTGACAGACTACTTACGACAATATGATAATGGCCTTTCTTCTAAAATTCCACCTCCACTTCTAATCCAAAACTGTAAGTAAAGGATACTTTTTCTGATGTCACAGGCATTTGCAGTCAACAAGGTTACAAAGTCTTTTAAGTCGGTTCTGAAATTCTCAACTAAACAGATCACTTGTAGATAGCTGGCAACGTTAAGCTAAAAATCAGAAAGCAAGATGTGGGAGATATAAAGACATGGTTAGTTACATAACTGGCAGAAATGGAGTAATAATGAATACTGATGAAGAATAGTTAAAAGCCACATTATCTTAAAACTTTTTGAGAATAAAATTTCTCTAGAAAATATAAGAGCATATACAATCAAATTAAAGGCACATATATATATATATATATATATATATATATATGTATATATTCTTGTGTTCACTGTATATAGTTCAGGACATTAACAACAAAAACTGTGTTTATGTGCTTAAGACAGAATCTTATACAAACCAGGCTGGTCTTGAACTTCTGATTCCCCTGGCTTCACTTCCCAAATGTAAAGATTACCTGCATGTTCCCATATACCTGGTTTTGTTGTTGTTTTAAGCAGGACCTTCCTACATAGTTCAGGCTGACCTCAAACTTAGGATCCTCCTTGAGTCTGCCTCTTGGATGCTGGGATTACAGGTATGTAACCACCACATTCAGCCTGGCAAGGAAACTTTTCAGAATTCTCTAACCTGAACAGAACAGGCAGTTTTATAGAGCTAGATTAAGTAATGGTACACTTGATAGGATCTTTAAAAAATTTATTCTCGGGCTGGAGAGATGGCTCAGTGGTTAAAAGCATTGCCTGCTCTTCCAAAGGTCCTGAGTTCAATTCCCAGCAACCACATGGTGGCTCACAACCATCTGAAATGAGATCTGATGCCCTCTTTTGGCCTGCAGGCAGACACACAGACAGAATATTGTACACATAATAAATAAATAAACAAACAAATAAATAAATAAATATTTTTAAAAAGAGTGCACATATTTTAAAAAAATTATTCTCACCAACCTTTCTTAAATTTTGAACCAGAGCCTCTCTACATAGCCCTGGCAGTCCTGGTATTATCTCTGTACACCAAGATTGGCCTCCAACTCACAAAGATCCACCTGCTTTGGTCTCCCAAGTTTTGGGAACAAGACAAGCCTAGTTGCTTAACATGATATTTTATAGCAATCAGAATTATAAATATTGGGACCGGAGAGATGACACACTGGTTAAGAGAACTAGATGCTCTTCCAGAGGTCCTGAGTTTAATTCCCAGCAACCACATGGTGGCTTACAACCATGTGTAATGAGATCTGGTGCCCTTTCTGGTCTGCAGGCATGCATGCAGGTAGAACACTGCATGCATGCATAATAAACAAACAAACAAACCTAAAAAATAAAAATAAGCCGGGCGGTAGTGGTACATGCCTTTAATCCCAGCACTCAGGAGGCAGAGGCTGCGGATCTCAGAGTTCGAGGCCAGCCTGGTCTACAAGAGCTAGCTCCAGGACAGGCTCCAAAGCTACAGAGAAACTCTGTCTCAAATAAATAAATAAATAAGAACCGAGCAGGAGGCGGAGGCAGGTAGATCTCTGTGTGTTCGAGGCCAGCCTGGTCTACAAGAGAGTTCCAGGACAGCCAGGGCTACACACAGAAACCATGCCTCAAAAAACAAAAACAAAACAAAAAACCACAAAATAGAGAAATTATAAATATTATAATACTAAAATATACTTTTCTAAATTTAAAATAAAAATCAGAAAACTATCAAGTTCATAGACGCATGTGTTTGCAAATACAAAACGGGGGGCAATTTAAATATCTATCTAATGTATTAGAACTTAATGGATAGCATTTTCATTTTATCAGAATTCCAGTATGGCACTTTTCTTTCTTGAGACAGAGTCTTGCTATATAGCCAGGTTGACTATGCAACCTTATTTAGTTTTATGCTGGCAATCCTTCAATGTCAGTCTCCCAAGTGCTGAGATCATAAAGCATTTCCTGCTGTGTGTGTGTGTGTGTGTGTGTGTGTGTGTGTGTGTGTGTGTGTGTTTGGATGAAACCTGTGCCACATGCAACCAGTGCAATATTCAGGAGTACCAGAAAAATACAACTTAAATCATGCATTTTTTTCTTTCCTTCCTTCCTTCCTTTTTGGTTTTTCAAGATAGATTCTGTCTGTGTGACAGCTCTAGCTGTCCTGGAACTCAGCCTGTAGACCAGGCTAGCCTCAAAATAATAGATTTGCCTGCCTCTGCCTCCCAAGTGCTGGGATTAAATGGGTGTGCTACCATTGCCTGGCATGCATTTATTCTTCATAAAAAATTCTTTTAAAATCAGATTAATAGGGAATATTTTTAATCCTACCAACAAAACAAAAACAAAAAATGAAAAAAAAAACCCTACAGCTAATTTTGTGGCCAATTGTAATAGTGATCACTTCCTGTCTATAGTCTTGTCTGTAAACAGCTATGATTGTCCACTGCCAACACCTCCACTTAGTAGCTTTGGAGCCTGTCCTGGAACTAGCTCTTGTAGATCAGGCTGGTCTCGAACACACAGAGATCCGCCTGCCTCTGCCTCCTGATTGCTGGGATTAAAGGCGTGAGCCACCACCATCCGGCTAGTTGATGATTAAAGAAAGCATCAGAAAGAAATAAAAAAGAGTCAGGTGTGGCATTCCTGTGGCATATAGCAGGAATCCCAGCCAGCAAACTAACTTTTGAGAAGCAGGAAGATCAAGAGTTCAAGGTCATCCGCAGAGTATGAAGTCAACACAGATGATACAACACATACAGCCTATGATGAGTAAAATAAAGCAGCCACAAAAAACCAAGGAAAGCCACGGCTACACACACAGACCTTATCTCAAAAACCAAACCAACAAACAAATCTGAGAAAGTGAATGCTGCCCTTTAAGAAAAATGACCATGAATCAGAAGATTCAGTATTATAAAATGTCTGTTCCAAACTTGATTATAAATTCAATAAAATTCTAAGAAAACACTAAACTGTAAAAATTGGTAATTCCTTTCTAAAATTAGCAGAGAAGTGTATAATACCTGTAACAATCAAAACAAGTTTGAGAAATAATAGTTTGAAGAGTTATAGTCCTTAACCCCAAGACTTGGTACAGTTACATACAGTAATCAAGCCAACATTTCTCACATATAGAGTAAGTGTAGTCTGAAAAACATAACAAAACCCTGTAGTAGTGGTCATTTTAAAAAAAGGTACATTTAGACGGGCAGTGGTGGCACAAGCTTTTAATCCCAGCACTTGGGAGGCAGAGGCAGGAGGATCTCTGTGAGTTTGAGGCCATCCTGGTCTACAGAGCTAGTCCAGGACAGGCTCCAGAGCTACAGAGAAACCCTGTCTCGAAAAACCAAAACCAAACCAAAGGGGGCCAATGAGATAGCAAAGTAGGCAAATATATCTGCCTCCAAACCTCCTGATGACTTGTTTGAGATTCCTAGGTCCCTTACAGCAGGTGAAGAGAAATGACTCCTGTAAGCTATCCTCTGACCCCCACATGTGAACCATGGCTACACACACAATAAATAAAAGTAACATCAAATTTTGAAAATATACTTTGAAGCCTGGCATAGTGGTGCCCACCTTTAATCCCAGCACTCAGGAGGCAAGAGTTTGAGGTCAGCCTGGTCTACACTGTGAATTCTAGGACAGCCAGGGCTACATAGACAAACCTTGTCTCAAAACAAAAAAACAAAAAAAACCCAGAAAACCCAAAAAACAACGCCCCCCCCAAAAAAAACCCAAAAAACAAAACAACAACAAAAAAGGGCCAGGTAGTGGTGGCGTATGCCTTTAATTCCAGCACTTGGGAGGCTGGGGCAGGTGGATCTCTGTGAATCTGAGGTCAGCCTGGTCTACAGGGTAAGTTCCAGAATAGCCACAGCTACACAGAGAAGCCCTGTCTCAAAAAAACAAAACAAACAAATAAGTAAATAAATAAATAAAACAAAAAGTGATACTCTGGATAAATAATGTTTGAGCAATTAGATATGTATAAGAAAACAAATCATCAAAAAAACAAAACAAAAAAAATCATCTCAAAAAATTTTGCCCTAAACAGGTTTTAGATCTAAGTAAAAAAGTTATTGTAAAAATCCATAGGCAGAATCATTATAAGCTTAAATGGATGTAGAACCACAAACCATGAAATAAAAACTAGGTAAATTTCACTTTATTAAAATTAAAAATGTTCACCTTACAATTAAAATAAAAGATAAGACACGAAATGGGAAAAATCATTTATAAGATACAAATCTAATGCAAACATACCCAGACTATTTTTAAAAAACTGCTTCAATTGAGTGAAAAACAAACAAAAAAAATACTAATTAAAGCAAGAGACAAAACATCTGAAAGCTCATTTACAGTATTTGACTGGCAGGCGTAAAGCCCACAATTCATTCTTTTGTGCCCCAACTTAACCTTTCTCAAAAATTTGAACCAATACTTCAATAAAGAAACAGATAGTAAAAGGACCCTTGACAAGATATTGAACAGTTGTGGAAGGTGGTCCATGCCTATAATGCTGGCACTGGGACGGCGGAGGCAGAAGGACTGTAGGTTCTGGGTCAGAATAGGCTACATAGTAAGACATCATCTGAAAAACCCAAGGGCTGTAGCTCCTGGTAGTATGTATGTTCAGCATGCAAAGCTCTGGTTTCAATCACCAATAGAGGAAGAATGAGAGACAAAAAAGGATGCTCGACATCCTAAAATCCTCAGTGAAAGAAACACACATCTATACATCTATTATTTCATTATTTTGAAAATGTATGTGAAAAGGCCAGGAATCCACACTCAGCTACACAGGTTGAGGACAGTATGGCCCATGAAAGACATTATTACAGGGCTAGAGAGATGGCTCAGTGGTTAAGAGCACTGCCTGCTCTTCCAGAGGTCCTGAGCTCAATTCCCAGCAACCATATGGTAGCTCACAACCATCTGTAATGAGATCTGGTGTTCTCTTCTGGTGTGCAGACATACGTGGAGGCAGAATGTTGTGTACATAAGAATGTTGTGTACATAATAAATAAATAAATAAATCTTTTAAAAAGAAGACATTATTACAAAAACAGGTCTAGTACTTAGCATGCAAGAGGCCCTGGGTTCTATCCCAGGCACAACATAACCAGATTTGTTGGCAAAGGCCTGTTCATTCTTAGCTACACAGTAAGGTCTGAGACAGCCTGGGCTATGATCCAGAGCTCATTCAGGGCCATCTCTGAGTAAGATGACTCAGGCCCCAGTTAACAAGTCTGACAGTCTGCGTTTAATCCCCAGAACCCACACAGTTTGGGAAGGTCAAGCTATCATACAATTATCATGTGACATGTGCACCCATATAAACACATATACACACAGAATAAATAAGTCTCTGGCTCCAAGTGCTGGGATTAAAAGTATGCACCACAATGCCTAGCTAAAATAAATCTTTAGGAAAAAGGTTGGGGGATAATCTAGAAAAGATGGCTCAGAAGTTAAAAACACTTATAGCAGAGGGCCAGGGGTTCAGTCTCCAGTATTATGGTGGTTCCCAACTATCTGTAACTCCAGTTCTAGGGGATCCAATATCCTCTTCAACCTCCACAGGTATCAAGGATGTATGTGGTGCCTATATTATAAATGCATACAAGCAGAACCGTAACACACATAAAAATAAATCTAAAAAAATTAAAAATACAATCATACACAAGGTTAATAGCTTCAAGTATTCACCCTGTTCTTAGGTTGCAGCACCCTCAGAACAATCCTGGAGGTCATGCTGCATGTAAGGAGCACACACCCAGGACCGTCCTTCAGAAGGAAAGTGGCAGGTTTCTGTTCAGGTGTGGAGTGTGATTACATTGGCCTCTTATGAACATCAGCACACAGAAAAGTGCAAGGTTTAACTCTAATAACATTTAATTTTAATAAAGTATTATTTAAAAATAGAATGAAGCTGGGCATGGTGGCACATGCCTTTAATCCTAGCACTGAGGCAGAGGCAGGTGAATCTCTGTGAAATCAAGGCCAGTCAGGTCTACATGGTGTGACAGTCTCAAAGGAAAAAAGCAAAAAGGAGTATTAGAATATACAGAAAACTTAAATATCTGAAAAACTTTATTTTAAAGAAAAAAGGAAAAACCACAAGTTTCCTCAAACTTAGATGCTTTAACATTTCCCTTTAAAAAGCACATTTTAAAAATATAAATCTTTTACATAATTGTGGTACATATAATCTGATCATGAAAATTCTAAACTTACCAGGGAAGGAATATTGAAATTGACTTCTTCAAAGCAGCCATCAAACACTAAACTAAATGTGGGATCTATAGAAAAATGACATAATGTTATTAAAAATAAGTGAGATCACTACATAACTTTTCCCAGTTATACTTTTTTATTACAATATCTAGCATTTCATTGGTAATTAAAGGACAGGAGGTGACTCAGTGGCTATGGTGCATTCTACTTTTGTAGCAGGCTGGAGTTTAGTTCTCAGCACCCATATCAGACAGCTCACAACTGCCTGTAACTCCAGCTCCAGGAGATCTGATACTTCAGGTCTACAGGGGCTGGGGACTGCACCTGGCTCCTCTGCAAGAGCTATAAATGCTCTTAACTACGAGCCAACTCCCCAAGTCCTAACATTTACAATTGCTAATAAGTGTTTTAATTGTTCTCTCGGTAATTAATTGTTAATTTCTTACTATGACTAGGTTACAAGTGTTCTAAGTATGTATTTATAGGGCAAAAAGTATATATACAGTTTGCACTATTTGAGATGTCAAGCATCCATGGAGGTGGTGTTCAAAGTATCCCTTAGATGAAGGGAGCCTACAGTATCATGCAAATGACAACTCCTAAAGAAACTTTCTATTTTGATCTAATGTAATTATGACCTTTAATTAAAATATCACCTGACCTATGATTATTAATTTTTTTGTTTTGTTTTTTCGAGACAGGGTTTCTCAGTATAGCTTTGGTGTCTGATTGTTTTTGCTTGTTTTGACACAGGATTTGGCTATGTAGCACTAACTGACCTGTAATTCATTATAGACATTAAGTCAGCCTCAAATTTGTGGGGATTCTCCTGCCTCTGCCTCCTGAGTACTAGGATTACAAACCACATGTTTTGAAGAGGGAAAAAAAAAAGCTTTTTTGGTTTGTTTATTTTATGTGTTTGAGTGTTTTGCCTGCATGCACGTCAGTGTCCCAAGTGAGTGCCTGGTGCCTGAAGAGGCCAGAAGAGGACATTAAATCTCCTGGAACTTGAGTTACAGACAGTAGTATGCTGCCATGTGGGTGCTGGGAATAAACCCAGGTTCTCTGCAAGAATAATAAGTGCTCTTAACCACTGAGCTATCTTTCCAATAATCCCAATTTGTTTTAAAATATCATTTATTATTATTTTATGTGTATGTTTTGTGTGTGGGTGTGTACATAAGCATTTAGAAGCAACAGGTCAACCCTGTGGAACTGGTTCTCTACTTCTACCTTTATGTGGGTTTCAGGCATCAAACTCAGATCAATAGACTTATTTGGAAAGGGCCTGCACCTGCTGAGCCATTGCCTTAGCCCGCACATGTTTTACTAAACTCATGTTTAAAGTTGGGAGCTCTCCCAGAATACTTCAACAAAACACAAGAGTACTGAAAGTATTGTTACCTACCACTTGTAGTCAGAACTACTGGCCGTTTAGTTGTCGCCATGAATGTTTTGACTGCATTCAAAAACCCAGCATCTTCATCAAAAATGACATCGACCTACAAGTCATTCATTAGAATATTAATATAGTAAGAGTAACAATATACTCGTTCAGATCAGTTATAGAGATACACAATAGACATACTATGTCAGAGTCAACATAGATTAATTTTTGAAAGGTATGAATTAAATCCATGCTGAAAATTTTATGTTTTTATGGTTTTTTGTTCGCTTGGTTCTTGGTTTTGCACGACAGGGTTTACTGTGTAGTCCTGTCTGTCCTGTATCTCACTATGTAGACCTCTGCCTCCTGAGTGCTGAGATTAAAGGTGTGCACCACCACTGACTGGTGAAAAGTTTATGTCTTATACCGTAAACAAACTTTTAAGATGGTAACATAATAAACATTAAAACTAAATAAAAGGCTGGCAGTGGTACTGCACTCCTTTAATCCCAGTCCTCGGGAGGCAGAGACAGGCAGATCTCTGTGAGTTTGAAGCCAGCCTGGTCTATAGAGTGAGTTCCAGGACAGCCAGGGCTGTTACACAGAAAACCTGTCACCCATCTCAAAAAAACATCAAACAAACAACAACAACAAAATCCCAAAGCAAAAACAAAAACCTAAATAAAACAATCGCCAGTAACTGGGTAGATGAGTCACAAGTACTTCTACAGTTGTCAAAAAAAAAAAAAAATCAATATCCTTGCAGGGTAGTGGTTGCACATGCCTTTAATCCCAGCACTTGGGAAACAGAGGCAGGAAGATCACTGTTAGTTCAAGGCCAGTCTGGTCTACAGCATGAGTTCCAGGACAGGCTCCAAAGCTACACAGAGAAACCCTGTCTCAGAAAAAACAAACAAACAAAAAATAAGTATTCTTGAATTATGTTAATCACCTTGGAATTATTCTAGACAGAGCTGGGGAGATGGCTTAGTGGTTAAGAGCATTAGCTGCTCTTTCTGAGGACCTGGGTTTGATTCCTAACACCCACATAGCAGCTCACATTTATCTGTTACTCCAGTTCCAGGGGACTCAACACCCTCCTCTGGCCTCCTAGGATTGTTCACAGACATGGTGTACAGGCATACAGAAAGGCATAACATCAACATACATAAAATAAAATAATACAAAGAAAATGTTATGAAAAATCAAAAAAAAAACAAAAAAACAAAAAAAAGGGTCTGGAAAGATGGCTCAGAAGTTAAGAGCACTGGTTATTCTTTTAGAAAGGTCCTGAGTTCAATTCCCAGCAACCACATTGTGGCTTACAACCATCTATAATGAAATCTCAAGTTCTCTTTTGGCGTGCAGGCAAAACACTGTATACATAATAAATAAATCTTTAAAATTAAAACAATTAACATTCTTTAGAAATAAAATAAATATTATTCTAAAGTTGGATTTATTATTTTACAATTCCTTATAAGAAAACACATAGTAATCTTTAAAATAAGTTCCCACTATGAGACCTCACCCATACATGCCCCTGCAAGCCTACCTCCTCAAAGAGAATGAGAGATGTTGCATTCTTCTTATTGGATTCCTCAGCTCCAAATTCTTTAACATTTGAATTATTTGCATTTGTTGATTTAGTCTGAATGATTTGCCTCTGTTCCAAAGAAGCATTTTTGATTCCTGCAAAAATACAATGTTAATATTTTAGGCAAAACTCACTTTTCTTTCTTTTTAAAAAAAAAGATTTATTTATTTATCGTGTATACAGTATTCTGCCTACATTCATGCTTGTAGGTCAGAAGAGGGCACCAGACCCCATTACAGATGGTTGTAAGCCACCATGTGGGTGCTGGGAATTGAACTCAGGACCTTTAGAGGAGCAGGCAGTGCTCTTAACCACTGAGCCATCTCTCCAGCCCCTCCCCTCTCTCTCTCTTTCTTTCTTTTGGACAGGGTTTTATTGTGTAGATCAAGCTGACCTTGAATTTATAAAGATCTACCTGCCTCTGCTTCCAAAATGCTGGAATTAAAGGTACGCACCACTACACCTGGCAAAACTCACTTTTAAAAAACACTAAATATACCCACAAACTGAACTCCCATACCAAATCTTACTCACTAGTGACGCTTCTATATTTAGGACCATTCGCATGACTGAGGCTTAATAAATAGCAGAGGACCACATGAAATACACAGTATCATGTATCAAGGTTAACTTACTTTGTTAACTTAATAATTTACCTTTATTATTTCCCATGAATACTCCTGCGTCTTCATTATTTTTCAACTTGGAGGATACTTTAAAGTAATTTGCCAAAGTTTTAGGGGGAAACGCTCGCTTTTGCCTACTTCCTTTTGGTGATGATGGAGGAAGCTTTCTTGGTGATGTAACAACTTTCCCAGGGGAGTTTAATTTTTCTATGAAAAAAAACTGCATTTAAGAACACTCTAAAATTATACTTATGGCAAGATAAAATTATCCAGTTTATTTATACTCTTACACGATAAAAAACAAAAGCAGACTTTTTTCATTCTAACATGCAAATATTCTATACAGACATTATTATTGTATTATATGTATTCTAACAGAAGGACAGAACATAGCAACAAAAGATGCTCTTTTCCAAAGACATAAACTTTTCTCTGATTGACTGTTTGAAAGTTTTTCTATGGTACTCAGATAGGACCCAAGCTTTTGAGCCTCTGTAGGGTGTGAAGGAAGCCCTGAGTAAGTGGAGTCCTGAATAAATGTGTATTGTAGACATGGTCATAGACATGTCAAGGATCCCAGAGACTCAGACCTATGGAAAAATGGCATCCATCCCCCAGGCTCAGAGTGATGCTGTGCAAAGCCTTCTTCTTATCCATGTGTAGATGTTGATAGTATGTGCAGAAAACATCCATCATAGCTTCTCCCTCCCCATGTTTACAGCCTGACAATGAGCTAAACCTGCCTCCTTGTTTAGCTGTATCTGATAGCCCCATCTCCTTTTGTAGCTGTATCAATAACCCTGCCTCTGTTCAACTCCATTTAATAAACACACTGAGCACCGGGTGGTGGCAGCGCACGCCTTTCATCCTGCACTCAGGAGGCAGAGGCAGTTGGATCTTTGTGAGTTCAAGACCAGCCTGGTCTACAAGAGCTAGTTCCAGGACAGGCTCCAAAGCTACAGAGAAACCCAGTCTTGAAAAACCAAAAACAAACAAACAAACAAACAAAACACACACACTGAGCTTATGAGGTGTTAGGGTTTCTCCATCAAAGAGCTCAGTTCACCCAATCCCAGCTTGTCTGTGTGTCTGTGTTTGGTGTAGGAGGTCCTTCTGTCTATGTGTTGCTTTAATTAGTTGAATAAAGAAACTGCCTTGGCCTTTTGATAGGGCTGAACTTAGGTAGGAGGAGTAAGACAGAACTGAATGCTGGGAAGAAGGGCAGAGTGGCAGACGCCATGAAGCTCCTGCCTGAGACTGACACAGGTTAGAATCTTTCCAGGTAAGCCGCAACCTTGTGCTGTTATACAAATTGATAGAAATGGGTTGAATTAAAATGTAAGAGTTGGCCAATGGGAAATTAGAGCTAATGGGCCAGGCAGTAATTTAATTAATACAATTTCTGTGTGATTATTTTGGGTGTAAGCTAGCCAGGCACCGGGATGAAACAAAAGGACCTCCTACAACATGTGTGTTTAGCTTTTCTTCATTCCCTCACCACTTCCCCCAGGTTCATCCCTAGTTCCATGCTGACCACTGCAATCCTCTTTACTTCTGTCCTCTGAGTGCAGCGATTAAAGGTATGAACTAATAAACACCTAACATAAATACATGATTTGGAAACAATGTTCATGGTTCCTCCAGTTTTTGATGCTATAGCTACTTGAAATCAGAAGATACTGGAGGGGAAACTGGTAATGGCACACACTGGCCTCTACACTACATTAGCATTACAAGCAAGTAGTGCGTATTTCCCAAGATGTTATGAAGAATGGATACTAAGCCAAAACCTAAAGAGGTGATTTCTACTCTACAGAAACATCAAATCTTTTCCTCCAGAACTTCTGTCATTGTCTTAGTCCTTACATGTCTTAATTATATGGTAAAGCCCTATCTTCCTCAGTTACCACCCTGTTTACAAAATTCCATAACTAAGCCCTGTTTATTTTTGTTCCCTCTGTATCCATGAAACTTATCCTACCACTTGTATATAAAAAAGTTATTAACACTACATTTTTATTAAAAACAGGACATTCTGGGGCTGAAAGAAGGCTCAGCAATTAAGAGCACTTGCTGCATTTCCAAAGGACCTGGGTTAAATTCCCAGCACCCATATAATGGCTTACAACTATCTAGAACGCCAATTCCAAGGAATCCAATGCCTTCTTCTGGTCTCTGTGGGAACCAGGCACATACACACAGGTAAAATACACATATAAAATAAAATAAAATAAAATAAAATAAATAGGTAGGACATTTTAATTACATAGTTAAGAGATGTAAAATCTTTTTTTTTTTTCGAGACAGGGTTTCTCTATAGCTTTGGTGCCTTTCCTGGAACTAGTTCTTGTAGACCAGGCTGGCCTCGAACTCACAAAGATCCACTTGCTTCTGCCTACTGAGTGCAGGGATTAAAGGCGTGCGCCACCACGGCCCGGCCGCAGCTAGTACTCTTAACTCTTTGTTTTTATGAGACAGTTTCTCAGTCTGCAACCAACAGCATCTTTGAGCTCATAGCAGTTCTCCAGCTCAGTCTCTTAGATGCTCATATTCCAGGTATGAGCCACCATGCCTGCCATGATATGCTGTCTTGAATTTCAAAATACTCAAATTGAAATTAAAAAAATAATTTCCAAAACTTTTTCAACAGAAGAATCACCTCCAGCCAATTCTGAGTATAGGGCAACTTAGCACACAGAAAGCAAGGAAATACAGTGATTCCTGAGGCCGCATCAGAAGGACACAGAGCAACTGAAATAGTTCCTTGCCAGTCAAAGAGGGGAGTATATAAAAACACCAGAAGAAAAAAGAAGATGTGGCCAGGCTCCAAAGCTACAGAGAAACCGTGTCTCAAAAAAACAAAGAAACAAAAAAAAGAAAAAAAGAAAAAAAAGAAAAAAGGTGTGATTCTGGTCTTAGCAAGATAAAAGATAAGAGGATTTGAGACTGAATTACTTCTCCATCAAAAACAATAGCAACAAAAAATAGACACACTCTGTAAAAGATTTTTCATGTTTTTGACTACTATTCATCAAAGGACAGTGATCCCTGAGGGGAGAAGACACAAAGAATTAAACATGAAGACTGCCTGGCTTATTACTTTGAGAGAATTCCCAAGCAACAGTGGGGAAGAAAAACCCAGTTCAAATTTTCCTAACTCAAGGAGACAACAGCAGGAGATAAGGAAATCTAGGCAAACAGAGCCCAGAGGAGAGAATACACAGATTTAGAGAGCTGAGCAGAGTGCTCTGAGATCTGCCAAGTGTAAAATCAAGTACACGTAAAGGAAGGGCCATGGGAAACAAATTCTGAGACACACAGAAATTTAGGAACAGGGCTGGAGAAAGATGGCTCAGCGGTTAAGAGCACACTGGCTATTCTTCCAGAGGTTCCAAGTTAAATTCCCAGCAACCACTTGGTGGCTCACAACCATCTGTAATGAGGTCTGGAATACATGCAGGCAGAACCCTGTATACATAATAAATAAATCTTTTTTTTTTAAAAAAAAAAGAAATTTAGGAACAGAAAATTCATCCTTTTCTTATTTCTTTTGTTTTATTTTTGTTTTAGAGATAAGGTTTCAGTATCTAGACCTGAATAGCCTCGAAGTCACTATGTAAACCAAGTTGGCCTCAAATTCACAGTTATCCATCTGTGAATTTTATTTTATGTGTTTTAATTCCCAAGTGTTGGAATTAAAAGCATGTGCCACCATGTTTGGCTGAATTCATTCTTTTCACTAGACAGAACAACAAACATAATCACTGGTGAGAGATTATTAGCAAGGATGCTACTCAGAAGCAGTATCAAGTAGAGGAGCAGAATCAGTTCAGGTCTAAATGCTGCTATGATATTGCCTAATACAATTTAGCGAACCTGAAATGAACAAACTCAGAACAAAGGTCAAGGACAGTTACAGCAGACAGAAGTATCCAGAGTCAAGCCAGGTAGTAGTGGCGCATGTCTTTAATACCAGCACTCGGGAGGTAGAGGAAGGTGGATCTATGTGAGTTCGAGGCCAGCCTAGTCTATAAGAGGTAGTTCCAGGACAGGCTCCAAAAAAACTACAGAGAAACCCTGTCTCGAAAAAACAAAACAAAACCAAAAAAAAAGAAAGAGGAAAAAAAAGAAAAAGAAAGAACGAAAAGAAATATTCATATTTAACAAGATATAAACTGTAAAAAGTCTGACAGGCAATTGAAAGTATCAGGCTGCCAGGTTGAGGTGGCATATACCTTTAATCCCAGCACTCGGGAGGCAGAGGCAGGCGGATCACTGTGAGTTTGAGGCCAGCCTGGTCTACAAGAGCTAGTTCCAGGACAGCTAGGGCTGTCACACAGAGAAATCCTATCTCAAAAACAAATTTAAAAAAAAAAAAAAAAAAAAAAGATGTATCAGAGATCACTCAGTGGTAATGAGCACTTACTGCTTTTATAGAAGACCCAGGTTCAGTTCCCAACATCCATATCAGGCAACTCAGAGCTGCCTGTAACTGTAAAGTTCTGAGGATCAAATCCCTTTTGGCCTCTGCAGACACTGCATGTGCATGGTGTGCAAAAACTAATGCAGACACACATATATACACTAAATAAAATATATATATATATATATATATCTTAATAAAATAAAATATATCTTAATATAAATATATATATATATATATTAAAGAAAATATATCTTAAAGAAAGATAAAAATATATCTTAAAGAAAGCATCAGGCAATCGGGCATCAAAAGAAGCAGAAGAATATAATCCATAAGTAAGACAGGAAAAGCTGAAAACTAACTCAGAAAATATACAGATGACGGAAATATGGACAAGAACATTGAGACAGCTATAATCACATGATCAAATATTTACAGGAAAATAGGGCATAACTGGAAACACAGAAGGATGAAAAAGAGACCCACATGAAACTTCTGGAAATGAAAACTATGCTGATGGCATTGAAAGTATCTTGCATTGAAAGTATACTGCAGGGGGAAGTGGAAGGGTGTTGGGAAGAGGGGCGTAAATGGAAACTTTTATAATTTAATAAAATTACTTATAAAAAAAAAGAAAGTATACTGCAGAACACATCCACAAACTGGAATGCATGCAATAACTATTCAAATTGAAATGCAAAGAGGTAACAACTGAGAAATAAATGAATCATCAGTAAGCAGCGAGACATCTTCCATTAGACAAAGATAATCAATGGCTGTACAGTAACATTAAAGATACGACAGAGAGCCTTATCATGTGTGAGCCAGAATAAAAAAAAATACTTGGGGGACTGGAGAGATGGCTCAGAGGTTAAGAGTATTGCCTGCTCTTCCAAAGGTCCTGAGTTCAATTCTCAGCAACCACATGGTGGCTCACAACCATCTGTAATGGGGTCTGGTGCCCTCTTCTGGCCTGCAGGCATACACACAGACAGAATATTGTATACATAATAAATAAATGTTTAAAAAAAAAAAGAAAATACTTGAATTCACTCATCAATTACGAGTCATGGGACAGGTCTTCTTTCATGATGTCATAGAACAAGCCTCCCTATTCCTGTATTTCAGTCATACCATAGAAACAAATCTATTATAGTCCGTAACCAGCAGCTTATAAGAAATGTGGGGAAGGAGACTATGGTGACTGATACCATGAGAATACACTTAGAAGTCAAATCCATAGTGTGACAGGGACGCAGTTCTTCAGCACAAAATGACAGGAATATGTTACTTACTTGGTGACTTGCCAATGTTGTAGTTATTAAAGAAGCAGGGCTTTTGGGAGTTTACACCTTGTTTATCTACTTGATGGGACTGGGTAGCTTCCTTCAGCTGAGACAGGATTTGTCTACCACTTCTCTGGGAAGAGGCATTTACTTCAAATATCTAAAAAAAGAATATGTATTTTTAAAAGGCAAATCTTTTCTTTATTTCCCTTCTTCTTTTCAAGACAGGGTCTCACACAGTAGCCTAGGTTGGGCTCAAATGCAAAATACAAAGCACTTCTGCCTCAGCCCTGGTTTCCTGAGTGTTAGGATTAAAAGTGTGAACCATCACACCTGCTTCCTCCTCTGCAGCTGGCTGTCCTAGTGGGAGTGTGTGAACATGGAGGCCAGAGGATGACCTTGGGTGTCCTCAATCTTTACCCACCTTGTTTTTTAAGAAACAAGGGTCTTTTGATCCCTGGTGATGGAGCACACTTGTAATCCTAGCACTGAAGAAGGCAGAAGCAGGCGGATCTCTGAGTTCTGAGTCAGCCTTGTCTACACAGAAATCCTGTCTCAAACAAAACAAAACAACAAAAGAAGGGAGGGAGGGAGGGAGGGAGGGAAAAAAGGGGCTTTTGGTGAACCTGATATTCATGACTAGTGAGGCCAGCTGATATGCTCCATAGATCTGGCTGACTGTCCCTCCCCAGTCCTGGGACAACAGCTGTGCACTGCTCAGCAGCTCTGTCACAGGTGCTGGGGATATGAACTTAGTCCTCAAGCACTTTTTTCGACTATCGTTCCATCACCTTTTTCTCCTTTTTTTTTTAAAATATCATTTATATATTTATTTATTTATTTATTTATTATGTATACAATATTCAGTGTGTGCCGTTCCATCACCTTTTTCTCCTTTTTTTTTAAAAATATCATTTATTTATTTATTTATTTATTTATTTATTTATTTATTTATTATGTATACAATATTCAGTGTGTGCCTGAAGACCAGAAGAGGACACCAGACCTCACTACAGATGGTTGTGAGCCACCATGTGGTTGCCGGGAATTGAACTCAGGACCCTTGGAAGAGCAGGCAATGCTCTTAACCGCTGAGCCATCTCTCCAGCCCCTTTTCTCCTTTTTGAAACAGGGCATTAGCCAGGTAGTGGTGGCACATGCCTTTAAACCCAGAGGCAGGAGGATTTCTGTGAGTTCAAAGCCAGTCTGGTCTACAAAGCGAGTTCCAAGACAGCCAGGACTATGTCATAGAGAAACCCCATCTAGAAAAACCAAAAAATAAAATAAAATAAAGAAACAGGGCTTCATTAACACAGGCTGGTTTTGGATTTCTGCTTCACCAGTTTAATGCTAGAACTACAAGAACACTGGCAAGTTTATTTTTCTGTTCTTATTTGAATATTCATTGTAGCTGACTGACCTTAAATCCAAGCTCCTGGGCACAAGCATACACAGCAGCAGTTTTTCCCACTCCTGTTGGCCCTGTTATCAGAACAGTGTTGCAAAGATGACACTCTTCATCATCTGAACTGCCTTTAAAGTCTGTATCTGACGAATCTGGAAAATTATTCAAATACAAATAAAATGATTAATTGCTTGGGTAGCTCTTATTCCTCATGAAACACAGCAATGATTTAAATCCCACAGATTTCCTGCCAATAAATACTATAAAATGAATTCTCAAAGAGTAAAAAAAAAATCAAATATGAAATATACGGATTCTTAATTTATGTAAATTTTAGCCAATCTAACTCTAAAAATGTCCAATGAATAAAAAAACAAAAAACTATAATTCAAAGTACCTTCCTGTTTTTCATCTCTTTTTCCTTTCAGATTTTGTCTGTCTTCCAGTTCAGCTCTTCGTTTCCAGTCCTTTAACCAACTGTCATAAAAGAAATGAGTTAAAGCAAATAATTTAAACTGCTTGGCAGTGGTGGCATATTTATTTAATCCCAGCACTCAGGAGACAGAGGCTGTGAGTTTGAGGCTAGCCTATCCTACAAAGCAAGTTCTAGGACAGCTAGAGCTGACACAGAGAAACCCTGTCTTGAAAAACAAACAAAAATTTAAAAACAAAAACAAACAAAAAAACAAAAAACAAAAAACTCAGGCTGTCAGGCACCTTCACCCACTGAGCCATCCTGGTGATCCCTACAGGTTTATTTTTCTGAGACAGGCTCTGGCTTTGTTATTGACCTTGAACTCAAAATAATTCTCTTTCCTTAGCCTCCAATGTACTAGGATTACAGAAGTACACCCAATGATGCCAGGCTCTGGAAAGGCAGTTTTGTTTTGGAGACATTATATAGCTCTGGCTATCCTGGAACTCACTGTGTAGACCAGACTATCCTTGCATTTACAGGAGATCCACCTGCCTCCCAATTGTTGGGATTAAAAACGCACACCACTATGCCCAGCTTTTGGAAAGGTAATTTTGTTGTAATGAGTAGCAGCAGGGCACTTTCCCACCGCCTAGCTCCCGACCAGCTAGTTTACACCTGAAATAATTACACGGAAACTGTATTCATTTAAACACTGCCTGGACTATTATTTCTAGCCTCATATCAGCTAACTCTCACATATTGATTAACCCATTTCTAATAATCTGTATGTCACCACGAGCTCGTGGCTTACAGGGATGAGTCTAACCTACGTCCGTCTAGGAGAGGAGAGTCATGGCGTCTGTCTGACTCTGCTTTCTTTCTCCCAGAATTCTGTTCTGTCTACTCCACCCACCTAAGGGCTGGCCTATCAAAAGGCCAAGGTAGCTTCTTTATTTAATCAATGAAAGTAACACACAGACAGAAGACCCTCCTACTCCATAATTTGAAATCCTAAGAATGACCACTAAAGACCCACTATAATGAACCTTACAAAGCCAGTCAATTTTAGCTTTGGAATTGCAGACCTGAATTAATAGTAACACAACCCGGCTGGTTTGAAAGCAAGAATTGCCAGGTAATGGTGGCACACGCCTTTATTCCCAGTACTAGTGAGGCAGAAGCAGATGGATCTCTGTGAGCTAGAAGCCAGCCTGGTCTACAGAGCTAGTTCTAGGACAGCCAAGGATACACAGAGAAACCATGTCTCAAAAAACAAACAAAAATGTATAATTTAATATGTGCATATGATTTTTTTTTTTTAAATAAGAGAGATGGATCTCTGTGAGCTGGAGGCCAGCCTGGTCTACAGAGCTAGTTCTAGGACAGCCAAGGCTATACAAAGAAAAAAACAAAAACAAAAACAAAATGTATAATTGTCTCAAAAAACAAACAAAAATGTATAATTTAATATGTACACAAGATTTTTTTAAAAATAAGAGTATCAGGTAGTCCAAGTAACTTAAAACTTGCTATGTAGTTCAAACTGGCATTTAATGAGCCTCTTGCATCTATCTCTAGACTGCTGGGATTACAGGTGTCAAAACCATGACCAGTAAATATAAATTTGTCTGAAAAGTTTAATGCGATAGCTTCAATAGTGGTATAGAAATAAAAAGAAGAACTTTTTTTTTTTTTTTTGAAACAGGGTTTTTCAAAACAACCTTAGCTGTCCTGGAACACAATCTATAGACAGACTGGCCTTGAACTCATAGAGATCTACCTGCCTCTGCTTCCCTAGTGCTGCGCCTAGTGCACCATCAAGCCCAAAAGAGAAACTTTTTACTTGAAATTATTTTTAAAAAAAGACTTTTCCATATAATTACTTTGTAGTTTTCAAATTTTAGTCTAAATACCAAAACTATATCAAAAACTATTTCTTAATTCCTTTACAAATTTTACCAACCTATATAACTTTTTAATAGCTAACTCATTGCCTATGAGTTCATTCGAAGTCTGAGGCTGGTACTTTTCTGTCCAAAGCATGTCTTCAGTTCCAGAATCTAAAGCAAGAATAAGCATACATAGGCATTATTCATTCTTTGACATAAGAAAACATTCTTAGACATTTACCTTATTATAAATGTAATAAAAACATCTATAGAAATAACTTTATTAATAAATTCAAAAATGAATTTTTTAAACATTACATTTAAAAATTGTCATATCAAACTCAATCACCTTTAAAAAAACAAAACACATGCACACACAAAATAACCAACTGCACACCTTTAATCTCAGCAATCGTGAGGCAGAGGCATGTAGATCTCCAAATATGAGACTAATCTTGTCTACATAGTGAATTCCAGGCCAGCCCATGCTACAAAATGAGATCCTGTCTCAAATAAATAAATTACAAAACAATTAAAAACAGAGTAATGTATGTGCATCACAACCTTTAAAAACTACATTTTAAGTTACCATATTTGATCATATGAACAATTAAGAATAGAGTGTAGTACAGAAACCAGTAAGCTAGCTAAAGAACAAAAGCAGTCTCTGATCTATGAAGTCAATCTGAATAAAGAGACAAAGACTACACTTCTAACATAGATGATTCCCAAGATGGCAATTCTCACCAAACTAATATGCCAACCAATGAAAACTTAAAATCTCAATGGGATTTATAAAGGTGAGAAAATTTATAGGATACTTAAAAAACTTAGTTCATAAAAATATCCCTCATGGTAGGTGAGGGGGCTGGAAAGATGGCTCTCTGGACCCTAAGAACACTGGCTGCTCTTCCAGAGGACCCAAGGTTCTTCTCACATCCACATGATGGCTCACAACTGTCTAACTCCAGTTCTGGGAGATCCAATGCCCTCTTCCGGCGTTTGCAAGCACCATCTACAAATGTGGTATACAGATAGACATGTAGGAAAAACACCCATGCACATAAAATAAAATAAGAATTTTGCCGGGCAGTGGTGGTACATGCCTTTAATCCTAGCACTCGGGAGGCAGAGGCAGGCAGATCTCTGTGAGTTTGAGGTCAGCCTGGCCTACAAGAACTAGTTCCAGGACAGGCTCCAAAAGCTACAGAGAAACCCTGCCTCCCAAAGCTACAGAGAAACCCCCACCCCCAGAAAAATAATAAGAATTTCTTTTAATAAAATGGTAGGTGACATGCCATATCAAATATTAAAACATTCCATAAATTGTATATAAAATAAATGAATTAAATCAACACAATAGAATCTAGTGTGGTAGTATATGTCTTTAATCCCACCACTCAGAAGGCAGAGGCAAAAGGATCTATGAATTTGAGGTCAGCTTGCTTTCAGAGTGAGCTCCAGGACAGCCAGTACAGAGAGAAACCCTGTCTCAATAAACAAAAAGCCGGGTGGTGACTTTTAATCTCAGCACTTGGGAGGCAGAGGCAGGTGGATCTCCAAGAATTCGAGGCCAGCCTGGTCCACAGAGCAAGTTCCAGGACTGGCTCCATAGCTACTGAGAAACCCTTTCTCAGAACAAAACAAAACAAAACAAAACAAAAAACACCACCAAAAAAAAAAAAAAAAAAAAAAAAACGGGTGGTGGTGGCGCACGCCTTTTAATCCAAGCACTCATAGAGAGGCAGAGACAGGTGGATATCCGTGAGTTCGAGGCCAAGCCTGGTCTACATAGTGAGTTCCAGGACAGCCAAGGTTACACAGAGAAATCCTGTTTCGAAAATCAAAAACAAAACAAAACAAATAAAAAAAATTAAGAAACAAAAAATAACAACAACAACAACAAAAAATCAACTCAATAGAATATTTTGCACAAGATGTATGGACGTGTGTGTGTGTATATACATATATGCTGAACAGGAATGTGTATAAAGGCAAAATATACTGAAAAACAATATGAATAGTATGATTATGGGCTTTGTTTCCCTCCCTCCCTCCCTCCCTTCATTTCCTTCTATAGATCTGGGGATTGACCTACCACGGTGCCATAGCCTCAGAAACAGTTCCCATTATGTTTCTCAGGCTGGCCTTCAACTCAACGCTATAGCACAGGTAAAACTTTAAACTTGTAATCCTTCTGACTCGGTTCCTAAATACCTTGGATCACAGGCCTGCATCACCAGTCCTGGCTGATCTCTGGCTTAAAAAAACAGACCCTAAGTAGAAGGAAAGTGTGGTGGATGCCAACAATCCTAATACTCATGAGTTCAAGGCCAGTCAGGGATACACAGCAGGACCTTCTGTATAAAAACAAAAAAGCATGTATATTTATATAGGAACTGAAACCATAAATTAAACACCAAGATGTTAATATGCTTCTGTGTCAGCTAACAGTGTTTGAGAGGCTGAGACAGAAGAGTAAGTTCAAGGCCAACAGAAGGTGTTTACATTGTTTAAAAATGGTGAGAATGGTAAGGGAGAATGACAGGTTACAGGTTCACAGTGTGGCTCAGTAGATACAATATTTGCCTAGCATGCACTAAAGCCTGGGTTCGATCCCCAGAAATATGCCTAAAAATGGCATGCTTACAATCCTGACACTTGGTAGTTTGAGGCAGGAAGCTTAAGGTAATCTTTGTTTGAAATTAGCCTGTCTCAAAATGGGGTGGGCACTGAGAGGCTAAAAATCAGGTGTTCAAAGACGAGGGGGGAAAAACCCAATTTGCCAGGAGAGTATTTCTGCTACTACTGACTCTGTCATCATCTACTATCAGAATATCATTATCTACTATTTCTGTCTTGACTTTACATGTTCTTAAAGCAATTCACTTCTTCCCTGAGATATTTAGAAATATACCTTTGGAAGAATCTAGATTTATCCCAGAAGAGCTGATCCTTTTGTCAAGATCTTCTGACTTCTGTATCTTTTCTGGGCTCAATAAATATTCATTTGGTTTCTTTCTTTTTGACTTTTGATTTCCTGTTTCCACACATTTCCTTTTGCTTTCTTTTTGAGTGACATGAAGCTGTAGTTGTAGACTTGCTATTTTGGGAATTAAGAGAAATAGACGTGCTTACTAATCAACAAAAACAATTTTCAATACCCAATAATCTTCCTATTACTTACAAATATCCTATAGTCTTACAACATTAAGCTGAAAACCTTAATTAATATTTAGACTGCCTTCTGTAAGAGATGCATAAGTTATAATGACCTCATTTAAGGCTTCATTAATGAGTGATTAGCATTTTAGCATAACTAGATCTGCCAGGGTTGGGATCTCTGGAAGTTAGCAGAAGCAAACACTACACTGCACGCCTAATCAATATCCCTTGCTACAGTTGTCTGTGCTAACCACTTCTAAGCATCAAAGGCTGGGTCTTCATCTTTTCAAAACTCAAATGTAAGCCAGATAGTAGTGGTGCAGGTCTTTAATCCCAAGTTTCAGGAGGCAAAGGCAGGCTGACCTCTCTAAATTCAAGACCAGCCTGGTCCAAAGTGGGCTCCAGTACAGCCAAAGCTACATAGAATAACTGTCTTAACAAAATAAAACAAACAAACAAAAAAAGAGACAAAACTCAAATGTAGACATAAAAGACAATGATTATCACTAACCTTGTTTACCATGACCCTCAGAAAGTACCTGGTGCTCAATTCGTTTTTTTAGAAGCAAGGGAAAATATTTTCCTAAAGAAAATTCAGGATTTGACCACTTTATTTCCTCCAGCAAAAGATTTCTTACTTCTTTAGTAAAATCGTTCCTTGTCCTCATCGACTGCAATGAAGAACAAGATGAACAATAACAAGCCCATATCATCTATGACCTTAGCCACAACACTACCAAAAGCTTCCTGCCTAGAACCTAATATTCTGTTAAAGTTGCCTTTTACTCTATTTTTTTTTAAAAGTAGTATCTTGCCAGGCATGGTGGTATACACCTTTAATCCCAGAGGCAGGAGAATCTCTGTGAGTCTGAGGTCAGCTTGGTCTACATAGTGAGCTCCATTCCAGACAATGCAACAATGAAGTTGAAACACTTTCTCAAAATCAAATAAAAATAAAGACAAGATTTCAGTATAGCCCAGACTGGCCTTAAATTCATCATCTTCATGCCTTAGCCTTCCAATGCTTGATTTATACTCATGTATCCATATGCCTGGCTCTATTATTAATTATTCTGATGGTTTTTTTTTTCTTTTTCTTCGAGACAGAATTTTTATGTGTAGCCCTGGCTGTCCTGTAACTCACTCTGTAGACTAGGTTGACCTCGAACTCAGAGATCAGCCTGCCTCTGTCTTCCTAAGTGCTGGGATTAAATGCATGTGCTAATATCGCCCAACAATTATTCTGATGCCTTTTTTAAAGCTTTGTGAGGGGCCAGAGAGATGCCTCAGTGGTTAGGGACACTCTGCTGTTCTTTCAGAGGACCTGGCTTCAGTTCCTAGCACCAGCATTAGGTAACTCACAACCGCCTGTTAACTCCAGTTCTAGGGCATGCCATGCCCTCTTCTGGTCTCTGAGAGCAGCTGTACACACATGGTATGCATACATGCCCTCAGGAACACATAAACATAAAATTAAGTATATACATATATGTATTTTTAAAGCTCTATGACTCCTTAAAGAGAATATGTATTTCTCTTTTTCTGAGACAGGGTTTCTCTGCATAGGCTTGGCTATTCTGGAACTAGCTCTGTTAGATTAAACTGGGTTCGAACTCAGAAATCCTCTTGCCTCTGCCTTGAGTGCTGAGACTAAAGGTGTGAGCCATCACTGCCTGGCTGAGAATATGTATTTCAACTCGATTTATTTTTTAAAGTAGAGCCCCTAGGCTAAACAGCTGAGTATTTTCTTCTGAAAGCCGGGAAAGAATAACCCATGGAATCACGGATAGTTACTCTGAACTTACCACAACAGCTGAATTACTTCTTGGATTTGAATTCAATGTTGAAAATTCACCAAGAGCAACAACACATTTTGAGAGATCTGTTACTTTAGTATTCAGTTCTTTAAATTCAGTTAACATAGGACATGATGGTGGCTTCAAATGCCATAACCAATACCCTAAAAAACATAGAAATATCCTAATTTATACACTGTTTATTTATGGACTATCAAGCATGCAAACATGAAAAGGCCTGACAAATCTCATATATGAGACTATGAATATAATTCCCAGCAAAAACCAATTAACAAAAGCAAAACGCCAGCAAGCAAACAAACCAAAGTAGCTACATAGTTCTAACAAAATATCAAATACTCAAGTGAATACAGAGTAAACGAAGTGCACAGCTCAGCCATGCCATGGTACGCTCCTACAATTCTAACACTTGAGAGGCTGACACAGGGCTCAGAGCACAAGACTTCAATAGCTTCATAGCAAAACCGCCACCAAAAAAACAATTAATAAAAATTACCTCATCTTCTCTTTAATTTGTCAAAAATGAGCAAATACCAGCAAGCTTATTTCTTTTTAAATCAATGTTAATATGTAGGTTAAAAAACTAAGGCACTGGGCTGGAGAGATGGCTCAGAGGTTGAGAACATTGCCTGCTCTTCCAAAGGTTCTGAGTTCAGTTCCCAGCAACCACGTGGTGGCTCACACCATCTGTAGTGAGGTCTGGTGCCCTCTTCTTGCCTTTAGGTATACATGAAGACAGAATATTGTATACATAATAAATAAATATTAAAAAAAAACCAAGGTACTATTTAGCATTCTGATTTGGAGTCTTAGGTTTTAATTTTTGTTTGTTTGTTGTTAATCCTGCTTGTTTTCAGACAGAGCCTCACTATGGAGTCCAGGCTGGTACTAACCTGCTATGTACCCGACAGGCTATGAACTACAGATTGTCAGACCCAGCCTCACAGGAAGCCCAAGTTTAAACATTAAAACAGTATTCATTCAAGGTCCCTTACAGAAGGAACGCAAGGATGACATAAGGGATAAAATAAAAATCCCTTTGCCTTCTTTGCTCTGCATGGGAGCATAATCAGTAAATGATTCCAGGGACTAAGGAAAAAAGGAAAAATATACTTGTAGTCACTAAAATCACCATAAAAATGCCATAAAATCAGAAAGCCTACCCTATGTTCTTCTTTTTAAAAATTTTTATTTATTGCTGGGTGGTGGTGAGGCACACCTTTAATAATCCCAGGACTCGGGCAGCAGATCTCTATGAGGTCGAGGCCGCCTAGTCTAAGAGTGAGTTCTGAGAAAGTCAGGCTACATGGAGAAACCCTGTCTCAAAAAATAAAATACAAACAAAAATTTATTTTTTTTAAAAAAAGTATTTCTTATTTTTTTTTAAAGACAGATCTCATAATGTAGCTCTAGTTGGCCTGGAACATGCTATATAGAGAGGCTAGCTTTAAACTCAGAGTTTCTCCTGTTTCTTCCTCCTAAATGCTGGGATTATTTATTTGTATGAGTGTGCCTGTTTATACGTATGTGTAGTACACGTGTACAGGTGCTCACTGAGGACAGAGCAGTGTTTTCCTTCCTGAATGCAATAAGCCCTATCCACTTTAGCTGGAGTTACAGGTGGATTTGAGCCTCCATGTGGGTGCTGGGACTCGGACCCAGATCCTCTGCAAAGAGCAATACATGTTCTTAACCACTGAGTCAATATGTGTTCCTAACCACTGAGTCATTCCTCCAACTCATTGGCCCCAAACTCTTAATACTCCTGTTGTCAACCTCTAAGTGTTAGGATAACAGGTGTGTGCCACTATCCTTAAGATTTAGCCTCACTTTTACCTTTTGTGGTGCTAAGGATCAAACCCCTGACTCCCATATGCAGGCAGGTATCAACCAGGGACATCCACTGGTCCCTTTTTTTGTTTTGTTTTGTTTTTTGAGACAGGTTTCTCTGTGTAGCTCTGGCTGTCCTAGAACTCACTTTGTAAACCAGGCTGGCCTCTAACTCACAGAGATCCTGCCTCTGGCTCCCAAGTGCTGGGATTATATGTGTGCACCATCACCACCCAGTCAGCCCCCCACTTTTTTTTTTTAACAACTCCTTACATAGTATCAGATTAATTGTCACAGGGTAAGAATAAATACTTAGCAGGTATGGGCTCATGTCTACAATCCCAACACTCAGAAGGCTAAAGCAGAAGTACTGCGAAATTTCAGGCCCAGGATATATAAATTCAAGGCCAGACTGGGCTATAAAACAAGACCCTGGCTCAAAAATAATTTGAGGTCAGCCTGGTCTCTGTAGTTAGTCCCAGGCCAGTCAAGCTACAGAGAGAGACCCTGTCTAAACAAACAAACAAAAACATAAACACACACACAATAAACATACTTACCATCATCCTTCTGTTGCACATGAACAACCCTCTGGAAACTGGTACTTGCGGCATTGTATGCATCTAGTGCAGCAGCTTTCTTTGCAATCTGTCGTTTCAGTAAATCCGGCAAACCACTCATCAGAAAATCACGCTTTGCTTTAAATTGTGTATCACAATCCTGAGTTTGTTCTGATGAATCTTGACTTTGAAGAAAATTTGAAAGAATAAAAGCAAAAGTTAGAAGCATCTAAAGGAATAAATGGACAACCTAAGTTCAATTTTCAAGGACCCACAACATGGAGAGAATCAACTCCCACAAATTGTTTTCGGATCTCAACATGCATGTTATGGTACATGTGTTTATACAATGTTAGTAAATAAATAGATGTAATTGTAATAAAAAAAATTTTCTTAAATAGCCAGGTGTAGTGATGCATGCCTTGAATCTCAGCTGTCAGGAGGCCAAGGCAGGTGGATCAAGTCTACATAGTAGGTTCCAGGACAGTCAGAGCTACACACTGAGACCCGGTCTCAAAATAAATAAATAAAGTAAAATAAACTATTTAGGGCCAGTGCAAGGCTCAGCAGGTAAAGATATTTGCTACCAAGAGTGATGAACTGAATTCAATCCCCAGTTCCAACATGGTAGTAGTGAAAAACCAAATCTCTGCCCTACACACATATACCACACACACAAATGAGTAAATAAATAAATGCAAAAAAATTTAAAGAACAATTATTCTCTAGAAAATTATCTAGAAGGGCTGGAGAGGTGGCTCAGAGGTTAATAGTGCTGGTTGCTCTCTGGAGATCCTGAGTTCAATTCCCAGCAACCACATGGTGGCCCACAATCATCTGTAATGATATCTAGTGCCCTCTTCTGATCTGCAGGCAGACATTGTATACATAATAAGTAAATAAATCTTGAAAAAAAGAGGGGGGGGCTGGAGAGATGGCTCAGAGGTTAAGAGGACTGCTCTTCCAGAGGTCCTGAGTTCAATTCCCAGCAACCACATAGTGGCTCACAACCATCTGTAATGAGGTCTGATGCCCTCTTCTGGCCTGCAGGCATACAGACAGAATATTGTATACATAATAAATAAATAAATATTTTTTTAAAAAAAGAAAATTAGGGGCTGGAGAGATGGCTCAGTGGTTAAGAGCACTGGCTGCTCTTCCAAAGGTCCTGAGTTCAATTCCCAGCAACCACATGGTGGCTCACAACCATCTGTAATGAGGTCTGGTGCCCTCTTCTGGCCTGTAGACATACACGCAGAAAGAATATTGTATATATAATAATAAATAAATAAATAAATTTAAAGAAAATTAACTAGAAAATAAACATTTTAAAATTTTATCTTCAAGCTAGTGAGATGGCTCACTGTAAAAGCATTTGCCACACCAGTCTGACTACCTGAGTTCCATCCTTGGAACCCACATAGAGGAAAAAATCAACTCACAAGTTCCTCTGACCCTTCACACCCACGCCAAAATATGAATGTACCAACACAGTCAGGCATGCATACATACAAAATACACACATACAAAATTAAGTCTAAAAAAAAATTCAAAATTAAACATACCAAAAAAATTAGCGGGTAAAATTCTCTTTTGCTTATCTACTCATGTTATAAAATTAAATAAGACAAATATGTATACATTTAAAAAAACTGTCTTAAAAGACACCCACCAAAATGCTAACTGGGATTCTCATCAGGTGGGAGTTCTCTTCCTTGTCCTTGTTTGGTGTAGGGATAGAAAGCAAACTCAGGGCTGTACTATGATGCAGGCACTCTACTTGTGAACTACACCCCCAGCACGAGGGTTGCTGTTGTTGTTAAATAAGCATTTATATTGTAATCAGAAAAACTTAGCCTTCTGTGGAATATTATTTTAACTGGGCAAAGACATGTTACATTTGTTTATGCTGCGGAATATACTTTCACTGTGTAAAGGTGTTTTACTATTGTTTTTGCTGCATTTGTTTAATTATGTAAAGATGTGTTGCATTTGTTTCACTGACCTGTCTAACTAAGGCACCTGATTGGTCTAATAGAAGTTGAACAGCCAATAGCTAGGAAAGAGAAAGGATACACAGGGCTGGCAGGCAGAGAGAATGAATAGGAGAAGAAATCTAGGCTGGAGAGGGAAGAAAACAAGAAAGAAAACACAGAGAAAGAGAAGGACACACCTGGGCAAGAAGTCAGACACGGGAAGCAATGAAAGTGAGATATACAGAAAGAAAGAAAAGCTCCGTGCATGTTAGACAAAGTACTCTACCAACATGTATCTGGCTCTTTATTCAGTCATAAGACTCATCTAGAAGGCACACTGAAGTTGCACAACCCAAATCTGTTTACCCATATATTCATGCCTAAACCCTTCATGTATTTGTATCAGTTTTAGCGAATTCTTTAGTATGGCACCTATCTCTCCAGTTACTCTCCCATCCTCTCCTGCTCTGGAACTCAAGTCCCTCTAGAGCATCCTTCCTTCCCATCACTGGTGCTGAGCACATTCCTTACAGCCTCCAGTACTCTGCACTCATATACTCTGCACTCATAGTTCCCTCTGGCTAGAACACTAAAGCTGCTGCTTTTCCTTCAGAGGTCAGGTATCATTTTGTCAGGGAAATGACCAAACATCACTTTAATATAAACTAATAAAATTTTGTGCCTTCCTTAACACAATTTCAGTTTTTCATTTGTTCAGCCAGTTAATGTTTAATTATAGACTGTATTCCCCCTGGAGACTATATAGCCTCGTGAGGACAGGCACTGTGTTTTCCTTAACACTCCTGGTGCCTAGTAAATTGTAGACATTATATTAAATAAAGGTCATGAACAAAGTTTGATAGTTTAGGCTGTTCTTTTCTTTTTAATGATTCTGCTACTTTATGTGTAATATCCCCAAAGCCTTTACAAAAATCTAAGACCTTCACCAGTAGTGCAAGCATTATCAATATGTTTTAAAATTTCATCAGAGGGCTAGGAAGAGAACTCAGGTGGGTCAAGCATTTGCCATGAAAGTGTGTAGATTGGAGTTCGATGCTCAGTACCCACCTAGAAGGTGGGTGATGGGTGACAGAAGAAGATTCCTGTTTCCTGTCTCTGATCTCCATTTACACAAACATGAACAATTATACACAAGTACATAAATACACAAATGAGCACAGATACTCACGAATATGCTATATAAACATACCACATATATATGCACATGCAAAATAAAAATATTTCAAATGGTCACTGACATCTAATTAAAGTAAACAAATAAATACACATTGTATTCCATAAAATATTAAATGTTTATATATCTGTATTGGACTGACCTGCTGTCATCCAAATCAAGGACAGGAATGGCTGATCGTTTAGTCTTTTTGGCAAGAAATAAAGGAGCAATTTTCATTTTTCCTTAGAAAAATCAATACTTGGGTTAGTATTACATGTTTAGCATCTCCACGTACCTTCAGTTATCTTTAAAAATTTTTAGAAACCTTACTTTTTATTTATTAGAATGCTATTTAATAATGTTTCATCCACTTGGTAATACTGGAGTCCCCTGGGCAACTTTCATTTTTAACTGCAGAATTCCATAATACACATCTTAAAGTTTTGCTCAGTACGTCTAGGAAAATGCCCAAACATTTTAAATGACTTTTTTATCTTTATTTTATGTACATTTGGTATGAAGGTGTCAGATTCCCTGGAACTGGAGTTACAAATGGTTGTGAGGTGCCATGCAGGTACTGGGAATTGAACCCACGGCCTCTGGGAGAGCAGCCAGTGCTCTTAACTGCTGAGCCATCTCTCCAGCCCCATTTTAAATGTTTTGATGTTAAATATTAACAAGCAAGCCTGGCAGTGGCTGTGCACGCCTTTAACCCCAGCACTTGGGAAGCAGAGACAGATAGATCTCTGTGAGTTTGAAGCCAGCCTGGTCTAAAGACCTAGTGGCGGGACAGGCTTCAAAAGCTACAGAGAAACCCTGTCTCGAAAAACAGAAAACAAACAAATAAAAAAAAAAACAAATATAGCAGGGGCTGGGGAAAGAGCTTAGATTTAAGAACACACAGAGTTCTTCAAGAAGACCTGAGTTGGGTAACCAACACCCTACAGTGGAAGGCTCACAAATTTCTCCAATTCCAGCTCCAGGGAAAGAGGTTCTCTTTGGGTCTCTTTGTCACCACATCCAAGTAGCACACAGACACAAACACACATGATAAAAATAAAAATAAAGTTAGACAAGGTCAGGCACACCTTTAACCCCAGTTCCTAAAAGGCAGAAGCAGGTCGATTTCTAAGTTCAAGACTAGCCTGGTCTACATAGTGAGTTCCGGACCAGGCAGGATTGTGCAGTGAGACCCTGTCTCAAAAAATAGCTGGGACTAGAGAGATGGTTCAGTGGTTAGGAACACTGGCTGAAGGCTGTAGAGATGGCTCAGAGGTTAAGAGCATTTACTGCTCTTCCAAAGGTCCTGAGTTCAATTCCCAGCAACCACATGGTGGCTCACAACCATCTGTGATGAGATCTAATGCCCTCTTCTGGCATGCAGGCATACATGGAGGCAGAATGTTATATACATAATAATAAATCTCTAAAACAAAACAAAACAAACAAACAAACAAAAACCACTGGCTGCTCTTCCAGAGGTCCTGAGTTCAATTCCCAGTCACAGCCATCTATAAAAGGATCTGATGCCCATTTCTGGCATGCAGTTGTACAAGCACTCATATACATACAACACATAAATAAATCTTTAAAAATAAATAAGCCGGGCAGTAGTGGCGCACGCCTTTAATCCCAGCACTTGGAAGACAGAGGCAGGTGGATATCTGAGTTCCAGGCTAGCCTGGTCTACAGAGTTAGTTCTAGGACAGCCAAGGCTACAGAGAGCAACCCTGCCTCAAAATAAATAAATAAATACCAATATTAATAATAGTAATAAGGAATGGTTTTTTGGTTTAGTTTGCTTTGGATTTTTTGAGACAGGGTCTCTCTGTTATCCTGGAACTCGCTGTGTAGACCAGGCTGTTCGGGAACTCAGAGATCTGCCTACGGAGTACTGGTATTAAAAGCATGTGCCACCACACCTAACTATAAGGAAATGTTTTAATGAACTCAGAAAAAAAATTGTAGTCAAGTTTGGCAGCTGCTAAGTATATATACAGAAATACAATAATTTAAAATATGTCCCAAAACAGTTTTTAAAAAATATGATGCTCACTGGGCAGTGGTGGCGCACACCTGTAATCCCAGCACTCGGGAGACAGAGGCAGGTGGATCTTTGTGAGTTCGAGGCCTGCCTGGTCTACAAGAGCTAGTTCCAGGACAGGCTCCAAAGCTACAGAGAAACCCTGTCTCAGGAAAAAAAAAATGACGCTCAATTTTTCTTTGAAAAACTTACTCAAAACGGAAATAATTAGGCAGGTAAGGTGGCACACACTATAATCCCAGCACTTAAAGGTGGACACAGGAAGATGAGTTCAATGTTGGCCTCTAGACTAGTTCAATAACTAGTTCAATAGACTAGTTCAATAACTAGTCTAGAGATAAGAAATCCTGACCCACAAAACAAAACAAAGCCAGGCATGATGGTACATGCCTTAAATCCCACCATTTCACAGGCAGATCTCTGCAGGCAGGGATACATAGTGAGAACATGTTTCAAAGGAAAGAAAACAAACAAAACACCTAAATTTTCTATTTTATGGGACAAGACAGTATCTTTGCACCAGAAATTTCAAAATTAATTGCCCCCAAACATTCTACTATTCATCAAACAGTATTAAATCCAATTACCAGGAACATTTTTAGAAGGCTTGTTAACTTTTTTTCCTAGTACATCATTCAAATTCTTAAGTTTCTTCTGATTTTTCTCTGGTTGTTTTATAGTTGGACTTGAATCTATTAGTATTACAGAGTCCTAAGACAAAACAAGGAAGAAAAAAGAAACACTTTAATACATTATTTTCCCTTTTCCATGGAGATTCCAATAAGCCATGAATCCCTAAGCCTCAGACGGTTCTGAGCTTGGTTGTTTTCACACACATATCTGATAACACACCCTGCAACCACAACTTTCATAGATTGAGGTGTGACAGTGAAGCTGAAAGAATTTCCTTTTTCTTCATAATTTCACAGATAAAAGATTCTTTCTTACTATAGATGTTTGCAATGTTAGCATATATGTTTCTTTCTCTGTCTTTCTTACTTTCTTTGAATGGGTCATCTCACAGTATATCCCTGGTTGTCCTGGAAATTGCTCAGCAGACCAGGCTAAACTCAAACTCGCCTCTGTCTGGAGTGAGTACTCTGGTTAAAGGCATGCACTACCATGCCCAGTTTCTTTACTTACTAACTGAAGGATTTTCACCTTTTCCAGTACTTTGTACCCAGATTGCCAGCATTACTATTCTTACACTATGGAGCCACTATCAAGCAAAATAAGAATGCTTGAACACAAGCACTGTTAATACTACCTCGGTTGATCAGATAACTGAAGTAGCTACTAAATAACTAATGGGTAGATAGCATATAAAGCATGGATACACTGGATAAAGGGTAATTGATAAAGAAGGCTGGGGTTGTAGCTCAGTTGGTAGTGGTCTCCCATATTATATAATACAATGTTTTATGAACTGTCCAGAATAGAAAGTCTACAGAAATAGAAAGAGGATAAAGTAGTTGTCACATGGAACAGTAAAGGGGAATGGTGTCTTCTTTGGAGGTAACAAAAATAATCTAAACTGGCATAGCGGCACATACAATACCAGCTGAACCAAAAGGATGGTGAATTTGAGGGACCTTGGGCTACATAATAAGATCCTATTTTGCTGGGTGGTGGTGGCGCAGAGGCAGGCAGATCTCTGTAAGTTTGAGGCCAATCTACAGAGCAAGTGCCAGGACACCCAAAGCTACACAGAGAAACCTGTTTTGAAAAACTATAAAAAAGATCCTGTTTCTAAAAACGAAAAATTTGCTGGGTGGTGGTGGCGCATGCCTTTAATCCCAGCACTTGGAAGGCAGAGGCAGGCGGATCTCTACAAAGTTAGTTCCAGGACACCCAGGGATGTTACACAGAGAAACCCTGCCTAGAGAAAGTCAAAACCAAGGGCTAGAGAGATGGCTCAGAGGTTAAGAGCACTGCCTGCTCTTCCAAAGGTCCTGAATTCAATTCCCAGCAACCACATGGTGGCTTACAGCCATCTGTAATGAGATCTGGTGCCCTCTTATGACATGCAGGCAGAGTACTGAGAATACTGTATGCATAACAAATAAATCTTTAAAAAAAAAAGTCAAAACAAAAACAAAAAAAATCCAGAAAATTTTCTAAAATTGATTATAATAGAAGCACAACTCTGAATATATTCAAAGACACTAAACTGCAAATGTTCCTTTTTTTTTGAGACATGGTCTCACATAGGTCAGGCTGCCTTCCAACTTATCGCATAGTCTGAGGATGAGGATCACCCCCAAACTTCTGATTCCTCTATTTTATCTCCATAGTGCTACAATTCCAGGTATGCACCATAACATTTTCAGTTTTGAACTGTACACTTAAATGGACAACTATACCTCATGTAAATTATATCTCAATAAAACTGTTTTTAAAAATAGGAGGTAGTGGCTTTTAGCAGGATAGTAAAGTTGAGTAGCGAATCCTCAGGTAGAAGACAGTAGTTGGAATGTGAATTTCAAAGTGTAAATAAGCAGTAAGAGCTGAGCTCTCTGGGGAGAAGTGAAATTCAGTGACTGTGGTAAAGAACTGCTTGAGGAATGGGGAGAATTGTACAGGACACCATGAGAGACCTGAAACTGGACTATATCCTGTAAGCCAAAGGCTTTTAAAGCGGAACGTCCACCACATCCAGGCTATTGAATGTGACCTTACACCTCTGTAAAGGGCTCCTTCTCCCACTCCTAAAACAAAACAATAACGACTATATCACAGACATTGGAATACTTACATCTGTCTCTGGTGACTTCTCCCTTTCAGGAGGTGCCTGGTGCCTGGAGGACCGCCTCAAGGGCACCACTGTTTCCTCAGCCTTTGATCCGATGACTCGGAAAGCTTTGGCTTTTTCAATCAGTTGTTTTGCTTTGGATACATTTTTTGAAGTACTGCTTGCCTAGGCAAAAATTTAGAATATTGAGATCACAGAAAGAATTTCATATTTGATAACAGAAAAAAACAGAAATATATAATAGAAAAAATTTATTTACATCACAATAACCAACCAAGAGTCAGACAATGGTGGCACACGCCTTTAATCCTAGCACTTGGAAGGCAGAAGCAGGCAGATCTCTGTAAGTTTGAGGCCAGCCTGGTCTATAGAGAGAGTTCCCGGACAGCCAACGCTACATGAAGAAACCCTGTCTTGTAAAACCAAAAATAAAACGGAACAGAACTGGGGGCTAGGTGTGGTGACGCACACCTATAATCCCAGCTCTTAGGAGACAGATGCAGGTGGATGTAGATTTCTGTGAATTTGAAACCAGACTGGTCTATACCGGGAGACCCTGTTTCATAAAAGGGGTTAAGAACACATATGGAGGGGTTAGAGAGATGGTTCAGTAGATAAAAGCACAGGTTTCTCAGCAGTTAAGAACACTATCTACTCTCCAAGAGACCAGGGCTCAATTCCCAGCACCCATGTTGCTCACAACCATCCGTAAGTCTGGTTCCAGGGGATCTGAAGTTTCTTCAGGTACTGCACATATGTGGTGCAGACACACAAGCAGGCAAACACCCATACACAGAAAATAAAAATAAAAGAAACTGGCTGGGCGGTGGTGGCGCACGCCTTTAATCCCAGCACTCGGGAGGCAGAGGCAGGCGGATCTCTGTGAGTTCGAGGCCAGCCTGGTCTACAAGAGCTAGTTCCAGGACAGGCACCAAAAACTACAGAGAAACCCTGTCTCAAAAATCAAAAATAAATAAATAAATTAATTAAATAAAAGAAAAGAAAAGAAATTAAAAAAAAAACCACATAGGGAGACTGAGGCAAGTCAATCACATATTCAATGCCTGCCTGTTTCCCTATGATAAGAGGTCAAGGCCAGCTAAACAACTTATGAAGACTATGTCTCAAAATAAAGAAGCAAAAAGACTACAGAGGATAAAGTTCAGGGGTAAAACACTTAACCTAGGATGCCTTACACATCTCAGCACTGTTCCCTTGATTCCCCAAACAGACCAAGTTAATACAATCATACAATCCCATAGTATACACTATTGGTGTGTGTGTGTGTGTGTGTGTGTGTGTGTGTGTGTGTGTGTGTATCATTAGACTCAGGTCAGCAGGCTTCAGCCCACAGTGAGATTTTAACATCTTTATGAACTAGCAAGAAGAACAGGGAATAAATGGCATAGGTTGTAGTTAATGACTTATAACAAGAGGAACCATTTTTGGAAGGACTTCTAGTAAATAGTGCTGGTCTTTTAAGGAAACAGTATCACCTCCAGGATTCCAGTACTTTTATTACCTTTCTCTTCTGAGAAGTGAGATCTCCCTCAGTTGTTTCAGATTTCTTAGATATTTTCTTGGACTTTTTCTTAGATTTTTTGGGAGTACTAATTCTAGTGAATTTCATTCTGAAACAAAAGATAAATATTTTCATAACAATGTACAAAAATGTTAAATATAAATACTAGTCATAATTCCAACTTAAAAAGAAAAACCAGCCGGACAGTGGTGGCACATGCCTTTAATCCCAGCACTCGGGAAGCTGAGGCAGAACTCTCTGTGAATTCAAGGCGAGCCTTATTCACAGAGCTAGTTCCAGGACAGCTAGGGCTACTAGGGCTACACAGAAAAACCCTGACTGAAAAAAAAAACAAAACAAAAAACAAAACAAAACAAAAAAAGAAAAAAACAATTATCATCAGTTTGATTGGACAGTAAGTCACAGTTTTTTATTTATTTCTGGTGCTGAGGATGGAACTATGTACATACTGAGTAACCATTCTACTACTGTGCTACATTGCCAGCCAATTATTACTTAATCAATTATTAATTGATTAATACTTATCAATTATTACTTCATTTGATAAGCTTAGCGGGAGGTGGTAGTGCATGCCTTTAATCCCAGCACTCGGGAAGCACAAGCAGGAGGATCTCTGTGAGTTCCAGACCAGTCTTGTCTATAGACTAAGTTCCAGGATAGCCAGGGCTTTTACACACAGAAACTTTGTCTCAAAAAAGAAGGGAAGAAAATAATAAGCCTAATCAAAACATTTTCAGGACACCTCCCTGCTGTGGAGAGCTTATTTTTCGATAAAATCTTGCTTGCTTGCAAAAAAAATAAAAACAATAAGCATTGCCAGGCAGTGGTGGCACACACCTTCAATCCCAGAACTTGAGAAGCAGAGGCAGGTGGATCTCTCAGTGTGAAGTCAGCCTGGTCTACAGAGTGAGTTTTAGGACAGCCAATGCTACAAAGAGAAACCCTGTCTTGAAAAAAACCAAAGGAAAAAAAAAGTTTAAAACTCATCTGAGCTGGGCAGTGGTGGCGCATGACTTTAACCTCAGAACACAGGAGGTAGAGGCAGGCAGATTTCTGTGAGTTTGAGGCCAGCCTGGTCTACAAGAGCTAGTTCCAGGACAAGTGCCAAAGCTACAGCAAAATCCTGTCTCGAAAAACAACAACAACAAAACTCATCTGAAATGTTTCTGTAACTCCTCTGAAACAGACTTTAAATTAGCTGTATTAGCCACGTGTGGTGGCACACACCAGCAATCCCAGCACTTGGAAGAGGATTATGAGTCCTAGACTAACTTTGTATATAGCAGGAACATGTCTGAATAAAGAATTAATAAACCTATGTGCAGTGGCTCACACTAGAAATCCCAGCACTCAGGAAGCTGGGGCAGGAGAATTGCCACAAGTCTGAAAGCATTCTAGGCTACATACTGATTTCCAGGACAGCCTGGGGTTCTTGAATAAGACCCTATCTCAAAACAAACAAAACAAAAGCCAGATTTGGTGGCATAGGTCTGTCATCCCAGTTACTTGGGAGAGTACAGAAAAGGAGAACACGTCTAAGGCCTGGCTAAATATCAAAACCAGCCTGGGCAACCCAGGAGACCTCATATCAAAATGAAAATAGGACAGGGCTGTAGCTCAGTGGTAGACCACTCACCTAACCTATGAGATTCCATCCTCAGGGTTCTATACACATTAAAAACAACAACAACAACAAAAACCCTATGTATAAATAATCTATTCTAAAAAACAAATGAACTCTACAATGCTTGAAGAGTTTTCCTTCTCAATTAATAATACATGTAGAATGTTCCAAATTGAGAAGAAAAACAAAACTTTACCTAATGGGGCTCTCCGAATCAGAGGGTATTGTTATTAATTCTGCTGTGTACAAGCTGTGCTTTTCTGATATGTTGGCTGCTTTTGGAGTGGAAGCCTTCACTGGATGAGTGTCCTGGCCATCCTCAGACTCAGTATCTCTAAGGGTGACTACGGTAGGCGTGCTGCTACCTCTTATAGAGCTCCTGGTTCGTTTGGGTGTGGAAACGTTCAGCAGCCTGTTTTCAGGCTCAGCTTCGGAATGTATAACCATATCCTGGATTGATGTGCTGGGTTTTCTTGATTTATTTCTGTCACCCTGAGACATTTTTAGAGAGTCATGTGCTGTATCCTCACAAACAAGACTTTCACTATTAAATAATAAATTGCTTTTGAAAACTTCTGACTTCTGTCTTAAACTCCTTCGAAGGCTATTTTGCTTTTGTTTATCTTTTGAGGAAAAGGATGTTTCTTCCTTTTGCATGCTTTCTTCACTGTTTCCACCTGGAGTGGTTCTAGTGCCGACTGTTTTCTTACCCTTTTTCTTCGGTTTTTTACTTTCCTCCTTAGGAAAACTTGCTTTACCAGTGTGTGTCTGTGAACTGCCAGGATTTGAAACTATTTGGATATTAGGATTTTCTATGATTTTTTCAGAACCATTATCACCTTCTTCATTTGCAGATTTTTCATTTGGATCTTTCTGCTTCTCCAAAGGTTTTTTGAGCCCATTTTTGAGCATTTCTGGTGGTGGCTGCCTGAATGCTCTCATGAACTGCTGTCTCTCTTCCATGCTACACTTTGGTACTGAAGCCTCAGGGCTCCCGGCTTCCAGCACAGCCAGTTCTAATTGGCCCTCCTGGATCACAACATTTGATTTTCTTTTCTGAACTGTCTGTTCATTTTCTGGATCAGAGAGGCTACTCTCCAGATCAAGCTGTTTCTGTTTCAAGAAAATTTGGGCTATTTTCCCTTTCTTTTTGGGGGGAGTGGGGTGAACCTGTGCAAGAACAGTAACTGTCTTAAGGTGTACCCGTGGAGAAAATTCACAACTTTCTGATTCACCTTCAGAACTACTTTTGACTGTTTCACCAGATCCAGGAGGAACACAAGCTGGCACTGCAGAGTCAGGTATCTCTTCCACTCTAGCTGCCTTTTGGCTTTTTAAAAATTCCTCATAGGAGACTGTTATTGTACTCTTGTTTAAATCCGTTGTTTTGGTTGCACAAGCCCTGGAGTCTACATGATTTGCTGTCCTCTCGTTTTCATTGGCAAGGGAAGGTTTACTATCTTTGCCACCTTTCTTAAGCAGATTTATGTCGTCTGCCAAGGGTAAACTTTCAGACAGATCTAGTACCTTGCTGTGCTTCCTTTTTCTCAACATTTTGCCATCATTTTTTGTGGTACCTTTTTTAGGGTTGACTTTCTGGAAATTTTTTTTGGAGGTAATTGTACTTGGTTGATTTCTCCTGTCTTGAATGCTTTCTGCAAGAACCTCTACATCTTTCTTATAAAGGAAAACATCAGTACTGCTTTCTACAAAATCACTCAAACCACAGTCCTCCTTACTATCACTACTAATTCCAACCGGCGATTGAATTTTAATATCATTCAGTTGATGAGATAAATTAACTCTCTTTCCTTTCTTCTTAAATTCCGTATTTGAGAGCATTTCCAAAGGTGTCTTATGGTCTTTGCTATTGCCAACAAGCAATGAGGGAGGTGGCTTTATCGTGCACTCCGTTGTCAACTGTAGCTTCTCATTTGTGGGTGAAGTCTTTCTAAAATAATGAAGAATATTACTTGGTTTTGGTGGAGAGAAAACTTTGTCTCCAGTCTTCTCTTTTGGTGATAAATATTTGGTGATTGTTTCACAGGAAGAGCTGTCATCATCTTTTCTCCGCTTTTTGCAAGGCTAGCAATTTAAAAAAAGGAAAAACACATTTATTTCAAGTAAAATAATATAAAATATGAACTGTAAACAGATTTAACAGTTTAAATAACTGGGTAGAAAAACTACAAAAGGCTGCTTTATTTGTGTATATACATGTAAGGTATGTGTGATGTACACACATATGTGTACACAAGGATGCATGCAGAGGCTGGAGAAAGATGTCAGGTGTCCTACTCTGTCACTTTCAGCCTTATTCCCTTGAGACAGGCTTTCTTATTATTCCTGAAGCTAGGCTGGTGGTCACAGGTCCCAGCAATCCTCCTTTCTTTGCTTCCCCCTAACACTGGAGTTATAGGCCTATATGGCCATACCTGACTTGCTGAAGATTTGAACTCAGGTCACCTGTAATTTCATTTGTGCAATAACAGTTATGATAGCTCCCCATTGATGTAGGTGGGTCTTCTGTATTTCTGTTGCTTTCATTGGTTAATTAATAAAGAAACTGCTTAGCCTGGTAGGTCAGAACATAGGTGGATGGAGTAGACAGAACAGAATGCTGGGAAGAAGGCAATGAGGCAGACGCCATGGCTCTCCTATCCGAGATGGAGGTGGGTTAGAATCTTCCCGGAAAGCCACGACCTCATGGTGATATACAGATTATTAGAAATGGGTTAATTAATATGTGAGAGTTAGCTAATAAGTGGCTGAAGACAATGGGCCAGGCAGTGTTTAAATGAATACAGTTTCCGTGTAATTATTTCTGGTAAAGCTAGCCAGGCGGGTGGCGGGAAGTGGCCCACCGCTCCTTCTACAACAGAGTGTGGCCCCGCCATTCCTTTTACACCCCATTACCATGCATTTTCATGTAATGTGTATATGTAATCTCATAATTGCATCTCAATCTTATGGACACATATATCTGTGCGTGGTCAGGAAGATGACTTTTCATTTGGCTGTATAATTTTGATATATAGCATATATTAGGACATGCTTCATAACTAGATCTATTTGCCCATGAGGACTATAGACATTTAGAAGCCTGCTTTGTTCTTTTGCTTAGACTAACTGAACACAATTAGCTCACTTTCAATTCAAAGCAAATTCAAACTAGACTAAAGGCTTTTTGTAAATAGATCATAACTTTAAAACCTTACAGCTAAGCCAGGCGGTGGTGGCGCACGCCTTTAATCCCAGCACTCGGGAGGCAGAGGCAAGTGAATCCTTGTGAGTTCGAGGCCAGCCTGGTCTACAAGAGCTAGTTCCAGGACAGGCACCAAAAACAACAGAGAAACCCTGTCTCGAAAAATAAAAAAAAAAAAACAAAAAAAAAAAACAAAACTAAAACCTTACAGCTATGCTCAAGGCCAGAGTCACAATGTCCAACCACGGTTACTACACAAAGCACCCTAAGAAACGCATGCCAATTCTTCACTTGCCGGTCTGCTAACAATAGACCTATGTCTCAAAGTTTGTCACTGGGCACTGTGCCTCCCCGTCTAGTTACAGTTTTACTCCTGAAACCCTGAAACCCTTATGTTGCCATGGCAATGACTCAACTCCTAATCGCTTACCCTAGGGATGTACTTTTGACCAAGGAGAGGTAACACTTGTAATTTTTTTTAATCTCTTCAAGGCTCCTGTAAGAAGAGTTTTGAGGCTAGAGGAAAGAAACTAAAAGAAGAAACTAGGAGGAATTCAAAGTAAGACAGAAAAATTGGAGTAGAAGCAGAACAATAAAGAAACTGAGTCGGAGAAGCATGGCGCATTCATCCTCAGCTATCCTTTGTTGGCGGCTGTTTCCTCTCTGAACCTTGAGAGGGCCTTGGGGCTGGCCATCAAAGGCTCTTGTTACACAGGGTAGGACCCCTACAAACAATCCATTCTGCTTTACTCTCTGGTAAAAGTAAACACATCAGGCTGGAGAGATGGCTTAGCGGTTAAGAGCAATGGCTGCTCTTCCAAAGTCCAGTTCAATTCCCTGCAGCCACATGGTGGCTCACAACCATCAGTAACAAGATCTGGTGCCCTCTTCCAGCCTGCAGGCTTACATGCAAGCAGAACACTGTATACATAAAAAATAAATCTAAAAATAAAAAGTAAGCACATCATTTCAAGTATCTCTACGAAATATTTAAGAAACCTACGACAACCAAAAAACATTTGCCACAAGTCTACTGTTTTAATTTTCTACTAAGTCATTGCCTGCAGTAGCCATCACCCTCACAGAATCAAGGTGCTTATGACACTAAGGGCAGTCAATTTTGTGTTAGTCACGTGTAGTCAGCAGTGATACTTGCACCCAGGCAAGCTAAACAGAGATTACAATGAGGCCAGGTATGGCTGATGAAGACTGGGCAAAGCACTGGCTGCTAGGAAGAAACAAAAGGCTCAAGGTAGGCAATCACAAACGAGATGATACTATCAAGGAAAACATAATTTTCATTGTCATAACTAGGGCTGGGGAGAATAACTGCCTAGACATGCAGAAAACCCTAGATTTGGTTCCCACCATTAAGTAAAACCAAGCAGGTGGCACGAGCCTGCAACCACAGCACTGAGGAGATAAAGACAGGAGCATCAGAAGCTCATGGTGAATTTAGTGAGTTTGAAGACAGTCAAGGCTACGTGAGACACTGTTTGAAAAAAAAACAATCTCATAACTGGAAAAAAATAATCAACTTCTAAAAGTAGACTCTACTTGAACATGGATTGACATAGATTTAACACTGCTCTCTATATCCCTAGAGCAAACAGACTTTTGATCCATCTTGAGTATGACTAGGACTCATCCAGCTGCTGGCTCACTAACAATAATGGTCCCATTATTGGCTATACATATATCTTCTAAAGGTTTCATTGGTTTACCTTAGAGTACAGGGGATACGAATTGTGAAACCTGTAGGGTAGCACAGGGAAAACTAACTGGTCTGATTTTCTATGATCTATATTTGTTTTCTTGACTATGTGTGAATGGTATGAAACAACCTTGCTACTAGAGCAAGGAAATACCTTACTGTTCTGAATTTACTAGATCAGAATGACTAAGCCTACCTTTAGAAGGGCATTATTTCTCATTCTGTTTCTATGTGTATTGTAGGTGTTAACTATAAACAAGAACTAGACATAGTGACTCATACCTATAGTTCCAGTATCTTGGAAGCTGAGGCAGGAGGACTACAATAAACAGAAAAGCCTCCTAGATTGTACAAAGTCCAGGCCAGTCTGGGCCACAGGATGAGAACTCAAAGAAACAAGTCTAAATAACATAAAGTACTTATAAAGACCCTTAAACCTGCCCTAGAAATCCACTAAATTAAGAAGACAGGTTGTGGTGGATTGAATAAGAATGACCCTACAGGCTCATATATTTGAATTCTTTGGAGAAAGTGTGTCACTGGGGGTAGGCCTTGAGATTTCAAAAGCCCATGCCAGGCCCAGTCTCTTTCTCTCTTGACCTGCAGATCAGGATGGAGCTCTGTTACTGCTCCAAGCACCATGAGTATTGCTAGGCTCCCTGCCATGACAATGGACTAAACCTCTGAAACTGTAAACGATACCCAGTGAAATGTCTTCTTTTTTAAGTTGCCTTGGTCACGGTGTCTCTTTACATAGCAAGAAAACAGTGACTACGACATATGTATATAAAAGCAAAATGATGAAAACGAGTTTATAAATGTATCACTAACACGCATAACTGAAAATGCATACTACTGTATAGGCTATAAAATAATTACTGGCTGGGCATGGCCACATATGCCTTTAATCGCAGCATTCAGGAGACAGAGAAAGGCAGATGTCTCTGAGATTGAGGCCAGCCTAGTCTATATAAGACTGTCTCAAAAACAAACAAACAACTCCATTAGTTCCCATACACATCCCACTCACTCCCTGTGGTACAAGCACTCTGCCAATTAAGCTACTGTTTCAGCCTTCAGCATTTTCTGTCTTTTGCTTCACTGAACCCCAAGGCTTACAATATTAAAAAAATTTACCCCTTACCTATATTACCATCCTACTATCAACCTTTAACTTCTCAGCTTATTTGATAAAATATATCTGCCAAAATAACAAAAACATTATTTTTAAGAACAAGTAACGAGAATTTTATTTTGAGAAAATTCAAATGAATTAACAAAGCTATCATGGTTAAAAGCATAGTACTGATGCTTCACAAGTAGGCAAGAAGTTCAATGAAGTGTGTCTGAAAAGCAGAACCAGACAAGAGGATCCTTGACACGGCTCAGCAGGCAAAGGTATGTGCCACCAAGCCCGATGACCTTGCTTGATCCCCAGGTAAAAAGGGAGGTCCTCTTCCCACAAGTTGCCTTCTGATCTTCACACATATGCTGACCCTTGCATATACAATAAATTTAAAAAACGTAGCAAATAATTTTTTAAAAGAATTTGTTAAGTGGTAAAAGTAACATTCAAATTAACAGGCAAAAGAGTAAGAGGTGACAGTGGGACAAATTCTGGCCAGTTAGATAAATGACATAAAATACAAGCAATACTATATATGGTGAAATAACAAATGAAAAAGATCTATCATTATTTTCTATAAAGTTCTGACATGGTGTCAGAGGCACCACACAACAGACACTCAAGTCAGATCTAAGTTCAAGTATCAGCCCTGACATCTACTAGTATGGAAATCTTAAGCAAATTACTTTTTTTTAAAACTGTGACTTAAACTGGGCAGTGGTGGTGCATGTCTTTAATCTCAGCACTTGGGAGGCAGAAGTAGATGGATCTCTGTGAGTTCGAGGTCAGCCTGGTCTACAAAGTGGGTTCCAGGACAGCCAGGGCTGTTACAGAGAAACCCCTGTCTCAAAACCACGCCCACACACACACACACAAAAGACCCTGTATCAAACAAACAAAACTAATTTGGCCTACTTTTCAATTATTTTGTTTTTGAAACACTGCCTCTCTACTTGGCCCCGGTTGTCCTAGAACTTGATATGTAGACCAGGCTTGCCTCAGACTCACAGAGATCCACTGGTCCCTGGCCCCAGAGTGCTAATATTAAAGGTGTGTGCCACTAAGCCCAGATGTAAGATTTTCCCATAGATCAGGTACAGTGACCCACAAATTTTTTAAATCTTATTTATCTATTATTATTATTTGGAGTCTAAAAATCTCACTGTTGGTCTGTGCTGGAACTCAATCATGTTTCATAGAAATAATAATACCTTATCATAGGGTTACTATGCAAAGATAAGTAAAAAGCCCTTACCATATTAAAGAGTAAATACCACTATTAAAAAGTAGACTTTCTAAGAAGGGTACCAAAAGCAGAAACCATAAGCCAAAGACTGATAAAACTGACCATCACAAAATAAAATAATTCAATACCCAAAGTCCTTTACACCTGAGACAAGCTAAATAATTCCCTTGACTTAGGGGGAAAAAAATCTGCAGTTGAAAACAGTTACTTGATTCTAAAAATTAAGAGTTAGAATTTTTGAACTAATTAAAGAGAAAAACGACAGGGGATTAATTTTACAGCACTTTCTTCTATTCTCTTTTTTTTTTTTTTCATTTTCCTTTCTTGTTTCTTGCTTGTTCCCCTTGGTTTGATATGACTCTGTGAGTAGGATCGATCCCAACAGAGCTGTGATCGATTTACAGAGAAGGGAGCACACAAACTAGCAACTTCTCCTGGAAAGGAGCATGGCTGAGTGATAATCAGGGCACACCAATGACTGAAGAGCTGTAGAAAATAGAAATATTCATGCGATGGGGCTGGAGAGGTGGCTCAGGGGTTAAGGGCACTTTCTGCTCTTCCAGAGGACCCTGGTTCAATTCTCAGCACTCACACGGCAGCTCGAAAAACAAAAACAACAGCAAAAAAGAGAATTTAAGTGAACACACATCTTACTTAGCTCGCTTCAAAGGCAGCAGACACATTCACTAGAATGCTAGGGTGAGATAGGTGTATAAAAACCATGGCAGTTACAAAAAGGCACAAGCCTGTAATTCCAGCACTTGCAAAGAGGTGACAAGAGATCAGTAGGTCCGAATCCAGCTTGGGGATTTCTGTATCTACATATAGATACCAGCCATATACTATAAGATCCTAACCACCTTTTGGGGGGACAGGGTTTCTCTGTGTAACAGTCCTTAGCTGTCCTGGAACTAGCTCTGTAGCTGGCCTCGAACTCACAGAGATCCACCTGCCGCTGCCTCTGAGCGCTGGGATTAAAGGAGCGCACCACCGCAGCCCAGCTCTCTTAACTCTTAATGGCATAGAATATCATTAGGGTTGCTTAGTGTATTTTTCTTTCTTTTCTGGAAATCAGGGCTTTCCATATTAAGCACTCGCCCCAACTTAGTGTAGTCTCTGAAACATGGTAAATAGAGAAGACCTAATGTGCCACAAAGACTCTTAACTCAAGTACCTCGCTTGATTCTTAAATGACATTCTAAGTGGAATTCCTAGGACAGGTATTTGTACGGACCAACTGAATCTAAAGCTCTTATCTTTTTCACCGTTCTATGAGTCTACATCACGAACAAAGAACTTGAATCTGAGATCCTTGATGACATGTCATTCCACCAATGTTTCAGGACCCGGGAACTGTGATTTTACACCAAGCCTGAAATTTTCTTTAAAATCCCAATGAGGGTTTAGCACGACACCCCGAGACAACCATCCCACACCAAATTAGAGCTGTGGATCATCACATCACTCCTTTCCCCATCCCAGAAGCAAGCAGGACTCCCACCACCCCCACGCCACTATCCCCCAAAGCAGGCAGAAAGAAACTTGACAGATCTTCCCTCTCACCTCAATCTCGTAGTCCTTTACTGGAGGAGGAGCTGCAGCCGCCGCCATGGCCAGGACCCCCACCATGATCCTTGCCTCCCAGAGCCCCGGATCCTAGGACCTCCAGCGGTCCGGCGCAGCGTGACTGGAGGCCATAGAGACGCCCGGTCCAGTGGGAGCAAGATGCGGGGGCCGAGGGGGCCGCCACGGGTCCCCCAGAGCCCACCGGCCGGACGCGAGTGAGAGGTTGGGCCCAGGGCCGTAGAGCCAGGCTCAGAGACGTCGAGAAAGCGCGGGTGCAGGCCCCGCGAGGGCGGCTGCACAGTACCCAGTGCCCCCGAGGTAGGCGCTCCAGGCTCAACGTTCGAGGTCCGGGTTGCGGTGGGCGCCACACACCGAACGCTTCTCAGGCCCTGGGGCTTCGGCGGGAGTTCTTGTCAATTGGGTTTTCGCGCCGTCCGGAGAGCAGGGGGCGGAGCCTCTGACTGCTTCTGGAGGCGGTGTCTACGGTGAGCCACGAAGACCAAACTACTTCGTTCAACGATTCACCGGGTGATAAAACCCATTCTATCCCGGAATCTTAGTGGAATTTTGGAGATTCACAATTAGGTGTTACAGCCAAGTTTGACCATTGAGGACGTGATTTGTCTAAGGTTATTCAGTCTATTTGGTGGCTGAATTAAGACTTAGACTTTAAACATTCCTAAAATTATTTTTTTGAAGTCCGGAAGTTGTGTTGCACACCACAGTACAGCATGTTCTACATAGAGAGCTCCTGTTCAGCCAAGAGATTCTGTCAAATAAATAAGTAAGTAAATAGATAGATAAAGAAAGAAATGACTGGATAGATAGATAGATAGATAGATGATAGATAGATAGATAGATAGATAGATAGATAGATAGATAGATAGAAATTAGGAAGAGGTAGAAAAGCCAGGTGGTGGTGGTGAATGCACGACTTTAATCTCAGCATTAGGAAGGAAGAGGCAGACAGATCTCTGAATTCAAGGACAGCCTGGTCTACAGAGTGAGTTCCAGGACAACCAGGGATACACAGAGAAACCTTGTCTCAAAAAAAAAATTATTTTATTTTATGTGTATACAAACATGTGTGTGCCTGGTACCTATGGAGGCCAGAAGAGGACATGGGATCCCCTGGAACTGGGGGTACAGGCAGTTTTAAGTCACCGTGTTGGTGCTCAAACCAAACCCAGGTCCTCTGCAAGAGCAACAAGAGCTCTTTACAACTGAGTCATCTCTCTAGTTCCTGAGCTACATACCCAGCCCATGATTTAACCATTGTAAAAAGTACTCGTAAAACCCTGCGACCGTGTTAAAGATGTAACTGCTCTATAAGATCACCCATGACAGTACTTCTCCTTTCACGCTTTCATCAGAGAGGTTGACAAACACACTGTGACATAACCATGGCTTAACCATACAATGGAATCCTTCTCAGCATAAAAAGAAATGAGGGTTAGGGGGGTAGTTTATTGGAAAAGTACAATAGAATAGGTGGTGGGATCAAACCTGAACACTGCCAAAAAGTAAGACTAGATCAATAAAAAGCCAAGCATGGAGCAGGGGGTTAAAGAGATGGCTCAGCAGTTAAGGGCACCAGCTGCTTTTACAAGTTCAATTACTAGCACCCACAGGTCAGCTCATAACTGTCTATAACTCCAGTTCTAAGACATCCATCATCCTTTTCTGGTCTCTGGGGCACCAAACAAACAAACAATGAAAAAACATATATTCAGGCAAAACATTTGCTCATATAAAATAAAAATAAATAAATTTTATATGCAAAAGTGAAAACAATCATGGGGCAGGAGAGATAGCTCAGTGGTTAGGAGTGTACACTGCAAGATCTAGCTCCAGGAGAGGCTTCAAAGGTACAGAGAAACCCTGTCTCAGACCCCTCCCCCAAAAAACAAGAAAAAAAGAAAAAAAAAGAGGGCACACTGCTCCTGCAGAGGACATAGTTTGGTTGCCAGCACCTAAGTCCGGCAGCTCACAACAACCTGTAACTCCAGCTCCAGGGGTTCTGAGCCCTCTTCTGAATTTCATAGGCACTCACTTGCATACACATGTCCATACTCAGGCACACAGCTAATCACATAATTTAAAAATAAGTAAATTTAGCCAGGCAGTGGTGGAGCAGGCCTTTAATCTCAGCACTCAGGAGGCAGAGGCAGGCAGATTATCTGTGAGTTCAAGGTCAGCCCCGGTCTACAGAGTGAGTTCCAGGACAGCTAGGGCTGTTACACAGAGGCCTGTCTCAAAATAAATAAATAAATAAATAAATATTTAAAATCTATTTATTTTTATTTTACGAATGTTCAACATGTGTGTAACTGGTCCCCATGGAAGCCAGAAAAGGCCATCAGATCCCTTGGAATTGAAATTAGAGGTAACTTCTGAATCTACGAGCTGGGACTAGAACCAGGATCCTCTGCAAGAGTGGCCAGTGCTCGTAGCCATTGAGCCATTTCTCCAGCCCCCTAAAAATAATAACATTGAAACAAAACTAAACCCCAAAAGATAAGGACAATAGCACACATCTACAATCTCATCACTTGGGAAGCTGAGGTAAGATGAGCTAGCCTGGGCTAAGTCATGACTGCCAGATCTGCCGGGGGTGCATAGCAAAATTCTGTCTAATAATAATAAAGACAACCAGTAATACATGAACAACATAGATAAATATCCGAATCTTTCTTATGGAGCCGAGAACGGTAGTGCGTAGCTCTAGTTGCGACTAGTTTAGAGACCGAAGCAGAAGAAGTGCTTGCGCTCACAAGTTCAAGATGAGCCTGAGTAACATAACGAGATGTATTCACTCAAAATTCTTATCATTTAATTTAATTTTATGTATTTGGGTGTGTTTCCTGCATCGCTGTCTGTGAACCACGTGTATGTTTGGTGCCTGTGAAGGTCAGAAGAGGGTGTAAGTTAGATCCCGAGACTGGAGTTGCAGAAGGTTGGGACCCACTATGTGGATGCTAGGAGTGAACCCAGGTCCTCTTAGCCCTCAAGCCATCTCTCCAGCTCCTACTTGCATTTTTTTAGAAGAAAGCAGAATTAGACATGAGGACACTCCCTGTAGTACCAGCTTTTGAAGGTAGAAGCAGGAATTCTAGGACATACTCAAGTACACATTGAGTACAGTACCAGCCTGGGCTGAACTACAAATGCAATTAAAAACTGAACAACAACAATAATAGTAATATGTGACTATTTAAAAGCTGAGGCTGGAGCTGGACAGTGGTGTCACGCATCTTTAACTCCAGCACTCAGCAGGCAGAGACAGGCGGATCTCTGTGAGTTCAAGGCCAGCCTGGTCTAGGAGTTCCAGGCCAGCTAGCTGTTTGTGAGTTTCAAGCTAGCCTGGTCTACAGAGTGAGTTCAAGGACAGTCAGAGCAACACAAAGAAACCCTGTTGGGGCTGGAGAGATGCTCAGCGGTTAAGAGCACTACCTGTTCTTCCAGAGAACCTGAGTTCAATTCCCAGCACCACATGGTGGCTAACAACCATCCATAATGAAATCTGGTGCCCTCTTCCGCCCTGCAGGTATACATGCACACAGAACACTGTGTACATAATAAATAAATAAATAAATCTTTAAAAAGAAGAAACAAAAAGGAGTTCAAGGCCCAAGCAGGGCATGGGGGCACACACTTTTAATCCCAACACTCAGGAAGCAGAGGCAGGTGGAGCTCTGAGTTTGAGGCTAGTCAGGTCTACACAGAAAGTTCCAGGTGAACCAGGGTTACACGTAAAAACTCTTTCTTTAAAAAAAAAAAGTTTAAGGCCCAGGCTGAGAGAGACAAGTAGGGTGCCCCTGTGTCAAAACACTGAGGGCTGAGGATATAGTTCAGGGACAGAATGTCTGCCAATCATGCACAAGGTCTTCGATCCAGTCTCCAGCACTGTAAAAGGCAATGAAATTAATTTAAAAATTAAAGAATTAGTTTATTTTTATTTTATGTTTGTGTGTATGTTTTGTCGCGTGTCTATATATGCACCCCACGTGCGCCTGATTCCTGAGGTTAGAAAAGGGTGTTGAATTTCAAAATTGGAACTGGATTTACAGATGGTGTTGAGAGACCATGTTTTTCAAGAGACTTGGTTTTTCAAGACAGAGTTTCTCTGTGTAGCCCTGGCTGTCCTGGAACTCACTCTGTAGACCAGACTGGCCTCGAACTCACAGAGATCTGCCTGCCTCCGCCTCCCGAGTCCTGGGATTAAAGGCATGCACCACCACGCCCGGCTTGAGAACCAACTCTTAATTTGTACCAGTCATCATCTCCTTCAAGCTAATATCTCCCGTTATCTTCCATGGTATACTTCCATCATCCACCCATCCATCCCTGAAATAGTATGCCATGCTGGCTCCAGGCCAGCTGTCAACAGAGCATGTGTGAGCAAACAGGTGAAAACCGCGATCTTCTTAGAGTTTATATACTAGTTGGAAGATACCGCAATTAAAGTGACAATAAAGTATATGGTGTGTTATGTAAGGACAACCATAGAAGAGAAGATAGTGATGGAAGTAGGGTAAGGGAAGGGCAGGTTTCACTCGGCAGGGAAAAGCATTTGCTGCCAAGCCTGATGACCAGAGCTCAGTCCCTGGAATTCACACAGTGAAAGGAGAGAACTAGAGAGCTGACTCCCATGGGTTGTCCTCTGACTGCTGCACACGTGGCACGTATGCCCTGCTCCTCCGCACACGCAAACTAACTCAACATAGAAAGGGTGTGATGGTGGGGGGAACTGGAGCGGTGGCTCAGCTGTTAGAAATGCTAGCTCTTCTTCCAGAGCTTGATTGCCAACAACCATCTGGCTGCTCACTGTACCAACTGTAACTCCAGCCGCAGCGGGATAGAATGCTGTCTTCTGGCCTCCTTGGGCACTGCAAGGATGGGGTGCACAGACACATATGCAGGCAAAATATCCATGCACATAAAAATAAATATCTATGTTTTTAAAGTGGTAAGCATTATCTGGGGCTAGTCAGGTGTGGTGGCACACACTGTCATCATAACCCTTAGGAAGCACAGGCAGATTAGAAGTTCAAGATTATCCTTCACTGCATAGCTAGTTTCAAGCTAATATGGGCTACATGAGATCCTATCTCAAATATATATACATCTGCAGTAGTCAGCCCAGTTGTGAGTGGTTCCTCTCTGCAGATTAGGATGTAACTTCCTTTTGTTGACATGAGCAGTTACACCTCTTCCATCTGCTTTTCAATTTCCCACCATTTCCGGGCCTCTCTGATAATCTTTTGGGTATTCTCATTCTCCAATGGTTCTCCTATTCCTTTACTATTAATTACTACTATTTGATAGATTTTTGGAAAGGAAAGAAGAAAAACACAAGGAACTAACCCTGAAAGAACCAGCTTAGGGCTTACTTTCTCTAAAACCTCTGCACACACATCTACTTCCTCCACTTCAGTCAAAATGTTGTGGTTTAAATGTAAGGTTTCTGGGCTTCCATTGTACTTGATGCATCATGTCACACATTTTTTGTTTACGTACGTGTTGCCATGGCTGGACTGTGAGAGCAAGTAGAGGGCTCATTGCTGTTTTTGATCCCGATTGCTCTTAAACACTTTGGGTACGAGTATGTGCTTCTGCATAGCCAGCCATTATGATCCAGCCTTTACAAGTATGCACTTTTACATTTTCCCTTCCTGGTGGCCAGTTTAAAAGAGAAACTAGTGGGGGCTGGAGAGATGGCTCAGAGGTTAAGAGCATTGCCTGGCTCTTCCAAAGGTCCTGAGTTCAATTCCCAGCAACCACATGGTGGCTCACAACCATCTGTAATGGGGTGTGGTGCCCTCTTCTGGCCTCCAGGGATCCACACAGACAGAATATTGTATACATAATAAATAAAATAAATATTAAAAAAAAGAGAGAGAGAAACTAGCTGGAAGGCAGAGGCAGATGGAGCTCTGTAAGTTGAAGCCAAGACTGGTCTACAAAGCAGGTCTAGGACAGCCAGGGTGCACAGAGAGACCTTGTCTCAAAAACAAAACAAAAGAAAAGAAACAAAACAAAAAGAAACTGTAGCTTATTGATGTTTCCTTTTCGTGGTGAGTTGTTTGTTTGTTGTTGTTTTTGAGACAGGGTCTGTGTAGTCCTGGCTTCCCTGGAACTCCGTGTACACACCAGGTTGTCCTTAAACTCAGATGTGTGTCACCATAACCAACTTTTTTTTAAAGCTTATTGTTACTAATCTTAATTATGTGTAGCATGTGTGTCTGTGTGTGGAATGCTAATCTGAGTGAAAGAGTCTGAGAGGGCCACAGGCTTCAGATGCCCCTAGAGAAACAAGAGGATCGGGAGGCACCATCTATGGGCACTGAGAACCAAACTCAGTTCCTCTGCACAAGCAGTATGCACTTCTAACTGCTGAGCCACCTCTGAAGTTCCTCTTTTTGGTTGTTTTTGTGCAGTGCTGGGCTTGTCTGTCCTCACGGAACTATGCCCAGTGCTTAGTGGTATTTAAACTTCCAGCCCTCGCCTTTCCTCTCAAGTCCCCTTTTAATTCAAAATCCCTTTCTCTTGTAATTTTGGTGCCAATATATACCCTGCTTATCCCATTTACTTGGGAAAGCTAATTCCATCGATACCTCTGGATCCTCATAATGTAAGCCCTACCCCATGGCCAGCTGACGTCTGTACTTACTGCCTCCGGATTCTTTTCCTTTCTTACTTCTAGGAATAAGACAATTCACTCTTTACGAGTCTATGCTGTAAGGTTAAAAAGAATAGGGCTTAGGGTGGTGGTGGCACATGCCTCTAATCCCAGCGCTCGAGGCAGAGGCAGGCCGATCTCTGAGTTCGTGGTCAGTCTGGTCTACAAAGTGAGTTATAGGACAGCCACAACTATACAGAGAAGCCCTGTCTTGAAAAGTCAAAACCAAAAACCAAACCAAACAAATAAAGAGTGGGGCCTGCCAGATGTGGTGGCACAGGCCCTGCGGAAACAGTCCAATCTTTGTGAGTCTGTGGCCAGCCTGGTTTACATAGTTCCAGGACAGTGAAGGTTATGGAGAGACAGACACAGAGACAGACACAGAGAACTTGTCTCAAAAACAAACAACAAAAGCAAGGTCCATGAGTGGGTAAAGGTACTTCCTACCAAGACTGATAACCTGTTTTTGATTCCCTGAACCCACTTGGTAGAAAGTGAAAAACTGACTTCCGTAAGTTTCCTGTAACTTCCACAATGGCATACACAGAATAAATAAAAAAAAACTAGATAGATAAACAGATAAATAGATAGAATTAAGAAAAGAAAGAAAGAAATCCCAAACACAAATGTTTAAATATTCCTGTATTCCTGGACTTTACTGAGGTTTTTTTTCTTGTTTGTTTGTTTTTTGTTTTTTTGTTTTTTTGCCAAAGTCCTACTATTTTCTTGATCTTTTTGACTATCTTTTCCCTTTATTTTTACTGTCAAACCTAATGGTCACCATCCTAATTCAAGCCTCTCTCATAATTATAACTGTACTAATGCCATGTGTTTTTTTCTGATTTATCCTACTCTTCACCATCTATTGTATATATTTATTTCACTGAATAAAACAGTTTTGAGGATTTAGTATATGCCAGGGTCTTCATTGTCGTGAGCCAAATAAGATGGATCCATGCCCTACTTACCGTTTAGTTTCCTAAAATATTGATTTATAAATGGCAGTGCATGAGCCTCACTCACTGCCTTTGCTGTGTTTGTTTCTGCTGGTGCTAGATATTGTCCCTAGAGCCTTGGACAGGCTAGGAGTGCTGGTTTGCATGAGAACGGCCCCCATAGGCTCATGTATTTCAGTGTTTGGCCTCTAGTTAGTGGAACTGTTTGGGAAGGATTAGGAGGTGTGGCCTTATTAGAGAAAGTGTGTCACTGGAGGTGGGATTTGAGATTTCAAAAGTCCCCTCCAGGCCCTCTAATTTATGGATCAGATATGAGCTCTCAGATACTGCTCTATTGCCATAGCTGCCTGCCTGCTGCCACATTTCTCTGACAAGATGATCATGAAATAACCCTCCAAAACAGTAAGCAAGCCCTCAATTAAATGCAATAAAAATTTCCTTAGTCATGACGTCTTTTCGTAGCAATAGAACAGCAATTAAGATACTAGGCAAGCCTTGTATCACTGGGCTACATTACTAGCATAACTCTTGGCTGTTTGAAACAGGCTCTTACTGGGTAGTTCAGACTGGCCTTCAACTCTATGCAGTCCAGGCTGGCCTCAGCTGCTCCTTCTTCTTTGGCATTCTGAATGCTGGAATTACAGGCATGTCAACATGCCTGGGTAAGGCAATGTTCCTTATCCTGAACTTGTAGGCCTTTGGGACCTTTTTTTCTTCCCATTTGGACTTTATTTATTTATTTATTTATTTATTTATTTATGTTTTTCCAGATATTCAAGACAGGGTTTCATATGTAGCTTGGGAGCCTGTCCTGGCACTAGCACTGTAGACCAGGTTGGCCCTGAACTCACAGAGATCCACCTGCCTCTGTCTCAAGTGCTGGGATTAAAGTTGTGTGCCACCACCGCCTGCTTCATTTAGACTTTTTGAGACAGAGTTTCTTTGTGTGGCCCTGGCTGTTGTAGACCTTGATCTATAGACCAGGCTGGCCTATAACTCAAAGATCTGCTTGCCTCTGCCTCGAAAGTGCTAGGAATAAAGGCGTGCACCACTACTGCCCAGTGGGCCCTTGCTCTTTTTTATTTTTTATTTTGTTTTGTTTTTCAAGATAGGGTTTCTCTGTGTAACAGTCCTAACTGTCCTGGAACTGTCTAGCTCTTGTAGACCAGGTTAACCTTGAACTCACACAGATCCACCTGTCCTGTCTCCCAAGTGCATTAAAAGCGTGTGCCACCACCGCCTGGCCTTTGCTTTTTTTAAAAGGGTATTTTTATTTTATTTTATGTGAATGAGTGTTTTGCTTCCATGTATGTCTGTGTACTATATGCCCATAAAAGCCAGAAAAGGCCACCAGATCTCCAGGACTGGAGTTATACACAATTGTGAGCTACCTTGTAGGTGCTGGGAATTAAACCTGGGTCCTCTGGAAGATCAGCCAGTGCTCTTAACCACTGTGTCATCTCGCTAGTCTTTCTGGCTCTTTAACATATTTTTAAAAAAGATTTACCGTTTATTTTTATTTTATGTGTTAAGTAAAATTAATAAGAAAAGGGCAGCTCCACCAGCACAAGAATTAGGTCAAATCAAACCAAATCAAAATGCCCATCGTTTATTAAGAATGACGCTCTCGGGTGGCTGAGCGCATGGCAGGGAGACAGGAAAGCAGGAAGCCCATGCAGACCCGAAAATCATGTGTTTCTCCCCTGGGCACACACTTAAATACCCTGTGGGAGTGACCCCCTCCCTGGGATACTGGGATTTTGAGTCCAGACCAGGTTGGCTGGGAACAGATGCCAGGGGCTGGGGGCTACGCTCCCAACTTAACAATGTGTATGAATACATACATACATATACATACATACATACATACACACACACACACACACACACACACAGAGGCAAGAAAGAAGAGGACACGAGATCCTCTGTATCAGATGGTTGTGAGCTGCCAGGTGGGTTCTGGGAGTCAAATCCCCGACCTCTAGAAATGCAGCTAGTACTCTGAACCACGGAGACACCTCTCTATTTGTTGTTAAAGAGTCTCCTTTGTTTCTATCTCCAAGTTTGTTCTTTCCCCCTTTGTCCTGAGATAGCACTGTTCTTTCCTACTTTGGCCTGCTGCTTTCTGCTTACTTAGTTAATGCTTCAATTCATTAAACAGATAAAAACTATCTACTAAGAACCAGGCTACTTTATCTTTAGGATAAAACCAGTTCCCTTGGCTGCTCTCCTTGTTTTTCTTTCAAAAGGGTTTTTCTTCTATTTTCTTTACTTTCTTATTTATTTATTGAAGCGGGATTTTTCTGTGTAGCTCTGACTATTGTGAAACTGTGAAACTTGTTTTTTTTTTTTTTTTCTTTTTGAGACAGGGTTTTTCTGTGTACCTCTGACTGTCCTGAAACTCACTCTGTAGACCAGGCTGGCCTTGAACTCACAGAGATTCACCTGCCTCTGCCTCCTTGGGATTAAAGGCCTGTGCCGTCACCACCAGGCATGAAACTTGGTTTGTAGACCAGGTTGGCCTCGAACTCAGAGATTTGCCTGCCTCTGCCACCTTCCAAGTGCTGGGATTAAATGCCTGTGCCACCACCGACCAGCTACTTTCCCTACTTTCAAGTGTTCTTTTATTTCCTCTTTTCTTCACCTTACCTTCTTTCAACAGGGTCTCAGAGAACTCACTCAGGCTGTCCACAGACTCACTATGTCTGTGACCAGAGAATTATTTTGAGCTCCTGATCCCCCAGGCACCAGGATTACAGGTGCATGGCCCTGAGTCCAGACCACATGTAGGAAGAGCAGTAGTCTGGCCCAGAACATCTGAGATCTGGCCTCTAATACGAATTCGTTGCATAATTCTGAGACAGTCCCGGGCAGTAACTAGTCCTGGTAAGGACAATTTACACAGCTGACACCTTGGTTTACGGACTCAACTCCAACCAGTTTTTGTATGAGTTTTCCAACAGATCACTTTTGCCTATTTAAATAGTTAGGAAAAAAAAATACAGACCATGACTGTCGTGACACGTGAAAATTACTTCATATCTAAAAGTCAGTGTTCAAAGGTTTATTTTTACAGCCTTCTTGTCTAGTCTGGCCTCTAGCTCCCCATTCCAAGCAATCCTCATTCTCCAGCCTCTCCAGTATCTGGGACTACAGGAACGTGACGCTCCTCAGGAACAAGGTTTTACTGCACATGGTCACACCCACTTACTTAACACTTCGAAGCACACAATTTAGCACAGGCCAAGTGGGTTGTGTATTAGTGGACCTTGCGGAGTATGCGTGTCAACACCCGCCTTGGAGTTCTGCCAAGATCCCTGTACAGCTAGCTGGTTCATTACCTCCCTCCTTAAAGTATCTAGGTGGTGGCGCCTGGGTCATTGTATCCTCCCAAAATACCCGACTCGGCTGGCATTTACTAGGGAGGTAGTAGAGCGACGATTGAAGGGCCAGTAGGCTCTGTGAGGGAGAGTAAGTAGATTTCCCCGTGTCCCTGCACTTCCTCCTCTGTGCAGGATAGATAACGCAGCGCCTGAGATTAGCAGTGGGAAGCGTTTAGCGACGTTTTCACGTGTTTCTACTAATGCCTCCACTTGTCGTTTCCTGAGGAAGCGTCCGAGCCGGCGCAGCACAGAGGCCGGGGGAAGCAGTTAGGTAGGCGGCGCCACAGGTCCCACTTGCTCTGACCAGGACGCCATTAGAGCGTGTACCCCCTCCCCGTCCCCTGTCAATCAAGCGGCGGGGGCGGGGTGTGATGGGCAGGGCAGGGCGGGGCGGCGCTTCCGCTGCGCGAGGCCGCGCGGGGCCGCTCGCGGGAGCCGGGCACAGTCGGGAGCCCGGCGGGTTGCGCGGCCGGATGAGGGAGGCGATGGAGCCGGAGCCGGAGGTGCTGCTGCAAGAAGCCCGCGAGAACGTGGAGGCGGCGCAGAGCTACCGGCGGGAGCTGGGCCAACGGCTGCAGGGGCTGCGGGAGGCGCAGAGGCAGGTCGGAGGGCCGCTGCGGGCCTTGGAGGGCGCGGGCCATAGGGTGGGCGCGCGCGCCGGGAGCGTCCCGAGGCTCCGAGGGGGAAGGCGGTCACCGACCTGTTGGAGACGGGTCCTGGTGAGGTGGGCGCTGCAGAGTTCTTGAGAGGGAGACAAGTTTAGGGGACCGAGGAAGGGTGAGGGGAGCACCCCTAAGCCGCCGTGCGAGGCACTTGGTGGAAGTAGGGGTGGCGTCGGAGGTTGAGCCACCGGAGCAAAATCCGAGTAATGACGGAAAAGAGTAGGGAGGAAGGGGGCATAGCGAGGGGAAGCCTGTGGCAGGTACTCAGTTTAGAAAGCCTCAGGGCAGTGACCTGGGGACAGTCAAGGTGGAGACGAAGTAGACACGGAGAGGGAAGAAGTAAGGAGAAACGGAGAGGTTGAGCAGCAATAACAGTAATGCCGAATGAATGGGGTTAATACTTGAATATCTCACATGATCGCAAATGCCTTGAAAATTATTGAGTAATCTCTAGACAGACTAGAAGTTTAGGTGAAGGATGTTGAAGGGCAGAAGGAGGAACACGAGATATTTCAGGGAGGGTATACAAAGGTGAAGGGAAGTGGAAAAACAGATTTAAAGAAAGGACTCCTCAAAGGAGCAGCTAAATATACTTTCAAGTGGTGCGGTTATCTCTCCACCAGGAAAGGGCCAGCAAAGATATGGGAAAGCCACATGGCTCCTCTCCACTCTCAAAGGTGCACAGGAAAGGATAGAACCCGCTGCCAATGCTGGATAAGACCGATAATCATCAGGTTGTTATTAAGTGCTTAGTTAATGCTTTTTGAGTAAATGGCATTTCATCAGAATCTCTCTAGGCCTAATTTGCTATGAATGCTCCATGCTACCGTGTTGAACCATGGTGACACAGTGTTAACAGTACCTTTGAATGTCGTCATCACCAAGAATTCTCCATAAACTTTGGGTTTTATGTATTTTGAATCGGTGTAGAGCTGGTGTAGGCCAGGCATTATTTTGGGAGAAAAGTGGGATCAGAATCTGGCTATGACTCGCGATTAAGCGTGATTTAGTGAATACTTTCAAGGTCTTCCAGTACACACATCTGGATTTCCGTTAGAAAGATCTGCGTTATTCCTTCTACTATTTTGAAGTAAATGTTCAAAAGTAGGACTTTAAAATATCTCTTTTTATATACTGTTGTTTAGTCTGAGAATCTTATCATGTGTACCGTGTACTTTATCATATCCACCTCCCACTATACTCTCTTTAACTTTAATTAATTTTTGTTTTTGTTTTTGTTTTTTGTTTTTTTGAGACAGGGTTTCTCTGTGTAGCCCTGGCTGCCCTGGAACTTGCTCTGTAGATCAGACTGGCCTCAAATTCAGAGATCCTCCCCTGCCACTGCCTCCTGAGTGCTAGGATTAAAAGCAAAAACCACTACCTACCTGCTTTTTTATTTTATTTTATTGTTTTAAATACAGCTCTTACTAAGTAGCCAAGACTGTCCTGGAACTCATTATGTAGCCCAGGCTGACATACAGCAAATTGGAAATCCTCCTGCCTCAGACTCTGGAGTACTGGAATACTGGGATAACAGGAATGTTCCACCACATATGGCTAAAGAACCTCTTAATAAATGACTAATGTTGCCTGGTGGTGCACACCTTTAATCCCAGTACTCGGGAGGCAGAGACAGGCAGATCTTTCTGAGTTTGAGACCAACCTGGTCTACAGAGTGAGTACCAGGGTGGGCTCCAAAACCTAAACCCGGCCTCAAAAAACAAAAAACAAAACAAAACAAAACAAAGCAAAAAGTAAATGACTAATGTTTCAGCCAGTTCAAATATCTTATACATGAGCTTGACTGTAGTTTATCTGCCCCAGCAATTAAGCATTAGTGTTGGCACTAGAAGAATGAAGTAAGCACCTGGGCGTAGTACTTATTAATTTTTTGTGTGTATATTGAATGTAATTTTAATGTGATCCCCACCCTAGATAGTTAAAATGTTCAGTTTCTAAACCTAGGTGTGTGGGTGTAATAGAACACTTGCCTAATAGATCCACGGCACTTAAAAAAAAAAAAATCTCGGACTGGAGAGATGGCTCAGAGGTTAAGTGCATTGCCTGCTCTTCCAAAGGTCCTGAGTTCAATTCCCAGCAACCACATGGTGGATCACAACCATCTGTAATGAGGTCTGGTGCCCTCTTCTGGCCTGCAAGCTTACATGCAGACAGAATGTTGTATACATAATAAAAATAAATAAAATATAAAAAAAATCTCACCCTATGTTCTTTCATTTTATATTTACTTATTTTATTTATTTATTTTTTGTTGTGTTGGGCGTGCGACCCAGGACATTAGGCATGCTAGAAAACTGCTCTACCTCTTGAGCAATTAAGTTTTGAATCCAATAATTTAAATACGGAACATACTCCTATAATTAGTGTGGTTTAGTGTGGTTTTGGTTTTGTTTTTTTGAAAGGCATTGTCTCATACTTGACACAGAAAACAGTAAGAACACATCCATCACAGTTTGGATTTCTGATGACATTACATTCTGACTACACCAAGTCATACATAGTGTCAGTCTCCTTTGTCAGCTGAGGTGTGTTTTGTTCTAGTTGTGAGTTATCCAAGCCATTTCTAACTCACTGTACTTGTTCAGATTTGTAGAATAAGGCTCCCGTCAAGTCAATTTTCTTTTCTTTTTTCTTTATTGTTTCTTTTTTTCTCTTTTTGTTTTTTTTTTTAAGACAAGGTTTCTCTGTAGCTTTGGAGCCTGTTCTGGAACTAGCTCTGTAGACCAGGCTGGCCTCAAACTCATTGAAATCCTCCTTCCTTTGCCTCCTGAGTGTTGGGATTAAAGGCGTGTGCCACCACTGCCTGGCTTAAATTTTAGAAAGTTCTATATTACAAAAATAATATCAAAATGAACAGGTGCCTTTGTTTGTTAGGATATTTTTAGAGTTCCAGTCATTTTTCAGATTAATTGCATCAAATATATGGTTTTTTGAGTAAAAATGTTGTTTTGAGAAGGATGAGAAGAACAGAGAAGAAGGGATGCTGCACTGGGGATATCTTTACTTGGTTTTGACTTTTTGTTTTGCCTTTTGAGACAGGGTTTCTATGTGTAGCCCTGGCTGTCCTGGAACTCACTCTGTAGACCAGGCTGTCCTGGAACCCAGAGCTCCTTGTGACCCTTTTTTGAGAAGGGATGGAACTGGGTGGTGGCAGTTCCTTTTGTCCCAGCTCTCTACAGAGCAAGTTTCAGGACAGTCTCCAAAGCTACACAGAAACCCTGTTTCAAAAGCTGGGAGCATGGAATCCAAGGCATCATGTAAATTACTTTGCCACTGAGCTACACCCCAAGCCAATGATTCCTTTTTTTTCCCCTTGTAATAAAAGTCACATCATGAAATTCATTCAGTGGTTTTTAGTGTACTTATAAAATTATTTAGCTGTAGGAACTGGAGAGATGGCTCAGAAGTTAAGATGGCTACTCTAGAGGACCTGGATTCAATTCCCAGCACCCACATTGTAAATAAATACAGTTTTATGCACCCTCCTGGCCTCCAAAATCACCACACACATACACCTATGCATGCATGTGTGGAAAATACCCAAACACATTAAAAAATAGTTAAAAAGTTAATTAAAAATTGTTTAAACCATGATGTGTTTATTCCAGAATGTTTTCACTATTCTCCAGAAATACTATGTATTTATTTATCAATTGTCACTTTGAGTAACCTAATAGCAACCTAAACTATTATCTACTTTTATGAATTTATCTATTCTGGACCTTTCCTTCATCCTCCTCAGCTTCCTTCCTTCCAACAAGGTCCCAAGTAGTCCTCACTGACCTTGAACTCTCTGTGTAGCCAAATATGACCTGGAACTTCTATCCTCCTGTCTGTACCTCCCAAATTCTTAGATTAGAGGCTTATACCATCACTCCTAGTTTAAGTGGTGATCCAGAGCCTTGTGCAAACTAGCTAGCTACATCCTCAGACCCTATGCTAGCCATGTTGTATAAACAGAATCATGCAATGTATAGTCCTTCATGACTGCCTTAGCTTACTTCCAGCCTGACATTGGTGGCACACACTTTAATCCCATCGTTGGGGAGGCAGAGGCGGGTGGATCTCTGAGTCTGGTCTACAGAGTTAGTTCCAGAATAGCCAGTGCTACACAGAAAAACTCATATATTGAAAAAGCCAAATAAATAAATAAAAATTTAAAAATGTGTTTTCAGGATTCATCTATGTGGTAGCGTTTCTTAGTACTTAAGTCCTTTCATGGCTGAATAATGATTGTGATATGAATACATCTTGTGTTATTTATCTATTCACCAGTTGTTAGACAATGGGGTTTGTTCTGCTTTTTAACAATTATGAATTACAAATATCTCTGTACAGTTTTTTTATGTGGGCATGTTATCTTTTTTTTTTTTAAGAACATACCTACCAATTACTAGATCATATGGTTACTTTTTTATTTACGATTTATTTAACTGTTTCACAGATTCTTGGCATATATTTTATCTTTCCTTTGGTTTCTTACCATTTAAAATTTTCTCATAACTTTTGTCGATTGTTAAGAAGTGGCGTATATGAAAGCCTGGGGGAAGAAGGATAAAAATCTTGTAAATTATTCTGTCAAAAACATGTAGCAGTTTCTCCTCTGTGGTTAAGTTTAGGCCCTGCCCTCTGTTTTTAGAGAAAAGGAAGTTCTGTGTAGGAATGCAAGGGTTGTCGCTGACTTACTGTTTTGTTTTGTTTTTTTCTTTTTTGAGACACGTTTTCATGTTCCTAGGCTAGCTTTGAACATGATATTTAGCTGAAGATGATCTTAACTCCTGCCTCCACCTCTGAAGTGCCAGCAATACAGACCTGTTACCCAGCTCGTCTTACTGCTTAAATAAGTTAAAGGCTAGAGATATGTTTTTTTGTCAGGAAGGCAGATAATGCTCACAGTAGCCTATTCTGGTGTGGAGATCATTAAGAATAGTTTTCTGTACTTCCTTGAATCCTTGGTACTAAGGAGTGAATACCAAAGAATTAAATAAATCCCACTCTCTGAAAGTACACATTTGTTCTTTCACTCAGTACATGTTCATTGTGTACCAGAGATAACTTCTAAGTCCTGTATACTGAGGTCAGGGAAATAAACCTTCATGAATTTACTTGTGTTTGGTGCCTGATAAGTAGGTTATCACCCCTAGAAACAAAATAATCAAGACGACCCTGCTTTGTTTTGTATTCATTTTAAGATTTTACATCCACTGTATTTTTTTCATTTGTGCTATCTCTAGAACAATGTTGTTTCTGCTTCTAAGCAGAGATCAGAGGAAAGGATACCAGCTATCCACTCAGGCCTAGCAGCAGTAGCACCTTGAGGACATTGCTACCGTCTTAGGCCTGACTGATGGGGAGGGGCAGTGTGAGCTACCAGAGCGCCTCCAGTGTTTTAGTCTGTGTGCAGTAACAGCTCACCCTCTAAAATGACTATCTTGCCTTTCCCGTGTCTTTAGTAGGGTCAGTTCTGTAGCCTCCAGGCATTAACCAACACAAGTCTTTGCTCCCTCAGAGTATATGCTGCAATCCTAATTGAAGTACTGTTTGGTGGAGGCTCTACCCAGCTCTGGCCAGTGGTGACCCCTGAGTACTTGCTACTATAACTGTGGTCCAAGACTTGCAGCAGTGACTTCATCTTGAAAAGAATTTAGAATCTTAGGCTTCAGACCAGACTCATTGAATCTACTTTAGCAAGATCCCTAAGTGTGATAAGAAAACATTAAAGGGCTAGAGAGATGGTTCAGTGGTTTAGAGTGTATACTGCTCTTGCAGAGGATCTAGGTTCTGTTTCCAGCATCATCCATGTCAAGTTGCTGAAAACCACTTGTAACTCTAGCGTCAGGGGTGCAGTGCCCTTGACCTCCACAGTGCCTGCACTCACTCCATAGTCCAGCACTCATGTACACATACCTCCTACATAGAGCTAAAATGAAATAAAGAAAATACACTAAAGACTGAGGTGCATGTGCTCAGAGTACTTTACCATTTCAGTAGACCTTCCTTGATTTCTAGGGTTTAAACTAAGTGGATTTTCATAAGTTGTCTTTTTTTTTTCTTCAAGATTAAAATGTTGTTTGGGGCATGGTAGTGCATTTTGGAATCCTAACACTTAGGCTAGAGGAGGATGGAAAGTTCTACCCAAGCCTGAGGGACCTAGTAAGACCTTGTCTCAAAATAGTTTTGAAATATTATACATTTGAATGTTAGATAATTGTCCAAAAAATGAAAGGGAATAACTGATGATCTTATTTATTTTTTGTTTTTTTGAGACAGGGTGTCTCTCTCTATAGCTCTGACTATCCTGGAATTAATTAATGATGTAGACCAGGCTAGACTGGCCTTGAACTCATAGAGATCCTCCTGACTCTGCAGCCCGTTCTGGGACTCAGGGCTTGTATCAACATGCCTGGATTAATAACTGATGGTCCTGTTTGTTTGTTTCAAGACAGGGTTATCTGTGTAGCTTTGGAGTCTCCTGGCATTCTCTTTGTAGACCAGGCTGGCCTCGAACTCCCAGAGATCCTCCTGCCTCTGCTGGGATTCAAGGCCTGTGCCACCAGTGCCCGGCATATAATTGATAATTTTAAGCCAGTGACTACCCAGCATGTCTTTTTGTGACAGTATAGCTCTCAGGGTAGCCGAAGTCTTGCTGTCTGTTTTACATCTGCCTTCTGAATAGTTTGTGTTATTGATCATCCACCACTTTGGCTAGCATCTTTTACTATCTATAATGTCGCTAGTGAGTAAGTTTATATGTACTGTGTTTTTATTTATAATTTGTCGGTGTGTATGTTTCTTTTCTTTGGTTGTTTGGTCTTTGAAGTATTGTATCCCTGATGGGCCTAGAATCCACTGGGTAGTCCAGGTTGTCCTCAAACCTTATTATTCTTCTGCTTCAGTCTCAAGAGTGCTGGGATGAAGGACAGTGCCACAGGCACCACGCTTGAGTTGCATTCCTGGGCTCAAAGATCCTCTTAGTAACTGTGTCACAGTATTAAGCCTTGCTTAGTTTTGTTTTTTAGATAATTGATTTTAGACTACTTCTTGAAGATTTAATTAGTGTCCTTGTTTTGTTTTGTTTTTTCTTCTTTGTAAGACCAGGTTTTTTATAGATCTTTATTCCCACAGGAGTTGAAAACACACAACAAACTAAAGATTCATGAAGAAAAATAGGTTATTTCAGCAAACCAAGACAGGAAGTCTTAGCTCCGTGAAGAAAAGAAAGCTATTATTGCTGCTTTTATCTCTCACTTCCCCTTCTGTTACCATTTTGAAAACAGTAAGGAATCTGTTTAGATGTAATTTGGTGCAGCAGTAACACTGTTATAATACCCTAAGAAAACATTAAATATAGATCTAGGAAAGACTAAAAACAGATAAAGTCATTTGAAAATAACCCATAATTACAATTGTAGACAGCTCTAGTTAGCATTTTGGTATATTTGTCAATGCATACTCTACAGAGGTTAGAAACTGCTCTATATGTAACTATGTATCTATTATTTTTCTTTTGGTTAGCAGTATAAGCATTTATTAAGAATATCTTCTCAAAAAAACAAACAAAAAAAGTTGCCAGGTGTTATAGTGTACTCCTTTAATTCCAGCACTTGAGAGGCAGTCGGATCTCTGTGAGTTCTTGGACAGCCAGAGCTGTTATACAGAGAAACACTGCTTCAAAAAACAAAAAACAACATTTTTTTCCAGGTTTGGGATGTGGCTCTGCAGCAGAGTACTTAGCTATCATGTACAGAGTACTTTTACATACAGAGGTAAATAGATACCTAATAAATAAACACTTCAGAAGTTTTTGTTGGTAGTAGGATGAAATGTATTGACAAATATGGCAAAATATAAGCAGAATTCTGTAGGCAAAACTAAATAGTTGGAATAGTGAGTGAATGAGCCACGAATAACTCATTCTGTAGACCAGGCTGGCATTGAACTCAGAGATCCATCTGCTTGTCTCCCGAGTACTGGGATTTAAGGTATGTGCCACTACTGCCCGGCCTATATATGCACATACTTCTAAATCTATTTATTTATTTATTTATTATTTATTTATTTATTTATGAGAAGTGTGTGTGTGCCCAGGTGACTGTCTGAACCATATTCATGCAGTATCAGCCAAGGCCATAGAGGATGTTGAAGTTATCGGAACTGGAGTTACAAGTAATTATGGTCTGCCTAATATGGGTGCTAGGAACTGAACCCAGGCCCTTCAGAAGACCAGTGAGTGTTTGTAATACGTTTTTTTGTTGTTTTATGTATATGAGTGTTTGCCTGCGTATCTGCATTGTGTGCATGCAGTTCCTGTGGAGGCCAGTAAAAGGACTCTGATCCTCTAGAACTGGAATTACCAACACCACCATGTAGGTGCTGGACACCAAGCCCAGATCTTCTCTAAGATCAGCATATGTTCTTAACCACGGAGCCTCTCTGCAGCCCCCATCATACATATAATTGTGATAGAGAAAAACTGCATTTTTATTTTTTTTAGACAGGGTTTCTTTGTATCTTTGGAGCCTGTCCTGAAGCTAGCTCTTGTAAACCAGGCTGGCCTTGAACTCACAGAGATCCACCCACCTCTGCCACTTGCTGGGATTAAAGGCAAGTGCTACCACCACCCAACAAATTGCACTTATTTTTAAACTGGTAAAATAAGCTAATTTGCTTTCTAGAAAGTCTGTCAAGTGTAGGAATAATCTTTTATTATTGAAGGCTGTCAATGATACACTTATTTTACTTACTCTTTTTATTCAGGAAATCTAGTGAAATTTGAGTTTCCTGATCATCTATTTTCTTATCTGTAAATGAAGATTAAAAAATATAGTGCTTATGCTGGGTGGTAATGGTGCATGCTTTTAATCCCAGCACTCGGGAGGCAGAGGCAAGTGGATCTCTTGAGTGTGAGGCCAGTCTGGTCCACATAGAGTTCCAGGACAGCCAGGACTATGTAGAGAGGCCCTGTCTCAAAAAAAGAAAAAAGAAAGAAAAAAAAGTAGGAAGTACTGTGTCCAGTAAAATGCCTCAGCAAGTAAAGTGCTTATTGCGTATCTGAGGACATAAATTCGATCTCTGGAACATGCGCAAAGGTGGAAGGAGAGAACCAAATCCACAGTTATCCTCTGACCTTTTCACATATACGACGGTGCATGACACATCCCATCACATATACAGAATAACAATAAACACAAATTTTAAAGGGGGTATTTAAAATGTTTAGCACAATGCCCAGGACATAGGATATTCTCAGTTAATTAGTCATAATTAATATTACCCACAATGATAAAAACTACTAAATATTATTCAAAATGATATTGTTGCTTCTACTGACAACTTTCTATATTCTTTCCCAAAATGAAAGTTCTTTTTGGTTTGTGAAGTAGACTGGCTTGAAACTTGTGGTATTCCTGCCTCAGGCTCTGGGATACTGTAATTGTAAGCGTGTGCCACCATGACCAGTAGAATGAGATTTTTTTTTTTTATTTAGGTCAATATCATGCCTTATTCATTTTTACAACCCCCAGTTCTTGGCACATAATAGACCTCAATAAACATGTGAATGAAAGCCTTTATAAATGTGGGTGTAGTTTTGCAGAGCTCCTTCTTAGATTGTGATCTTGATTATATTCATTCTCTTCATTAATGCAGTTAATCAAGAGTTAAACATCTGTTTCATCATATGATTTGGTTATCTCCTGCTGCATAATAAACTGTTAAAAGTTCAGCAGTTTGGAAGCAAAGATTTTAGTTCTTTGGTGTGGCACATTCATAACCCTAGCACGAAGGCTACAGGAGGAGGATTTCTAGGAGTATGAGGTTGGCCTGGGCTACATAGTAAGACACTTCCAAAAAAAAAAAAAAATTTGCCAGGCAATGGTGACACACGCCTTTAATCCCAGCACTCGGAAGGCAGAGGCAGGTGGATCTCTGTGAGTTCGAGACCAGCCTGGTCTACAAGAGCTAGTTCCAGGACAGACTCCAAAGCTACAGAGAAACCCTGTCTCGGAAAAACTAAAAACGGGGGGAAAAGACACTTCCTTTTTTTTCTCCTTATATTAATTTTTTTATACATTTTTTCCCTTTCTCCTTATATCCTCCCCTCTCCTGTTCCACCCTCCCCCGTCCCCCACACTCCCAGTTTACTCAGGAGATCTTGTCGTTTTCTCCTTCCTAGGCGGGTCCATGTATGTCTCTCTTAGGGTCCTCTTTGTTGTCTAGATTCTCTGGGGTAGTGGACTGTAGGCTGGTTATCCTTCGCTTTATGTCTAATATCCACTTAGGAGTGGGTCTAAATTATATTTGTCCTTCTGGGTCTGGGTTACCTCACTCAGTATGGTTTTTCTAGTTCCATCCATTTGCCTGCAGATTCAAGATCTCATTATTATTTACTGTTGAGTAGTACTCTATTGTGTAGATGTACTACATTTTCCGTATCCATTCTTTGGTTGAGGGGCATATAGGTTGTTTCCAGGTCTGGCTGTTACAAATATTGCTGGTAAGACACTTTCTTTTTTTTTGAAGGCAACTCTTCAACTTTATTTGTGATTCAGTAGGTTAGTTCTCATCCACATTGACTGTCTGTAGATTTTTGAATGTGGTAACAGGCACATAAGTTACCAATGTGTAAAGTTTGTTTGGCGAGTCCTCATCCTCATTACATTTTCTGGACAAACGTACCCGGATACGGTATGGAACGTTCCTTATTCCTTTGGCCCAGACAGCTTTATTGAGCCTGGTATCAATCCGTACATCTGGAGTCCCCATCTCCTTCATGGCAAATTTCCGGATTGAGTGCCCTAGGAGCACGCTTCTTGAAGCCCACGCCATGGATGCGCTTGTGAATGTTGATGGTGTACTCTCGGGTCACCACCTCGTTGATGGCAGAACGGCCCTTCTTCTTCTCGCCACCCTTCTTTGCGGGAGCCATTCTGCCGGGCCCAGGCTGGAAAGGACGGGCGCGAGGGAAGACACTTTCTTAACACTACCACCCCTTTAAAAAAAAAAAAGAAAAAGAAAAGAACTGGGATCTAAGTGGGATCGAGTTTTAGTTCTAATTTACTCAGCAAAAATCTTGATATGCTGTCAGATTACAGCAAGTTTCCAAGGTAGAGTGTTTAATTTTCAGAGCCTTAGTATTAATTAGTAAGATTTCATTAGAGTCCTAAATGCCTTAGCTTTAACTCAATCTTTCTTTCTCCCCCTCCCACCCTTTTCTGGACCACACCCCCCTCTTCTGTCTTTCTTTCTCATCCGTTTGTCTTCTCTACTATAATAATCGCTTTTACTCTCATGGTGTATCAAGACACCCAAAAGTACTAAAGCAGGCGTCAGGTCTTTTTTTTTTTTTTTTTTTTTTTTTTTTTTGGTTTTTCTGAGACCGCGTTTCTCTAGCTTTGGAGCCTGTCCTGGAATTAGCTCTTGTAGACCAGGCTGGCCTCGAACTCACAGTGATCCGCCTGCCTCTGCCTCCGCTGGGATTAATGGCGTGCGACACCACCGCCCGCAGGTGTCAGATCTTAAGAGTGAGGTCATAGCATCAGTTTCATGGAATTGCTATGAGTGTGTGACTGTATTGCTTGTCAGCTTGACGACTAGGTGGGGAGGACAACACTGGGCCTTGAGTTCCATTTCCTGGTGTATTTCCTGGTGACTAATTTAGCAAATTACCAAATCATCCCATATACTTTTTACAACTTTTCAAAAAAGACAGTCATGGTGGCACATGTCTTTATTCTAGCAGCCAGGAGACAGAGGCAGGTGGATCTCTGTGAGTTGGAGGCCAACTTTACATAGACTTTCAGGATAACAAGGGCTACATAGAAAGAGTCCCTGTCTTGAAAAAAATACTTATTTACTACTACTACTGCTACTACTACTATTTCTGTAACCCTGTCTGCTCTGGAACTCACTCTGTAGATCTGCCTACTCTGTCTTCTGAGTACTGGGATTAAAGGCATGTACCACTAGTGCTGGGCTTCAAAAATAATTTTTTTAAAAGAAAGTTTTTTTTTTAAAGCTTGCATGTTCCCTTTCCTCCAACAACATTAGTGAGCAACAAATAGCTAGGCATGGTGACCCATGCCTACAGGAACACGTCTACATATATGGTCTACATAGTTTCAGACTAGCCTTGCCGGGGCTACATCTAAGACTCAATAATAAACAAAGCTGAAGATACAGCTCAGTGGAAAAGTAGTTTCCTTTTCCTGGCTGTTTGTGGACATTGTTGTTTTGGGTGTGTGTGTGAGTGCATGAGCACATGTATACAAATGCATGTGGAGGCTGGAGTTTAATGTCAGTGTCTTCTTGACTGCTTTCTGCCCTAGTTTTTTGAGACAGGAGTCTGGAACTCATTAATCCTGCTAGACTGTCTGCCAGTAAACCCCAGTAATTCTCTCTCCACACTCCCATCCCTACTCATTGCTGGGATTATAGATGAACACCTCTGTGCCTAACTTTTTCCATCAGTGCTGGGATCCAAACTCATGTCCTCACACTTGTGGCATAACATACTTTATTGACGGAATTATCAGCCAGTAGCCCCTGTATATTCTTGTTATTTTTTTTATATTTAACATTATTTCTTTATTGAATCTTTGGGAATTTCACATCATGCATCCCAGTTCCACTCACCTCCCAGTCCCTCCATATCCTCTCTTGCCCCTGTAGAGGCCCTCCTAGCAACAAAAACAAAACAAAACAAAAAGCAAGCAAACAAAAACAAAACAAAAAAGAGTCAAAACAACAGCAAAACAAAACACCAACAAAAGGCGATTTCCCTCCTGCATCTTTCCCACCTCTCCAACACCTCTTCATTTCTCCCGGTGGCCCTGGGAGCTGTGATATGTCACACAGTACACGCTTTTGTCCAATCGTCTTTACTTGCATGTTCATTGCACTGAGTCACTGGTCTGGTACAAGGCCTCTGGTTTCTGGTACACCATCATCACTGGGTCCTCACCAAAACTCCTCTTGGATATTCTGAGGTCTCCCGAAATCATGCCGTTATCGTTCCATGGACCAGTCCTTTCATGAGCTCCAACAGGTCCTAGATGGGGTAGATGTTAGGCTTGGCCAACCTCACGCCCATCTGTGGGTGGTAGTTGAGGTGGTCAATACAGGCCACCAGGACACACCCCCCTCAGGTGAGAGGTGGGGTTATCTCTCCTGAGTGCTTGGGTGAAGGGACAACAGCTCTCCAATGAGGGTAGGGGCCAGCTTCATTGTCCATGGAGGGGCAGGGTCGCCTCAGCTTGGCTCTTTGATTCCATCATGAATGGTTCCCATGGTCCACTGAGGTGACATGGGCCACAAACATCAACATAGGCCCCAGCTAGAGCCGGACCATGGACCTAAACATGGCCCTCAGCAGCAACTTGAGCCTGGATGATATCCTGGTTCCAGGTGGGAGCACAGGCCATTCAGATCGGGGTGGCTCTGGTGGTGATATGGCCCCTGAGCACCAAGGCCATAGGCTGGGACCACAGACCCAGATGTGGTCCTTGGCAGCAGTCAGGTCTGGATATCACCATTGCTCCTGGTGGCAGTGCTGGCCACTCAGATTGGCACAGGCCCAGCAGCAGCATGACCCTCAGACACTAACATGGATCTTGGGCATCCATGTAGCCTTTGAGGGTAACAGTAACCTCAAACATCAACACAGGCCTTGGTTGTAGTAGGACCATGGACCCAGACATGGCCCTGAGCCGCAGCTCTGGTCCGGACATCATCATGGCATCGGGTAGCAGTGCAGGCCACTCAGATGTGACGGCCCCCACTGCAGCATGTCCCTTGACCACCAATATGGACTCAGGTGACTGACCTGACCTCTAGCATTCACACAGCCCTGGGTGGCAACATGGAACACAGACTATAACATAGACTGGGATACAATAGGACCACAGACCCAGACGTCAGTTAGCTAATGGTTTTTAAAGGTAGTCTTTTTTAATTTGATGAAACAATTAAGAGGATTCTTAGATTAAAGCTGGGGGATAAAAGTTCTTCTATAAGTAATAAAAATGGGTGTTTTAGAGATGATAATTTAGATTCCAGTTACTTTGCTAACATATTTTACTTTGTTAACATATCAAATATATGTCGCACCTTTTTATTTTATTTTCTTCAATCTTTTGTGACTAGGTCTCTTGCAGCTCAAGATGGCTTTGAACTCTTTATCCTGCTATGACAACCCAAGTGCTTCATTTTAAATATGCATACTCAAGTCTGGCTAGGGGTGTCTTTTTGTTTTGTTTTATTTTTCAAGACAGGATTTCTTCTGCCTCTGCCTCCCAAGTGCTGGGATTAAAGGTTTGCACACCTCTGCCTGACCTGCTAGAGATATCTTAATTCAGGTTTTACATACATTTTATGACTTCTTTAGGTGACTTCTTTATTTTTATTTTATGTGCATTGGTGTTTTACTTGTATGTATGTCTGTGTGAGGTATCGGATCTCTTTGAACTAGAGTTATAGACAGCTGTGAGCTGCTATGTGGATGCTAGAAATTGTACCAGAGTCTTCTGAAAGAGCAGCCAGTGCTCTTAACCATTGAGCCATCTCTCCAGCCCCATTTTTTCTTTTTTCTTTTTCTTTCTTTTTGTTTTGTTTTTCAAGACAGGGTTTCTCTGTGTAACAGCCCTCAAACTGACAGAGATCCACCTGCCTCTGCCTCCCAAGTGCTAGGATTAAAAGCACTGCGACCAAGGCCCGGCTCCAGCCCCCTCCCCCCTTTTTTTGGCTTTATCGAGACTAGGTTTCTCTGTAGCTTTGGTGCCTGTCCTGGAACTCGCTCTTGTAGACCAGGCTGACCTCGAACTCACAGAGATCACCTGCCTCTGCCTCCCCAGTGCTGAGATTAAAGGCATGCGCCACTACCGCCCAGCTTCCAGCCCCATTTTTATGACTTTTTGAGACAGGGTTTCTCTGTAGCTTTGCAGCCTAATCTGGAACTAGTTCCTGTAGACCATACTGGCCTTGATCTCACGGAGATCCACCTGCCTCTGCCTCCCAAGTGCTGGGATTAAAGGCATGCACGCCCATACTGCCTGGCTTTCAAGACCTTTTTATAACTAAACTCTGGAAGAAAGTATGTCAGTGCATTGTTTGATATCAGTGGGTAGTGATTTGTGAGCTCATCATCTTGTTAACTTTCAAAAGTTTCTGTAAGAGGAGGGAAAAAAGTTAACCATAAGTTTAAACTCAACTTTAGTGACATTTTGTCAGTTTTAATGATCTTACAACCCAGGGCTGGTGATGACAGCACACCTTTAATCTCAGCGTTGGGGAGGCAGAGACAGTCAGATCTCTGAGTTCCAGGACAGTCTTGTCCACAGAGCTAGTTGTAGAACAGCCAGAGCTAAATAGGGAGGGCCTGTCTCAAAAGAAAGGAAGGAAGGAAGGAAGGAAGGAAGGAAGGAAGGAAGGAAGGAAGGAAGAAAAGTTTTAATGTTTTATCACACTCGAGAGGTTTCAATAGGAGTTCATAATGTGACAGTGAATATAAACTCTATACATTATGGCTTCCTCCTGAAGACCTTGACTTGCCTGCCGTTTTTTTTTTTTTTTTCTCTCTTGACTGGTCTAGAATTTGCCTTGTAGACTAAACTGTCCTTAAGTTCACAGAGATTTGCCTGCTTCTGCATGCCAAGATAAAGGCATGGCTGGCTATTTATATTCTTCTTTGTTGTGGCAAACAGAGATATTGTTATCCTAGTGATTCTCAACCTTCCTAATTCTGTGACCCTTTAATACAGTTCCTCGTGTTGTGGTGATCCCCCCCAACCATTTTTGTTGCTACTTCATAACTATGATTTTGCTGTTATGAATTGTAATGTAAATATCTGTGTTTTCTGATGGTCTTAGGTGACCCCTGTGAAAGGGTCAGTCATTTGACCCCAGGAATCTTTTTTTTTTTAAAGATTTTAAAGACTTTATTTATTATGTATACAATACAGTATGCTGCCTCCATGTATGATTGCAGGCCAGAAGAGGGCACCAGATCTCATTGTAGATGGTTGTGTGCCACCATGTGGTTGCTGGGAATTGAACTCAGGACCTCTGGAAGAACAGTCAGCATCCTTATCCTCTGAGCCATCTCTCCAGCCCTGACCCCAGGAATCTTGACCCACAGGTTTAAAACCACCTTCCTCGATGGCTAGGTAGCATTTGAAGCCGATGGTTGTTAGCTACTGTATGGTTTATGCAGGCACAAGGGATGTGTGGTATAGGAGCTGAGGGTAGAGTGCTTACTAGCATTCATAAAGCCCTGGGTTGGACCACAGCACCACATAATGCCTGATGTGTAATCCTAGCACGTGGGTGGAGGCAGGAAGATCAGTTCAAGGTCATCCTTGAGTCAACTATATAGCAAGTTCAAGGCCGTTGTGGGATACATCTGGATTAATCAATAGATGGTATAATAGAAAGTATCTTCAGGCAATACTAAATTTACTGATTTTCCTGGAAACCATTTATTTATCAACATTGTTTCACAGTATAGCACTGGCTAGTGTGGAACTCGCTTCATAAACCTCTGGTTACAGAAGTGTGCCATCATGCTTGGACCTTCTTAAAATCTTGTCTATAAGTACAAACCACCTCAGTAGAGAGAGCTTGGCTCCAGCAGTCAGGTGTGGGAAAGTCTTGCTAAATTGAGTTTTAGAGCTGCCTTTCCCTCTGTGTGAACATACTGGACCACTGGAAACACCTCAAATACAAGGAGATTCTCTTAATCAGCAAAGCCTCTATCTTAAAACTTTTCACAAAGCGAAGTAAATGTGCTTGATCACTTACATGGTTAGATTAGTGTAGAGTGAGCTTTAAATTGCAAAATATATTTTGAAGAAGAAGATGATCTATGGTAAAAGCTGGTTTGAAATGGCAGGGGTTGATATTCTGTGAACAAAAGAACAAATTTGTGATGAGTACACAGGAGGTGGGTTTAGAAATGGATTTTCCCTTCTACAGTCCTCACTGCTAATGGTTGCATACTTCCTTTTTTCCCCCTAAGGTTCTGAAACAAAAACAAACATAACATGGGCTTGCAATCTCTGAGGGAGCTTTTGAATTCTTTCTAAAGAGGAAATTGACTTTACCTAACCAGTGCACTTCCTGCATATGCTGTATCTGTTAAAGACCCAGGCAGGGCCTTGCTGTTCCAGTGCTGAAGTGCAGAGTTTCCTCTTAGAAGGAGGTCTGAAATGTAGCACAGTGCTCTGACATGATGACTTTATTCTATCTGTATTGCATTTATAGATCAACTCTGGTCTTCAAAAAGGTAGGTTCTGGGCCTGGGATTTAGCTTAGTAGAGAGAGTACTTGTCTAGCATGCATGAAGCTGGGCGTTGGGGCATTGATGTTGGAGAAGTAGAGGGAGGAAGATTAAATTCAAGGTCAACTTGAACTTCATAAGAGTTTTGAGCAAGGAGATCTTGTTCAAAACAACAAAAAGAATAGTAAATAGTAAGACAGCCAGGCATGTGACACTCACTTTTGATCTGTGAGTTGAAGCCAGCCTGATCTACAGAGCGAGTTCTAGGACAGCCAGGGCTACACAGAGAAACCTTGTCTCAAAAAAAAAACAAAAGGAAAAAAAATTCATAAGACATTCTTTCTAGTTTTTTGTTTTGTTTTGTTTTCCATTTGGTTATTTGTTTCTTGGTTTTTTCTTTTTCTTTCTTTCTTTCTTTCTTTCTTTGTTTCTTTCTTTTGATATAGGGTTTCTTTGTGTAGCTCTTGCTATCCTGGAACTCACTCTTTACGCCAGGCTATCCTGGAACTCAGATTTGACAGCCTCTTACTCAATGCTGTGATTAAAGGCATCCACTACTACTGCCCAGCTTGAAACTTTTTTTGTGGGGAGAAGGGATATATTTATTCTTGGTAGAGAGAGAAAGTGCTTATAGTTAGCATTTAGGTGAAAGAGTATGTGTGAGATAAAGATCTTCTGTCATAACTCCTAGAACAAAGACTTAATGACAGAATTAATACTTGTTTCGATTATTAGCTAGCCAGTCTAGCCAATCATTGAGTTCCATGATCAGTGAGAGACCCTGTTCCCCAAAATAAGATGAACAGTGATCTGGGAAGACATTCGTGCATGCACTCATGTACATGTGTGCACATGAATACACACAGACACAAAAGTAAAGTAAAGCAAGTTTGTAAAAATACAGATGACAGCTACAGCAACAACAAATCTGAGTATGGTGACACGCTTATCATCAAGAGGCCAAGTGAAACCATTGAACCCAGAAGGGAAGTGTTATATGATCTTACTTATGTGGAATCTAGAAAATGTCCAATAGTGGCTAACAGGAATAAGGAGAAATAGTGAGATGGTGGTTCCAAGGCACAGTGCTGTAGTTGTGTTTGATGAACTTATTCTGGTGCCTAAATGTACAGGACAGGAATTGTGGTCTCTACCGTAGGGTATTTTGCAAATTACTAATTGAGATCTACAGTGTTCTTACCACATATAAAAAAAAGTAATCATTGGACCTGTGGGATAAAGGTGCTTGCCCCAGTTGTGACAACCTGATTTCAGTCCCTGTGGAAGGAGATAAATGACTCCCAAAAGTCATCCTCTGACCTCTACATACAACAAGTGAAGGCCCAGGTTCTGTGGCACACAGGAGCACCTACCCTGCCCCCCAGCACACACACTAAATACATGTATTTGTTTGCTTGCTTCTTTTTGTTTTTCGGTTGTTTATTTATTTATTTTGGGGGCAGGTTTCTCTTTATAGCTCTGGATGTTCAGGAACTCATTCTGTAGATCAGGCTGGCCTCAAGCTCACAGAGAGCCAGCCGCCTGCCTGTACCATCTCAATGCTGGGATTAAAGAGGTGAATCACTACATGGGGTTTCATCTTGCATTTTTCACTATAGATTACATTCTTGTTAGGTAATACTGGAGAATAAAGGCAGTGGAGATAGCTAACCTAGACAAGGATTTTGAGTTTATGTCATTGCTCAGTTGCTTTCCCCCAATATCTGATGTTTGATTCTGTGTAATGGGAGTAACATTGTTTTTTTAACCAGGTTAAACTTTGGGTTTTTTGTTTTGTCTTGTTTTGTTTGTTTGTTTTGGTTTTTTGTTTTTGTTTTTGTTTTTTTTTTTTTTTTTACCTTTCTGAGACAGGGTTCTCTTTGTAGCCCTGACTGTCCAGGAACTCGATCTGTAGACCAGGCTGGCCTCAAACTCACAAAGATCCAACTGCCTCTACTTCCCAAGTGCTGGGATTATAAATGTGTGCCACCACGCCCAGCTAAATATATGTAATTTATTTTTAAAACTTTTCTTTAGCTACATTAAGCCAGTTGTGGTGGCTCACACCTTTAACCCTGCACCTGGGAGGCAAAAGCAGGTGGATCTGAGTTTGGGTACAGCCAGAACAACATAGAGTTTTTTTTTGTTGTCCCCCCCCAAAAAAAAACAAAGAATAGATAACTATGTTGAGAGATTCATACATTGATACTTAACTGAAGTATCAACTGACTGTATCTTTATATCAAAACACACTGCGTACCTTAAGTGTATATAATTCAATTAACAAAAAATTTCTTTGTAAGACAGAGTCTTGCTGTATAATCTTAGCAGTCTTCAAATTTATGAGGCTTTAACCTCAGCCTCCAGAGTGCCTGTTTTCCAGGCATGTTCTATCATGCTTGACTACATTAAAATTTTCTACTAAGCTGAGGCTAGAGGATCACAGGATCATAGCAGGCTCCATGCCTAAAGACCTTATCTTTTCCAATCTCTCTCTCTCTCTCTCTCTCTCTCTCTCTCTCTCTCTCTCTCTCTCTCTCAATAAGTGTGATCTGGGCTGATGATGTGTCCTGTAATCCTAACACTTGGGAGATAAGATTATAAATTTGGGGCCAACCTAGGATTACATAATAAGACTGTGTCTTAATTAAAAAAAGAAAGGGGAGGGAGCACTGTGATAATTCAGCAGTATAATGCTTGTCTAGCTTGTATGAGACCCTAGGTTCAGTCCTGACATAGCATACCATCTTTTTTTAATGAGCAGAAGATGGCAGTTATTTGGTACAATTAGGTAATTATGAATGACGCCTATACTTTAACTTTTCCTAAAGATTCTAAATTTGAGTTTTTATGTTCTTTTTAGATAAAAGAGAGTGCTTCACAGACAAGAGATGTCCTCAAACATCATTTTAGTGATTTAAAAGGAACCCTTGGAAAGTTGTTGGATGAGCGATTGGTGACCCTTTTGCAAGAGGTGGACACCATTGAACAGGAGACCATCAAACCACTAGATGACTGCCAGAAGCTCATAGAGCATGGAGTTAACACCGCGGATGACCTGGTCCGAGAAGGTGGGAATCAGGGAACCTGTTAATCCTTGCAGACTGATTTCTTAGAATACTAGCAGGCTTCTTGCCATCTGAAGGGTACCTGGAATGTTTCTGCCTTGAGACATTTTGTAATACAAGGCATAGATATGCTGTGAGGGACCCTAGTCTAAGCATAATCAAAGTATTGATTGGGATCATTTATAAAGATTATGGTATTTAAATCCCAATTTTTCTAAGGGGTTATGCATTACATTTTAAAAATTACATTCTCTCTCTCTGTGTGGGGGAGTAGAAGCTCACACATGCTATAGCATATGCATAGAGATCAGAGGACAACCAACAGAGTTGGTTCTCAGCTTCTACTATATATACCCCAGGGATAGAGCTTATATCAGCAGGCTCGGGGGCAAGTATTTTTACCCACTGAGCCATCTTACTAGCTCATCCATTACATTTTCAATCACTCAGCATGTAATTTCAAATGTATTTTCACAACTTTTTATAAACTTTTGTATATTTACTGTTTTGTTTTGTACTTTTGAGACAGAGTCTCTTATTATTGTCTAGAATACCATGGATTAATTCTCAGCAGTGCCCCTGACGAAGCAACATGGGTACTGGGCTTGCTGGGTTAAGCCATCATACCTAACTTCATTTTTAGTTTTTTTTTTGAGGGGGGAGGTGAGGGCAAGTGAGACAGGGTTTCACTGTGTAGCCCTGGCTGTCTTTGAACTTACTTTGTAGACCAGGTTGGCCTCCAAGTCACAGAGATCCATCTGCTTCTGCCTCCCAAATGCTGGGATTAAAAGAGGGCACCACCACCAGTTTTAGTTCTTACATTCCAGGTTTTAGGCAGGTTTCGTTGTTGTTAAGTCACCCATAAGTCTCAGATTGTTCATCTCTGTCTTCCTTCTTTGCTAGGACTTTCTTCTTTCCAGTGCAGACATTTTGTTAGGTATATTAAATAAAAAGATAACAGTTCTGTTCTTTGGGGTTGGTAATTCAGTAGGAGTCATGCTGAGTAAGATCTAAACTTTTACTGAAGAATAAAGGAGTCTGTCTGGGGAAGTATAGGACAGCCTTCTGTGGGAGTTCCGCAGAGACTGAAGAAATTTATCAAGCAAAGGATTCTAAGCAGAAGTAACATCGGAGTGGAGTGAATGTCAAGGATCTGTGTCAGGCGGGACTTACATAATCGGAGTGGCCCAGGCCTCACAATTGCTGTGTAGCTAATTGTAATCCTCAGTGAGACATGTTTATTTTTTACTGGCATAATAGTGCCTTTGAGAAAAATCTTTTTAGCAGAACCACAGAATGTCTTCCCCTTGAGGCTTTGAATTTGGACACAGACCCAGAAGCAGGTCAGCACAGGGCTGGCTTGTGCACACCCATAACAGTGAGGGCTGTGATTTCATTTCTGAAGATAAATCCTCTGAGCACATACTTGTTGTCATAGCACTTAATGCTTGAAGTTTTTTATACTTCTGAAACATTTTTCATTTCAAACTCTTTCCCCCTTTTCCCTACAGAGAAGAGAAAAGCTTCTCTCTGTGTATTTTTTTTAATTTATTAAGTTTAAGCATTTTATTTTTATAAGTATTTGCCTGCATGTATGTGTATGTACACCACATACATGTTGGTGCCTGTGGAGGTCAGATTTCCAGAAAACGGAGTTACAGATTGTTGTGAACTGTCGTGTGGGTGCTGGGGAAAAAACACCTAGGTTCTTTGTAAGACCAAGTGCTCTTCAGTGATGCCTCATAATCCAGTCTGACTTTGAACTTTCTATCACCCTGCCTCTGTCTCCCTAGTGTTAGAGACTTGGCAGCATTCAATATGTCCGTGTTTTCTTTTAGTAAAGAAGGTCATATTCTCTCAGAAAAGTTGAGTTCATACTGGCAAGATGGCTTGTTGGGTAAAGGTACGTGTGGCCTGATGGATGACCTGAGTTTGATCATGGGACCATGTGGTGGAGGAAGAGGACTAACTCCTGCAGGTTGTCCTTTGACTTCCACAAGTGTGCCATGGTATGATGGTATGCACGTGCGTACACACACACACACACACACACACACAGAATAAATAAATAAATGTAGTCATAGTTTAGTTAAAAAAAAAAGCAACAAAAAACCTTGAGTAGTTCCAGTGTGCATTTGTATGCTGTAACACTATCCTTCATCATTTCAGAGGGTGTAGAGATTGGTCATTTTCATGCCCTGTATAAAGCATTTTCTTATTCTATTGAGTCATTTCTTTTGTTGTTGTTGTTGTTTTGGTTTGGTTTTTTTGGTTTTTTTTCAAGACAGGGTTTCCCTATGTAATCCTGACTGTCCTGGAACTCACTCTGCAGACCAGACTGCCTCTGCCCGGCCTGATTTCTGCTTTAATGTATAGAGTGCTTTCAGGGAGATCTGACGGCATCATTCTACTTTCATTTGAGACAGGGTCTCGTTATATAGCACAGACTTGTCTCAGACCTCTGCCTCACACATGCTAAGATAGTAGTCATGGACCACCTCAGCTGGCATCATTTGGCTGTTTAAGATCCTATGTCCTTTTGCTGCTCTTAGGCTAATATTTTGTTCCTGTTAGAACTGACAAAGAGAAGCCAGGAGTGTGAAGGCTCACCCCTGGAATCCCAGCACTCGAGAGTAGAGGCAGAAATAGCTTGTTATTTTGAGGCCAGCCTGGTCTACATAGCAAGTTTCAAGTCAGCCAGGATCTTATCTTGAAAAAGTCAGAAAAAAGGGCCGGCTAGGTGGCCCAGTGGGCAAAGGAGCTTTGTACCAAACCTGACAGCCTGAAGTAAGTCCCTGAGACTCATGTGATGGGAAAAAAGAGAACTGCTTCTACATGTGTTGTACATATCTCCCCCAGTAAGTTACTGTGAATAACAAAACAGGATGGGGGACCTCACGAACTGACGAGGAGGAATAAGGAGATGTCGCCAGCCTTGTGTTCTGTGTAGTGGGTTGCTGAGCTGCATCTGCAGTCAGAGAGCAGTCGTGCATCTTGCTCTCTCTCACCTGCCAAGTCATTTTGAGAATTTGATTGTGTGTCACTTGGGAATTAACTTGCAGCAAAGCGAGAAATTCACAGGAGACATGAGTTGTATTGGTTAAAATGTGGCTGTTTTTTTACTTACATAATTTTCTTACCCTCTATTGTAGGTGAGATCGCCATTCATGGAGGTATAGAAGAACATAATGATAAATTGTGGAATTTTACCAAAAAGGCCTCACACATTCAGTTGGACAGGTAAAAGAGCCACTTTTGGACTTATTTTTAAGCATTTAAGTATTTTGCCTTCCTTCCAATCTTGACCCTCCCACCTGCTTGGTTCCCATTAAAAATTCTGATCACAGGAAATAGAGAATCTGTTTTTTGGGTAGGAGAGATGACTCAGCTGTTAAAGACCAGGCTCACAACCAAAACTATAAGAGAATCTGTTTTTCAAGGTTTTACTACTCATTGACATTACTACTAGTGTCACATGACTGTGGTTGCAATCTTTGACATAGTATTATTATAGATCTTTTTCCATTCCAAATTCTAAAAATTCTGGTGCCTGCTTTCAAAGCAGCACTCATGGTGAAACTGGAGCAATGTGGAGAGGGTTGTCGTGGCCTGTACACAGAAAACATTCATCTTATTTCAGTAAATGAGATACAGTTGTGATGTTATCAATTTTGTCTTTTTTGTTGTTACTGTTTTTTGGTTTTTGGTTTGTTTAAGGCAGGGTATCTCTGTGTATGTAGGTCTCCTGATTCCCCTGTCTCAGTCTCCTGAGTGATGGGATTATAGCCACATGCTACTACACAGTTTATGGGTTTTTGTCATTCTTATAACAATTGGGGAAGAGAATCTTCATATAATATAAAGCTGAAAGCCCTCACGAAGCCTTCAACTTCTTGAGAATTATTTGCTGAGGCCTTGGGGACTCTTGTAGCATATGATTAAATAGTCCTTGCATTTTCATCACCATGTTAAGCATGTCTTAGACATATGAACTTTGTTTCCTTAGCTTACCAGAAGTGCCTTTGCTAGTTGATGTACCCTGTTTATCTGCTCAATTGGATGATTCCATTCTTAACATAGTGAAAGACCACATTTTTAAGCATGGAACAGTAGCTTCCCGCCCACCAGTACAGATTGAAGAATTAATAGAGAAACCTGGAGGAATCATAGTGCGATGGTGTAAGGTATGTATCAAGTTACAGAAGTGGCCTCATACATTATGTGTTTGTGATTTGGGCTTTTAAGATTTATTTATTTATTTACTTTTTATTTGAGGCAAGATTTTTCTGTAACAACCTTGGCTGTTTTGGAAATTGCAGTGTATACCAGACTGGCCTCGAACTCAGAGATACGCCTGCCGCTGCCTCCCAAGTGCTGGGATTAAAGGCATGTACCTCCATTGCCAGGCTTTGTTTTGTTTTTCAAGATAGGTCTCTCTGTGTAGCCCTGGTTGTCCTGGAACTCATTCTGTAGACCTGGCTGGCTTTGAACTCAGATCAGCCTGCCTCTGCCTCCCGAGTGCTGGGATTAGAGGCGTGCACTACCCCTGCTGGTTGGAGCGGGGTGGGGGGACTTTTTATAATTAAAATCACAGGGAATGTGAACTGAGGTAGTTCTTCCAGTGTCAAAGAACGAGCTCAAGTTTTACTTTCTTTTGTGGAGCTGGCAGTCAAACCCACCGTACCACCAAGCTACTCCCAGCCCCTTGAAAGGACTTCTTAAAATATCAGTGTTGCCGGGCAGTGGTGGCACACTCCTTTAATCCCAGTACTTGGTAGGCAGGGCAGGCTGATCTGTGAGTTTGAGGACTCTGGGCACCAGGCACACACGAGTAGATATAAATGAAGGCAAAATACCCAAACAACATAAAATAAAATTTAAAAAGATTTAATTGGGCAGTGGTAGTACATGCCTTTAATACACACAAGTTGAAGGATGGCTTTTGGGATGGCAAGGCAGGAGGATGGTGAGCTCAAGGCCAGTCTGGGCAGTATTGCAAGACCTGCTCTCAAAAACAAAGAAGGGGGCTGGAGAGATGGCTCTGAGGTTAAGAGCATTGCCTGCTCTTCCAAAGGTCCTGAGTTCAATTTCCAGCAACCACATGGTGGCTCACAACCATCTGTAATGGGGTCTGGTGCCCTCTTCTGGCCTGCAGGCATACCACAGACAGAATATTGTATACATAATAAAAAAAAAAAGAAAGAAAGAAACAAGCGAAAGGAAACAGAAGAAAAAGAAAAGGAGAAGCAGCTGGATATGGTAATGCAAATTTATAATCCTAGCTCTCAGGAAGCTGAAGCAAGAAGATTACCATGAATTCAAGGCCAGCCTGGTCTACATTTCGTGATACCCTACCTATCTCAGGAAAAACAAAAAGGAAATAGTGACAAACGTATTGCCTGTATCTTCCTCTTAGTGTTCCATATTGCCCCTATTCAGCAAAAAATTCAGGATTTTGTCTGAATTTTTTTTCATGGTTCTTACCTAACTTAAAAAATCTTTCTCCATAGGTGGACGATGACTTTACAGCTCAAGATTACAGGCTCCAGTTCCGTAAATGTACTGCAAATCATTTTGAAGACGTGTATGTAGGTTCTGAAACTGAATTCATAGTGTTGCACATAGACCCCAATGTTGATTATCAGTTCAGAGTCTGCGCCCGAGGAGATGGCCGGCAGGAGTGGAGTCCTTGGAGTGTGCCCCAGACGGGTCACTCCACACTGGTTCCTCATGGTATGCTCCCACCTTGTCACACCGGACGCTCAGTGGGGTGTGGGAAAGCTTACTTCCTGTGCTGAGAGTGATGCACAAGCAACCACTTTCCTAAGGATAATCTTGAACTGAGAGAACATGGTCTGCCTTTACTCAGACCGCTCCGTGTAAATTGTTTTCATCAGCTCTTGTGCTTGGAATTTAAAACTGAACATCACCAAAGCCACACGTTGGAAACAGTGCCTAGGATACTGATTTCTTTTTCTTTCTCCTTTCTCTCTTTCTCTCTCTTTCTCTCTCTCTCTCTCTCCCCCTCCCTCCCTCCCTTCCTTCCTCCTTCTCTTCCTTCCTTTTTTAATTTAAAGATTTGATTTATTATTTACTTATTTGTACATGTGTATATGTGCTCACATGTTTGCTGGTGCCCACGGGAGCTGTTGGAGTTATAGGCAGTAATATGACTGAAAAGGGATGTTGGGAACCGAACTTTGGTCCTCTGTAAGTGGTCTTCATCAGAGTCATCTTTCTAGCTGTTTTTGTTGCTCTTACTGTTCAAGACAGGGTTTCTCTATGCAGTAGTACTGGCTGTCCTGGAACTTGCTTTGTAAACCATACTGACCTCAAACTAATAGAGATCCGCCTACCTCAGCCTCCTGAGTGCTGGGATTAAAGGCGTGCACCACCAAACCTGACTTTGTTTATTCATTTTTAATATGCTACTGTCAGTTGAACTCAGATCCATATACATGCTAATAAATACATGCTCTATTATTTACAAACTATTAAATTTGAACAGATAGAACATGACCATAATTTGATTTTTCGATTAGTATAGGAATTTACCAGAATCTTTTTTATTTGTGGCTCTAACCCCAATACCCTATTACTAAATCTTTTATTAAACTTAACCAGGATCCCTCTTAAGTAGTTACTGTCATTCAATTCTGTTTAATGTTTGTATTCAGTATACTTTTGAAAAGATTATAAAAATTTTTAATGTCTTTTCTTTTGAAGAGTGGACGACTGGCTTTGAGGGGTACAGTCTGAGCAGTCGGAGGAACATAGCACTCCGAAATGATGCCGAGTCCTCAGGTGTCCTCTACTCCAGCGCTCCGACCTACTTCTGTGGGCAGACCTTAACATTCAGGCAAGTGGGCTGAGGAATACCTGTCCTGCTGTTAGCAGTGAAATGATGTGTATGGAGTATGTGTGAGTCTGAGTTTGACATATCACTTATAGATAGTGTCAGCTTGGTGAGGATTTTGTTTTGTTTTGTTGAAACAGGGTCTTACTATGTAATCCCAACGTGGCCAGAACTTACAAAGATCGGACTGGGCTCAAACTCAGTGAAATCTGTCTGCCTCTGTCTCACAAGTGCTGGGATTAAAGAAGTGCACCACCATACCAGGCTTTTGGCATGGCCTAAATTTTTGAATTTTCCCTGGCTTTCAGTTGCTTGTCTGTTTCTGTGTGGTTATTGTGAAGACTAATGGATAATGTATATAGAATGCTTGGCATTTGATGTTGTTTCTTTGCTCTTGGTAAATAGAATACCTCGTAAAAGTGTTTTTAAAAGTCGGAAGCATGGGACGTGGTGATGCAAACCTGTAACACCAGAACTCAGGAGATGGAGGAATTCAAGGACGGCCTTCAGGGCCGAGCAAATCCAGCCAGCGTGGGCTTCATAAGATCCTGTCTGTACAACGAAACAAACCAGAGGCCAAGAATTATTTTTCCATTTGTCAGTGAGAATAAATCTCTGAGAAGCAGCTTACTAGTGTGAATGCACCACGTATATAACTGTAAGATACTTCTAAAAGCAAGCCTCTCCTACCACCAGTCAGTTCTCCTTACCTGCTTTTCTATACAGGGAACATTTCCTTCTTGTTAGCCTAGCAGTGTGTTCTGTGGTCATATTTCTAAATAGTTCTTTGTAGAAAACCAAAGCTCAGATGTTTGTTTATTCATTTATTTTTGGCAAAGCCCAGTTTTGATTTGAGTGATTGAGTGGGTCTGATTTTTACCATGCTTGCTTCATTATAGCAAACTCTCCTCTAAGTCTTTTTGTTGTTGTTGTTGTTTTGTTTCGTTTTGTTTTGGGGGGAGGGTTGAGACAGGGTTTCTCTGTAGCTTTGGAGCCTGTCCTTGAACTAGCTCTTGTAGACCAGGCTGGCCTTGTACTCACAGAGATCCACCTGCCTCTGCCACCTGAGTGCTAGGATTAAAGGCATGCACCACTACTTCCTGGCTCCTCTAAATCTTGAGTCTCAAGATTTTGAAATTTTTCAAAATTATTGAATATCTTTTATTGTATTTTAAAAAAACATTTATTGCCTTTAATCCTAGTGCTGGGGGTGCAGAGGCAGGTGGATCTCTGAGTTCGAGGCCAACCTGGTCTACAGAGTGAGTTCCAGGACAGCCAGGGCTACACAGAGAAAGCCTGTCTCAAAACAGGCTTTACCTGATGGTGTGTCTGTATGAGGGTGCCATATCCTCTGGAACTGGAATTACAGATAATTGCGAGCTGCCATGTGGGTGCTAGGAATTAAACCTGAGTCCTCTAGAAGAGCGGCCAGTGCCCTTAACCTCTGAGCCATCTCGCCAGCACCGATTTTTATTTTTTTAAAAAATGCTTTTAATTGCGTGTGTGTGTTGCCAAATTTGGTTTCTCTTCCTACCACATAAGTCCTGGAGCTAAGATCAGGTCCTTCACTTGGTGGCCAGTGTCTTTATCCATGAGCCATCTCACCAGCCTCAGATGATCAGATTTTTGTCTATTTTGTTTCCTTGTGTAAGACATGGGGGAACATCTGGAAGTTTTGTCTGAGCCAGTGTTGCTGTGCTCCCCTCCAGCCAAATCATTTAAACTGACCCCCTCTGTCAGGATATGCTTGTTTGTGCTTTGTCTTGCTTCTAATACCACCTCTCACCATTACGTCATAAAGAAAGAATGATTGCATCGCCAGAAGAATGCCAAGGGGAGAAAAACAAGTCTGTGTTAGCTTTCCATTTCTACAATAAATACTTGAGATAATACACTCTCAAAGAGAAGAGGGCTGTCTGGCTCACCTTATGGTAGTTTAGCTCATGTCAGGTTGGCTTTATTTCTTTGGGGCCCATGCCAGCAAGTAAGGTGGCAGGATTTTCACCCAATTTTAACAGTGCCACCTGAGTACCATACCTGTGACACTGTGCCTTTCAGGAGCAGAGAGGTATTCTATATCTGATTATGGCAGACCTGACTCTCAAAACCTACTTATGCCTTGCATAGTGAATTTTCTATACTGAAACATACTCCTATGATTGTGTCATTGTGTACAGGAATACTTTCATTAGTGAAATTTCTGAACACCAGGTACTTGTGAAAATCAGCAGACCTTTTGAGGCTGGATAGATGCAGGCCAGAGAGTTCAGATAAGAATAATGATATATAAATAATTGCAGTTGCTGTCTAAATGGTATTTACTTGGTGCCAAGTACTAGTGTATGTGGTTTCATGGACCCTAGGCTGTGTAGCTCAGAATAACCTTGAGCTTCTGATCCTCTGGCTTCTACCTCCCAAGAGCCTTGGTAAGAGTCATGCACTAATCTGCTGGTTTATTCATGCTGAGGACTGAACCCAGGGCATTGTGAATGCAAGGAAGGCATCTGCCAACTGAGCTATACAGCAAGCTTCATTTTAGTTTAAGGCACCTAATATGGTAAGTGTAGTTAGCTGTTTTAGGAGTTAATTATCCAGTGTCTCACAGCTTGTAAGTACCAAAGCTAGAATTGAAGTCCAGGGAGCCTGTCCCTGTCTCTGGAGTCTGTCGTTGTGAATTCCTGCCTCAACCTGCTGAGTGTGGAATAGACATGCATTACCACACCCAGAGAAATTCTGATCTCAGCCATTTCTCATTGCATCTCCTTGTCTTTTTTGTGAGGAAGTCGGTGTGATTCCTACTAATGTGGAGCTCTACAATCTTGCTGCTGCCTCCTCTTTTGTGTTGGTGGTTGTGCTATAGCTGAACTTCAGACCTTGGGTGTGTAAAGCATTTGTTCCCCCACAGAGCTGCACTCCCTTCCTTTCCAATTTTAGGACCTCTTTCCTCCCCATATTGCTTAATCCTAATGCTGCCTTATGGTTCAAATTCCCTCTCTGTGGACACAGAGGAATATTTGATTGATGGCTTGCGTATTTGCAATGATACAGATTGGTCTGACTCCATTGCTTACTGGTTTGACGGTAGGTCTCAATCAAACTTTGTTTCTCTGTCCTCTCCCAGAGAAGCCTCACTGGGCCCCTCTCAACTGAGTGAGAAACTGAAACTGCTCAGTTAGCCAGGCTGCATTTTTGTCATTTTTCCCCTTGAATGTGAACTAAGAGATTTTTTTTCTCCTTGTTCAAAGGCAACAACAGTTAAACCACAAGGTGAGTGAGAGGGGCAAGTGGGTGTACTTGCATGAAGATATTCTTTTTTTTTTTTTTAAAGATTTTATTTATATATTATGTATACAACATTTCTTCCATGTATGCCTGCATGCCAGAAGAGGGCGCCAGATCTCATTATAGATGGTTGTGAGCCACCATGTGGTTGCTGGGAATTGAACTCAGGACCTCTGGAAGAGCAGTCAGTGCTCTTAACCTCTGAGCCATTTCTCCAGCCCATGAAGATCTTCTTAAGGACCTACTCTTTAGAAGGGTGCCTTTGCAGTGGCAGTCACTGCTCTCTTGTTTAGCCAGTTCGTCTTTGCTGTGGTTTCTGGAGGGCTTGCAGGTATGGCCGACCTCTTGGCATTGTTACCTAGAAACTGTGCTTAAGAACTGAGCAGTGCCAGTATGGCAAGGGAGAGGAAGGGATAGCTAGAAATACCTTTAAAGTAAAAATATTTTAAGTAAGTGTATAATTCTTCATTGGGATGAATTCATGGCTGTCCTCAGTTGCATGTGGGCTGTGGGCCACAGATTAGACATGCTTGCTAGAGCGTCTGGAGACAGTGAGAACTTGTCTCCGGCTGGATGCTTAGCTGCTCCTGGAGTCCACTTCCCTGGTGCTGTCAGCGCTTCTCCAGGCCTGTTTTGTTTCCTGATGAGGCATTCCTGTTTGCTTTACTTGCTTTTACCTTTTTCTGGCATCATCATTGATTTACTTTTGAATTACATATGTCTGTGTGTGCATATGCCATGTGAGTGTGGGTGCCCTTGTAAGCCAGTGATGTTGGATCCCCTCGAGATGGAGTTACAGGCGTTGTGAGCTGCCTCTTACGGGCATTGGGAATTAAGCTCAGTCCTCTGCAAGAGTAGCACATGCTCTTAAGCCCTGAGCCATCTCTCCAGCCCCTTAATTTTTTAAACTTTATTTTATGTAAATTACTGCTCTATCTGCAAGTACAACTTTATGCCAGAAGAGGGCCTCGGATCCCACTATAAATGGTTGTGAGCCACCATGTGATTGTTGGGAATTAAAAACTCAGGACATCTGAAAGAGCATCCAGTGCTCTCAATTGCTGAGACATATTTCCAGTCGTGTTCCCCCCGCAATAATTTTTTAAATATACCTTTACCTTCTCTTTTCTTTTCTTTTTTAAATAATTTATTTATTTTTACTTTATGTGCATTGGTGGTTTTGCCTGCGCATATGCCTGTGTGAGGGTGTTGGGTCCCTTGAATTGAAATTACAGACAGTTGTAAGCTACCATGTGTGTGCTGGGAATTGAACCCAGGTCTTCTGGATGAGCGTCAGTGCTCTTAATCATTGAGCCGTCTCTCCAGCCCCATTAGCCTTTCTTTTCTATCATCTGGTTTTTTTTGTTTTTGTTTTTTAGTTGTTTTTGTTGTTTTCAAAACAGGGTCTTATGTCTCTGAGGCTGATCTCAAATTCTTTTTTTAATATATATTTATATATTTATTATGTATACAATATTCTGTCTGTGTATGTCTGCAGGCCAGAAGAGGGCACCAGACCTCATTACTGATGGTTGTGAGCCACCATGTGGTTGTCAGGAATTGAACTCAGGACCTTTGGAAGAGCAGGCAATGCTCTTAACCACTGAGCCATCTCTCCAGCCCGCCTCAAACTCTTTTAAGTTTTATTTATTTTTTGTGTATGATAATCTATCTGCATGTATACTTACTTGGCAGAAGAGGGCATCAGATCTCATTACAGATAGTTGTGAGCCACCATGTAGTTGCTGGGGACTGAACTCAGGACCCCTAGAAGAGTAGCCAATACTCTTAACAGCTGAGTCATCTCTTTGGGCGCCACCCCCCATTGTTTTGGGGTTTTTGTTTGTTTTGTTGTTGTTGTTGTTTGTTTGTTTTAGACAGGGTTTCTCTGTGTAACTTTGGAGCCTGACCTAGAACTTGCTCTGTACACCAGGCTGGTGTCAAACTTCTCCTCCCTCTGCCTTCTGAGTGCTAGGATTAAAGGTGTGCATCATCACCCAGCCTTATTTTGTAGACAGAAGTTTCTGTCCCACCTGGTCCTGCAGTTGTTCAGTTCCAAAGAAACACACAAGAAGCTTATATTAATAATAAACTATTTGGCCTATTATCTCAGACTTATTATTAACTAGCTCTTACAACTTAAATTAACCCATAATTCTTATCTATGTTTAGCCATGTGACTTGTTACCTTTTATCAGTGAGGCATTCTCATCTTGCTTCTTCTGCCTCTGCCTGGTGACTTTCTGCCTTTCCTCTTTCCAGAATTCTCTTAGTCTACTTGCCCCACTTATATTTCCTACCTGACTACTGGCCAATCAGCATTTTATTAAACCAATATGAGTGAGAAATCTTTGCAGTGTACAAGAACATTTTCCCTCAGCATTCCCTTGAACTTCCAATCCTCCCTATCTCCCTACTACAGAGACCATGAGTATGCCGTCACACTCCATACGCTGTGCTGGGGATAGAATTCAGGCAGGTGGTCTTCAGCTGAGCTGTGTGCCCAGATCCATCACCCGTTTTTAAGGCGACTTTCTTTTCTTTTGCTGCTGACAGCCTTCCTTTACCCTGGAAACCTAGCGGGTAGGCTGCTCCTCTTCCTTCTTCAAGGAAAGAAACAAAAGTACACAGAGATTGTGTCGAGACTCAGATCATGGTAGCTCCAAACTCTGTTCTTAGCACTGTATCCTCTGTCCTCTTGCCTTCTGTTACTGTAATAAAACACTGACCAAAACAACTTGGGAAGGAAAGGGTTTACTGCATCCTACAGGTCACACGCCATCACTGAGGGGAGCCAGGGCAGGAGGTCAAGACAGGAACTGAAGCAGAGAAGACAGTGGAAAGCTACTGATTTACTTGCTTGACTACCTCCCCTGCATACCCCCATGCACACATGCTTAGGGGTGACACATTTCATAGAGCTTGGGCCCTCCCACATCAATTGCAAATTTTAAAACCCCAACCATTCATCGCTTGTGTTTTGAGACAGGTTCTCACTATGGCACCCTGGTTTAGAATTTAATTTGTGCCCATGCTGGCCTTGAATTTGTCAGCAGTCCCCTCCCTCTGTCTGCAGAATGCTAGTATGGTGGTAGGTACTACCACATCTAGAAGTTAATAGCTTTGGGATGTGGGAATTTGATTCAGTGCTTGCTTGTGGTAGATCCCCCGTCCGTCACACCCGCCCCTCAGGAAGGACCTTACTGTATAGCCTAGGTTGGTCTGGGTAGAACTCAGTGTGTATCCCAGGCTGGCTTCAAATTTTCAGCAATCCTGTTCCTACCTACTTGGTCTTAGGATAGCAGATGTGTGTCACCATACCTTGCTTGTTTTGTTTATTATTATTGTGGATATGTGCGTGTATGTATGGATATATGTACATATTTTTTATTTATGTGTGAGTGTAGGTGCACTCATGCCATGGCGTGCATAACAAAGTTATGCATAACATAACTTTCTAGAGTGGGTTTCAGCTTCCACAATGTGAGTTCTGTGGATCAAACTCTGTTGTCAGACTTGTAAGGCAAGCACTTTTACCCACTGAACCTTCTAAGACACAGTTTTTGATGTAGCGCAGACTGAACTCAAACTTTTCCTCCTAAACGCTGGGTTTATAAGTATGCCCCATCCAAGGTGGGCAGTGGTGATACTCACCTTTAATTCCCCATCCAAGCTGGGCAGTGCTGATACTCACCTTTAATCCCAGCACTCGGGAGGCAGAGACTGGAGAATCTCTGACTTGAGGCCAGCGTGGTCTACAGATCAGGTTCCAGGACAGTCAAGGCTACACAGAGAAACCCTGTGTGTGTGTGTGCGTGTGTGCATGTGTGTGTTGGGGGATGGGATAATGTACCAACCGTGCCTGGATTTTTTTTCTTTTTTCATTACTGGAAATCAAACTCAGGGCCTTATATATGCAGAGTAAGGCCTCTACCTTTGAGCCACACCCTCACCCTGCTTTCTTTTCATTAATAACATTAATTTAATAACATTGAATACATTAATTCAATAACATTATCTGAATGAATTTAAGCTCAAAGAGATCTTTTTTCTGTACAGAGCTTATTTCTGCCATTATCAGGTCTTATCTTATATTCTTAGTGTCTCATATTCAAAAAGTACTCTAGGGCTAGGGATTCACTCAGTAGTACAGTGGTCAGTTAGCATACAGAGACTCTGAGATCGATCCCCAAAATCAGATAAAATACACAAATTCGCCAGCATAATTCGATACTTCCTAGGAAAGCCAGTGTTAAGCTGCTGCTAAGAAAGGTATTTTTTTTATATAGAGTTTGTCTCTTGGTAAGTTGTCCTTGCTCCAGTGGATGGTCCTACACCCAGGTACACAGGTGGTACTAATTGGATTCTGGGATACTTTTTTTTATATATTTATTTATTATGTATACAATATTCTGTCTGGGGGCTGGAGAGATGACTCAGAGGTTAAGAGCATTGCCTGCTCTTCCAAGGGTCCTGAGTTCAATTCCCAGCAACCACATGGTGGCTCACAACCATCTGAACTGATATCTGATGCCCTCCTCTGGCCTGCAGACAGACACACAGACAAAATATTGTATACATAATAAATAAATAAAAAAAAACAATATTCTGTCTGTGTGTATGTCTGCAGGCCAGAAGAGGGCACCAAACCTCATTACAGATGGTTGTGAGCCACCATGTGGTTGCTGGGAATTGAACTCAGGGCCTTTGGAAGAGCAGGCAATGCTCTTAACCACTGAGCCATCTCTCCAGCCCCCTGGGATACTTTTTAAAAAAGAAAAATATGAAGTTAAGAGAGGGCCATGTTGCGAGGAGCTAGAGCAGAAATGAAAATGGTTATGATTAAATGTATTGTATTCTCGTACAAAATTCTCAAAGAATAAATAAAAAAATACTATTTTTAAAAATTGGTGTTTGAGTCAGGCACAACACACATAATAATCCCTCCTAGCACCAGAGAAGCAGGGGCAACAGAATCATGAGTTTAAGGTAACTTAGGCTACAGAGTCAAGACACACAAACAGAAATGAAGTTAATTTGTTTTTAACTAGGGTTTTTGAATCTTGTCTGTTCCTCCATATCTCTGTGAAGAGGCATTACATAGTCCTTGGAAGAGCACAACTGGGCTGGGTTTGTTTTGTGATAGCAGTGCCCCAGAGGTACAACAATCCACTGAAGTGGGCTCTTATTACAGACAGGGGAATGTCACCCAGAGGAATGCTCCCCACCACTATTATAGTGTGGGGAAGATAAGCCAGTAGATCACTCACTCCCTGGCTTCTTTTTTGTTTTATTTTTGTTTTTTAGACTAGGTTTCTCTGTGTAGTCCCTGAATTTCCTAGGATTTACTCTGTAGAGCAGGCTGGCCTCAAGCTCAGAGATCTGCCTGCCTTTGCCTCCTGACTGCTGGGGATGAAAGGCATGTACTACCACTGCCCACTTTCTCTGTTTCTTTCTTTTCTCTTTCTTTTTCTTTTTTTTCCTTTCTTTTCTTTTTTGGTTTTTCGATACAGGGTTTCTCTCTAGCTTTGGAACCTGTTCTGAAATCTCTCTTGTAGACCAGTCTAGCCTCAAACTCACAGAGATCCGCCTGCCTCTGCCCCCTGAGTGCTGGGATTAAAGGCGGCCACCACTGCCCCAGCTTTTCTGTTTCTTTCTTTTTTTTTTAACTTTATTTAATTTTATTTCATGTGCATTGGTATAACAATGTCAGATTCTCTGGAATTGGAGTTACAGACAGCTGCGAACTGCCGTGTGGGTGCTGGGAATTGAACCTGGGTCCTCTGGAGGAGCAGTCAGTGCTCTTAACCACTGAGCCATCTCTCCAGCCCACTTTTCTGTTTCTTAAGAACACTTTTTTAAATGGAAAATTCTCTTGATCAACTGCATAATTTTTTTTAACATGAACCACATTAAATTATTTTGCTACTCTCGGAATTTACAGCACTGGGTATTATAGAGAATTAAGGATTTAAGAAAAAAAAGACCTAGACTTTAATCCATGCGCTTGGGAGGCAGAGGCAGGTAGATATCTGGGAGTTCAAGACCAGGCCTGGTCTGCAAGAGCTAGTTCCAGAACAGGCTCCAAAGCTACAAAGAAACCCTGTCTCGAAAAACCAAAAGAAAAAAAAAAAGTATGTGTTATAAAAACATGAGGACCTGCGTCTCCAGAATGCAGTAAAAAGCCAGGGAGATTGCTCCTGTAACCCCAGTACTGGGTGCCACAGACAGCCAGAACCCTGGAGTTCATTTACCAGCCAGCCTTGCCAAATTGATGAATTTCAGGTTCAGTGAGAAACCTTGTCTCAGAAAATAAAGGTGTGGCCTAGAGGATTGGCTTGGCAGTTAAGATCATTTACTGCTCTCAAAGAGTACATGAGTTCAGTTCCCGGCTCCAGGGCAGTCCCATGTTTTTGGTCTCTGTGGGCACATACATAAATTAAAAATTGAACTAGCAGGCTGGAGAGATGGCTCAGCAGTTGAGTACTGACTGCTCTTCCAGAGTTTCTGAGTTCAATTCCCAGCAGCCACATGGTGACTCACAGCCATCTACGATGAGATTTGGTGCCCCCTTCTGGCGTGCAGGAAGACATGGAAAGAATGCTGTATGCATAATAAATAAATACATCTTTTTTTAAAAAATTGAACTAGCAGTTGGGTGATGGTAGTGGTGCACATTTTTAATCTCAGCATTTGGGAGGCAGAGGCAGATGGATCTCTGAGTTTCAGGACAGCCAGGACTACACAGAGAAACTCTGTTGAGGGGAGGGGAATGGTGGGGAAGCCTAAGAACCTGAGTTTAAATCCCCAGAATACACATGAAAACCATATGTGTGGTATTAGTCTCTGTAATCCCAGGGTCTTAGTTAGGGTTACTACCGCTGTGATGAAACACCAGGACTGAAAGCAGCTTGGGGAAGAAAGGGTTTGTTTCACTCACAGTGTCATTTAACAGTTCATCATCAAAAGCGCTGAGGGCAGGAACTGCTGTAGAGACCGTGGATGGGAGCTTCTTACTGGCTTGCTTGCTGCCCAGCTTACTTACAGAATTGAGGACTAGCAGCCAAAGGGATAGCACTATCCACAGTGGGTCCCATCAGTCACTCATTAAGGAAATGCCCTACAGGCAGATATTATGGATGCATTTTCTCAATTGAGGCTCCCTCCTTTCAGATAACTTGTGTCAAGTTGACATAAAACAGCCAGCATATTCAGTGTCCCTGTGAGGAGGTGGGAGAGGGAGACATTAGAATCTCTGGAAGCTTGTAGGTCAGCTAGACTGCTATACACAGCAACAACAACAGAGACCACACACACACACAAAGAAACCAGTCTTAAACAAGATGAGAAGGCAAGGGCCAGTGCCCTCTAAAGTCTACGAGCACTGTGACACACTGTGGTACACACATGCCTGTGTTTCCCCACACAAATGCACATGTCACTATATTGCATGTTTTGACAGTTAAAACACTGGTAAGTAGGGGCTGAAGAGATAGCTCATTGGTTAAAAGCATTTTCTGCTGTTCCGGAGAAGCCAAGTAGGTACCCATCATCCATATGTCTGTGCATTTCCAGAGGATCTGATGCCCTGCACTAGCCCCTGTGGCACCATCCATGCATATGGTACACAGACATAGATGCAGAGTAAACACTTATAAAATAATGAACTTTTTAAAATTAAAAAACAGTACCTAAACAGAGAGAAAGTAAGAGTATGGCGCAATCTCCGCTCCTTGTGCAGGCTTAGCACATTGTCATCCTTCATGCGGTCTGCCGCCACGGTGGTTACTTTGGTCATTGCTGGTCTAACACCTGCCAGGAAAGCTGGAAGAATTTGGTTTTGGTTTTTTGTTTGTTTGTTTCAAGATAGGGTTTCTCTGTAGCTTTGGAGCCTGTCCTGGAACTAGCTCTTGTAGACCAGACTGGCCTCAAACTCACAGAGATCCGCCTGTCTCTGCCTCCCGAGTGCTGGTATTAAAGGCATGCACCACCATTGCCCAGCAAGAATTTGCTTTTGACAGGAGAAAGTCTGGCATGACAGGAAGGCATGGCGGAGTTATTGGGGGTAGCAGAGTGCTGCTGGGATTCCTAACATCTGGGCAGACTTAAGAGCAGAGAGCAGGAAATGTTGGCGTTCTCAGGATTTCTCTATTTACCCCCTTTTTCGTCAGTCTGGAGCTGAAGTGATGCCAAACACCTGGGAGACCTCATTCCTTATTTAAATCTCTCTAAAGCATTCTCTTTAGGTGATGGGTTTTGGTTTTATTTGTTTGTTTTTGTTGTTATTTTACTTTTTTGATTCAGGGTCTCTTCATGTAGCCCCGGCTGTCCTGGAACTAATTATATAGACAAGGCTGTCCTCGAACTAAAAGAGATTTGCCTGCCTCTATCTCCCCCCCACACCCCTCCCGCAAATTCAGGGGTAAAAGAAGTGCACTCCTGTGCCTGGCTTCCTCACTGATTCTACATCCAGCCAAGTTGACAAGAATAAACACCACTGAACAGATGTTGGGTTTTTTTTTGTTTTATTTTGTTTCTTTTTAATGTATTTATTAATTATGTATACAGTATTCTGTCTGCATGTATGGTGCAGACCAGAAGAGGGCACCAGATCTCATTACAGGTGGTTTGTGAGCCACCATGTGGTTACTGGGAATTGAACTCAGGACCTCTGGAAGAGCAATCAGCGCTCTTCACTTCTGAGCCATCTCTCCAGCAAACTCTGAGGCAGAGTTGTAGTTCTAGCTGTCCTGAACCTTGCTCTGTAGACCAAACTGGCCTCTTATCTCACAGGGACCCGCTTGTCTCCTCTGCCTCCCAAGTTCTGGGATTTGAAAGACATACACCATCACAACCTAGCTTGGTTTTCGTTTTAATTTAAACTTTTCATTTTATGTGTTTGCTTTTGTCCGTGTACCATGTGCATGCAGTGCCTACAGAGGCCAGAAGAGGGCATTGGATCCACTGTAGGAACTGGAGTTAGAAAAGTTTGTGAGTGCTGAGGACTGAACTTGGTCCTTTGGAAGAATAGCTCACTCCTAACTGCTGAGCCGTCTCTTCAGTTAAGGAAGTGATTGCTAGGACTCATGCTTTGTATTGTTTTGTTTTTAATGAGCATTGATTGGTGTTTTGCCTGCATGTGTGTCTGTGTGAGGGCATCAGAGCCTCTGGAATTGGAGTTAGAGACAGCTGTGAGCTGCCATGTGGCTCCTGAACCTGGAGCAGTTAGTGCTCTTAACTGCTGAGCATTCTCTCCAGCCCTTGTTTTGGTTTTTCGAAACAGGGTTTCTTTGTGTAGCCCTGGCTGTCCTGAAACTAGCTTTTTTTTAAAAAAAGATTTATTTATTTATTATGTATACAACATTCTGCTTCCATGTATACCCACACACCAGAAGAGGGCACCAGATCTGATTACAGATGGTTGTGAGCCATCATGTGGTTGCTGGGAATTAACTCAGGATCTCTGGAAGAGCAGTCAGTGCTCTTAACCACTGAGCCATCTCTCCAGCCCCCTGAAACTAGCTTTTAAGATTTACTTATTTTTTGTGTATGTGTGTGGATATAAGTTATGTGTGTAACAAGTGCCGTGGAGACTAGAACGTATTAGATCCTGAAACTGGACTTAGAGGTGGTCTAAGTTACCTGACATAGGTGCTGGGTACTGAACCCCATCCCTGCAGGAGCAGCAAGTACTCCTAACGACCGAACTATCTTGTCAGTTTCATGTTCATTTAAAAAAGAGAGAGATGAAATGACCTTTCTGCTTTAATTATAGAGTTGAAACTGTGGGGCAGCCAGACAGAAGAGACAGTATAGGAGTGTGTGCAGAAAAGCAGAACGGCTATGACTCTCTGCAGCGGGATCAAGCTGTGTGCATAAGCACAAATGGTAAGACACTTAGGACTGTGCGCTTAAAAGAGACCGGGAGCTGGGACTGATCTGAATGAAAGTCACCTCCCCAAACAAACCTCACACAAACTAGTTAGGGCTGGTCAGTTGTCTCTGCAGATAAAACCCTTCCCATGCAAATCCAACAACCTAAGTTTAATCCTGGAACCCACATTTACATAAACATCATACATATATAATAAGTATTTTTAGCCCCTCACTGCATAGTATTTATGCTTTCAAAATCACTCCACAGATCCAGGCATGATGGCACACACCTATAATCCCTGCACTTAGGAATTTGATACCAATCTGGGATTTTTTTCCCTCAATCTCTGGGGGAAGAAAATGAATAAATGACTCCTAAGCTAACATTAATGTTTTGTGACACAAGATCAGACATTAGATAGACCAAGATTCTTGTTTATCGCATATGCAATTGTATTGCTGTTGAGAGCTGAGCTCTGTGGTGTTTCTTTCGATGCAGTTCTAATGGGAAACTCACAGACTGTCCTGGAAAATTCCAACCACATACCAGAATTCTGAAATGTCGTTAAAGCTTGGATTTTTGCTCTGGCTGTGGGAGTATCAGATTTTCTGGAGTGTTTCTTTTTCTGAAGTAGGAATCATTAATCTAGAAGCTGTTTTGATTCTCTCAGTCATTGCTCTTGGGTGAATGTCTCCTAACGTTTTAGGTGCAGTTTTTGTCAATGGAAAAGAAATGACTAATCAGTTGCCTGCAGTTACCTCTGGATCCACTGTCACATTTGACATCGAAGCTGTGACTCTAGGCACTGCCAGCAGCAGTGAAGGAGGTGGCGTCAAGCTCCGCGTAACCATCAGCTCCAGTAACAGGGAGGTGGTGTTTGATTGGCTGCTTGACCAGTCCTGCGGCTCTCTTTACTTCGGGTGTTCGTTTTTCTATCCCGGATGGAAAGTGCTGGTGTTTTAGCATTTTGAGGGCTTGGCTTTGGCTTGAGGGTTGGCTGTTTCTGTCTTCAGCAGTTGTGTCTGACTTTAGAAAGGTGAACTTATCTCTTGGACCACCAGAAATGGAAAGTGTTGCTGGATTTGCATTGTAATATTTCAGTAAGAGACCTGCTGTGGTGACATACACCTTTAATCCCAGCACTTGGGAGGCAGAAGCAGGTGAGTCTCTGAGTTCGAAGTCAACCTGGTCTACAGAGAAAGTTCCAGGACAGCCAGGACTGTTACACAGAGAAACTGTGCTTTGAACACCCCTTCCCCCAAAAAGGTAGTATTTCATTAAGAAGTGAGCTGAATGGCTTGGACAAAACCATAGTTCAGTTTTGTTTTTAGCATAAATATCAAACTAGCTTTAAAAGTCTGCATTCTTTTCCACTGTTCTTAAAGTCGGTTGATAGAACAGAAAAATGTCACACCATTAACTCTTCATCAAGATCAGAGGCTGTGAGAAAACAGCAGAGAAGACAGCTAGAGCCCAGGACTCTGTGACCCTTGTCCAGTCTTGTGTCGTTGCCCCTCCCACCCCCTTAGGGCACTAACTGTTCCTCTGTTCAATATCTCTGGTTACTGGATTCTGCATTTTTACAGCAGCTGAGCAAGTGTCTGCCGTAGCCAGTGTTAGCATCCTCTGTCTTTCCTGGCAGCATGAGACAGGATACAGGACGGAGGTCTGCATTCCTCACAGTGGAGCCGCTGTGTACACTGACGTGCACAGCCATGGTAGTCGGGTCACATGTGCTCCCTGCCACAGCCATGCACGTGGGATCATGCAGAGCATCACCGTCCAGTGTAATATCGGGTTGAGAAACGGTCTTAACGGACCGAAGAAATATCGGGTAAATACTTGACCTATTTTTTTTTAAACTTAAATTTGTGTAAAATATTTATTTGACTGACTTAATATGTAAAAAATTGTGGTCTTGTTATACCAGCGTACAGATAAGTTTTAATGTGAATTTTTTTTCTTTTTGTTTTTACCAGTAGTAAAAAAGTGGAAAAGCAAGTGTGATATTTTTGTAAGATAATTTATTTGGGGCTTTATGTTCCCTTTTGACAATCATGGCCTTTTCTCCTTCCCTGTTTTGTGTAAGTGTGTGCCTTTTCTCATGTTAACCATGGCCTTTCCTCCTTCCCTTGTTTTGTGAAAGTAAGTGCCTTTTATCATGTTAATAAGTTCTCAAGTGTAGGTGCCTTTATCAAAATAAAAAATTAGAAATTAACAGTGTGTATTTTGTATTTTTGTGTGTGTGTGTGTAAGTATAATGAATCCTTTTTCTTTTCAAGATTTACTTATTTTTATTACATATACAATGTTCTGTCTGCATGTATGCTGTAGGCCAGAAGAGGGCTCCAGATCTCATTACAGATGGTTGTGAGCCACCATGTGCTTACTGGGAATTGAACTCAGGACCTCTGGAAGAACAGTCTGTGCTCTTAACCTTTGAGCCATCTCTCCGGCCTCAGTGAATCAAATTTTAGCATGCTTTTTACTAGAAAATGTAAAAATGTTTTGTTGTGGCACCAGACACTTTCCCTACCTTTTAAATGGCTCCTTATACATGCTCATGCTCTGTGCCTCATCTCGCACCTAGCATAGTGCCTTACGTGGGGCGTCCACCATAAATGTGGATTGAGTGGATGGAGATGAGTCGTTTTCTCCAGACATCTTCATCTCCAGAATTCTTTTCATTCCTTAAATATATGTTAATGTGTGTGGGTTTGGGTTTTGTTGTTTCTAAGACACAATATCTCTATGTAGCCCTGGTTAGCCTGGAACTTAATATGTAGACCAGGCTGGCCTTGAATATCTTCCTGGCAGGAGTCAATGCCCTCTACCTTGTGGGTCCAGGGATCTAACTCAGAGCGTCAGCCCTGGTGCCAAATGCTCACTTTATCTGTGAGCCATCAAGACAGTACCCCTTTCTTGTAGCTTTCAGTCAGTCATCTGAGAAGGGCAAGGCAAGAACCCAAAGCAGGAGCTTGAGAAAGAAACCGCAGAGGAATGCTGCTTGCATGCTTGCTTCCCCTGAACTCAGTTGTCTTTATTTTTGTTTCAGGTTTTGTTTCTTCAGATAGGGATTCTCAGTGTAGCTTTGCTGTCTGTCCTAGAATGCTCTGTAGTCCAGACTGGCCTTGAACTCAGAGATCTGCCTGCCTCTGCCTCCCAAGTGCTGGGATCAAAAGTATGCACCACCACTGCCTGGCCAGCCATCTTTCTTATACAGCCCAGAATAACCCCAAGGATAGCAGGCTCACAGTGGGCTCTGCCCTCCTACACCAGTCACTAGTCAAGAAAACGCTGATAGCCGTGCCCACAGGCCAGTATCATGGAGTCTATTCCTCAATTGCGATTCCCTCTTCCCAGGCACGTCTAGGTCTGGGTGAATTGATGGACACTGATGAAGGAGACCCAAGCTGGCCATGAAACATTGCTGATGGCTTCAAGCTGGAGGATCACAGACCCAGACTGTTGTCACTGGAGAGAAACATGACATTTACATTTTACTTCTTTTTAAGGAGAGCATTGGCAAAATGCAGCTGGTTTGAAAAAGTCTGGGTGTGGTGGTGCACCAACAGGAGAATCTCCTAGTTAGAAGCCATCCTGTTCCTTGTAGGAAAATCTGATACACTCTCTGGATTTCCTGTTTTCTCTATAGTTCTGTATGAACCAGAAGGTTTCAGGTGAGTGTTCCCTTGTCTTCATTTCTTTCATTTTCTTTTCTTTCTTTTTTTCTTTCCTTTTATTTTTTTAACAGTCCTAGCTGTCTTGGAACTCACTCCATGGACCAGGCTGGCCTCGAACTCAGAAATCTGCCTTCCTCTGCCTCCCAAGTGCTAGGACTAAAGGCGTGCTCCGCCACTGCCCAGCTTCATTCCCTTCATTCTTTACCCTTGCAGCTGTATTGCGTTTATGAGTGTGTCTTTACAGATCTCGATATTTTTATTCATGCGTTAAAATTTCCTAAATGGATTCCAGGGAGTTTGCAGAGATGACTTGTAGCTTTTCAGAATCTCACATAGAAAGAGTAGCTAGCCAAGTAGGATAGCATCCCCTTGTAATCCCAGCCCTCGGTAAGTAGATGACGGCAGAATGATCAGAAGTTCTAGGTTATTCAGGGGAACATTCTTGGGAGTATTGCAAGTAAAAAGCAAGCCTGGGAGTCAACTCTTTATATGTGGAGAAAGAAAGAAATGAGTGAGATCCTTTAGCAGGTAAAGGTACTTGCCACTAAACTTGGAGCCCTGAGTTGTCTTCTGACCTCCACATATGCACATACACACAAATAAAGGTGCTAGCGTAGCGACTGGTTAGAACATAAATTGCCATAGGTGGTGGCGGCACATGCCTTTAATCCCAGCTCTAGGGAGGCAGAGGCAGGCAGAACTCAACAGAGGTAAGTTCGAAGCCAGCCTGGTCTACAGAGTGAGTTCCAGGACAGCCAGGGTTGTTACACAGAGAAACCCTGTCTCGGCTGACTACCAACTGTAACTCCAGCTCTAGGAGTCCAGCACCCTCTTCTGACCTCTGTGGGTGCCTGCATTCACAAGCCTGTACCAATATAGACACTCATGATTAAAAACAAGAGCCACCTGCCCTCGGGTTGAGTGACTTGCTAGGACACAGAACTCAGAAAAGTCGCTGTTGTGTTGGGGACATGGCCAGGTGAGTATAAGAGCTTTGCAAGTGATGACCTGATTTCAAATCTCCAGAGCCTGTGTAAAAGCCAAATGTACTGCAAGCACCTGTTACCCAGGGCCAGCCTGCCTGGTATACCCAGCAAAGGAGGAGACCCACTGTGTCCTCCAACCTCCACATCCACTCAGGATTGTTAGAACACATGTGCTTTCATCCTATACACACAGCAAAGTTGTTAGTCATGGTTGCCATGAATACAGCAATCAAATGCAAAAGAAAATAATACTGAGTGCTCATGATTTAAAGAAGCCCACCCACATCAGGCTTTGGTTTGTGTCTGAGTGCCTCTTTGTCTTGACCCTTACAGTCTGTATGAAAATGTCTTTGAGGCTGGAGAGTTGGCTCAGCAGTCAGATCAGGCTCACTGACTGATCTGGAGCTGGATTTAGGATTGGGGTGCAAGTCTAGCTCCACGTGTCTTCGTTGACATTCCTAGGTTGTCTCTCACTGCTTGTCGATTACCAGTCCTGCTTCTGAGCTGGGCTGTTACTTGACAGTAGAAACCTCTAGCATATGAAAGGGCTCTGTGTAAGACTCACTATCATATATAAAACCTCTTTAATATCATTCTTATAGTACTGTTAGGCACGCTTCAGTGTTTGGTTTTAGAGAGATAGCCCAGCAGTTAAGAGCACTTGCTGCTTTTCTAGAGGAACTAGGTTCAATTCCCAGCACCTACATAGTGGCTGTAACCATCTGTAACTCTAAGTCCAGGGTACCCAATACCCTCTTCTGAACTCTGTGGCTACTGCACACATGTGGTCTACATACATACATACATATATGTATATGTTTGTAAACTCAAACATAAGATACAATTTTTTCTTTTCAAGACAAAGTTTCTCTGTGTGACAGCTCTGGCTGTCTTGGAGCTAGCTCTGTAGACCAGGCTGGCCTTTAACTCAGAGATCGCCTGCCTCTGCCTCCCAAGTGCTGGGAATAAAGGCGTGCGCCAGCCACCACCACCTGCTGAACTGTTTCTTGAAGTAAACACCCCCTGCAGTTTGAAGGGATGACGCCCAGTTTTATTGAGGCTCTCGTGCCTACCTAGATGCTAATGTGTGAGATCAGAGGCTCCTGAGAGGCTTCTCTGCTTCTTCCAGCTTCCGGGAATTCCTTAGCTGTGGCCATGTGACCCCAGTCATTGCCTGTGTCTGAACGTGGTTAGTGCTCACATTTAGATACTTTGTGTGTGTGTTTGTAAGTGTGTGTGCCTGTCTGCACATCTGTATGCCATGGCATCTGTGTGAAGACCAGGGGCTTGAGGAAGTGGGTCCTGGGGATAGAACTCAAGTCACCAGGCTTAGCAGCAACCGCTTTAACCCACATAGCGATCTCAACAGCCCCTTCTGTCTCATGGGTTTAGTTAGGAACCTGTCGAAACCACAAGTTGGAACATCTGTCACGGTCCAGCCTCCAGCCTTGATGGGTTCATACGTCCAGGGAAGAGGCTGTTGAAGCAGAGTATATTTAGGCAGAGTACACAGTGATAGGAGGGCATTCCAGTGGATACTGAATGTGCCTGCGCTTGTTTCTTATGAAAGCAAGCAAGACTTTTTTTTTAAATCATGATACAAGGAACAAACAAAGTGATTACCCAAAACACCAAATAACCACACCCTAGGTCAAGATATCTTTGTTAGTAGCCACACCTTAAGTCAATAACCTTGAAGGAGCAAGGCTAGGCCTAAACTCTTAGACCTTAAGTCAAGGTGGAGTCCCCTGGAGGAATCGCCCAGGTGAACCAGAATGCCTGCATCTCAAACACCTTTTCACTCTTTTTTTTTTTTCCTCCTTGTTTGTATTTCAAAACCGTTTCCCAGGGGCTGGAGAGGTGGCTCAGAGGTTAAGAGCATTGCCTGCTCTTCCAAAGGTCCTGAGTTCAATTCCCAGCAACCACATGGTGGCTCACAACCATCTGTAATGGGATCTGGTGCCCTCTTCTGCCCTGCAGATGGAATATTGTATACATAATGGATAAATGAATGTTTAAAAAAAAACCCATTTCCCAAAGTTTCATCACTATTTGTTTTTGTACATGTACATGTCTTCTTTGATGTGGGATTCCCCCCTCTTTATGCTGTGAATATGTTTTATTATCATTGGTTAATAAAGAAGCTACTTAGGCCTATGGCAGGGTAGGATAAGCTAGGCAGAAAAACTAAACTGAATACAGGGAGAAAGAAGGCGGGGTCAGGTAGACACTATGTAGCTGCCAAAGTAAGGAGAGAGATGCCAGAACCTTACTGGTAAACCACAGCCTTGTGGCGATACACAGATTAATAGAAATGGGTTAATTTAAAATATAAGAGCTAGCTAGGAATACGTCTGAGCCAGGACCTACTAGTAGGCCACATTCTCGTGGTAAAATATAAAATAATAGAAATAGGTTAATTTAAGATGTAAGAGCTAGCTAGAAATATGCCTGAGCCATTGGCCAAACAGTGTTGTAATTAATATAGTTTCTGTGTGAATATTTAGGTCAAGGCATCTGGGAAACTTATGTGTAGTCTCTGATTACACTTACACTTTTCTTCCTTCTCCTCCTCCTCCTTCATCCTCCTTCCTCTCTTTCTTTTCTTCTTCCTCCTCCTCCTTTCTCTCCCCCCACCCCACAAAGTAAGGTTTAAGGTTTTTCTCTGTAACAGAGCCCTGGCTGTCCTGTAACTCACTTTGTAAACCTGTGTGGCCTCACAGAGATCTGCTTGCTTCTGCTTCCTGAGTGCTGGGATTAAAGACATGTACCACCTGGCTCAATCAGCTTTCTTGAAAAGAAAAAAAAAGGCATTTTAAATGTGATCTGTGTATTAATTAAGTATGTGAGTTGTAGTGCCCACAGAGGCCAGAAGGCATCGGCTCTCCTGGAGCAGAGTTACGTGTAGTTCTGAGCCGGCTGTGGGCTAGGAACCAAACTCCAGCCCTCTGCAAGAGCAGTGTTTGCAACTGCTGAGCCATCCTTCCCATCACTTATTTTAATGTAAAACTTAACAATAATGTGGAGACAAAATGAAAATACAGCTCTCAAGAGGTTTTGCTGTGTGGTATGTGTTATAAAATGGCCCAACAGAGACTTTTGTGGCGTCCCCTGGTGGGTAACTAAGGAACAGTGTCCGGTGAGGGACAGACAGTATGCCATAGGAATAGTGGAGTTCATTTGAAATAAAGGGACTGGGTAGGGAAGAAGAAAGACTGGGAAAGAGAGGGAGGAGAGGAAGGAAGGGAGACAGAAGGCTGCCTTCTCAGAGGAAATGTCAGAAAGGACAGGAGAAGGGAGTGGGCAGAGCTTGTCTCTTAAACGGACCTTTGCACCTGCGTACAAAGTAGGACCCTGGGCTGACCAGGGTACCGCCTGGGTACATCCTGCCAGATGACAGGGTAGGACAGCATAATGCCTGAATCCTAACACTATGGAATAGATAAGCATTCCTATTAAGTGTGAATGGCTAGGTCCAAGAAAAATAAGTTTCCTGTTAATGACAGCAGGTGAAGAACTGTGATTGACCCACACATTTCAGATCCGTCTTCCAACAAACACCAATGTGAGTTAATCAGTGCCAGAACACACTCTTTGCTCTGCTCAAATCCACGCTGCATCTCGTTTCCAACACTCTTTCCCTGTGCTTGTTATGTATTTGCTCTTCCACAATGAATACTCACCAGGCAAGCACTGGGCTCCCACAGGCTTGTTTCCAGGGAAAACTTTCTCCACTAGGGAAAGGTAGGGTATCCTGACTGTAAATTTCTTTCTTTTCCGGTTTTGTCTGTTTGCTTAGTTTTATTTGTAGATAGCCTTGTGTATCCCTGGATGTCCTAGAACTAGCTCTGTAGACCAGGCTGGCCTCAAACCCAGACATCTACCTGCCTCTGCCTCCTTGCCTGTTTCTCTCTCTCTCTCTCTCTCTCTCTTATTGGAAGTCCTTATTGTGAATTTTTGTTCTCATCATTGTAAACTGGTATACCACCAGCTGGGCAACTCACGTAACTGCTGCCTTTCTGGATGTGTTTGTGTTACCTGTGCGAAGCTTTGAGACAGCGCTCTTAGAGAAATTGATCTCACTCTGGCTGCATGTTACAATCATCTGGAGAGCTCTTAAAGCTAGCAGGAAGTCTCTTTAATTGGTATCTGGGGATGTACCAACCCTTTCCAAACTTTTTCCCTTTTGAAAAACTAAATGATTCTATTGTGAGGGTTAATTAGGAGTAACTTGTTCTAAAGCAAATACATTTCCATAGGGAATTTTTGTTGTAAATCTTTTTACTATATTTAAAAGAAATGTTTTATTATGTAACCATCCTGCTTTTTTGTAGTGTTCTTATAGAATAATCTATAGATAGTAGGTCTTGTTACTTTTGTATAACAAAGACTAAAATAGTATATATTTTAAATTATATACATAGGGTCATCATGGCTCATCAGGTAAGCGTACTTGCTGCCAATCATGTTGGGCTGAATTGGATTTTTTTTTTTTTTTGTAAAGATAGGACTCCCTGCCTCTGCCTCCTGAGTGCTGGGATTAGAAGGCGTGCGCCACCACTGCCCAGTTCTTTTATGGTTTTTCAAGACAGGGTTTCTCTGTGAAATAGTTCTCCCTATCCTGGAACTCGTTCTGTAGACCAGGCTGGCTATGAACTCAAAGATCTACCGTAGCAGAGCCTCTTACATGTTGTCTTCTGACTTTCACATGTGCAGTGTGGATCACAATAAAATAAGGCTACTTTAAATTACACGTTTTGCTGGTTGCTGAGATTTAAAGTTATGGGACATACCTACCTATCTCGGTGTACTGACATCTGATAGTTATAAAACTTTATTTTTATTGTTTCTTGATAACTTCTAGCCTAGGCTGACCTTGAATTTACTATGCAGCCTCTGATCATTTTGAAAATCCTATCTACCTGCCTCACCTGCTAAATGCTGGGATTAAAAGCTTGTACTTCCACGTTATGTTACCGAGCACAGAGCCCAAAGCATCATGCATGCTAGACCAGGCTAGGCAAGCCCTTTACACACTTAACTTCACCCTTAACTGAAATGACTTCATTTCTTCATTGTTTGCATCAGAAGTAAATAGTTTTGTCTAAGACTGACAGCTTCTTGAACTTCATAGGCTAGGCTATTTTTGGGTGAGGCTGGTAATCAATGTATCTTGTGAAGTAGTATTAATATACTTTACAGATCAAATAGCTTCCTCGGCCAAAGGTGGCAGAGAGAGAGTAGGTGGGTTATTATTAGAGTTGAATTTTGAATGCATCCAAGCCTTCTCTGCAAGGTTCATTTGTGGCAAGAAAACAATTGCATTGTGATAACAGATAGCTTTCCCTAAAGGTTGTATTATCCCACCTGAGTATGTAATGCAGTTCTCTACTCTCTTTAAAAGTTTTATGTGTATAGGTGACTTGTTTGTATATATGTCAATATATCACATGTACATGCCAGGTGCCTGAGGATGCCAGAGAGGATGTTGGATCTGTAGACTTAACAGACAGCTGTGAGCCACCAAGCAGATGCTAGGAATGGAACCCAGGAAAAAACAGCCAGCGCTCTCAGTGTGCCATCTCTCCAGCCCAACTACTTAAAAAAGAGATGTTTATGTGCTTACACGTCTCAGTGCACTTAAGTGCCAGAGGAGGTCACTGGTTCCTCTGGAGCTGGAGTTAAAAGTTGATGTGGGTGCCAGGAACAGAACTTAAGTCTTCTGGAGGAACAGGAGGTATTCTTAACGGCTGGCTGAGCTGTCTCTCCAGGCCCTTAATGACCTCGAGTACAGACTTGAGTAAGATGCCGGAGTCCGGATGACACATTTCAACAAAGCCATTCCTAAGCTAGAAACATCTCAAAAGAAAAACATTTACCACAGCCAACCAGTATTAGGAAGGGTGCCCTACAAACTGACAATTACCATGAACAATTGGCTGCATGGCAGGCTAGTGCCATTTATGACTAGCACAGGAAGAGAAGAGCCCAAATCACTCTCATCTACATTATCCAGCCTATCAATCTCACAGCGTTATGAAATGGAGCCACTGTAAAAAAATCATTTGATTATATATTTACTTGAATTCCCCACTCTCTAAACTTTTTGAAGACACATTCATTTTTTTTTTAATTAGAAATACTGAAAAAAGTTGCCAGGCATAGTACCGCATACCTCTGATCCCAGCACTCTGGGTCTACAGGTGTATAGAACTAGTTCCAAGACAGCCAGGGGTACACAGAGAAACCCTGTCTTGAAAAACCAATAAAGAAAAATAAAACAAAACAAAAAATGAACAAATAAAACAACACACACACACACAAAATCTACAACTAAAGATACCGGTATGATTTACTCGTTTTGCTTTGAACTACATACTTAGGAAACTATTTGGGGCCAATTAATTTTTTCATGTGAATTCAAGCATATTATTTATCTCAATAGAGGAACTAGAGCAGAGCCACTGCCTAGGATGGCAAGGCTCCAGTCCAACACCACACACAGCATATACACCTAGGGATGCTGAGAGCATTTCTTTTTTGACCCCTTGACTCCCTATTAGATCTTTTGTGAAACTAGTGTACTTTTCTGTATCCTTCCTAAGCCATCTAAACAAAACTCTAAATGTACATATGGAAACCATGAATGAAGAAAAATAGACTACAGCTTTATATTATTGAACTTTATGTACAAAATCATTTGATTTCAAATAAACATTTAATGTAAAAACAAACGTTTCTTTTTAAACTGAATTTTTTTACATCTATTGTACCATTCAAATGTTTTATCATCTTACATGATTTCTTCAAAATCTGTTTTCAAGGGTACATATAGAAAAGCTTTTTTTTTTATAAATAGAAACAAAGGGATTTTTCAGCTTTTATTATAAGATGACATAAAAAGTTTACTCAACAGAAGTAATTTCATTACTATTCAGGGGAGGGAAATCACCAATTTTTTTGTGCAAACAATGCTAGCCTTCTTTTAAGCATTAAGAGCATAACTGCTTAAGAAATGACATAAGCAATAATCTACATCTACATCTTCCCTAAAATAATCTATTTTTTTTTTTTACATATGTGCACAGCTTTAGCAAATTAAAGCCCAAGAGAAATGCTCAGAACCCACACCCAGTGGCCAACCGAGAGCTCAGTGAAGTCAGGAGGAGAGCTTCCCAGCCAGGGCACCAGCAGCCAACACTGCAGTTCCCTCTTCCCTATATTTTAAACACAAAAACCATTAACTAAAAACTTAATACTGGATGACAAATCACATCCACACTATTTAAATAGCGTCACAGTTAAACACATCGTAAAGACCAGCCAAATCAGTATTTACATTTATAAATCTCTGAAGACACCATGAGAAAGCTTGTATCCCTTCACTAAATAAAATAGGGAACTGTATCTGATGGTGGTGGAATGAAATTACAACATTAAAAATACCAGTATTTACAGCAGCATTGATCCTTTATAAATAAAATATGAAAATGCAATATCTTTAAAGGATAATAAAAAATTGAGGTGATGTTATTCAACCACAGTGCTTGGAGTTGGAATAAAAACCTATTGGTGCTTATTAATACGCCAGTAGTGAAACCGCTTTCTGTTGGAGAAAATCCAACCGTAAAAATGTGTGTAAAACACACAACACAGGGAAAATTGCTCAAAACAATTCAAGTCAGCTTATCTGCATTGGATATTCTAATCATAAAGTACATCACAAGGAAACAATGTGTAACATCTGGTTCACTCTCAGGGACAACCCTCTCCCCCACCCCCAAAGTGGCATCTTATAAAGTCTCCAACTGTTTTCTTGCTTTAATCCTAATGCAAAGATGTGCACTGGAGAATTTTCCATGGGATTACCTAATTAAAGAGAAAAACTAAAAACGTGCTCAAGTAAAAAAAATATATATTGGGTAAGCAAGCACTAAAATTATCCACTTGAAAAACAAATGGTAATTTCGTCACTGCACACGGCACCTGGAGGGCTAGTGTCATCTCCAACAGGCAGGTGAAGGGGTGCTACTTTAAAACTGAACAAGAACTGGGGCAGAACTTGCATTTTCCCAATCCAAATGTACAACTGATGTCAGAATTAAAAGCGTCAACATTTGGGAAAAAATGGTAATGTAACAATTCCACAAAACCCTCCATTTCTAAGGGGGAATGACAGCCCAACTTTCCCTCCCCAGAAAACATCTCATAATTACAAAGCAGAAAAACAGCCAGTCACAAATCCAAAAAGTATTATAATTTAGGCATAAAACTTCTAGATTAACCCAATATATTTCATAAGATGACTGTTGTTGTTGCAGTTAAAAACAATTTCTTGAAATACTGCTTTTCAGGCCTAAACCTGTGATGACATCACTAAGCTGATAAGCACGAGAAGGGAAGCAGACCCACAGAACCTCCACGCTGGAATCACTGACTTCATCTAACACTGCCTTTTCCGAATCCATGATTAAAAACCAAACAACCTAAAATCACAACTCTTCTTAGAGGCTGAATTCCCTAGAAGCAATTTCAGTGTCCACAACATGGGTCGGAGCTCAGAGTTTTTGTTTCTTGTTCTGTTTTTGAACCCCTGAGACACCATCTGTTTCCAAAGCTTTCTCTTTTGAGTTAGTTTCACTGAATCCATTTGCTGTCCCATTTTGTTCCTCAGTTATTTCTTCAATTGCAGGGGTTGCAGATTCTCCTTTTTCTAGTTTTTGCTGCATTTCCCGGAGCTTGGTAACAGCTTTATCTATTGACATTATGCTAATAAGATTAAAGTCATGCATGCTGACTAGATGAAGCATGAAGTTTCGACATAAATTCTTCTTAATTATTTTCTGTCCATAATTTTCTACAAACAGCATACAGGCATGATTCATTTGATTGTCAGCAATAAATCTATTCAAGAAAAACAAAGCATTAATAATGATACAAATCCTTTATGAAAACAACAGAGATAAGCAATGTGTAACATGACAAACACATCAAAGCTTAGCAGATGACTTAACACAAAGTCACCAGCAAGACATGACATTTCAATCACAAATTGAGCCAGGTATTTTAGAATTTAAAGAAACATGATCTAAGTAGGCATAGGAATTAACCAGGAGCCTCAGTAGCTATAATATTTCCAGAGAACTGAAACATAATTGAGATCTGACTAAAACCATGACTTCAGGTGTGAGAATGATCCTTGTACATTAGGTAAGCCATCTACTTAAGACCATTGCCTACATTTCCCAATCTAAAACTGCATCTTGAAATAGGTGTATCAGGAAAAAAGTAAAACACATGTAATCCAATTACTATCTTTTAAAATGTATATGGATGTTTTGTCTGCATGTGCACCTGTGTACCCTATATGTGCCTGGGATTACAGACAGCTTTGAGCCACCATGTGGGTGATGGGAATGGAACATGGATGCTCTCTCCTCTTAGCCACTGAGTCTTTCTCCAGTCCCTTATCATTAAAAAAAAAAAGATTTCTAGCTCCATATGTGGGTCAAACATCTTTGTGAAGTAGGTTTTTCCTTTCACGCATCTATTCGTTTAAGGGTTTCATCTCAGGTTAGCATTCTTGTGGGGCAAGCATCTCACAACATCTAAGTATCATAATTCTTAAGTACACATTATTTTTGCATTCACTAGCAATAAAAAGGGAGGAAAAAAAAGGAAACAAGGAAGGTAGGAGATGTCCATAGCTTTAGGTAATTGGGATGCTGAGTCAAGGGGATGGGATGAGGGGCTGAAGTGATGGCTAAGTGCTTGAGAGCATTTGTAGATCCTACAAAGGACCTGAGTTTGTTCCCAGCAATCATGTGAAGTGGATCACAACTACCACCACAGGTTAATTCCTTCTCCAGGGATCTCATCTTCTGGCCTTCAAAGGTAAACACTCCCTACCCCAAACATGCATAAGCACACACATCCATAAATCCTACGCCCCCCCCCCCAAAAAAAGGAAAAAAGAAAAAAGAGAATGGGCTGAATTCACAAGTTTAAGATCACTCGTAAAAATACTAAGACGCTGTGTGTGTGTGTGTGTGTGTGTGTGTGTGTGTGTGTGTGTCTCTATGAAAAACTGTAAAAAAAAAAAAAGTCGAGCAAGGTGATATACACCCATGATCCCAGAATATAGAAGGAACATGAGTTCAGGTCCAGCTTCTGGCATGTGAGACCCAATCTCAAACAACCAAACAAAATATAAGTTATTGGAATTATTATGCCTGCATAGAAAGTCACAGAATGTTAGTGTTTGACTCAACTAGGAGTAACTGATGGAAAATGCACATATATAAATACTTGAGAATATCAAGGCGTTTAATGCAGTCCATTCTCAAAGTATCATTAGTTAATTCATTAATTCATACACTTAATATACTTCTGGATGAGGGTAATATTTAGAACACACATGTAAAGTAAATTTAAGATTATGACAGTGATTTGCCTCTCATCACCACACTCCCTGCAATCTTTGCAGGGCACAACGTAAAAATTGATCTTTGATGGTGTGGTGTTGCATGCTCAATTTAATCTCAGCAGTCAGAAAACTGAGGCAGGCAAATCTTTGTGAGTTTGAGGATAGCCTGATCTACAAAGTGAGTTCCAGGACAGCCAGGGCTATGTAGAGAGAAACCCTGTCTCAAAAAGAAAACAAAAGCAAAAAATTTGTCTTCCTGTCTACTCGGAAAAGGGGTACAAGACGGCTCAGTGGAAAAGCAGTTGTGCCACGCTCTTTAAATCAACAATAGAAGGAGACAACTGATGCCAAAGGATCTTTACACGCGAACAGGGCATCTTGTATGTGCCAACACCACGTAGTAGTAGTAGTAGTAGTAGTAGTAGTAACAATGATAAAAAAGATGAGCCATACACGATATTGTAAACCTATAATCTTAGCATGAAGGCTGGAGTATAAGGATTAAAGGTCATCTTAGCTTTATAGGGAGTTCAAAGTTAGCCTAAGCTTCATGAGGTACTGCCTCAAAACAAAAGGGAGGTGGGTACTGAAGAGATATCTCAGTTGCTAAACAGCACTAACTGTTCTTGTGGAGGACCTGGATTCGATTCCCAGCACCCACAATGCACTTTACAAACATCTAACTCCAGTTCCAAGGGCCAGACTCTCTCTTTTGTCCTCTGGAGGCACAGGCACACAGAAGGTACACATACACACACACAGGCCAAACATTCATACACATAAAATCTTAACTAACTAGAAAAAAATGCACAAACTCAGAATGAGAAGCAGCAAAAAGAACGAAGTAATGGAACAGAAACACTCTACCCATGCTTCATGACATGGAGATTCCACAGTTTCATTACTTCTTTCTCTCCTTCATTCACATCAGAAAATTCTTCAATTTGCTGAAAGAAAAAGAAAAATACCTATTACATATGTAACGTAAGTAATATTTCGAAGAAAAACAGGCTGTCATGTTTTGTAATTGAGAAATAGTAAAGAAACAACATTTCTTTTTTCTTTCTAGGCAGGGTTTCTCTGTGTAGCCCTGGCTGTTCTTGAACTCACAGAGATCCACCTGTCTCTGCCTCCCAAGTGCTAGGACTAAAGGCGTGCACCACCACTGCCTGGCCCTGGCAGCATTCTTAAAACCAACTTTTACTTAAACAGTTATCTTAGAAAGGAAATCCTAAATTACAAAATAGCAATAAAAAAAAAAACCAAAGTACCCAATACAAACTCACACAAAGAAAATTAAATTTTCCATACTTAAATCATTTTTTAAATGACATAGCACAAAACTTGAGCACTGCTGAGGAGAAGGAAAATAGTGGTAATTACAGTAATGGTTTTTTCTCTCAGCCATTCTGGATCTTTTTCATCTTCACTATCTACTTCCATTTCTTGTGGCCGGAGAGGTAAGCAGGTATCACTGTGGAAATAGAGGCGATTGTGGCCACTGCTGTATGTTCTTTGCTGTTCTACTTCTCCATCTTCAGATTCAAGAAATTCCGACATGCTTGCTTTTGTTCGTTTTGGCCTAATGAAAAGAAATCAATGCTGACACAAGACAACTTCTATACCTTATATAATACTGAACATGAGCCAAGATCTATTAATTATTTTGTAAAACAAAAATCATAGTAATACTTGAGGCAGCATCCCCTTAAACTGCTTTCTTTTTTTTTAAACTTTATTTTTATTTTATATGCATTAGTATTTTTGCCCTCATGCATATCTGTGTGACAGTGTGGGCTTCCCTGGACCTGGCGTCAGAGTTGAGAGCCGCCATGTGGGTGGTTAGAATCGAACCTGGGTTCTTTGGAAGGGCAGTCAATTCTCTTAACCACTGAGCCATCTCTCCAGCCCTGTTTTCTTTCAATATATAATAAAAAGTGGACACAAGACAATCCCCCCCCCCCCGCCCGCGAGAATTAGAGATCAAAGCCTGAACTATAGTTCATCAAAGTTTCAAGGACAAAAGTGTCTTTCTGGGTGTGAAAAATAAACTTTAAAAAAAAAAAAAAAGAAGAAGTTAAAAATGTATATACAAGTGGCAGCTCACACCTTTACTCCCAGCACCTGGGAAGCAGAGACAGGCAGATCTCCGTGAGAACTTCCAGATCCAGCATGATCTAGACAGCGAATTACAGCACAGCTAGGACTACATAGAGAAACCCCACCACTAAAAAACAGAACCCACCCCCCGTCAAAAAAAAAAAAAAGAAAGAAAGAAAGAAAGAAAAGAAAAGGAAAACCCAAATAACAAAACAGCCATAACAAAAAAGAGAAACATTTGAGGGAGAGGCCAAAATGGTTCGGTGGTTAAATGTGCTTGCAGAAGCTGGGCAATGGTGGCACAAGCCTTTAATCCCAGCACTGAGGAGGCAGAGGCAGGAAGATTTCTGTGAGTTAGAGGCCAGCCTGGTCTACAAGAGCAAGTTAAGGACAGATTCCAAAGTTACAGAGAAATCCTGTCTTGAAAAACAAAACAACAAAACAACAGTAACAAAAATGTGTGCTGGCAGAAGATCAACATCCACATGAGGTAGATCATAAGAGCCTATTTCCAGTTCCAGGGGATTTGACACCCACATGCACGTGGCATTTACTTATACATAAATCCCAAGGTATCATATAGCAAAACTGTCAAAAAAAATTACTAATTTTACATATCAGATCTGTTTAGTATAATTATATTATTTTGGTTGTGGGCTTAGTTTGTGATGGCTGAGTCACCCCTCAAAACAAAACCCAGTATTTGTTTTATTATAAACATACTAACACATGTATATTTATTTACAAAACCAGAAAAATAGTTGCATATACACATCTAAATAAAAATTCTGCTTTTTAGGTTTCATTTTCTTCTCTTTTCTTTCTTTTTTCATTTTTAAGTTTCTTAAGGCAGGGTTTTTCTGTGTAACTGCCTTGGCTGTCCTGGAACTCATTTTGTAGACCAGGCTGGTCTTGAACTCACTGAGATCCACCTGTCTCTGCTCCCGAGTGCTGGGATTAATGGCGTGCGCCACCAGCTCCTGGTTGTTTTTTAGATTTCAGGAAGATAAAACTTATCTCAGTAGTACAATCTCCTTCAAACTCACTATTGTACTTATAAAGTTCAATGAAAGGAGACATAATGTCAGCTCTCTTGGGACAGCATCAGATGGCACCTTAGGTGACAGATAGAATCATTTACATTTTATATTACCCAAGTAGAGTATATTCCTTCTCTGCAGATTCCTATATATGTATATACACAGACTTGGGTCCTCTGCAAGAGCAAGTGATTTTAACCATCGAGCCATTTCTCTAGCATCAATGTAAAGAATTCGCTAAGTCTACAAATCAATGAAGGAGTAGAAACATTAGTAAATAATTGCCTGCCTGTCATCCTAAACCCTGGCGACTGGGAGGCAGAGCTAAGTGGATCTCTATGAGTTCAAGGCCAACCCAATCTACAGAGTAAATTCCAGGATAACCCAGGGATACACAGAGAAACCCTGTCTTGAAAGAACAACAACAAAAACATCAACAGAAAAAACTAGGATAGGATTGATTAAATGCAAAAATACTTGAAGAAAGGGCTACATCAATAGTGTTTTCTAGCATTCACACAATCCTGGGTTTAATCCTCAGTAGCACACCAACAATAAAACTTGGAAGATTCAAAGTAAAAGAGGAAAAACCCTATAGAAACAGGGTCTAGGAAGATCAAAAAAGTAGGGTATATGCTGCCAAGCCTGACTGACTAAATATAATCCCTGGGATCCACATGGTGGGAGGATAGAATCAGCTTCTACAAATTAACACACACTCATGAACACGATTACCTGCACACAAGAATGTGTGTTATAGGTGTTCTCTTTACTGGTCCATTTCGACTAAAAGCAAATCCAGGTTGGCGATGAATATCCTGAGGATTTCCTGCATAGGAACCATCATAACACTCATTGATAGAGACATCTATTCTAGCACCTTTTGGATGATACTGTAACAAATAAAAAAACAAAAACAGAAACAAGATGTTTAGAAAAGAAAATATTAATAAGGCTATACTCTACAAACATTCTTTTAACTAAAATACAGCCATAAGTTCTTAATGGTCTGAAAACTAAAGTAAGAGAAACATCAGCTTGATAGAAAAGCATACCAGAAGACTTAAACAAAAACAAAAAAAAAAGAAGGAAGGAAGGAAGGAAGGAAGGAAGGAAGGAAGGAAGGAAGGAAGGAAGGAAGGAAGGAGGCAGGAAGGAAGGAGACCAGGCATGGTGACTCCACCTCTAATTTCCATTCCTAGGAAGCAGAGACAGGAAGACAGGGGAACCTAGCTACAAGACTTGGTTTTAAAAAACAAAACCCCACAAAAAGAAAATAAAATCTACCGATGCCATTTACTGGTTTGGTGACTTTGCACAAAATATCTCTTTCTCAAAATATCCCTTAATAATATTCAATGAATATATGGCATATAGAAAAATTCATTATTACTCAACATGAATACAAAAAACTAAATCATGCACTGTAATCTGGACAGAACTCCTACTATTTACCTGCAAAGTGCAATTTCTCTATAGTTATTCTATGCATAATGTATACTATTGGTAAGCAAGCAAGAAAAACTACTTACTACATAATTGAAGATAAACCTGCTATGGCAGAGTTTCAGATGCTTGAGTAAACTATACAGCTTACGGCAGTTGAGAGTGCACCAAGGGCAGTGCAGGTCATCTCTGGCTTCCGTCTGTTGTCTTGTATTATTGTTATAAAGGAACTAAAAAAAAAAAGTGTCAAGCTCACAACTTGCACATATTTCTAAGCACTGTTTCATTATCTTCTCTAAAATGTTTAATGCAAAAAATATTCAAATACAAAATTCTATTTCACAATTACGTAAAATGAACCAGTCAGTTGTGCTTACCTGATAAAATATTCTTAATTTCTGGCGATTTTCATTCGAAGTGTCCTTTTCTTTCCTTGTTTGCAGCTCTGCAGTCAGTGTCTCTTTAACAGCTGAAAATATAAACCTGTTTATTTGATGGAAAGACTCATCTATAAAATATCTTGCCAAAATTATTAAATAAAGATTTACAACTGTGGTATTTGGTAATTCTGCTCTAACCTTCAACAAATAATGAAAGATACACTACAAAAACATTATTTAATATTTGATTAGTAATTAGGTACCAGCTTATATTGAGGATTCTTCAAAAACGCACAAAACACTTCCTTAATATCTTTTTGTTGTTTTTATTTTTCTTTTTTTTTTGTTTTTTTTGAGGCAGAATTTCTCTGTAGCTTTGGAGTGCTGTCTTGGAACTCCCTCTGTAGACCAGGCTGGCCTCGAACTCAGAGATCTGCCTGTCTTTGTCTCCTAAATGCTGGAAATAAAGGCGTGTGCCACCACTGCCTGGGCTTTGTTTTCATTTTTCAAGACAAGTTTCTCCATATAACAGAGCCCTAGCTATCCTGGAACTAACTCTGTAGATGAGGCTGGCCTTTTAACTTAGAAATTCTGCCTGCTTCTGCTGCCACCACCTCCGCCAAGTGCTGGGATTAAAGACATAAGCCACCAAACCTGGACTATCCTCTGATATCTTAAACCATAATAAAAATCATACCAAAGAAACTTTATCTATGAAGTTAAAACAAGGTTTTGAAATACTTCAAAGTCACAGGAGTTTTTTGTTTTGGGTGGTGCTGTGGTCGAACTCAGCCCTCACACATTCATTCACCCGCTGTCACTGAGCTACAAACCTAGCCCTGACAGTGGTTGTGACTGGTTATTTGTGCACAATAGTAAGCAGTCATCCTCTAAGAGCTAGCTTATTAGAAAGTAAAAACTGAATGTTTTATATTCAATTCAAACCCCAAAATAACCCTTAAAGATGATTTTAGCATATTTCTTCAGACTCAATGGAAAATTACTTAGTTTAGTGTGTTGTGTGACAAAACTAATGATCCCACAAATACAATTCTATCATAAAGCTTTGTTTAAGGCTCCCTGTGATTTTTTTTTTTTTTTTTTTTTTGCCCATTTCACTAGCTTAAAGAGTATTTTGAAAAGTTCCTAAACCACAAATTACTCAGGAAATGTTTCCCATATCACAGGTGATTTCTTTACTATCTGTGTGTAGTGAGTTTAACACTCAGGGACATGTGTGGAAGCTAGAGGACAACTTTCAGAAGTAATTTTCTCCTTTTCACCACATGGGATTTGAGAATTAGTTCAGGCTGACTGGCTTGCATAGCAAGCAGATAAGGACTCTATGAATACCTCTAAGGCCTCAGCCTGCCTCTGCTCTCCCAAGTGCTGGGATTAAAGACATTTACAACAAGTCACTTCTGTCTCTCATCCTTTACAGTCACCATGCACATGATCATGCAGAGTCAAAGAAAAGTCTTTACTCTTCAGATAAAAATACATGAATGCTCTACCATCAAAGGTAGTGTTTTATTAGACAGATCTAAAATAAGAAGTCAGGACTGAATATAGCAGAGCTATGGTTGTACAGGTTCTTTAGTGGCAGTACCAGAGATTGAACCCAGGGCCATGTGTATGCCAGGCAAATACTCTATGCAGCCCAACTATTTTAGATTTTAATAATGCTTGAAAACCAGTATTTCCTATATGAGACAAATTAGTGGAAAAATTTGTTCTAAATTGACACAAGGATATTTAGAGACCTACCTGAAGGTGTTATATATTGTAAACATACTAAATATACATTAAATAAAAATATATATTAAAGAAAAAGTGAGATTCCCAGAAACATCTACCACAATGGATCTAGAAAAGGGATTAATTAGCCTTTTAGCCCAGAACTTTACACTTAATATAGGCAAATTCTAATTAATCACAGTTAACAATGACTACTTAATACACCAAATAGCACTTCCTGATTAATTACATGTAACAAAAATATAAATATTTTGATACCAATGATGTTTTTACCAATAGTTTGAGCAGGTTTAACAGAACCAGGCTTATTTTCCTGATGGAGGCTCTCTGAATTTCTAGTGGCAAGAGGCTTGGCAACAGGAGCTGTAGACTTATCGTTGCTTTCTCCTGTCCAACGAAGAGTGAATTGCAATGTAGGTCCCTGAGAAAATGTTTCAAATGGAGGCAGCCGCTGAACCAAGAAAAAAACAGAAGCATATGAGAAGAGTTATGACAACATCAAAAACATTTCAGGAATGAAAAATATTCATTGTAATATGTCAACATGATCGCTGCTCGGCCTTTTGGCTAAGATCAAGTGTAATATGTCAATGTAAATTTATTTAAAACCAATACAACTTTTTAAGTTAAATAATGGGCACAGGTGCACACTTCAGTGCAGTGCCAAATAAAGCCGAAAAGACCCTGGTGTTGGAGTTCTGTGCCCAACATTGGTGCTGGGAATTGCAATTAGATTCTCTGGAAGAACAGTAAATGATCTTAACCACTGGACCATCTCTCCAGCCAAATACATTTACTCTTAAAGTCTAAAAGCTAATAAGCATAGCCAAATAATATATCGAGCACTTGAGTCATCACTAGAGAGATGGAAAGCTCAAGCAGTATGCAATGGCAGCTACTTACAACAAATGTTAAATTATTATGAGGAAACAATGACAAGTAACAGTCAGAATTTCAGATTTTTCAGCCGTGCAGTGATGGTCCACACCTATAAACCCAGTGGTAGGTAGGTAGAGGAAGGATGAGTTTGAGGTCAGGCTGGTCTACAAAGAAAATGCTAGGACAGCCAGACCTGTTACACAGAAACTCTGTCTCAAAACCCCTATCGAATATTTTTTTTTTCTTTTTCGAGACAGGGTTTCTCTATAGCTTTTGGAGACTATCCTGGAACTAGCTCTTATAGACCAGGCTGTCCTCGAACTCACAGAGATCCGCCTACCTCTGCCTCTGCCTCCTGAGTGCTGGAATTAAAGACATGCGCCACCACTGCCAGGTTATGGTTTTGGTTTTTTTTGGGGGGGGGGTAATACTGTGATGCAATGTAGCTCATGCTGACCTAGAACTCTTCATCCTTCAGTACTCAGATTCCTAAGTACTGGAACTATAGGCTAAATTTTTTAAGAGGCAGAAACCAATTTTGAAGAACATTTTCCCTTGCTGGGCAATGGTGGCACACGCCTTTAATCCCAGCCCTCAGGGGACAGATACAGGCAGATCTCTGAGTTCAAGACCAGTCTGGTCTAAAGAGTGAGTTTCAGAACAGTCAGGGCTACCCAGCATCCAAACAAAAACAAAAACCAAAGAAAGAAAGAAAATAACTTAAATGTTATATTGGCTGTGACTTATCTAATTTTTTACAGATTTCTTAATAAACTTATTACTAGTTATTACATGTTACTTGCTGTCACTATGAATGTAACATAAAATAGTGCATATAATACTCATTGAGCAAATACTGAATGCCAGATACGTGCATATTTATTATCCTATTAAGTCTTTCCATTGTAGCTCTCATCGTACAGAAGAAACAAGACATAAGTTAACTTGTCAAATGCCACAAATTTAACATCAGAGATAGGACTCAAATAGCCAGGACATTTTTTCTTGCTTTTTTGAAACAGGGTTTCTCTGTATTAACAGTCCTGGTTGTCCTAGAACTCACTCTGTAGACCAGGCTGGCCTTGAACTCACAGAAATCGCCTGCCTTTGCCTCCCCAGTGCTGGGATTAAAGGTATGCGCCACCACTGGCCAATAGACAGTTAGGTTCTTAAGCACAATGCCCTCTATTACATTTTCTGACTGGGCCATTTTACTTGTATTTTTTCTAAGTATTTAGACCAAAGGACTCTCAGGGCAAGCAACACAGCTCAGTGGATAAAGGCACTTCACACCAAACCTGATAACCTGAGCATACCATGGTGTTTAGGTAAGTAAGTGTCAAATGTGGAGGTGCAATGTCTTTACTCCATCGTTTGGTGGGAGGCAGGGAAATCTTTATGCCTTTTGAGACCAGCATGGTTTATAGAGAGTTCCAGGATGTCAGAGCTATATAGTTAATACCCTATCTCACAAATAATTAAAACAATTGCTTAATGTAAAAACAAAAAAACAGAGACTCCTTGTTTCTAATAAAATTTGCATTTGGGGAAGAAAACATCAATCAAAATAAGAGTTGACAATTAAAGTGTGTTCAATCTTCTAAGTCATTCATACCTTCCCATCAAGAATAGTCTCCCATGTTGCTCTTTTCTTGCTTATTGGACATTCTTCCATTTCCTGCATGGCTACTTCATATTCCCCATCTAAAAGCTGTAAACGCCTGTTAGATAAACACATGTACTTTATAAAGTAAACAGTGTATTATTATAAGGACAAAATCTACACTCCAGATTTACATTAAAAAACATTAATTTTGTATACTACCTTACATATTCAGCAGAATTTAAAATTTTTTACACTCCAGTTCTGAGAAAAACAATATTAATAAAAAGCAATTATAGAGAATTGTATCACTGTAGCTAGACATAACTTTAAAAATATGAACTATAATATTCCTAAAGTCTCAAAACTTAGTTAATTTCATAAATTAAATATAAATTGGCTGTGTAAGTTTTATAATTTTGAAATCAGCACAACAGCAGTGTGGAAATTCTTTCCTTAGGGAATTATTACAAAGTATGCACGTCAGTGTCTGAACTGGAACCTTCACATTTGCTCAGGAAACTAAGGATTCAACAAACCTGTGAACTACGGGTACCCACGGGAACCTGGCACGTACAGGAGCTTAGTAAATATTTCATGAATGAAGGAATCAATCCGTCAACAAAATTATATGCCATAGTTTTAACATGTCTGGATATATACATAGTTCTAACATGTGTTGTATGATTTATATATTACTTTCATTTTTTTAAAGATTTTTATTTACTTATTAAGGATACAGTGTTCTGCCTCCAGGTATGCTTGCATGCGAGAAGAGGGCACCATATCTCATTACAGATGGTTGTGAACTGCTATATGGTTGCTGGGAATTGAACTCAGGACCTCTAGAAGAGCAATCACTGTTCTTAACCTTTGAGCCATCTCTCCAGCCCTATTACTTCCATTTTTACACACTGGCATTCACTACTGTTCTAAAAACTTTCCTTTATCATGGTAACAACTGATTTCGTATAGGAAGAACATGGCTTCTCTTTACTCTTTTTAGTCCCATTAGACAATGAAAGCTAAGATGTACTGAGAATTTCACTTTCCTGAGGCTGCAGCCCTTCAGAGCTGCACAATACTTTTATTAACAGAGAAATAAGAACTCTGAACATATGATTTCAAAGTAACTTCCCCATCTGACACTGGGCCTTATTATTATTGAAGACTGGCCTTAATTATCTTAGGTGAAACAAGCCTATTGTTTAGGCTCGGCAGTAGTTGGGATTATAGGCATGAGACACCACTTCTGTCTAGCATAGATAGTCTCACTCTGGCTAGGTGGCCTTTGTTCTCTGAAAGCCTTAGGTTTTTCTTTTGTGCTCAGTATTTCAAACTTCCTCTACATGTTTTTTACATTTGGGTTCTTCTTTCAAAGACTCCAATGTAGGATTACAAGAAAAAATTTTAATATCTCTAGTCTCAAGACTGTGGTTCATAAATATAATTCTTTACTAAAAGCAATACCATGACTTCTGAAAGAAAAGACAATCTCAGAAGTGTTAGGAAAAGGAGATTTTATGTCTTGAATAAGGAAAACCTAAAAATATAAAAAAAGAGATAACTGGAATCTGAAAGGGTTCCTTTAAACAAATTTATAATCTGAGCATTAAAATGAGTAACAACATGAACAGATTAAAAATAAACTCACTAAAAATGTAATCTAATGTAATTCACATTGGTTAAAAAACAAAACACCTAAAAATATGAGGGAAGGAATCCTCTTCACAGAAAAGTGCCAATGAATATCATGGAGAAATGATGAGGGAGGGGTGGGAAGCATGCACAAGGCTTTGTTCAATACCCAGTATCACTTGAAATAAAAATAACAAAAAGAGCTGAACATAATGATACTTGGCAGCTTGTATTCCCAGCATTCCAGACACTGAGGCAGGAGGATCAAGAGTTTGAAAGTAGCCTGGGCCAAATAAACAGTAAGACTTGCTGTCCCAAACAAAACTAAAAACATTACTAGGTCAATGGGAAGCCACTGTCAGACACGCTGTATGTGGGGAAGTGGTTATCAGGAAATGCCTTTGTTATTTGGAGACACATGTTCAAGCATAGCAAGGTGGAGATGAAATATATATTCAACCGGTTCAGCACAAAAGTTAAACACAAAGGAAACAAATGAGGTAAAATGCTACAAATAATGATAAAGGGTGTGTGGATGTTACACAAATATTTCTTGAACTTATGTCTATACATATTTAAACTTTCATAATTAAACCATGAGGAAAAATGCATCTAGTTTCCTACCATTTTTAATTAAAACAAAAACAGAAGTTTATTTCATATAAATAATATATCAGGGCTGCAGAGACGGCTGAGTGGATAAGAGCAATGCCTGCTCTTCCAAAGGTCCTGAGTTCAATTCCCAGCAACCACATGGTGGTTCACAACCACCTGTAATGAGATCTGGTGCCCTCTTCTGGCCTACAGGCATGCATGCAGACAGACCACTGTATATTTAATAAATAAATAAATAAATTTTTTAAAAAAGAAAAATAATATATTAGCATATATGTGAAGTACAAAGAAGAAAAAAGAAAATACAATGTGCCCCTAGTGGCACAGAACACAATCTCAGGATCAGCAAAGACTAGTACAGGTACATCATACTGTTTCACCATGAGACTCCACTGCTTTCCAGTGTTTTTACTTTTGTGCTTCCTCCTCTCTTAGGCTCCATATTAGGGAATCAAACCTCAGGTCATGTGCATGTGAAGTTAACACACGCTATAGGTGAGCTATAGCCAGCCCTCTAGTTGTTTACAACTGGAAACTTTGATATACTATCTTGAGCTTTATTGCTAAGCACCAGCAACCAGTCTAAGAAATCATGATACCTCAGGCATCATTCTCCAACTTTATGTAAAAAGAATGCTGTATTTATTTCTTACATCTTCTTTTACTTGTGCCAAGATGTTTCACCTAATACCCTGTGCCAAATGTACATATATAGTCAGTCACACAGGATTATATATAATTTAAAACTTTCTTATCTTTAGTTGCTATCTTAAGATTTATCTAGAACCCATTTCATTAGACCTCTGTTTCAAACATTACTTCTATAAACAATAACCACGTATCTGCTAATATTTCTTCACAGAACTTACTGATAATTTTGTAGAGTTCTCTACAGTCTGAATTAGACGTTAAGCTACAAAAAAGACAGGGATTTTGTACCTCCTCACCATTGAGAAATGTTTGTCAAAAAGCAGACACTCAAGCCAGGTGATGGCGGCACACACCGTTAATCTCAGGATTCAGGAGACAGAGGCAGGTGGATCTCTGTGAGTTAGAGGTCAGCCTGATCTACAGAGGGAGTTCCAAGACAGGCTCTACAGCTACAGAGAAACCCTGTCTTGGAAAAAAAATGAGAACAAAACAAAACAGAGTAGACACTCAAAAAACACTTGTTGAATAAACAATTTGAACTGAGTCACTCATAGTTCCTTAGCTCTGCTTACTGCTCTCTATATGATCGCGAAAAACTCAGTATTTGCAAATTTGTTTGTCCATTTATTAGAACAACCCAAGCAATACCAGAGTTACTCTCCTTCAGAATAAAAACATTTGCAGAATATGGAAGTCTTATTTGACCATCAATATTACCTGTTTTTGTCAAACACTGTCATTTGTGCAACAAATGTCTTTTCCCCATCGTCACGATTTCGTTTTCTTCTGGCTGGAACTTCTTCACTGACATCTGAATTAAATAAATTTTTTTTGTAAAACAATTACTTAAAAAAAGTGTGCCACCTGCAATAAATGGTCCCTTTTAATGTTGTAAGGTAAAATGTGCTACATTTATCCAAATGAGATACAAATTACAATGTTTCAATATTCACACTCATTTGTTTCAACTTTGGATTTTTAACATGTATTATGTCCATCTTTATTTTTCTACAACATGAGCTTATAATACAGCACAGGCTGGATTTCAACTCAATTGGTCTTCTGGGTGCTGGAACAATAGGTCTGTACAACTCAGCTGGGTCTGCCCTTATTTCCTGACAACACTGACCATCAGAATTCATCCTTGCAAATGTTAATTTGTTTGGAATGACTCATGCTAGGTAGGCTCCTCGTTATATTACGCAGAGTTCCATTATGAGAATCTAAAAAGAGATTTGTTTTTATTTTATGAGTGGTTTTGCTTTACTTATGTTTGTGTACCATTTGCACATAGTGCCCATGAAGGCCAGAACAGAGTATCAGATCCTTAGGAACTGGAGTTATAGACAGCAGTAACTGCCACGTGGGTGATGAGAACCAAATGTGGATCCTCTGAAGAGCAGCAAGTCTCTTTTAAGTGTGTTTAAAATGAGCTCTCCACCTCCTTATAATAACTTTTAAACAGTACTTCACATATACCTGTTATACCACTGTTCATTTCAATGCAATTATTTATTCCATATCTCTCTACCTAAACTGGGTTGTAAGGCTTCTGAGAATGTTTAATTATAAGAAGCTATACGACAATTTTATGATTATCGCAAAGATGAATTCATATCTGCTGGAAGAAGAAAGGAATGGGCACAGGGATCAAGGCAATATCTATTATACTGCTCATGTTCAAGATAGTACAACGGCATACACCTGTAGTCCCAGCACTCTGAAAGCTAAGCTAGAAGGATGGGTCCAGTCTGAAGACTAGTTGAGGCAATGGTGAGACCATGTATCAAGAAAGAATGGAAAAAAGCAAGAAAGTAAGAAGAGAGAAAAAGATAAGGAGAGGGAAAGAGGCAGGGAAGAAAGAAAAAGTGGCAGGAAAGGAAAGGAGAGGAAGGGAAAAATGCTGATAGACAGACAGGAAGACAAAAGGGAAAGCTCAGGTTTAACTTAAGTAGCGAGGTACACAGACACCCAGCATGAGGAAGGCCCTAGGTCAATCTCCAGCATAGCAAAATAACAACAAAACAACAGTCTCTTCAACTTTGGAAAGAAACGGGGTTTTATGGTTTGTTTTGAGATATGGTCTTGCTACATTGCAGCCCAGGCAGGCCTCAAACTCATGTACTGACTCAGCCTTTTGAGCACTGTATTACAGGCACAAACTACCACACCTAGCAGAAAGTGAAGGTTATTTCAAAAAAAAAAAAAAAGAAACCAACACTATATACACAATTCTAAATATTATGAGGAAATACTAGTGCAAATATTTTCACTGACTGCTTTGATATCCAATAAAATCTAGTGAAATTACAGAAATAAAATTACCAATATTTTCATTGGTTTCTCCATTAATCATTCCATTATATTCTCTTCTTCCTGGACGAGTTACTCTAAATAGTAGTGAGTAAGACTTCACCATATGGCTGTTACTAGGTTCAAATTCATTACTGGAAACTGCCAGGGATGGGAAATTTCCTGGTTTTATTTGGTTGAGATCAGGATTCAAAGGCACCTGCTTTTTACCGGTAGGAATTTGCCTTATTGGACAACTTACATCCTGAAAAGTAGAGATTCACAATTAGATTTATACATAAGCAATGATAAATTACACTAAAACTTCTAATCAGTTACAGGAAACATGATATAAGTCACGATTTACCAAAAGGCATGTTAAATAATCATACTGCTGAAAACTGTGAAACAAAACCAAAAATGGAACAATTAGATTCCCAATAGTAAAGCAATTGAAGATTACTACAATACAGTAAAGAGAGAGGAAAAAAGCATATCCAGTATCTAGCTTCCCTTGTGTGCACAAAGCCACAAGTGAGCACTCTAAGAACAGGCATGGTGGTACAGGGGAGGATCACATAAAACCATGAGTGCGTGCTCTATGAACAGGTATGGTGGAATGGGGGAGGGTCACATAAAGCCATGCGTTCACACTCTAAAAACAAGCATAGTGGTAAGGGGCAGGATCACAAGGTCAAGCTCTACTTTAAGTCTTCCTCAAAATAAATACCTAAAATATGAACAAAATAACTGGAAATACAAGGAGAAAAAAAAGATTTGAAGGACTTGTGATAAAGTCAGTAGTAAAGCACGCATGAGTCCCTGGTAGACAGAGACAGGTGGAACTCTGAGTTCAAGGTCAGCCTGGTCTACAAAATTGAATTCCACAGCCAGGGCTGTTATTCAGAGAAATCCTCTGACTTAAAAAAATAAAAACAAAAAGCCCGAAATAAACAAAAAAGCTGGGTGGTGGTGGTGCACATCTTTGATCCCAGCACTCTGGAAATGGAGGGCAGCCTGGTCCACAAACTAGAGTTCTAGGACAGCCAAAGTCACACAGAGAAACTCTGTCTTAAAGAAAAAAAGGGGGGAGGGCATCAGAAGGGGAAGATACTTATAAACCCCATTGTTACCAAACACTAAACCCATATCTGTTTTATATATACTTTAATAGAAGGAACAGCAATTATCTGAGAAATACTCACTCCATAACTAATTATAATGAGAGCACTGCATTTCATGTGTCAACTACAGAGCAGAACAACCCAGGAGTTGGCTTCAAAGCTATGACGCTCTTGACTTAACCTCCACAACCAACTTAGTAACTTCTTTAAAAGAAATAAAGGGGGCTGGAGAGATGGCTCAGCAGTTAAGAGCATTGCCTGCTCTTCCAAAGGTCCTGAGTTCAACTCCCAGCAACCACATGGTGGCTCACAACCATCTGTAATGAGGTCTGGTGCCCTCTTCTGGCCTGCAGGCACACATGTAGACAGAATATTGTATACATAATAAATAAATAAATATTAAAAAAAAATAAAAGAAATAAAACGGGCCAGAGATGGCTCAGCAGAAAAAAAACATTGGCAGCTCTTTCAGAAGACCCAGGTCTGATTCCCAGCACCTATACGGCAGCTCACAAATTCTAGGGACATTTCTTTAGGCATCAGGCATCCACATAATAATCATAATTAATCTGTACTTACAGACTAAAAGAAAATCCTATTCTACATGAGAAATCTAAGTCTCCTTCATACCCTAAGCCTCCCATTTCACAAACGACTAAAATAAACAGTTTGGTATGTTTGTCCCTTGAAGATGTTTACAATTACTAATTTTGCTGAAACACAAAACAGGACACTGTCATAACTACCGTTTTTCCTCATACATAATGCATTTTAAAATTTTACTCATCATAAGTTTTATGGGAGTATGAGTAACTAGTAGTATATCCTAACTTTACATATACTTTTTAATGCTACATAAGTGTCTCTTATCATCCAGTTATGACTGGTATATTCCTATCATGACTCTGGCAGTTTTTAAGTCCCTTATCACTTTAAAACCACGTGGAAAAATGTCACCAGCAGGAACTCTATATAGTTCAATTCCTGTTTAAAGTGTAATGATACACAGGTACACTCTAATTAAAAAACAGTATCAAAAAATTCCTTTCTTGTACTTACTGGGCATACTTACATCCTCTTTGGAAAGAAATACCTATTTCTATTCTGGAGTCATTAATAATTTTGTTGCCTTTAATACAAGACAGACTTAGGACTTAAGTCTACTAGAAGTACATACTGTTGGTTTTGGTGGGTTGCTCAGGAAATGTATGTTGCCATTATGACAGATATTTCTATCATAAAATAATTTAATCTTCTAAATACAAACTGAAGGAATGTATTAATAAGTTAATGGCTGATAATGCTGACAGTAAATTGTTCCCCCATCATTGTGCTATAAAAGATAAAAAATCGGGGCTGGAGAGATGGCTCAGCGGTTAAGAGCACTGCCTGCTCTTCCAGAGGTCCTGAGTTCAATTCCCAGCAACCACATGGTGGCTCACAACCATCTGTAATGAGGTCTGGTGCCCTCTTCAGGCCTGCACATAGACAGAATATTGTATACATGATAAATAAATAAATATAAAAAAAAAGAATTAAAAAAAATAAAATAAAATAAAAAGATAAAAAATCTTTTAGGGCTGGAGAAATTACTCACATTAAAGCTTGGCTTATAATCAAAAATCTAAGAAATATCTTTTGGGGGAAAAAACTCCTATTTAAAACTGTAAGGACTACATCCGTGTTAATGTACTAGTAGCTAAAGAACAACCTCTGAGATTAGTAAAAGCAGCTGAATCTGCCCTAAGACACAACAACTTCTTCCTGTGATTCCTACTGGACAATGTTTTGTACAGATGCTCAGATCAGGGGAAAAATTAGGAGGGTGGCAACAGGTTATAGTAAGAGTAAGAGTAAGTCAGCCACCAATGTAGATGATTCCGTGTCCCTCTTTGAGACACCATCTCACTGTGTAGCTATGGTAGGCCTGGAACTCACCATGCAAACCTGGCTTGGCCCTGCCTCCCAATTGCTGAAACTAAAGGTGTGTGTTACCATGCCAGCCTCAACATAGTCCTCATTTCTGAGGTTTAAAACTGGCTCACAATTATAGTAGCTATGCAGAAACATGTTCAATTAATGATTATTCTATTTCATCTACTAGCATTGTATACATTACCTTTCTTTTTTTGTGGCAAACTTTCACAAGCAGGACTTCCAGGGTAACAGAATTTTGTTCATTTTCTGAGTTTTGTGATGGCTTATCTAAATAGAAAAACCAATGTCTTAAAAATCTTTTTAATGTATACATGAGGAAAAAAAGAATAAAAAATATTTTCCTAAGTTAAGGAATCTCAAAAGACTTCCTATAATGAAACATATCACAAGCTTTACTTTTCTTTTTCCTTCCCAGTTTAGTTCCAGACTTGCAGCACTCTTTTTAAAAATAACCTTTCATAGGACACATACATGTATCTATCTGCCTATAGAGTAAGATTTTTCTCCCAATTTGAGTAAGATGACTCAGTTGTTTTAATTCACACTTAATCTATTTACTTCTCATTGAAAATTTAATATGTATAATGCAGAAAGTGATTTTCAAAAGTGACAAAAGCAGGCAAAGCTTTTTGCCAAGAAGCTTGAGTAAAATAATTCTAGAGGATTACACAAAAAAATTCAATGTTCCTTCTTCTCCCAAAATCATTACTAAAAAATTTATTTAGCTGACATGGTGGTACACATCTTTATTCCCAACACCTGGGAGACAGAGGCAGGTGGATCTCTAAAAGTCTGAGGCCATCATGGTATGCATAATAAGACCTTGTCTCAGAAGAGAGAGCGAGCGAGCGAGCGAGCGAGCGAGAGAGAGAGCGAGCGAGAGAGAGAGAGAGAGCGCAAGCACAAGCAAAGAAAGGTCTCGGTCTAAGTGGCAATAGCAAAACTAGCTGTTCATTGCCACTTGGGGATGCTTTGGCTTACAAAACTTAAAAAAATTGTAGTTTTAAGTAACAGGTCTATACTTTCTAATGATTAAATAACAAAAATGTTGGCAAGCCAAGGCTCCAAGGGAACTATTACTTACTAATATTTAAAATTATGAAGTTATTAATAGTTCAAACCTAAATATTTAAATACTAAACTTCAATAATATACAGAACTATTACTAGATCATTAATATACATACATACACACACTGAAAACAATTTTTCCCCTTCTTAGATTTTTAGGTAACTTTCTTTCCTACATAAAATCAATCTTCTTTGACTTATGGGCACTGCTCAGGGGTAGACTGTTTCCCTAGCATGCTAAAGGTTATGGGTTTGATATCTTGCACCCAAACCAAAATAAAACCAGTAAGAAAAAGCACTAAAATGTAACAAATTCACTTCAATCTTTATATGCAGTATATATTGAGAGAAGATGGCTAAATCAGTCTCTCTGAAAATTATAATCACAATGAAAATATTTTAAGATGGCAAAAATAACCCAGTGTCTAAAACAGAAAGATTGTCAAAACAATGCTTACCATGAGAATAGAGCCCTAACAATCAAGTAATTTCTGCTATTCTAGCCATTTTGTCTGTCTGAAAAGGGCCATTTGACCCCTTGCAGAACCACCAATCCTTTGGTCTAGGCCCCCAAGAGACTGGAGTTAAGGACACAGGCACATGCCACTATATCCAGCAGTATTAGGAACTTCGAAGCTGGTTCTCTATTCTGATTTAAGTATCTTTTTCAAAAACAAAAAATTCCTAATTCTTAAACTTCCATTACTTTTATTTCGAGACAGGGTCTCATGTAGCTCCAGTTGGCTTGGAACTCTTAAGAGATGCACCTGCCTCTGTCTCCTGAGTGCTGCAATCAAAAGTTGTATGCCACTACACTTGACAAGGAAAAAAATTTTTAGCCAGCTGGGTGCCAAAATGCCATTTTAGTATTAATATACGTATGTCTTAAACAAGTCCCTGGAAACTGGAAATGAATCCATAAAAGGTAAATTATGGAGTTCTAAATATGAGTTCTTCTAAAATGAGTTTATATATGAGTACTACAGAAAACAAATTTACATGATTAAAACCAGGAATTGTAGATTTATAAATTATTTAAGAGAAATAATAGGCAATCACAACACCACTCTACTCCTCAGTCCCTTAAACTTTGTTCCTTAATTAACTATTCCAAAGAAAACCTTAGCTTTTTTTATCTGGTAAAAATTTAATTACACTGAATAAGATGATCTATTAAGATGAACAAGCTGATAGGCATTATCTATTCTTTCACAATCACGACTTGTTTTGCATGTGTGTGCTTGTGTATAAGCAGGTGTGAATACAGAGGTAGAGGACAACTTATGGAACTCGACCGTGAGTTCTGGAGAACAAACTGAGGTCATTAGGCTTGGTCATGTGTTTATCTGTTAAGCCATCTCAATGAATCCATATTCATTTTTTTAGTTACTGACTGTAGTCCTGGCAGGCCTGACAATAACTATGTAGATAGACAGGTTGGCTTTGATCTCAGAGATCTCTGTCTCTGCCTCCTACATGCATGTACCACCATGCCTGGCCCTTACCACTCTTGAACCTTATCCCGTTTTAAAATAAGTTTTGCAACATGCTTTTAGTGTTCACTGAAACAAACATAAAATAACATATTTTCTTGGCACCGACTGACACTCTGATAATGTCTCATTAGTAGTAGTGGTTATTTCAGTTGTTTACTGTTCTACTTGACAACATCAACACAAACAAACATCTATGTAAGTGGCTCATACCAAGATCCTTAGATTCTTGAACTTCTGGGATAACCATTTAAAAAAAATTTTTTATCATTATATTTTAAACTTAAAATTGAAAATCATCATCAGAAGGCCATGGGTACAGTTCAGTGGTAACACAGTGCTTGTTTGGGAAGGACATTGGGTATAATAGAAAAAATAAAAACAAGAAATTCAAGCAAATGAAAATTACCAAAACAAATCCATGAACACAAGGAACTCAGAATGAACAACTTTTCTACAATACTTACCATTTTTGTAGAAGAAACCGGTAAATGTAAGTTGCAAATGAGCAGACAAGCTGAATAAAACAAAAAATTATCACTTTAATAATCTGTAATAAACGTCGTACAGACCTTAAAATACTCTGAGAGAAAAGGTAGTTTATGAATGCTTGATTTTCTCACCCTTAACCACTGAGGCTCAGAACACATTGTGCTTTTCTCCTAACTGTAACAAAACAATGCCTACTTCCATTACAACACACACAGAGACATACAGCGGTTAGCACTGTCTCTGTAATCTGTGCTCAGCAGAAAAAGATATTAGCTATCCAGATCAAGGACAACCTAAACGACACAGTGAGACCCTATCCCAAAACAAAATCAAAACAACCACAACCAACTCCCCTCACACACAACTGACAAAAGTATAAGTAAAAACACCAAAGGAATAAAGCCAAAAGAGCAGACTACCAATGGTGTCCCATTATCACAGTGTTTTATTGTCTTTGTTATAAAGGGGAAGGTTTCCTATCATTGAATGTTAAAAAGGAAAAATCTGAAAATGGAATCTAAACCAATGTAGAAGTATTTAATACTTATCCCTTGGTGCTAGCTAGGACTTCCCTTGTGAGGCAAGTGTGCTACCTCCGAGTGACCTCCTCAGCCTTCAAACACATTAATGAAAATTCATGCTTTCTAACAGATGGTGTGGAGCCATTACTTTATTCTCCAATTAAGAGTAAAACACACAATCACAAAGTTACAATAAATGTATATTTACTTTTCTTTTTTTTTAATAATTTAACTTTATTTTATATGCATTGGTATGAAAGTGTCAGATTCCCTGGAACTGAAGTTACAGACAGTTTTGAGCTGCCATATGGGTGCTAGGAACTGAATCAGGGTCCTTTGGAAGAGCAGCCAATGCTCTTAACCACTCAACCATCTTACCAGCCCCACATAACTTACTTTTTTAATATGACATTTTCGTGTAAGAGTTAGAAGCTCTATAATAAGAAAAGGAAGCAAGCCAGGAGGTGGTGGCACACACCTTTAATCCCAGCAGTCAGGAGTCAGAGGATGAATCTGAGTTCGAGGCCAGTCTAGTCTTAAGAGTGAATTCCAGGACAGCCAAGGCTACACACACACACACACACACACACAAAATCTATCCCAGGGAAAAACAAAAATAAAAACCAAACAAACAAACAAACGAAAAGTATGAAAAAATAGCTAATAGAAATAGGAAAATTATTACTAGAAACACCAACAGGCTTCTGTAATATATTTAAACAGGAAAAAGAACAAACTTATGTTGCAGCTTCAGAACCAGGACTAAAGAGAAAAGATGGTACACAAAAACAAGGTATTTTTACAGAGAGAGCTTATCAGTAACGAGAAGGCTATGAACGATGGCTAGGAGTCCTAAGATTAGGAAAACATACTCTGAAATGTGAATAGGATGACATTTCCAGAACAGCTAATGAAGACTAGAACCTAATGAACAAACATATTGAAGACATTATTGAGACATGTTGAAAAATAGGACGCAGGGCCTGCTTGTTTTAAGTAGGCCCTCTCCTATACATTGTTTCTCTATTTCTTAGCTGACAAAATATGTAGTTTACTCCTACTATGTGTTTACGGCCCCAGTGGACTGACATTCTAAAACCATGAGATAAAATAAACATCTCCTTACCTCATGTATTTGGTCACAGCTATGTAGAAGCTATATAATCCAGTACATGTGTAGTTTCTTTTTTTAAAGTATTTATTTGTGTATACAATATTCTGTCTGTGTGTACATCTGAAGGCCAGAAGGGGGCACCAGACCTCATTACAGATCGTTGTGAGCCACCCTGTGGTTGCTGGGAATTGAACTGAGGACTTTTGGAAGAGCAGACAAAGCTCTTAACCGCTGAGCCATCTCTCCAGCCCCCCATGTGTAGTTTCTTAAAATGGTGGTGACACTCTGGGTATGTGTATAGAAATGGGAGCTACAGAGTGAGTTGGTATGGGAGAATTGTCTGTATTCTGTCAATCATATTTTAATAAAATGCTGATTGGCCAGGCAGGCAGTATAGGTGGGAAAGCCAGATAGGAAGTAGGGGTGGAGCAAAGAGACTGGGAGGATTCTGGAAGTAGAAACTCTCTCACGACTCCTGCGCAGAAACACTGAAGAGGCAACATGTAAGCTGTCACACTGAGAAGGGTACTGAGCCCATGTGGCTAACATAGATCAGAATAATGGGTTAAGATAAGTTATAAGAACTAATAAGTAGCCTGACCTAATGGGCCAATCAGTTTATAACCTTATGGAGTCCTGTGTGTAATTTCTCTTTGGGACTTGCCGGCTGTTGGGGTACCGGGCTGGTCGGAAACCCCAACAAGCCGGTCCTCATGCTACAGAGAGTGTGGGAGGCTGCAAAGCATTACATTAAGTAATGACTAGAAATGAAAACACAGCAAAGAGATTGACCCGGAAAGTCTTCCTAAAACTTTTTTTTAATCAGAGGCAATTAAGATCTTGCTTTTCTTTTTTCGGTTTTTGAGACAAGGTTTCTCTGTGTAACAGCCCTACCTGTTCTGGAACCAGCTCTGTAGACTGAGTGTGGGACTAAAAGAATGCGCAAATTCTTAAGGGACTAACATTCTGAAACAGGATTCACATAGGAACCTCAAATCTGAATACTGGATTCCACAAAGGAAACCAAGGTCGATTTTTGTCATTTTTCAAGACAGGCTTTCTCTGTGTAATAGCTGTGGCTGTCGTGGAACTCGCTTTGTAGACCCAGCTGGTTTCAAACTCAGAGATTCACCTGCCTCTGCCTCCCCAGTGCTGGGACTAAAGGCATGTACCACTACACTGGGCTGGAAAGCAAGTTCTTATGCTAAAAAGACTGTGATCACTGCTTTATGTATCGCTGACAGCACATGATAAAGCCTTAGAATTGTATTATTTCAAAATAGGAAAAGTTAGTCAGGCAGTGCTCACACACATCTTTAATCTTACTCAGGAGGCAGAGGCAGGTGGATCACAGTGAGTACAAGGTTAGCCTGGTTTACAGAGTTCCAGGACAGTTACACAGAAACAAAACGAAACAAAAAACAAAATAAATAGTACATATGCTAGCCTCTACACTGCGCAAGGGAAGCTACTTCTCTCTTATACATTCATTTACTTATTCTGTGTGTGTGGGTACACACATGATTGATATGTCAATCAGAGGACAATTTTTTGGGAATCAGTTCTTTCCACCATGCTGGTTCTAGAGAACAAACTCAAGTTATCAGGCTTTGAAATAAGTGCCTTTAGCAACTGAGTCTTAATTTTCCTTATGCATTTTATCATATCAGGCTAAAAATCTGATGATTATACACTATTGAATCCATTATTCTAGACCCAAAGTTTAAAAATAAAGTATGTGAGACATATAGATGGGAAGACTTTGAATGGGAGATGGTATTTATGTTTATCACACAGAAACAAATCTTTCAAAACTGTAGAGTACTAAAGAGGGGCTTGGTGCTATATATCTATAATCCCCAAGCTCAGGAAAGAGAGCAAGAGGATCATCTTAAAAGTCAACCTCAGCTACACTGACAGTTCAAAGTCAGCTAGGACTACAAGAAATCTTATCTCAAAGAACACAAAAGACAGACTAAAACAGCTTACAAAGGAAAGACATTAGAGAAAAAATATACACTAAACCGAAGAAGCCTAAACAAAATAGAAGGGCAGAGAAAAGCTATTAATGTAATAGTACTGTTTAAAATAGTTTCATTACTTGTGTAGTTCAGTGACAGAGCACCTGTCTAGCAAGTACAAGGTCCTAGGCTCCATCTATAGAACTACAAAGATACATATGTACAAAGAATAATTTAATAGCATTCCTAGAATTAACACCACAACTTTATTGGGTTTTCAATTTGTTTTTCCAGACAGTATCTTACTATGTAGCTGTCTATCCTGGAATTCACTAGGCAGACCAGGTTGGCCTTGAACTCACAGATATCCACCTGCCCTAGAGCTAGGATTAAAAGTGTGCAACACTAGGCCCAGAAAGACCACATCGCTGTTTTTTTTTTTTTAAAAAAAGATTTATTTATTTATTATGTATGCAATACTCCCTCCATGTACACCTGCGCACCAGAAGGGGGCACCAGATCTCATTACAGATGGCTGTGAGCCACCATATGGTTGCTGGGAATTGAACTCAAGAACTCGGGAAGAGCAGCCTGTGCTCTTAACTGCTGAGCCATCTTGCCAGCCCCAAGACCACATCTTTATATAGTGTCTAAGAACCTGAAAGATCATAGGCATCTTTTTCAGGCTTCTCATATCACTCTTCCTTCTCTCTCTACTCAGACACCTTAATCTCAGAGGCTGTTTATATAATGTTCATTTTTCCAGAACCATTTCTCCATCACTTTACTCCTACATTTATTTTTCAAATTTAACTTATTTCTTCAGATAAGATTTCCTTGGCCATTACTTTTCCATATTCAACAACTCAAATAAGAACTGCTTCTCAGCCGAGCGGTGGTGGTACACACCTTTAATCACAACACTCAGGAGGCAGAGGCAGGCGGATCTCTGTGAGTTGAGGCCAGCCTGGTCTACAAGAGCTAGTTCCAGGACAGGCTCCAAAAGTTACAGATACCCTGTCTCAAAAACAAACAAACAAACATACAAAAGAACTGCTTCTCTTGCTGAATACACTCATTGTTTATCTGTACTTTTTTTTTTTACCACCACCACCATCATCATTATTATAAATGTCTTCTCCTCCCAAAAGGCAGATGTATTTCACTCACCATTACATCCCTAAAGCTTCAATATACAGTACTTGGGACATGGCACACTAAGGAAATGACACACTCCTCTGACTCAAAATGTAGATATAGACCTTGTTATTGTAGAAAAAGATGCTTAACAAAAGGGATGTTTACGAAAGGAAGATAAGTAACTTTAAAGCTTAGGTTTTATAAAATCAGTGAGAAAAGGTCCTTTAGGACTAAGGATATCTCTGAAAAGTTAGAGAGCTTGCTTAGCAAGCACAAGGCCCTGGGTTAATTTCTCAGCAATGCTAACAACAAAATAACTACAAAAACCAACTAATAAAAGTTCTACTTCAGCAAGGCATGGTATCATATGCCAATAATTCCAGCATCTAGAAAGCTAAGGCAGGATGAAGGATAACAAATGAAGGTCAACCTGGGAAACAGCAAGATCTCTCAAATAATTTAAATAAATAAATTAAAAAATCCTAGTTCAGGTAACTTCTGGAGATTTATCCAATAACTAATAATAAACCAAGAATGGAACAGGGTAATAAGAAGACAGAAGACATTTCACTTCTCACGAGGCCCTAGGGGACACCTTTAAAATAAACCTCAACTTTTAAATTTTTATATGATATGATTCTCCATGGATATAGTTTTAAGTGAAGAATTTTGACTAGAGAATCTTAAAACCAGTAGAATTGCTACTGTCTACAATCTAGGTTGGACAACTAGAGAATAGCGTGTGATTTATTTATTCTAGTAAGCCATAATGTTTAGTCAAATCACACAAATTCAAACTAGAATACAAAAACCAACAGCCTTAAGACAAGACATATAAGGCATTCTACAAAGGTTTAAAAAAAAAAAAAGTGTCTAAAGTATACACAATCATACCAAAAAGGCAAGGAGACAATTCAGAAAAGACCTGGGAAGCAGATTTGACCTGATAAGTTTCAAAAATTTGCTAGGTGCTTTGAAGTATGCTACTTTTGAAGATGCTACTATTCCAAACAATAATTTGTATAAATGATAGTTTTATCACTGTATTTTAAGATCAAAATAACTCGCTGGGTGGTGGTGGCACAAGCCTTAATCCCAGCACTTGGGAGGCAGAGGCAGGAGGATCTCTGAGTTCAAAGTCAGCCTGGTCTACAAGAGCTAGTTCTACACCAAAAAACAAAACAACTCTCATTATTGTGACAAACATTTTAGAAAAGCAGGGCGTGGTGACACCCAGCACTCAAGAGACAGAGGCAAGTGAATTTAAGGACAGTCTGGTCTACAGAGCGGCCCAGGACTAAACAGAAATCATCTTGAAAAAACCAAAGGGGGGAAAAAATAAAAGAAAAAAAGTTTTAGGACAGCCAGGACTAAACGGGGGGGGGGGGGGGGGAGAGAAAGTTAAATCTATGACATGACTCATGATCTTTTTTCTTCCATAATCTCTTCTAACAAGTTTCTATAATTAATATGTAAGACAACTGTAGAGCTAAAGTATAAAAAAAATCATGAAATAGCAACTTGTTTTACAAATATAATAGTTAATATTTTGGCTCTGTTTTTACTTGCTGTAAGTCTTAAAACTAAAATGGGTGGTTAATACCAGCACTCGGGAGGCAGAGGCAGGCAGATCTCTGTTAGTTCGAGGACAGCCTGATCTTCAAATTTCCAGGACAGTCAGTGCTGTTATACAAAGAAACCCTGTCTCAAAAACAAACTAACAAAATATAAAAACTAATTTAGACATTTATACTAGATTTTGTGTTGCAGTACTCTTGGTATTCTTGTGAATCTAGAATTCCCTTTAGTTCTGGGAAATGAAATACACTAGGCATGAAAATGGTCTAGTCTAATCCTGGGACGTGTGTGTTGAAAGAACATAAGTTCCTGCAGAAGACACTGAGACTACTAGTGTTGAAGAGATATAGCTGTGGTCAAACTGAATGAGGTTCTCGTGTCTGTGATAATGCACAGAAGACAAACAGAAGAGAGATGCTCTTGTATATGACTTAAGATTTTAACTTTAAATAATACCAAGGAACAACAAAGGCTTACATTATTCTAAGAACGAACTTGACAACTATATAGTTTCATAGTACCTGCATTACATACTGGTTTCTAAGATATTTTCTATAATCTCATGTAATAAATTAACACTATAATAAGACTACAGTTAATCTGAGAAGGGAAACACACTGAAATAACACTACTGGAGAGTTTGAGGAGAAACTTGAAAAACTTTCTCAAATTATCCTAGTACCTTAGGGAACAACACTGAGACATTATTATACAAACCTGGGAGGTTTAAATGACAAATTTGCTGTACCCAACTAGATATTTTTTTTTAAGATTTATTTATTAAGTATACAATATTCTGCCTCCATGTATGCCCACACACCAGAAGAGGGCGCCAGATCTCATTACAGATGGTTGTGAGCCATCATGTGGTTGCTGGGAATTGAACTCAGGACCTCTGGAAGAGCAGCCAGTGCTCTTAAGCACTGAGCCATCTCTCCAGCCCACCCAACTAGATCTTAAAGATCTAAAATTTGTCTTTCAAATTTGTGGGCAAGAGGCTGGGGAGATGGCTTGACAAACATGCAGGCATGAGGACCTGGGTCCAGATCTGTAGCACCCTCATACAAGGTCAGGCATACACTTTAATTTTAGCACTGGGGTTCAGAGTAATGTCTTGAAGCTCACTAGCCAGTCAGGGTTCATAATTTTGAGTGTATATGATATAAGTGTGTATAGATGAACAACATGATCTAAGGACTTCCAAAAATTTTATATAGCCAGGCAGAAATGGTGGCATATGCCTTTAATCCAAGCTCACAGGAAGCAGAGGCAAGTGAACTACTATGAGTTCAAAAACAGACTGATCTACATGGTATATTCTAGGTCACTCAGGGTTACATAGTAAGACCACCTCAAAACACAAAACAAGATTCATATAGCTATAGTAGTTTAAACCACTGAAGAATTGATGTCAATGGGAAAATAGAGAATAAAAAGATGAAAATATAAAAAAAGAATTTTATATAATCTACTGATGTTTCTATGAATTCCAGTTCAAAACCACTGGGTAGAAGGAAGAAAATTACTAGAGGGCAGCAGATCAGAAAGAACTGACCAGTTCATGCACCTTCCTTACAATACATATTCTTAGAGAAATGCTGTGATACTTATTAAAGGCACTGTCACACTGAAGAAGTAGCAGGGTTTATTAGTGATGAAACTAAATTCTGCTAAGGAAGATAAAGGGATCAAATTTTCTTTTTCTTTCCTTTTCAAGACAGCTTTTCTCTGTGTAGCCCTGGATGTTCTGGAACTCACTCTGTAGATCAAGCTGGCCTTGAACTCAGAAATCTGACCACCTCTTATTGGGATTAAAGATATGTACCACCACTGCCCAGTGTGATGAAATTTTTTTATTGGCCCAAGGTTATAACTAGAGGGCAAATTATGAAGGGAATCAGAAGAAAAAAGTCAGGTCAGCAGATCAGGTTCTAACTAGACTATGAGGCAGCACTACCACAAGCAGGAGATGTAGGCATGTGGTTAGCACTACCACCACATAGTACTACTAAAAATCCCTCAGGGAGCCCAGAGTTCACTCAAGGGCCAGATAAGCATCTGAAATAAAAATCTAAACTAAAATGTACAGGCACTGAGAAAACTCTCAGTTCTATCTTGTTCTAGAACTTTAAAATTTAAACTGGCCTAGACATAAATGGAAATACAAACTACACTTCAATCATACAAGATTACAGGATATAAAGATGTAGTTTCACAATTCAAGTAGCAAATCCCAATGAACTCAAGCCACATGTAAAACACAAGCAACCACAAAAGGATAGGGGGAATTAAGACCTTTATTTAAAAATCACTAAATGAAAAATGCAAACTAAGTATGAGTATTTGCTAGTTTTATGTCAACTGGACATAGTTAGTCATCTTAGAAGAGGGAACCCCTCTAGTTGTGGTGGCACACACCTTTAGACCATCAGAGTTCGGGAGACAGAGGCAGAAGGGTCTCTAAGTTCGAGACCAGCCTGGTCTACAGAATGAGTTCCAAGACAGCCAGGGCTACACAAAGAAACCCTGTCTTGAAAAACCAAATAAATAAGTAAATGACGTAAAGAAGGAAGGGAAGAAGGAAGGGAGGGAGGGAGGGCTTAAATCTATAAATGTCCCCACCAGATTTACCTATAGGGCATTTTCTTGATTGATGTGGAGGGCCTAGCTCATGGTACCATCCCTGGGCTAGTGGTCCTGAGTGAAAGCAGGCTGAGCAAGTCTTGAGGAGAAAACCAGTAAACAGCACTCCTCCTCAGCTTCTGCTTTACTTCTTGCTTTCAGGTTCCTTTCCTTCTTGACTTCCTACTCTGATTTCCTACAATGAAGGACTATAATGTGTAACTAAGCTAAAATGAACCCTTTCCTTCCCAAGATACTTTGGGTCATGGTGTTTTATCGCAGCACTGGAAATCCTAACTAAGACAATATCCTATCTTGATTCGAAGAGATATTAAATGGCACATGCCTGTCTAAGGCTAAGACAGGAGGGTCGTGAGTTTGGGGCCAGACTGAATTTATAAAGCAAGACCCTTTCTCCACAACAAAAACTTTTGAGAAAAATACACTGCCAGTTTTTCTCTATCAAGTTTTTTTTTGAAGGAACAGAACGTACAGCTAACTAGACCACTTGCCTAACATTCATGAAAACCTGTATTCAGCTCCAACACAGCTGAGGGTCTGGTGGATGGAGAGTTATTCACAATTTTCAGTTTCTACATTCTCTCAAAAAGTAGTTAAAAGTAGTCAATAAATAAACAACACCTTAATTCCTGAAATATTCAAAAGGAGCAATGAATGAGTTTTTATCTTTCCTTTTGTTTGTTTGTTTTTCGAAACAGGGTTTGTTTGTAAGAGCCCTGACTATTCTGGACCTGATTTAGTAGACCAGGCTGTCCTGGAACTCAGAGATCTGCCTGCCTTTTCCTCTTGAGTTGTGGATTAAAGGCATTTGCCACCATGCCCAGTTAAAATTATGAGTATTTTGTAGTAAGCTAAATAAGGAGAATGAAAAAAGAGGATCCTCTCTCATATTTAAGGGTAATTACTTAGAGCAGCAGTTCTCAATCTGTGGGTTTAGACCCTTTCACAAGAGGTCACCTAAGACCGTTGGAAAACAGATATTTACATTAAGATTCATAGCTGGGTCAGACAGACAGTGGTGGTGCACACCTTGATCCCAGCACTGGGAAGCAGGGACAGGTGGATCTCTTCAGTTTGAGGCCAGCCTAGTCTACAGACAGCCAGGACTACAAAGAGAAACCCTGCCCCCCCCCCAAAAGAAACCAAAAATAAATAAAAAAATCTTAGTGGTAGCAAAATCACAAATAATTTTATGGATGAGGGTCACCACAGTCCCAAAGGTGGTTCCCAAAGCATAGAAAGGTTGAGAAGCACTGACTCAGAGGCAATACAATCCTGTGAAATAACTATCACAGAGTACCTACACCATAAATTCTGGTCGCCACTTCTCCTCAGGTGAGGTAGTAGGATTAAGACTAAGTGCCTAAATTAAAGAATCTGATTGAAAAACACCAGGAAATGTTAAGAGATATATGATGACTTATGTGCCAGAAAACAGTTTTCAACATTAGAGATGGTTACACAGTCTCGAGGAGTCTCTGCCAGAGGTGAAACAAATTAATTCCTGACTCATACATGTACCTGGGACAACTGATTCTCAGGTTTTGCTTTTTTTTAAAAAAAAAAAAAAAAAACAATCTTGTGGTTATCACTAGGGAAAGAGTCACTATAACTGTCCCTCTTTCCTCAAGTATATCATTTAATGTAAACTGACAGATTATCTTACCTATGAGATTCTTGCTCTCCTTTCATTTTCTCTACTTTTGATAACATATCATCAACTTTAAAAGTTTTCCTGGAAGAAACAGATAAACATAATAATCACTTTGCAACTGGGGAAAATACAAAATTACACTGTAATAAGCAAAGTAGATATTCAATTTTGATTATTTCAAAATAAACTATAAGGCTAGTTCATAACAATGCACACACTCTTGGACAATTTCTTATAATAGTAAACACCTATTCAAGTTCAATTATAATAGTTATTTTTCATGAAACCTCCTGTAATTTTCTAAGTCATGAGTAATTCTCCTTACCCATGGCATTTAATTTTACTTATTTTTAAAGTTTTGTACATGTAAAATCTCTCTTAAGTATTTTATTTCTAATAATTATAAGTTCCTGAAGGGCAGTAGTTATTTTTCAGTAAGCATATAGTTTTTTCATAAGGTCTTAATGTTAATAGGTTTTTAAGCACCTTATCAAATAAAGACAAACAAATGCAAAGTAAGCATACTTTTGGAACAACCATTCTTATCTATCTATCTACCTATCTATCTTTTATCTTTCTTTCTTTTTTTGCTTTTAAAGGCAGGTTTTCTCTCTGTAGCTATCCTAGAAGTCAGGAATTTGTAGACCAGGTTAGCCTTAAACTCAAGAGATCTGTCTGTCTCTGCCTTCTAGTGCTAGGACTAAAGGTGTGTGCCACCACAGCCTGCTGGAACACCCATTATCTATTAAGCAACCCAACAAATATATACCAGCACCATGGTTATTCTTTGTATATCTTTTTTTGAAGTAGTGTCTCATTCTGTAACCCAAACTAGACTTGAACTCAGGACAACCCTTCTACCTCAGCTGCTCAAATCCTGGGATTACAGTAAGAGCCATTACACCAGGCTATAAACTGTAACTGACAGTCATAAACATCCTCAAAGGTTACAGGCAAATTTTCAGCTAAATGATATGCCACACTGAAAAGGTTAAACAGCAACAACAAAAACCAGTAACAATAAGTTAGGGTACATGATTCAATCATAAAATTATGTATTCTGCTTTGACACTTTTGATTGTTGAAAGAGGGTGTTTGTTATACAGCTTTAGTTGGCCTATCACTCATTATGCAAGCTCAAACTGGCCTCAAACACAAGCCTCAGTGTCTTGAAGGTTACAGACATACCCACTACATCTGGCTTAACCTGCTTTAAGAGAAAACGAATTCCCTGCCACACACAGAAAATAAAAACTTAAACAAAATCTCCCAACACAATGAAAGTTGAATGGATTAAAAAATATTCATCTTAGTTCTCAATGTGAGCTATGTCCTAGAGACAGAAAGGTGAAAATGTAGTTTCATGCAATTTGTTAATCAGAAAACAAATGTTTCTCTTTTATAGAGAGGTGGTTTCAAAATTAGGATGTGAAAAACTTAATGAAGCCAGGATGGTGGTGCACGTCTTTAATCCTAGCACCTGGGGGGTGGGAGGGCAGAAGCAGGAGGACTTCTGTGAGTTCAAGGTCAGCCTGGTCTTCAGAGTAAGTCCCAGGACAGCAAGGGTTGTTTAACAAAGAAACCTCTTCTTGAAAAACCAAAAAAGAATTTTAAGTATTTGAGAGCTCCATTTTCATGTATGCCTGCATGACAGAGGATAAGATGGCAGAGGCCATTAGATCCCATTATAAATGGTTAAAAGGCTATTATGTGATTTGGGGAACTGAACTCAGGTCTGAAAGAGCAATCAGTATTCCTAACTACTAAGCCATTTGTCCAGCCCCTCAGTAACAGTTTTTTAATACCTGTGTGTAAATAATAGAAATTACATATCTATGAAGGCTTAGTCTTTAAAAACAGCCCAGCCCAGCCCCACCCCACCCCCAAACAAGTTTTTGACAAGTAGCCTCAAACTTGAGATCCTCCCTTCTGTCCCTTCAATACCTGGTATTACAAACATGTGCCACAGTGTTGGGTCAAATACTCAACTGCATTAATAAAAACTTCCTATAAGAAAGTGCTAATAAGAATACATTACAGTACAATATTGACAGAACGGTATTGTCTATATTTTAAGTGAACAAAATCATTCTCCATTATTGAAAAAATTTTTTAAGAAATCTCTTTATCTTTAGAATAACAAAAAAATCAATTTTAAAGTTTTATCATAGAGCCTAGAATTTAGAAAAAAAAAGTCTATTTTCAATCTACAAATAAGAAGAAAACTGAAGGATTCTTTTAGGCTAATTACAAAGAACTTTAGTAGAAATATTAAAGAAGGGTTTTTAATTATTGGAAACATTTAAGAATATTAATTTTTTGTGACAAAGAAAAAATTTTAATTTTGTCGAAAGAAAGAAAGGTAAGACTCAAAACCCAAGCATTTCTTCCAATATTGAGTTTCACACCGGAAAAACCAAGAGAACTGAACAGTAGCAACAGTTTGAAATAGGTAAGATCATAAGGACGATCCAGCCTTCCATAGGAAAAAAGGAAGACACCACAGAAAAACAGCACCTCTCCAACCAGAAGCACTTCTTTAGAAAAGCAACACCACACCACAGTTGAGATTAACAAATGAAATAGTACTGTAAGGTCACCAATAAAAAGAATGATTAAAATTACATGGACTTGGGGGGGGCTCACAACATACTGGTAGGGTTCAAAAAAACTTAAGATATATAATAAAATAGACTAAATAAAAAGACCTTTCTTGTGTAAGGTTGCATGCCTGTAATCATAGTACCCTGGAATCTGAGCCAGGACTACAACTTCTAGCCCAGCTTGGGATACACTATGAAATCATTTCCTTAAATGAATAAATAAATAAGCAAATCTCATCTTTAATCCTACTTTGTCATAGTAGGATAAGCCTATAGTATTTGCATAAAAATTTAAATAAAATCTATGAAGTAAGACTGAAGACTAATACACCAGAATTAATATTACAATTGATGGTATGACTTCGAAGAGGTATGACTTCGAAGAGAGTAAAATATGAGGCTAAGGATATAGCTAAGTGGTAAAAGCATTTGTTCAGCAAGTCTGAAATCCTGGATTCAATTCCCAACAGTGCCCTTCCCCAAAAAATAATGTTATACTAATAATACATATTATACATAAATGCAAATATAGGTATTTACTGTATAACATAAACCTTCCAAGTTACTGGTGGCCAAGACCTCCCATCTAAAGGTCCTATTCCTAAAGTCCTACAATCATATATAACATAAGAATTAAGCAATCCCTATGTATTTTGTGAGGACATAGTCTAAATGAAACTTAAATGTTTCTAGGCTAGTAAATATGCTTTAAAATCCCCCAAAGACCATTCTAAAAATCCAAAAGGCAATAACCAGAAAAACCAAAATTTTGCTTAGTTTTTGAGACAGAGTGTCATTATGTAGTCCAGGCTGTCCTAGAACTAAGTAGACCAGGCTGGCCTTGAACTCAGAGACCCACCTGCCTCTGCCATTCCAATGCTTGGATTAAAGGCATATGCCACCATGCCATGCCCATTTTTTATACTATGTCTACTAGCATATATCTCAAGAGACAGTCTAATAAGCAAACATTATGAAAATGATGTGTATTCAATCTACTTATAAATTAACCCAAATTTAGCTTTTAAAAACTATCACTTTGGGGCAGGAGAGATTGCTCAGTGGTTAAGAGAACTAACTGCTCAGAGTTCCTAAGTTCAATTCCCACATTGTGGCTCACAGCCATCTATCATGAGATCTGGTGCCCTCTTCTGGTGTGCGGGCATACATGGAAGGAATGCTGTCTACATAATAAATAAATAAATCTTAAACTATTACTTTTAAAATCAAAATCAGGTCATATCCTGGAATAACTAACAATATTAAAAAGCTTTAATTAAAAAAAGTTAAATCCACAAAGTTCTACAGAATGAATCAAAAGTAACTGAACTACAGACTACAAGCTAAATCTGGTTCACTGTTTTTATATAAGCCCACAAGCCAAGAATGGTCTTTGACGATAACGATGAATAGCTGATCAGATGATAGAAACAGACTGAGAATCCTTATCATTAAGGGAATTATTCTTTATTCTCCTAAAAAGGATTCTACGTTTCTTTCTTTCTTTCTTTTGTTTTTCTTTTTTTTGGTTTTTTGAGACGGTTTCCCTGTAGCTTTCTTTGGAGCCTGTCTTGAACTAGCTTATAGACCAGGCTGGTCTCGAACTCACAAAGATCCACCTGCCTCTGCCTCTTAAGTGCTGTGATTAAAGGCATGAGCAGAAACCACCCAGCTGATTCTGTGTTTCTAATAGGCTTGTATTACAAAACAGTGTAAATTGTGTCCTTATATATATAACTTCATTAATAAAATATTTATAAACATTTTTTCTTTATATTAAGCACCTAGATAATATTTTGGATTTTGTGTTTTGGCCACAAGAATCTAAAATATTTACTATTCCTTTAACATAAAAAGTTGGTGACTCTTGGCACAGATCAAATAATGCGGTGACAATCTAATTCTGTTGTCTAATTTGTTATTGTTTTCCTAGTTATTTGAGTGCTTAGCAGCTTTTACTTTTACCTATTAAATGCAGTTAATTTCTTTCTCCCAGCTCCCTCAATTGCTAGAAGACAGTCTCTTACATTTCAGTTCTTCATAATAAACTATAATGCATTTATAAAACTGTATCTTGCTCTGGAAATGTGATGCCTTCATAGTAACCAAAATTCATGCAACCAAGCAGTTTAGTTTCTTCTTCTTCTTCTTTTTTTTTTTTTTTGAGACCAGCTTAGTTTCTAACATATTGAATTAAGTAGCTTAATTGTTTTTTAAGTCAGGACTATTAAAATAGATAGGCATAGTGGCTCACATCTATAATGTTAGTACTGGGACAGAGGCTGAGACAAAACAGTCACAAGTCTGGGGCCAGTCTAGCTTATGTAGTGAATTTTCAGGCCTGCCATTTGTACCTCAGAAGACCTTGACTCAACTAATAGTAAGACTATATTGTTGATACCAAAAGTTTTCATCTGAAAGTTGTATATTTTGATAGGCTCAATAAGTAAATCTTGCACTTAAATCATAGAACTTGATTTCCATCATTACCTTTGATTAACTACTAAATCACACAGGGATAGTTCATACAATAAAAATAAGTCCTGTACAACACATCCAGACTCTGCTCTAAGAGCAGAGGATCAAAACATCTTTTTAGAGACCCTTCTAGTAACTTCAAAAGTATCAAAGAAAGTAAGTTACCCTGAGCCCTTTAGAAATCATTTAAGTCCTAGCAACCAAACTTGAAAAGAACAGCAAAGAGTAAAAATGAGCCAGTAAAAATCACTTCACTAGATAATGTCTATTGAAGACAAAAAACTATATAAACTAGAATTATAAAAATGATACTTTAATAAAATTATTACAAATTCAGCTAGTTGCTTTTTCAATTTACATAATATGTAACTAGAACTTTTAAGACAAAACTTTGAAGAACTCTCTCCTGAGAATCTCTCATCCACTCTAAGACAAAGTTTCCTAGTGGTTTGACCGGCTTGAAAGAAGATTCATAAAATGTACCTTTTGATGCTTGTTCTGGAGTTCCGATGAGACATGTAAGTAAGAGTTCTGTGCAAAAATATTGGCTATAAAAAATTAAAAATATTAAAATTACAGATGAAGTTATAAGAATCAAATAATATTAGTAAATTTAGTTGACTACTTACTGCTATAAGATTGCGTGTTCGAAGAAATCTATAGATCTGTGTTGGTTCTGGGTAATGGGAAACAAAATCCAAACATAATCTTTTTAATGAACTTATCGTAAACCATCACTGCAGCCCATGCAACCCAGCACAAAACAATTTCCTTTGTAAAAATGGTGTACTATTGTGTTTACATCCAGAAAATTAGTAAACACCAAAGGTCATTCAGTCTATGGCTGGCATATTCACAAAATCCTCTTCCCTCCCCCTGCCATTCTCTCTCCTTAGATACAAGCAACAATTTCAAGCTAACCAATCCTAAGGAAGTGTTCATTACTGTGCTTCTGCAAAAAGCAGTAAATTCATTTATGACTTACTACCCCTTTCTCTCCCAAAAGTACCTAGAGATAACTCTATTCCACAAAAACTCACTAAAGCCAAATAACTATTATAAAAACTTGTATTAACTAGCCAAATTAAACTCTTCCCAAACATTCTAATACAGATATGCTCAAAAATCAATATTATAAAATTCACTACATTGTAAACTCGTAACTAATAGGTTCCCAGAACAATCTTTTAATGCTTAAAATTTAATTTTTATAAAAAACTTAGGTTAAAGTTGAAAATATATCTTCATACCTCTTCCACTGTTACTACTAAACTACCAGAATCACATTTCTTTGAGTATTAATCTAATTATGAATACCTAAATTAATAATTATATTAAGAACGTAAACATCCAGAAACTGAAATCAACATTAAAAGTGGAAAAAAAAAAAAAGCTCTAACCCTTACTAACCCTTAATGACAATTTCTCGCAGGTGGGCTCATCTGCAAACAAGTAGTTAAAACCTTCCTAGAGGATTTACCTTCTCATAACATTTAAAAAGTTTTAAATTTCCACTTAATCTCCAGTTTAGCTTTAGTTTCAAATTAAACGGAGATGAGATATTTTAGAAGAGGTAGAAACGAGCGTGTTTATTTTTATGACTATCCTTCAGTTCCATTTTTACGTAAAAGCTTCTCAGATTTTTATAAAAGATATTAAGGAAAGGAATAATGATCTCTAAAGCAGGTTCAATATTTGTCAATAAAAAAATCAAAATTATTTTTATTAAATTCCAATTAGAATTTCGTGAAGCGCTCATGAGAATAAAAAAGAGTATTAAACAATGTAAAACGTCTTTTTCAAGCACAGCTGATACCATGCCCATAACATATGCCACGGTAATATTATAAATAAAGACATTCGACGGTAAAGCTGAGTTTATTCAAGTTGCCTTAAAATACTTAGCTAGAAGATTGCCCAAATTACAGTATCTACACAAAAGCGAAATAAAACAATCAGGATAAAATATCTATTAAGTAACAATTTTATTCGTAGTCATAATGTTGTTTATAAATTCTATTGTTTGTTTCCAGACACTGTGTTCCCTTTCCCAAGTAAGTCACAGGTTCGTCCTCCATGCACCTTTTGTAACAAAAAATTGAGATAAGAAAACGTTCTGGAATTAAGATACAGTTCCGAGGTCGTCCCCGGAGAAGACGCCTGCCCATTCTGTCTCAGTCTACGTATCCATAAAATGGGCGGATAGGTCAGAAAGGCTAAGGCTTCAAATGGTGCCGTGTTAACACGCAGCCCAAGTGAGTGCGAAGGCATTTCAGCCCACTGACAATTTCCTCGGCTTCCCCGCACTCAGGTCCGCACATCTTTGCCACCCGAAACCTACAGCTGGAACCCCGGTACTTGTAAAGTAGGTAAGGCATAAAAGAAAACACGAACTAGTCTCGGGATCTGGCCGCGTTCAGTTCAACCGTCACGTCCTCACCTACGAGGCTGCTCGGGACGTGGGAGCTCCAGGGCGAATCTTCCGGGAGTCACGGACCTAGCCCGGACCCCGGGAGCCGGGACGTCCCCCAATTCCTCCCTCCACTCCCAAACCAAGTACACTCCACGAAAGCCCGGCGGAGCGCCCAGTGCCCCGAGCGCGGAGCAGCGGCACTCGCCCTCCCAGAGCCTCTCACACTCACTCTCAAAGGCCTGGAGGAAAAGCTCGTGGTCAGCCTGGACGTGCTCCATCTTCGGCTTCTTCACCGGTAACACCGCGGTCCCCGCCGCCGCCGCCGCCGCCGCGGAGGAGGAGGAGGAGGCCGAGTAACCGCCGCCGCCTCCACAGCCCCCGCCGCCGGATTTGCCGCCCGAAGCCGTCGCCGCCGCCACCGCCGCCGCCGAACCCCCGAAGCCGCCTCCCCCGGACCCCGCGCTGGGCCCCGAGCCGCCCCCTCCCCCACCGCCGTGCTTCTGAGGCGCCATCGCGGTTCCTGCCTCCTCCCCCCCGCCAGCTACCCGCCGGGCGGCCCCGGAGAGTGAGCGCCTGCTACACCAACCGCTCGCCCCAGCAGGCTCCGGCGGACCGAGGGGGGAAGGAGGAGAGAGGGGAGGAGAGGGGAAGGGAAGGGAGGAGGAGAGGAGGGAAGGAGGGAGGAAAAAAAAAAAGTGTCTCCTGCGAGCCCCGCTCCGCTTCGGAGGCCGCTCACCCTACCCTGGCCCCGCTCCGCCCACTTCCCCGCCCGGCGCTCTGATTGGCCGACGGGAGCGCGCGCCGCCCGGCCGCCCAGCCCGTTGGTCCGCAGATCGCCCCGTCAGTCACGCGGAGGCGCTTCTCGCGGAGGCGCGGCTTGGTTGGCCCGTGCGCGCTGCCGACCGCGGGCCCGGCCGCCTCTTTGAACTGAATTCGCGGGAAAATTAGGGGTCGGAGCGGCCTTCCTGCTGGTCCCGGTGCATTGTGGGCAGAGGGGGACCAGAGAGCGCAATAGAGAGCCGTTTCTCGCCTCGGGGGCGTCGTCCGTCGCCGCCCCCAGGGGGTCGAGGACCCCTGACGAGAGGCGGGTGTCGGAGAAACCCAGGGCGAAGGAGCCTTTGAGAGGAGCGGGGGTCCTCCGCGGATCCCGAGGCTGTGTGGTCTTAGGAAGTGGCCTGCCCCGGGGGTGGAGGTGTGCTCACAGTCTCTTCTCCACGGAGGCGGGAGGAGGGAACCGGGTCCCCTGTCCCCACGCCGCCACGTGCCCCGAGCCACCCACAACCCAAATCCACGCGCTCAGCCACAGGCTTGTCTCGGCGGCCGTTGTCGGACGTGAATGGGCGCTCTCCGCCAAAGGGAGCGGTCGATTTTGTGGCGGGCGTGTCTCAAAAGAAATGAGACCTGTAGTTTTAGGTGCTGTGCGGCGTCAGGATCCTTCCCGATTAAGGTTAAGGTTGTGGTCCCTCAACGTGATGCAGGCAGCGTAGATACTAATTTTCTTCTCCAAGAAGAATGGGTAATTCGAAGTAGGGATACTTCTGGAGACTGACTATTCATTGTGCTGTCAAAAGCTTGTCAGGGAGTCCGTGTTTTGAGCGTCTTGCTTGAAAAGACGGATGCACAGGCCCGACTAAGTCTTTTCGTACAAATTGGCTTACAGTTGAGCTACTACACTGAAAGATTGGAATTTCAAATTGGACAAAATTAGCGAGCAATACTTTTATACTAAAAATATTTTATGTGTATGAGTGTGCTCATACTTCATATAAGTGTATAGCACGGTTGTGTGCTGTCCTTCCAGGCCAAAAGAGGATGTTGGATTTCCTGGAACTGGAGTCACAGATGGTTGTGAACCTCCAGGTGGGTGCTAAGAATCAAACCTAGGTTTTCTGGAAGCGCAGCCAGTGCTCTTACGTGCAGAGCCATAAGTCAGCCCCTGCCTGTATTTTATACTCAGACAAAACTTTAGAATGCTCTCAGATCTTTATACTAGTCTATGTATTTAAAAATATTTTTCCTTTCAAAGTAGGTACGTAGATTTTTTTTCTTTAGATTTGTAAGTGCATCTCTGATTAATGCCATCCTACTGAGATTTCTGACGTTTTAGCTGTCCATCTCTTGCTTCCTAGTGTTGGGAAATTCAGTAGGAGTCTGGATAATTAAATCACTCTAAACAAATTCCAAAATACCGAGTGCTAATTTAACTAGACATACGTATAACTGTCGAAATGCTCCCTCTTCAACATTTGTCAGAGTTCTGTTGTAGGAGAGGAAAGAATGGGGGGGGGGACAGACAATCAAATAACCAAGTGAAAGATTATCATGAATCTTTGATGAAAAGAGAAATGGACCTGAGGGATTTGGGGTATTCTTAAAGGAAATGGCAGCATGAGACAGTGATGTGATAGTGCACATCTGAGCTAACCAACATTGACCATGAAAAAAAAAAAGGCTAGTCATGGCGTTATTGAGAGAGGTACTGTTGCCAGGTTCTCACTTTTATATTCTTTGTCTAAAGTGTATGTAGAATGCTAAAAAAAACTTGTAACTGAGTGGTCATTTTTGTTACATCATCATCTCAATCAGAGGGTAAAGCGTTTGCAGACGTCTCTTGTTACTTGTAAATGTTTTTGATATTTGTGATTGCCAACTCACGGTCAATGGTCAATGATGCGGATGTCTGATTCCCCTTCCAAACAATGAATTTGGGTTGCTTTCTAAATGTTATGCTTGTTTTTTCCTTCGTGCTGTAATCTGTGATTGAATGTAAACTACTAAAAGTCAAAGGTCATGCTCCATTTCCTTCACATGACCAGATATGTCTGTAAGGCGAGAATAGTGTTTTCGCGCTTGCGGTGGTCAATACACTTTTATAGATACTAACTCACATTTTTATAATGGTCCTATGACCCTGGCATTATTTCATTTTCCAGCTGACAAAGCAGGCTGAAGGAGGTGAAGTGACTTGTTTGTTTAGTGGCTCTCTAATTTATAACTTCAGTACCATTTCTCTATGCACTTTTTTTTTCTTTCTTTCTTTCTTTTCCTTTTTGGTTTTTTGAGACCCGATTTCTCTGTAGTTTGGAGCCTGTCCTGGAACTCAAGCTTGTAGACCAGGCTGGCCTCGAACTTACAGAGATCCTCCTATCTCTGCCTCCCCAGTGTTGGGGTTAATAAGACTTTTAACATTTTTATGCCATGAATCTTCAGTAGTCTAGTGAAGATATAAAGGCACATAAAAATACATACGTAGAAAACAGATTATAAAATATTAATCCCAAAACAGCAAAATGATTCAATTGTAATGGTTTAAATGTTTCTTTATGAATACAGTCCTATGATTGATAGAAGATTTGGTCATAGGACAGTCTAACTATCAAAACAAAATAATGATATGGCTAAGTTGTATTTTGAAATACTGAGAGAATATATAAAGCAATACAGAAATAGCTGTTATTAGCCAGACAGTGGTGATGCATGCCTTTAATCCCAGCACTTAGAAGGCAGAGGCAGGTGGATCCGCAGAGCAAGTACCAGGACTGCCAACGCTAAACAGAGAAATCCTGTGTCGGGGGGGAAAAAAAACCAAAAAACCAGAAAGAGCAAGCTGTTATTTCTCTTGGTAGCAAAGCCACAGAAATGGCTAACACTGCTATGATTTATCCCCCCATATTAATAATTGAAGGAAATATTAAATTTCACTTAGATATAAGGTAAATAGAGACCTTTCTTCCCCATTCATAGTCACAAACTGAATCATATTCAACTTAATGACAAACTGGGTGGGAGCTAGCTAGGTCCATGCTAGAGCATGTTCTTTGCAAGCCCAAGGCCCTGAGTTGAAGCTCCAGCATTGAAACAAAGTAAACACCTCTGAGGCACAGCAGTATGTCTTTCATTACTTTGAGACAGGCTCTTACTCTGTAGCTCAGGCTGGCCCACAATGCATGGCAGTCTTGTCTTAACATCCTATGTTTTGGAGTTACAGAGCCACCATGTTCAACTAGCAAATCTTTTTTGTTCTGTTCTGAAATAAACCCTTGGATAGGGCTGATTTCTATCACAGGGTCTGGCATATATAAAGGCCATCTCAGTGAATGTCACTAAGGACCGTCACCGGTGCACAACTGTAAATTACAATATCTGAGTGCTTACTATGTACCAGGCAATATAGTAAGTTTTTAATATTCTTGCTCACTCAATATTCTGATTAGCCACCTAAGATAATTCTATCTCCACTTCACTGATAAGGAAAAAAAAATAGTGAAACTTGTACATAGTCAGTATTGGAGCAGAGATTTTTTAAAAAATTACATTAATGTATTTATATGGGTTTGTGGGCAGTGTCAGAGACAACTTGCAGGGTTAGGGCTTTGTTCTGTCTTCTAGTACGTGACTCCTGAGACTCCAACTCAGGTGGCCAGGTTTGTCAATAGGCACCATTACCATTACCTGCTGAGCCATCTCAGCATCCCTGGGGCTGAGATGTTAATCCAGACAGTCTATCCCCAGCAGCCTCACTTGTGAGCATCATATGACAAAATTTCAGAGTCTTACAGTGAGAAGATACTGATACTCTGTAAACTGTAGGAAACATTGCCCCTAATATCAAGTCAGTCATAAGTATTTGTATATTTACTAAAGTTATCCAAGATCTCAAACCTGGTTTTGTTTGTTTAATTGGCTGGTTGGTTTTGGCTTTTTGAGACAGGGTTTCTCAGTGTATCCCTGGCTGTCCTAGAACACATTTTATACACCAGACTGGCCTTAAACTCACAGAGATCTGCTTACCTTTGTCTCTAGAGTGCTGAGCTTAAAGGCCTGTGCCGCCATTGCTCGACAGATCTGTTTGTTTTGGTTTAAAACTTGTACAATGTCTTTCTATGCTCCATTTATTCAGGTAACTTTAAAGTCAAGGACTGAAATTACTAAAATAAGCCTGCAGACATTATATCAAGAATATTTGTCATGCTTTGAGTAAACTAGCTATGTTTTATGTTAATTCTGAGAGAAATATAATCCAACTTTAAAACAACAGAAACAAAAATGCCCCAAGATAAAAATAGCAACAACCTGCCTAATAGGTGGTGGTGTAAAGGAGTAGTTTCATTGATCTTATTTGAAGCTTAAGACCAAATGTTAAATTGTTTTTGTTTCCTTTGTCTAGAAAAGAAAAACATAAGAACCATGGGATATTTGCTGTGCATTATTAGGTTTTCATAATAAACCACTGATGTGTGTTTGTGTATATCTAGAGTTAACTGGAAATAATAAGGATGGTAGCAAGCCATAGTTAGAACCCCAGGGACAAGAAGGAACTTGACACTAATAACCAGAGGGAAAAGAAACCACCTGAGCCAAATTGGAACTATCTACACTCGGATTTTGAGAACCCTGTGCCTGGAAACCGCTATTATGCTCGTTTTTAAAAACGAGCACAAGTTGTCTTATGTTTAATTTTAAATGTAAGGTAGATTGATATTTGCTGAACATCCTATCCATATAACACTCATTAACAATAATGAGGGTGGTGTGGTGCACGCCTTTAATCCCAGCACTCCAAAGGCAGAGGCAGAGACAGGTGAATCTCTGGGTTTGAAGTCAGCCTGGTCTACAGAACAAATTCCAGGACAGTTAGGGCTACACAGAAACCCTGTCTTGAAAAAAAAGATTAAAAAAATTATAATATTTGAAAACACCACACAAACACACACACACACACACACACACACACACACACACGTGAACTTCTTATTAAGTAATCCTCCTAGCAGCTTATAAAGGGAAGAACTGGGCCTAGTTACAGAGCCAGGAGCTGGGAACAGTGTGCCTGTATGCCAGCATTTAGGAGGCAGAGGCACAGGAGTTCAAGGTCAACCTCACCTTCTTAAGGTGTTCTCTAAAAAGAAACAAAGAAACAAAAAAGTAAAGATACAAGCAACCCAGTTCCAAGGGGGTTCAACAGCCCACATGTTTTCCTGAATTGTACAGATCCAGGTCAGACTGTCCTCTGGGAAGCCCCACAGTTTCAGGAAGGTTCTCAGGGAGAAAGATAAACTACACTGTGGTGAGGTCTGTAGCCCAGCTGATCTTCAGTAAAAAATTGCTCAGTTTTTTATCTCTTTGTACATCATTGAAGGGACTGCTTCTCCTTGCTAGGTTCCTTCTTCCACCACTACATTACACTTGTCTTCTACAATCTGCTAGTGAGAATCACTAACAGCATGAATTGTGCGTTCTGGAATATACCTCAAAATTCAAGAGCTCTGGAAACAAACCCAAGGGTGATTAGTTTCACTCACTGACTCATCTCTCTAGTCTATTGTGGTTTTGTTTGTTTTTTTTTTTTGGTTTTTATTGTTATTTGTTGGTTTTTGTTGTGGTTCTTTTGTTGATTTTGTTTTTGAGACAGGATCTTGTGTACCCCAGACTGATCTTGAACTCAAACTATAGCTGAAATCAAAACTGAACTTTTGATTCTCTTGTCTTTTCTCCTCCCTTCCCGTACACTACCCCCATCCAGTAGAAAAAAATTTAGTCTTGTTAGAATTACCTCTACGTTTTGCTGTTTTCACTCTGTAAGCTCTGGCTGGCCTGGAACTCACAGAGATCTGCTTCCCTCAGCCTTCTGAGTGTTCGGGTTAAAGGACTGCACCACCATGCCTTGCTTTTATTTTAAATAAAATAAAATTTTGTTTAAATATTTATTTTAAATAAAATATTTATTTTAAATAAATGTTTGCTTCAGTTTTCATGAAGGAGGAACACTGTGTATTAGTCCATTTTGACTGCTGTAACAGAGAATACTACAGACTGAACAATTTGTAAACAGTAGAAGGTCATTTGGTTGACAATTCATGAAGTTGTTCGAGAGTCTCAAGATCCAGGATGCATCTAGTGAGGGTCTCCATGCTGCAATGCTGTTGTGTAATAAAACTTTCCCTGAGTAAATGCAACACGTCAGCTCACATTAGATAGAGACCCATGACAGACCAAAATACAGACTCCACCGAAGTCCAACTTGATGAACCAATAAGTTTGATTGGGGTTTCTTTAAAGTGTATGGGTGAGGGGTTACTTAGAGGACCAGAAATGACTCAAAAGACAGCTGCATCACCAGAGCCCACCCCAGCATCAGTGACAGCTCACAGTGTTGAGAACCTGGAGCCCACCCCAGCATCAGTAACAGCTCACAGTGTTGAGAACCTGGAGCCCACCCCAGCATCAGTAACAGCTCACAGTGTTGAGAACCTGGAGCCCACCCCAGCATCAGTAACAGCTCACAGTGTTGAGAACCTGGAGCACACTGCACAACCTGCTGGCAGCTCAGCAGTTTGGAGCGTGTCCTTCTCAGGTGCCTTATTGGTCTAAATCTTTTCCAGGCAGCTCTCGTCTGAGAATCTTCTCAGCAGCTGTATCACTCCCTCAGAGAGGGATTCTCAGCTTTTCTTGCTTGCTTTGATAGGGAGAGGATGGAGTGAATCTGGCCAGTTTCAAGAAATCCTGGAAGCTATTTGAGTTCTTTACCTTGCTGCTTTAGGAACTTTCTGGCAAGATGGACTATTTCAATCTTGGAGGAAACTGTTACACAAGAATTGCCTCACATGTTTAAAACAAAAATAAAAATCCCACAAAAACCAAACCCAAACTAAAAAGCCTGTTAGGACAAGAAAGCATTGAACTTGGTTTTCAACAACGTCATCGACCCATCCATGAGGATCCTGTTCTCACGTTTGAGGTCTTTGAGACCTCCCAGGCTAGCAGAGTGATGAGCCATGGGAGACAGGAGGCAGGAAGGCACAACACAACTCAGCACCCTTGGTTTGTTTAGCTTTGTTCTGACTCTACGTGGTTCATTTTAGACACAGCACAATGTGGTACAAAACTATTCTGGTGATAATTAGCTCAATCCCATGAGCACAGCAAACATAGACTCCACGAGGAGCAAAGTAGGGTCTGGGGGAGGGTTCAGTGCCTCAGAGTCTCTGACCACACATATAGTGCAAGGGTCAGCAGGCTAGGACACATCCTCCCCAGCCTCTGGGCAGATAGCAGATAATGCATTCCTTCTCCGGAAGGACAGCCCAGTTTGCTCAACAGTCCAGGTGCCTTAGTGCTTATCTGTGATCAAGACCTTTGCGCCTTCTACACTCACGGTGTAGTCATCTCAACGCTGAGGCTCCAAGTAAAACATGGACACTGAGGAATATACTAAAGCCACAACACTAGATCATTGTCCCTCATAAATCATGTCTAGCTGGGCAGTAGTGGTGCACACGTTTAATCCCAGAACAAGGGAGGCAGAGGCAGGTGGATCTCTGTGAGTTAGAGGCCAGCTTGGTCTCCAAAATGAGTTCAAAATGTAGTCCAAAGCTACACAGAGAAACCCTGCCTCTGAAAACAAAAAAAAAAAAGACAAAACAAAAACCAAGTAAATAAAACATTTTCATTCACCTTATTCTATTTGGAATTTTTATTTCTGCTTGCACACTCGCCAGTAAAACGACTTCTTTGAAAAGTATTACAATTACTTATAGTTGATTTTTTTTTTTTTTTGGCTTGGTGTCACATGCTTGTAGTCTTAGCTACTTGTTACACCGAGGCAAGAGGACCACTTGAATTCAAGAGTCTAAAGCCAACCTGGAGAACATAGCAACACACACACCCCACATACCCGACATACCCTAGAGAGGAGGAGGGAGAAGGAATTCACACTCATGACCTCCTGTCCTTTAAACTGTAGAACGAATCACCCCCCAACCCTCTACTGATTGGAAACTTGCCTGGAAGCCTTTTTGTTTGTTTTTAGAGATAGGGTTTCTCTTTGTAGCCCTGGCTATCCTGGAACTCTGTAGACCAGGCTGGTCTCGAACTCATAGAGATCTGCTTTTCTCAGTGCTGGAGTGCTGGGATTAAAGGTATGTGCCATTACCATCGGACTTTCTACAAGTCTTTCAAAGACATTGCCTCTCCTTGTTCCCTGAAGCCATCACCATCCCAAGTTAACTTTCTTTTTTTTAAATATTTATTTATTATGTATACAATATTCTGTCTGTGTGTATGTCTGCAGGCCAGAAGAGAGCACCAGACCTCATTTCAGATGGTTGTGAGCCACCATGTGGTTGCTGGGAATTGAACTCAGGACCTTTGGAAGAGCAGGCAATGCTCTTAACCTCTGAGCCATCTCTCCAGCCCCCCTAAGTTAACTTTCTTTATGGAAAATACCAATAACTTATTAACAGGGGCAGTTTAAGAAAACTGCTAGCCAGGTGGCAGTGGTGCAAACCTTTAATCCCAACAGGTAGATCTCTGTGAATTCAAGGCCAACTTGATCTACAAAAGCTAGTTCCAGGACAGGCTCCAAAGCTACAGAGAAAAAAGAAGAAGAAAAAGAAGGAGGAGGAGGAGGAGGAGGAAGAAGAAGAAGAAGAAGAAGAAGAGGAAGAAGAGGAAGAAGAGGAAGAAGAGGAAGAAGAGGAAGAAGAGGAAGAAGAGGAAGAAGAGGAAGAAGGAAAGAAGAAAACTGCTATCAGCCAGGCAGTGGTGGTGCACATCTTTAATCCCAGCACTAGGGAAGTAAAGACAAGAAGATCTCTGTAAGATGGAGGCCAGCCTGGTCTAGCAAGTGAGTTCTAGAACATCTAGGACGGTTACACAGAGCAACCCTATCTCAAAACACCAAAAAGGAGGCAGAGGCAGGTGAATCTTTGTGAGTTCGAGGCCAGCCTGGTCTACAAGAGCTAGTTCCAGGACAGGCACCAAAAACAACAGAGAAACCCTGTCTCGAAAGAAAAAAAATACCAAAAAGGAAAATAAAGAAAAAGTGCTACCAGGCTGGAAGTTGTGGTACACACCTTTAATTACATAATTTTAGCATTTGGGAGGCAGAGACATACGAATCTCTGTGAATTCAAGGCTGTCTTGGTCTACATACAGGACAGCCAGGGCTATGTAGAGAGACCCTTTCTGAAAAATAGGAATAAGAAGAGGAGGAGGAAGAGGGGAAACAGCGGAAGCCGCAAGCAAGCCACTGCCTTCGCAGCTGAACTGAGTCAAGAGATGTCCCAAAGGAAGCACCAAATGATTTAGCATCTGCTTTTGCCAGAACAACAGGGTTTATGTGCTGCTACTGTATTATTTTATATGCTGTGTGCCCAGAAAAAAAGGTTCTTGAGGTTATAAAGTATTCAACAACAGCATTCAGAATTCTGTAACCATTTTCAGTCAGGGAGGCACTGTAAGAAGAATGAATGATGGCTGCGTAGTGTTTTGATGTCAGGATAAATTTCTGTACTTCTAGAAGTTCAGGATCAAAGTAACAGAGACACTGGACATTTTTATCTGATTGAAAAGGGCTCTTTTATTCTATGAAAACACCCAAGCTGTCTACAAGTTTGGGTTAGCCCCTTGCCTCGCTTAGTTCTTGAGAGCTGGGATGGCAGGCATATACTACCAGAAGAGCTTTCTATTTCTGTTTTAAAAATTGCTTTTTCTCAAATTCTACTTTGCAAAAAAAAAAAAATTCTTTGAATTAATTGTACTATGTATCAAGACTTTAATTCTCCTCAATTCAATATGGTTTTAAGGAATATAACTTCTCTATATCTTAAAGTTTTGTTTTAAAATATATGCATGTGTAAATGTGTGTATGTGTCTGAGGGTTATATGCACATTAATCTTGGTTACTGCAGAGATCAGATGTGTTGCGTCTCCTCTAGGATGGAGGCACAGGTGCTGTAAACTGCTGATTTGGATGCTGGGAATGGAGCTCAGGTTCTCTGAAAACACAGCATGTGGTGTGGTTTTAACCACAGAGACATTTCTCCAGCCTCTTGTTTGTTTGTTTGTTTTGTTTTTGAGACAGGTTCTCACATGGCTGGCTGATTTTGAACTTGCTCTATAGCTATATATGACTGGGAACTTCTGATTTTCCTGCCTCGACCCCCTAACTAGTTATATTTCCCAAGGGCATACACCAACATAGATAGCTAGCTTTTTCAGGGCTCTGAGGTATCTTATGTTTCCATATTTCTGGGCATTGTTCAGTGTTCAAATCAGGGACAGTATATTATTGTTATCTATAGCCATCTTTAAAAAAACTGCAAA